>NC_139222.1:209292304-209905638 GCF_055691185.1 Crinia signifera | reverse complement strand
ATGAATCCACTGCTGGTATTTGTGGGGCCCTCAAATGTGAGGGGGCTCCAGGATAGCCTCCTCTACCTCCCCTCCCTTTATCTGGCCCTGGCAGTGTGCCATCTCCTTTTTCTGGGCATTTCCAGGCCAGTGCCTTCATCTTCCAAAGCAGATTTTCTGGCCTTGGCTACAGACCTGAGGATTACTCAGATGGCTGATGGTTTAGCAGGAGCGGGTCAAAGAAGTTTGCAAGAGGCATCTATTTACACAAGACAACTCTTGCATCATCAGCACATGTACGTACAGTACACACAGCAGCTGAGTCCAAAGATACAGCCACTGTGCTCACTGTATCCACCTCTGAATCACCCCTATAGGCCTTATTCTGAGATGAGAATAAAGTTAGATAGAGCAAGTAACCATAAACCTAAGCTGCACCATTTCTGTAACCCACTCAAAACTGTGCATTTCAAATTTTTGTACATTTCAAATTTTTGGACTGTTCATTATGAAAATCACCTGCATCTTAACAATTTTGAATGTTTTCATTCAATTTCGATCATACGGGCCGATACATCATTTGTGAAGTGGCAAAATGTTTGTGTTTTCCATCCGAACCAATGTTACGCGTTGTCCCGCTAGTGCTGCACTGTTGATTTATCGGAATTGAATGGAATCGGATGGAAAATGGAGTGTTTTTTGTGCATGCAATGTATCGCAGGAAGTGTGACTGACATTACCAGTACCTCTAGCACCCAAATCGAGCCCATCAGATATATCTTTTGGTAAAATTGTATACCATAAGGTATTTTGCATGCGATTTATCGTAGCTAGATATATCTTATGCAAAAATAGAACAAAAGTACAAAATCATATGGAATCACTTCCGGGATGGTCCAGAGGGAGTTCAAGGGAAATCGCATCCAACTTCAGGGTCAGACAAATGGGTGTGGTACAAGGTTCCGACAGTCAGGATTCCGACAGTCATTAGCCTGATGTCGGGATCCCGACTGGCTGGACTCAGACAGCGTGGCGAGCACAACAAAGGCCCTTATTCTGGTTGGTGCGGCCGGAGCCGCATATGCGGCTCCAACGCACCAGGCGAATCCCCGCCTTCCATACGGATCGCCACGGCCGTCCGTACGCGGATATGTGGCGATCCGCATGAAATTGGACGGGGATACGCCTCCTCCATGGTGGGAGCAGCCCCTGCATTCGATGGTCGCCGAACATCGAATGCAGGGCTGCACGCTCCACCAGGTCCCGCAACACAAGACCACACGGACACTTGTCCGTGTGAAATCTTGTATGGGGGCGGGCAGCTGACATCCGGCGATGTCAGATGCCCGCCCCGTACCCACGCGTCACGGCCTCATTACCATGCATACGCCCCGCGTTTGCATGGGAACGCCCATGAAACGCTGGGCGTATGCATAGGGTAATGAGGATAAGTAGACCCTCACGCCCCTCTACGCCCCCTGTGCGGCGTATAGAGAATCCTTGCGGCGAAATCGCCTGCACATGCGCAGAGTGACCTCTGCACATGCGCAGAAGATAAACATCGGCGGCCCGTACGCAAGCGGGAATTTCCGCACCGATCAGAATAAGGGCCAAAGCCCCTTGCGGGCACGGTGGCTCGCTATGCTCGCCACCTATTCTATTCTCCCTCTATGGGGGTCGTGGACCCCCACGAGGGAGAATAGCCGGTGGCCGTCGGGAACCCGTGCGTCGGTATTTTAACAGTCGGGATCCCGACGTCGGGTAAATGACTGTCGGGATCCCGTCCGTCACCCCAGACAAATAGTTGTAGTGTATGGGGCAATAAAACCTGTCCTTGTGCTTTATGCATGTCATGCATGTAATAACATATATGGCTACAAGAATGGACAGCACCTGTGAGGTTTGTTTATGTAAACTTAGCAAATACCCAGGACCTTGGCTCTTGTGACTCTCAAATTGATCCCAAAATCAGGGCCGCCAACGAGGGTGCTGTGGGTACAGCTGTCCCGGGCCCCGGCATCTGGAAGGGCCCAGGCAGCTCATTTTGCCCACCACAGCCCCCCTGACTGCCTCCGCTGTGCTGCCTGCTTCTTCAATGCCTGATGCTGGCGGACAATTAAAATGCTGCACCGACTTTTGAGCCAATCATAGCTTGTGTACTGACTGCCGGTACATAAGCACTGATTGGCTCACCAGCTGATGCTGCATTTTAATTTGCCATCGGCGTCGTGCATTGAAGAAGCCTATGCTTCGGGACCTGCGGCAGGAGTCGAGCGTGAAGTGAAGAGAGGGAGGGAAGATGGGGGGCCCCGAGGGGCTTGGACTGAAAATCAGTCCCGGGCCCCAAAATTCCTAGTGGCAGCCCTGCCCAAAATCACTATTTTAATTTTTGATAACACACTACCTCCACCACAGATGATTTCACAAGTTATTAGCAATGCATGATTTGTACAACAAAATCCATTAGAAAACTACCCAAGGTCATAATTCAATGACAGCTGCTTGGTGTTTGGATAATAGCAACTGGCAGTTGTATGATGGAATTGAGAAGGCTCTTATAGTGCTCTGTACAAAATGCACAGTACATGTATGAAGGCAGTGGTGAAAGAAGTCGGCAAAGGTTGGTAAGATCTGTTCACATATTGCTTGGACCCAGATATACACATGACAAATCTGTAGCTAATTAAATGGGTGGTTGTACAGTCAGGGCAGCCGAGAGGTATGTGCGGCCTAATCACAGGAGGTGTGGCCACCTCCTGCAATTATGCCATGCCCCCAAAATGTTTAGAGGGGGGTGAAAACACACTGTAAAGGATGAACAGGGTTGGTCGGACCAGGGCCCCTCCAGCAAGCCTGGGCCCGGGTATATAGTCCTCTCGGCGGCCCTGTGTACAGTAACAGCAATTGTACCAAGCTACTGGGTTTTTTTTTTTTTGCAGGATCTCATATTGCTATAAAATAAGTCAATAATGGGACTTATTTTGACCAGATTTAGCATTTCTAAATTTTATGAATTCTAAATGACACAGAGCATTTTCTGAAGAGCAACATTAGAATTGTTACTGAACCCAAGTACTAGTGCTGAAATACTGTAGACAGTAGAGGAGTGTTCTAGCGGCACCACATAAGTCCAACATCTCACCTGATGGCCACACTGGCATCATGTGACACACCGCAGGACAGTGACGCTTTCGTTCCCTTGATAACACTCTGGTCTGTTGGTGGGTTGATAATGCGGGTCCGAGCTGCCATGACAAACAGATAGATACATGTAATTTGTTTGTTCAACTCATTATTGTCTCATATGACATTCTCATAACCTGCAGTGAGCCGGAGGCTATTATTACTGTTTATGATCATTTATTAGTATTATCTTTATTCTTGTACAGGACTTGTAATTTTATGCAGCACAGAATGCTGAATTTCCCTGGCACAGGTCTTATCTATATTGCAATGCATGTTTTCCTTATTTTTTAATCGTGCTGACTAGGATTAAATTCTAGATCCACAAACAAAAACCTTTATAATGGGACATTTTTTTATCCATTTAATTTTTTAATAGAGGATCAGTTCAAAATGTATTCTGCCTAAGGAACAGTATTTATCTCTATGCTTGTATTTAATAACAAATGCTAATCATACAGAAAATGCTAGAGACTTCTGATACCTCTGGAGAAGCATAAATGCAAGACAATGCATAATACCTGCCTTTATTTCATGTGCAAGTACTGTATATTTGGATGTACATTTTACATCAAAACACTGTGTGTGCATTTACAGTATGTACATTGAAAGAGTGCACCGAGGTCCAATAATTGTGACCCCAGAACACATGTAAAACTCGTGTTCAAGAGGCTTGTCCTACAATACCCCTTGCACACCGCACCTCGGACCCGGGTTATTGCCAAGTTGCTAACATGTCTAGTCGAGGACCTGGGTCGAGGTGCGGTGTGAAATCACCAAAGCTTATAACCATGTTGACTAACCTGGGTATAATGGGCAACCCGGGTTTAATGTGAAAGGGGTATAAGTGAGCAATGTCCACTTTTTCCTTCTTATTTAAACCTGTGAGTTTGTTATGCTCAAAATATCGGCTAAAAAGGCCAGCGTCGCTCACATTTGTTATATAAATTCAAATAAAAAAATGCTGTGTAGAAAAAAGATTATATTTCCTATATAAGATAAACATTATAGGTCATTATGATGAATACAATGTTTTATTGCCAATTTTCACACCTTTTTTGACTAATTCACTTGGCACTCACAAGGTTAAATATCATTTTCCATATCACAAAACCTCAATGTTATCCCTGGGTTACATGAGTCAGTACAGGCTTATAAATGGCATTTGCTTTATGGGCCTACATTTTTTATGCTCTGTAAATGTGTTTTTTTTTTTTCCCTGTGGCACTGAAACCAAATATAATGTCTTTGTGCTCTTAACATCTTTGACAATGTGAAGTTAATATCTAAAACAGACAAACCAGCGTGTAACATCTCAACAAGGTCTTTCCAAAGGCTACATAGAAGACAGGCTTGATGGGCCTCTAATTCCCTTCGGTCTCTGATGTTACACAGAAGATAAAGTCACAGGACAAGCTCATTTCCCTTCTGTCATCGTAGACAGAGTGTAGAGATCAGATGAAGCATGGTTATTGTGAGAGGCAAAGAGAACACAAAAAGATTCAAAGCTATTAGAGGCACTCTCTATAGGAGTCCAATAAACAGCTTCTTAGCATCTCATTTGATCGTTCCTGCGCCATCCGTGTAGGCAGAAAAGACATATCTACCTGGGTTTTCTAATCTGGTCTTCAATGACCCTGCTTCTATCCGGGGTTAGACTGCCATCCTGCCTGCCGCCCCGAGGCAGCCATTGAAGTTAAGTCTTACTTGACTCATATGCAAATTACCATAAACATTTGCGCATAGGCTGAATCGTTACAAAACAAATGATGCAATATATGGGCTGGGTCTTTATTCATTTTTCTTATTATTAGTCAATAATATAGTGCACACGTAGGGGGTTATTCAGGAGCGATTTGATGGTTGGGGGTTTGCCCATGCCCGTATTTGCACATCTACAGACCCCCTGTGCGAACATCTTTGGCGAGTATCACTCTAGCAGAGGCGTTCTCACGGGTAGGGGCGGGCCGGGGTGGTCATCAGCCTGGAATAGGGCATCCCCATGAAAACGCTGGCTGTTCTTCTGGGACAACAGGTAGGTCGATGCCTGCTGGGGGCAGGTGATGACGTCACACATCTGCCCCCTCTTTGGCGGACTCTGACTCACTTGAAGGGTAGAGAGATCATTTGATGGTCAGCGACTATCGAATAATTTCTTTCCCCTTTGGCCACATGCAAGGGGATGTGTTCATGTACATCACCTCGCATGGTACCGAGGGGATTTGGCAGTGAAGGGGGGGTGGTTGGACGGGCAGCATTTATGGGCTCGCTAAGCAGCGTATGTACACTGCTTAGCGAGCGATGTTGAATTAGGCCCATCATTTGCAGTGCTTTACAGAGATTATTTACTCATTTACTCATACACATATTGTATTATTATGGAGAATAAAATCTATTTGGCAGCATATTGCAATAACTATCTTAAAGGTTACTTTAAATTGCATAGGAGATGAGCAATGGTGATAAGAAATAAGTGCAACAAAATTATGAATACAGCAGCACCTTTTTATGCTGTTAAATGAACATCACAAATGTTCCCTATCTTTTCCCCATCGGGGGACCACAACTTCCTGTACATGAAGACAGCAACTGCTCAGCTCTTGTTAAACAGCTTCTAACAATATAACAGTTGTAGCAGCTACTTTTGGAAAGCCAGGGCTCTTCCCTCTGCCAGGATGCTTGTATCTAACAGAAGTTCTAATTTCCAGCACTAAAAGATTTCCAGCAATTGTGTAGCTGGTTGTTATTTTTCAACATTAAGTAGCGTGACCTCCATGCAGAATTGAATTATCTAGACAGCTTGAGAACATAAGAAAAGCAGTATCAAGCTGCACGGAAAACCTTTTCTTCCAAATGACAGTAATAAACAACATCAACTCAGGCAAGTCCGAGCAGTTAAACACTGTGTATATATTATAGAAGGTGGCAAATTGTCACGGAACTATGTTTCCTTACTGATTCTATTAGGAATGGAAAGCAATTCTCTTACCCCACACAATAACATCAGCAGAGGCATCATCAGCACCACGAGAATTGGTGGCAGTGCAGGTATATGTGCCCACATCTGATATATGGGCAGGACTGATGAGCAGACTTCCGGATTCTAACAGGGTGAAGCGGGGCAGCTGAATTGATCCACTGGCCAAGACCCGATCACCTTAGGGATAAAGAGGAAAAAGTGCAAAGTCATATTTTATGCAAAGAACTCCATGATATCCTAGTAGACATCCACAGCTGCATCATACTCTTACATATTTATAATTTTGATATATTGATGTGAACCCACAATACTTGCAGTGGACTTACTTTAAAGGAGAACACCCATCAAGGTCTACCAGACTTTGCCATTATTTTCTGTCCAATCCCTTTCTCTAAAACCTATGGTTCCCCAGCAAAGACGTTTTATTCTATCAACTCTAGCAAAGCAGGCATCCTACGGTCTAAATCCAACAATTGATACAGCCCAGTCTCCTTTTGGTTTATAATGCAATTGTGCAAGGGTTATCATTTTGTAATAAATTAGAAGCTATAAAGATGTTCTAGTTGCCATGGCTTCCATTAAAGAAACACCAGTAGGCCATAAACCATATAGATATATAGAATGGTTTAACCCTTCCCATATCCTGCTCTTCGAGCATTAATCTTTACAGCAACCTCTTTGTTGCTCACTCTCAGATGTAAATAGAGGGCAGATCTGGATTGTTACAGGAGTTCGTCATGTTTAGAAGTGGCAAGGACATTGACACAGGAGGTATATCTTCTCAGGGTTGTACAGCAACTGTGTATAAAGGAAGATCGCTTTGCTATATGTCACAACGCAGCTCTACTTTATTAACCAAGAAATAGAGGGTTGCAGCTGTAGTGTGGATGGCTCAGCCGCCTGGAGATGAGAAGCGCAGCATATGATTTATACACAGGCTGGGGAGCTGAGGATCTGCTTATCATTCCTACACAGACTAGAAATGAGATGCTCGACATATAACTAAAACACACACAAACCACACACACACACACTACATCTTAGAAGGTCTGCATATCATTGTGCATTGGGCAGCAGGTCTTGGAGGATGCACACACAGCAAGATTAGCATGACTACACATAATACTTACCTCACAACTTTGTAGTGCGCCAACATTTTAAGGGCGTGGCTTACCGATAGGGGGCATGGCCTATACTTGCGGCGCTGCCGCGAGGTCACGCTCCAGTTTTGCCATTGTGGGGGCATGCCCAGCAGCTCATGGAGCTGCTGGGCATGCCCCCACAATGGCAAAACTGGAGCGTGACCTCGCAGCAGCGCCGCAAGTATAGGCCATGCCCCCTATCGGTAAGCCACGCCCTTAAAATGTATGCCCTCCTGGCTGCAGGAATAGATGCTGGGTAATGTGGGTGCCGGGGGCCGGCAGCAGACATCAACCCCCCCCCCCACCCCCCGAAAGATGGCCTGCAAGTCTGGATGCACTTGACGGAGCGACAATCAGAATATAAGGGGCACCAACATGAAATCATATAACTTGCCCCCCCCAAGCTAAAAAGCATTGGTTCACCCCTGTTGTGTTGCCTGTATAAATAATAAGTATGTATGTACTGTGTGCAAGCTATACTCAGCCTTCGGGACTCTTACCTTTCTGCCACGTAATTGCAGGGCGTGGCGCTCCAGAGGTCTCACACTGCAGCACCACAGCAGTACCATCTATCACCGTGCTGTCTAACGGACCCTTCGTTATGTTGGGGGCAATGCCTGTTATATAAACATAGCTCAGGTCACCCAACATTTATTGTTTAACTAACAGTCATTAATATTTAAATGAATGCTAATGGACCAACGCCATATTTATGGAGGATGCGAGAGGCAGTAGATGTCACGTTCCTTTTAAAAAGTGGAACTAAATTAATGTTAGTCCAAATGATTGTTTTGTTTTTTACAATATATGAATATTGTGTTATATTACTGTTAATATTGTATAGATCTCTAAATATGAGAAATAAAGCTGGTAAAATGGTTTATACATGGGTACTTACTGGTAACTGCGAGGTAAGTGGAAGTTTGTACCTCACCCGCACTGTTACGGGCAAAGCACTGGAACATTCCTGTGTCATCAGGCATCAACCCACTTATCCGTAGGCTTCCTGTGCCTACCAGCCGAAACCTGGTGTCCCTCCTTATGTCAATAAGCGTGGCATCCTTATACCAGGAAATAGAGGGCTGGGGAACCCCTGGGATACAGAAAAAATGGAATCAGGCAATGAGAGAGAGAACTAAATAAAGACAATTGACCGAGTGAGTGAAAAGTAATTATAAGACTGGAAAAAAAACCCAGAAAGCGAGAAAAAGCCGGAGGATAGTAAAAATACACACACTGTCTACCAAGTAACGTCTCCTGGGTACTTAGCATAACAAAGCATATTAAATTATCTCTCGGCCTCTTCCATGTTACAGTCATTTATTTTTCCAAATGCTTGAGGGGCTGCAGTGCCCTTTTCTCTGAGTAATTATATATACAGCGCAAACCTAATTGCAGTGCTAGTGATTATTACTGACAAGTGAATATGTATGAATGTAAGAGCTAGAATACAGAATACGGAATGTAGGAACTTCCTGGTTCTAGAGCACCAGAGTGCAGTGCTCTCATTCACCTTTTGCCTGGCACGGAATGTCAACCACCTTCTCCATCTCCGCTGTTAAGTGTCGTTCCGGCTCCTTTACAAATTGAGGTGGCTCTAGAGAGTCAATGAGACAGTGTTTAGCAAACACGATGCCAAATATTATATAAAACTGCTAGTAAATAACAAGAGAAGATAACGAGGGTGATCACAGATTCACACATTTGTTTCTTTTTACTATTTCTATTTTTTCTTCATATAATCATGTTTCTAATTATTTAGGTCGTTTGGGATTTGCTAATTAGGAATGTTTCTCAATTACGACCTGTAATCAATTACAAACCACTAGACACCTCAATATGTCATTTATTGTATTGCATACTGTCCACACTTAGATAATTGGATAGGACAGTGTATTCCCTGGATGTGAACGGGCTGTGAGGGAGGCAGGAGAGACATCACTCATATATTAGTAATCAATTTATAACCGTCTGGCAAGACGAAACAAAGGGCCTGATTCAGACCTGTTCCCTAGGCTACGTATGCTCGCAGGCTAGAAAACTGGTAAACTCCGCCCAACGCCCAACCAAACACCCCCCGGGGGGGCTAATCTCCGCATTTGCCTGCGAGGGGATGTGTACATTTAAACATCCCCTCGCATGCGGCCGCACAGGTGAAAAATTATTCGATGGATATATCGTTCACATTATCCAGTGTGTACGTTCAATATTGTTAACGATGCGCGGTACCGCGGTTCGTTAATGACATCTACTGTTGTTTGTACATTCAGGTCAATGCTGACTATAAATAAAGGATAATAATAATAATAATGAAATAACGATGCGCAGCGGCTGGGGGACATCACTGCATGATATTGTTAATGACATTGTTCAGTATATAAGCACTATTTTGTCTGCCTGGGAGCTCCGCAGATATCGTTAATGATATCTCTCACGAAAAGTATTGTCTATTGTGTGTATGGGGCTAAACCGCACTAAAATAATAAGAATGACGGCAGAAAAATTAAGAAATGATGTAGCGGTTTCATCACCAAAGCTATTTACAGTACATTTAATGAGATAAATGGAGTGAGGGCTAACAATTTTATATCTATGGAAAAGAACAGTAACATACTTGTCCAACCGTGTTAAAACAAACAAGCAAACAAATCATAAAGTCAGATGTGCCAACTGAATTGATAGAAATGCCGATTATGGAGACATAATAACCACCTATGGTGTCCTTTTAGTCCTCCTGTGGAACATGTAAATGATAAGCTGTCCCTTTCTCTATTGCTAGAATACTGTGGGCAGTTATCCAATGGATTATTTACTATAGACAAAGCTGATGAACTAGGGAGTAATACATTTATCTAGTAGAATCACCTGCTTACTATTGTTTGTTTAATTTAAAGCCAGAAGGATAATACACCAAATACACTCCAAATACCCAAGCTAAAGTATTTATCTGAGGTGAAGAACCACCAATGACCACGCAACAGACCAAATTACTCCTTAACAGAAAGTGCAAGCATAATTATCCATTTTAAACTTGCTGGCTATGGAGAGAGGGATCGGTGAAGGCAGAGATTTAAAGGTACTGTAGGAGCAGTCTAAGCCATCATTTTGACAGGCTTTTAACTAGTAAATCTATATATTAGGACCCCAAAAAATAAAATTTGGAGGGAAATTAATTCCAGGAACACACTCCTATGAATAAAAACACTGTCACTAATTCCATTTTCATATAGCAAAGGTGGGTCTGACCCAGGACCTTGATCCCAGGTCCGATCCTTTCACAATAAAACTGGGTTGCCCATTATACACAGTGCAACCAGGTTCACATTTCCCAGGGTTGAACACGGCTATGACCCGGGTTGCTGTGCAGTGTGAACAGGTAACCCTGATTGAGCAACCCGTTCCCTTTCATACTATGAAGGAGGCAGTGCTTGGAGACATCAGCTGAAACTACTGCCTCCTTCCTCACCCTCTGATGACGTGTCGCCACTCCGCTCCACCCCTCTCCTGTGTGACATCAGCGACCGGCAGTAAACCAGGTCGCTGTGGGAGATTTCAGACTGCTCCCAGGATAGACGCCCGATCCTTGGTGCGACCCAGCATTTGTGGTCCGAAAGGGGTATTATTTGTGTGATGTGAAAGGGGTAGAAAGAGAGGCCTAAATTAATTATGTGTGTATGGGTCTGGTGAATACTGAGTGTATGTGGATTGAGCAGCGAATATTAGTGGACATCTTTCTTACCAAGTACGGTTAGGTAGGCTCCAGCGGTGACTACAGGCACACTGCTGCTACGTAACGTGGCCTCACAAGAGTAATAACCAGCATCACTCAGAGTGGGGTTCAGAATTGTTAGACGGCGACCAAACTCAGTCACTCCGCTGGAAATGAGCACTCCATCCTTCTTCCATGCAATGTTTAACTTAATAAGTGGTCTGAAAGGAGAAGATCAGCAAACGGGTGAGAAAACTGATACATGGAGAAAGGTAGAAGGATGACATTAAGTGAAAAACTAAATTCCTGATAGAGAAAAAATACACATGGAAGAAATGTTTCTTTAAACTTACCTAGCATTAGCAACACACTCCATAGTGGCTTCAGAGGTACCCGTCACCACACTGGTGTTCTGGGGTGAAATGATGATGGTGGGAGCAATGGGGTCTGCAGGACCCCCAATATCTGAGAAAACAGAATAGGTTTGTAATGACATTAGGGTTTGGGATGGGTAAGACAAGACACTTGTGTGGTTTGAGGTGAGTGGGAAGTTCATCACAAAAGTAAAAACCACTTAGTAGGGTGGTGCCATGTACAGTAAATAGAAAAAGGGTAAGTTATTCTCCTTTAAAGTAATTAGCTATTGCAGTGGCACGTTTAATCCTCTATTTATTTGCAAAGGTATAACTGACCAAGCACAAATATGTATTCAGAAGATAAACAAAATTTTAAAAATATACCATACAATACATTATACTGAGGCTATTAAGACAGTTGGTGGTCACTTTACCCGACAGATTTAAAGAGGCAATAATTGTTAATTCAGTGACGGCAGTGAAAAGTTCCAACTGAAATATGATAGACCCTGGTTCAAACCACAAAATGGCTGCCTCCACAGTGTTCACAAAACTGGTGCATTTTAAAGTTCTTAGATTTAATGCTTCCTTAACTTTCCTCTCTGGCATGAACAATGTCTACGTGTTACTGTAGATCTTTGCATACAAGAGGTTCTTTAAAACATTGCTTTTTCTTCTGTCAGCAAAAGAAACAACAGTGTTTCCTGAGCACTTGTCTGGACAGCAGACATGTTTCATTTGCAGTAAATCCCGGGCGAGTGCTCAGTTTTCTGCTGACGCTGCAATGTAAGGAGCAGGAGATTAGTATGGACTGTACCATCCATCCCCGCTCTGAATATGGCCACACCACAAAACTTCGGCCTCACTCTTCAATTCATCTCTTTAACTGGTTAGTAAAACAGGAGCTGGAACTCACTGTGATAAAGTTACCAAAAGTAGAGCTGCAGTATAACAACTTTTAGACTGTATACAGATACCATCATTGGATTATTGTGCTGAATGTTATTCTATGTCATCACATTTTATTTTATATATATATATATATATATATTGATTGGTCTTTTTTTATTGCATTTAAAAGTCGTATGACAAACAACCATAATCTTAGCAGAGCATGTACACATTACACATTCATTACAAAAGATCACCACTTAACTGAGAGCACTATATGAATCCTTACATCCCAATTAGGTATGAAATCAAAAGACAATTCCACAATCAATTACAAAGGATGACCATGACCAAGACATGACCATTTTTATGTCCAAATTGGGGGACGGCCATTATCATAAGAATCAGATTTCGTTGTGTAGTAAACTCCATATATGCTGATCATTTGGGGCACAATAAGACAAAATCAAGGTCCTTAACTACATAAATGAATAACAACAAAAAGTGCAGCCTTGATTTTGCTTTCACAAAAGAGATCAGCAAAAAATAGTGACCTTTCGTGACTATGATTTTTTTTTTTATCAAAGATGGAACCATATATATACACAACTTCAACAAGCCTGTAGATTGAGACAATGTTATCCTTACAAGCAACAACCACCCACCCAAATAACTATGAAATATCACCAGAGGACAATTGAAAAGAATAAAAAGAAGCTGCTTTCAACAGCACTCGTATAGGCAGGGAAAAAAAGATTCTGGTAGGGAAGTACTTTGAATGTAATTACAAGAAGGAAATTGTTAACAAAGCACATGAGGACAGGGAAAAGATAGAGACAAGACTTTTCTACAAAAAATAACAATGTATCCAATGAACAAAAAAAAAATTCTCTTCATAACACAATACAAAAAACATCAAAGAACATTGGCACATACCTAGAAACTGACATTTTGAAACTGATGTTATCAGAATGCCCCAGAGTTCTATAAAAAACCGCACCCAACATAAAATAAAGAAAAGTGCAGTGGGCAGAATATAAAACCTGGTTAAACACAAAGAAAAGAAAAAAAAAGGAACGCCACAGTAGTTTTCTACAGCAAAAATTCTAAAGTTTGCAAAAAGGTAAGTGCAAAGAGCACCAAACACCACCAAAAGGATTATATCAAATATAACCAAAAATAACTATTCAATAACAGACAGGAAACAGAAGGGGAGGCTTATATATCACATTGCCTATATGGACTACATTACACAGACCGAGCCATAGAAAATAAAGAACTAGGACATAAGGAACAGTAAAACTAGCTCAACTCCATGCCAACGTGTATAGTGGGGGTATGAACTATTTACGTTGGCATGGACTTTATTTTAGAAAGTTTGCCGAGCGCCGAACTCGGAAGTAGCGGGCGGCCATGCTGCCGCCGTGAAACTAAACAAGATCCCAATTATCAGCAACAAATATACAGTTTTTTAGCATGGCAAGGTTCTTCTACACAGGCCGCAAATTGATATAACCGTTTATTTTTCTTCTTTATTTATTCACAATGCTACATATGAATAAAGACTGTTTTTTTTTTCAACACAACGTCTTCAATTTATAATTTTTACTTGATACGGATATAATTTCCTATATTTCATTCCCATTGACTAACCCAACTCACCACTGCAGCATTTACACTGCTAACATTTGTTTAGATGCAGCGCCACAGATGAATCATTTTTTTGTGCCTTGGGCTTCTGAGCAGATATCTTTAGTATAGGGTTGAAGGCACAATTCCCAAAGGCATCATTAAGGAAACTTTATATATCAAGTTAGAGACACGTAGGCTAAGATCTTCTCCTCTATCCTCTATAATTAGTGATTATTACCTCTGTGTCTCCCAGCTGTTTTTCATTAGACATATAAAGCCAGAAAGCCGGGTATGCATTGCATAGAAAAATGTATGCCTCACAAATCATGACTTTATCTCGCTTTATGTAAGCTCTTTCAATGGAGTATATACATGTGTATTTGTCAAAGGAACTGGTGGTTTTATATATTCAGTTGCTTGTTTATCCGATTACATACAAATGATTCCAACATGAAAAAAAAAATGTAGGAACATTTTGTTTCTAAAAATATATGACTCCAGATACATAACTGCTGCGAGAACCAGAATACCTACCCTGAATTAATGACTTCTTATCAGCTGTCAATAGCAGTGCAGGCCCCACGTCTTATAGTAAGGGCCAGCTACCTTATTAATCACTACTTGCTGACCTATTAACCATCTGACACTATACATATAGAGATTGTAATGGAATTTGGGGGAGGCTGGACCGTAGTAATGCATTGACATTCTGCCCAAAATTTTTCCCACTAAAAGCTTTAAAGGTCAAAACCCTTTGCCCGGTCATATGTAGTGACATTTGAACGGCATTAAAAGGAGATTAAAAAACATGATTGGCTAGGGGATTTGCCTGCAGCAGAGGCAATGCTGGCCAAAGAGGGCGCCTCAAGATTTGAGCACAACTGTTCCCAGCATTTCTCATACATGCTAAAATATTCCATTGCATTGTTCATAGTAAAATAAGGTCCCTTTTTTTAATGTCACTTTGAAATCGGTATGTTATTCCGATCAACTACAGTAGTGCACATAAAACACATCGCAAGTTAACTATACCATGAAACTTTGCGAAATTTAAAAAAGTTAAATAAAACTGAAGACGAATGCCAGATTCTGCAGCTTAATTCCCAAGGCCTGCTCCCGTTAGGATTTATCAGTCTAGTAGATTACTGGAGATGTCCTGCTAAGGCCCATTAATTTTTTTTGCGCTGGTTTCTCCTGGCCTGCGATAAACTATTCCCTGCGCTGGATCAGCAGCTTTTCTGCCTGTCTGCAAAATTTAGGATTAAGGGGCTTTTATTTTCCTTTATTTGTGATGTCTTGGCATTTAGTTGCTCCCCTTGCGATCGATCTGTTTCCTGTCTAACTCCGTTATCCCATAATGCTCGCTAAGATACTGTGCACAAACTATTCAGTCAAACTGTTTACCTGTGTGACATCCTATATGTGACATGAATAGCATCTATAAGTGTTTGTCCGATATTTTACGTTCTAGCTATAGATTCTCAATAGTTTCCTAAAGTAATACTATACAATACTGAATCAAACTATCCTAACATCTAGAAAAAGGGTAAAGAACAGGCAAAACAATGCTTAAAAGATAATAACAAAAAACACAACAACAATGATAATAATAATAATGATAATAATAATAATAATACCATTATTTTGAAATGATGGTGCTATAGTATTGTAGAGGTTATGTGATTGATCCATGTGCTTCTCTGTCCAAATTGTCACACCACAGCAGCAGACTAATATCACCATCTCCGGGGAGGCCCCAAGATTAGAAGCATGTAGCTAATACCCCTTTCACACTGCACTTGTTAAACGGTATATTGCCGTTAAAGATAACCGGTATTTCAAAACGTTTAAAAAGCAGAGTCCTACACGTTGCAGAGCCATTTTTATGCAGTGAGAATGGCTCTGAAACAGTATTTAGTAAAAAAAATAAGACTACAGACCTGTGATAGGCTGGCTGCCTTGAAACATGTTTAGGGGATTAAACGGGTTGACTGATGTGAATGGTATTTAAACGGTAATCTACTGCAATGTGAAGGCTCAGACCCTTTTTATATACCGTTTCAAAATAACGGTTCTTAAAACGTTTAGGCAGTGTAAAAGTGGTATAATGGTTGTACGGTGTGCAAAAGAGAACCTGCTAAATGCCAGAATTGGTAATATTGTGAATCTTCTGCCAGGATCAAAAAATATCCACAGTGATGGAAAGACTCCTACTGTCACTCAGTGCGGCATCAAGAAAGTCTATCATATGGTACTGGATGGAATGTGAAACTCCACCCTTTAAATTTTTTAAGACAAAAGGACTGGTGCATGGTTGCATGTAAGTCTTCCTCAATTACACTCATTAAGGAGATAGGGGGGGATAGAGTCCAAACATCAGGTGGATGGGGGAAATGACATGAGCGGGACATGGACTTTATCCCTAGTATTTGGGTAGAAGGATGGTGTTATAGATAGAGAGAGTTTGGCCATTGCAAGAGAGGGTGTAAATAGGATAGGAGAGAGTCCAGTGAGTAAGAGAATATGGCCAGATCAAGAACATCAAGGTTGTATTTGGTAAAAGCAATCTTGGGAGAGGGAGGAATGATGGAGAAGAAAGACTAAAGTAGAGGAAATGATGGTCAAATAGAAATGGGGGGGGGGGGGGGGGTTTGGGGGTTAGGGAACGAACAGGAACTGTTTCATGTGAACAGAAGTTTTTATAACTAGCATTCGCTGCAACACTGAACTATCTTTATTCATTCCTATGCTTCAGGCATGTCCAAACTGTGGCCCTCCAGCTGTTGTGAAACTACACATCCCAGCATGCCTTGCTATCCTTTGAGCATTCCCTTACAGCAAAACTGTGGCAAGGCATGATGGGACTTGTAGTTTAGCAACAGCTGGAGGACCATAGTTTGGACATGCCTGCTTTGCATGGATGTGCTCTAGATAATCTATACTGTGTAATATGTTACTCTAGATTCAATACAATAATAAAAATAAAAAAGTAACTAATGTGCACAATTGTGGGTCAATTATAATATGTTTTATAGTTATTACTATAAAGAGAAAGCCCTTGAAACTTTAACTTACTTTCCACTGTCAGTGTTATTGGCTGACTGGTCTTGTTGTCGCCATTCTTGTCATTGACAGCCTGTGCATAGTATCGTCCAGCATCAGGAGCTACGCTGGACAGGATCACAAGTGCATTGTCTTTGGTGATAGCACTGAATTGGGAGAAAGCAAAGTAATTATTGAAAACTGCTTCTGCCCTTTAACAAATCTTAAAAATGAATTGCATACAGTATTTTACACGTTAAAGGAGAACTGTATCATCACAGAATTTCTATCTGGCCGTCTGAAGTATGTATCTTTGTTACCCTTAGATATGAAAATTCTGCTGCGCAGACACAATTATATTCAATGAATAGCTGGATCTTATCTTTTATCTAAGGACATCGAAAACAGACAATACTGGATAGGAGATAGAATGCTCTGAAGGTGGAAATAAGGATGATGTAGGTACATTTCACAAGCCAACCTCTTCCAAGCACTTCACTTAATTACTGTAACACTGTCATTATATCTTCTAGTTATAAGAAACCATGATAATTGGATCATGCAGATCAGCAGCTCTTGTTTTTGTGCATCGCCCGCTCCTGCAAGTACCCACGAGAGTTTACATGTCCAAATGGTGGCTAATAAAGGTTCCTCTTCTAGTTGGATTAGGCTAAATACAGGTTAGCCACAGTCAGGGTAGTTACAATTAATCTCAGTTCATGGTGGTGCCGCTTCTTAAAACATTTCAGTACTCCTACTGGGCTATTTATTTATTAGCGTGTAAGGCTGGGTTATAATTTTATTTGTGTAATACGGGTTATTGCATTAAAGGTGGGTGTTAATCATTCCTAAGTGGAGATTGGTAATGTAAGGAGGGTTGATGAATTCCATATTTTATGCATGATTTGGGGTTTATTAATTGAATAAGTGACTGAGTTTTGGGAGAGGGGGCTATTTATTTAACGTCAAAGCAGTTTTTGACTGAAAAAGGTTTTTTGAATGCTTATCATGTTAATTAAAAGGTATATTGCTCGCCCTCAGTATTCGGGTGTGGTATAGGGTTCCGACAGTCGGGATCCATACAGTCATTATCCCGACATCGGGATCCCGACTGGCCGGACCCAGACAGCATGGTGAGCGCAACAAAGCCCCTTGCGCGCTCTCTGCGTTCGCCACGCTGCAGGCATGGTGGCTCGCTATGCTCACCACCTATTCTATTCCCCCTCTTTGGGGGTCGTGGACCCACACGAGGGAGAATAGCCGGTGGCCGTCGGGACCCCGTGTGTCAGGGTAAATGACTGTCGGGACCCTGTCCGGCACCCCAGTATTTAACCCACCCCTCTGCATAGTGAGTTTGGCCATTAAAACGTGAGGATCACTGCATTAGCAGCGAACCTCGCCATTTCGGGGAATCCTCACCATTCTCTGATTGCGATGATTTCCGCCGAACATAGAATAGGGCGAGCGACCGGTAAGGGGGTTAAAAGGCGAGGATGGTTGGTCTTCTGCGATCCTCGCTAATAACAAGCCATCCTTGCCATGAAAAAACCCTCGCCGGCCACATTGAATATACCCCTAAAAGTTTGTGCTATTTGTGGGAAAAAATATCTATTTATTAAATGTGAATAGTATACTGTTAATGTAATGCTGATGTTGTTTGTCAGGAAGGAGGTCTTAAATATGGTTCATACTGAATTAGTGATGTGCTAGTTAGTGGAAAGAGACCTAGGTAATTAACTTTTTGCTAGGTTCTCCTATTGTCATAAACAATTACAAGAACTGCCCTAAAATTCCAGAATCCAGACAAGACATACCTCCCAAATTTTGGGCTCAACAATTTGGAACATCAGAAAGCAGGCTTAGCATGGTAGCATATCACATCTTCTCTTTCTTATCACTCTGGGGAATGATCAGCACTGCCTGTGCTGATAGGCTGATCTCAACCCCGATCACTCTCTGCTGTTTGGTTGATACTCAAACTTTTTCCCCATAAAACATTGTGCGTGAGTCTACAGGACAGTACCCAAAAAGCATGACTGTCTTGCCAAAACTGGGATGGTTGGGAGCAGTGGCTTGCTCCAGAGGTGGGGCTGCAGCACAGTCCAAAATTCAAATGGGGAGCCACACCAACTGCCAGTGACATACCTCCCAACATGACCCTCTCCAGGAGGGACAGAATGCTCTATTCCTGGACTTCCATCTTAATTTATGATTGCCATCACCTGTGTAGAAACTCCTTTCTTATCACTTAACCTATTCAAAGCAGGCAATGGCAATCATAAATTAAGGGGAAGTCCAGAGCATTGTGTCCCTCCTGGATGGGGTCATGTTGGGAGGTATGCAGTGAGTCCTGGTTTGAGATATCTGCCAATGTCTGGAATGGCAGTTGGTGTGGTTTGCCTATTTTGTACTGTGTTGCCGTCCCACCTTTGCAACTGCCACTGGTTGGGAGGTTTGAAACTGCACATAAACTTAAGACACCAGATACAGCTGCAGATAATAAAAATCAGCACCTAACTGTCACGTTAAAGGCTGGGTTTGAAATGGACAGGGGACAAGGAGTAAAGTTGTGCTGGCTGGCTGGTACTTTAGCTGTGCCCACTTTCTCTCTCCACAAGGGACAGATGTACTAAGCGTCAAAAATTGATAAAATGGAGAGCGATAAACTACCAACCAATCCACTCCTTATGCAAACATAGCCTGTAACATGGCAGTTAGTACCTCTACTTTATTACTTTTTGAAGTCTTAAGGTGGGCATACATCAAGCCGATTTGGACCGATTTCGATCAATCGGCCCGATAAATCGGACCAAATCGGTTCTTCCTGACATGGGGTCGGGTCTGATGCGCGGTCCCGTGCGTATCGGACCCGGCCCCAGGGGTCGGACCGGCGGGACATACGAAGCAGGTCAGTTGGACTCGGGGCGGTGAGGAGCAGTGGGGGCGGGCGGCTGGGGAGGAAGCAGTGGGACAGCTGAGCAGCGCGTTACCAGATCAGTGCTGGGGCGGTGACCATCAGTCTCACTCGCCACTGTCCAGCGCTGTGGTGGGCGGGCAGCCGCGGCTATTACATCTTTAAAATAATGTGTCAAATGACTCTCCGGCTTTTGCTTGGCTGAGATAGAGCACTCTCAGCCAATCAGCGGCCGCGGAGGAAGGCCACTGATTGGCTGAGAGTGCTCTATCTCAGCCAATCATTAGCCGGGCAGTCATTTGACACATTATTTTAAAGATGTAATAGCCGCGGCTGCCCGCCCACCACAGCGCTGGACAGTGGCGAGTGAGACTGATGGTCACCGCCACCTGCCCCAGCACTGATCTGGTAACGCGCTGCTCAGCTGTCCCACTGCTTCCTCCCCAGCCGGCCGCCCCCACTGCTCCTCACTGCCCTGCAGCTCCCTGTTATTTTTTTTTACATGTGATAAATCGCATGCGATTTATCACATGTAAAAAATGGCACATCAAAGTCCTCATCGTATGTGAGCCTCCCGGGAAGCTGCCGGGCAGCTCGGAGGAGAATAGGGTCCGACTTGTCCTTAGGACAAGTCGGCTCTATGTATGGGGGCCTTTAGTACATAGACCCCTTTTGCAATGCAAACATTATAGCCTCTTCACTTGCAAATAATATAGAGCTAAGACAAATAATGCCCTTTCACTGGCAAAACCACCTATTGTTTTTTTTTTTTATAACAAGTGTGTTTTCCCCTGTGATTAGTAGTTCATCACTTATAAACATTTTTTTGGGGGGTAAGAACTGGTCTTGGCCAAGTGGTGTGTTTGCCCCCGGGGCTAAAACACATTCCTTTGCTTCAAGTTCATACTTTTTGCCACTTTATAAATGACCATTAAGGTTAAGTTGTCCTTTTGGTTATGATTGTGAAGCACTATACAAGTACAGAGTGGCAGAATATATGTGCAACTGATAGTCTAGTCTTGCTTGTTATAATATATTGTAAGAGTGGCATCGTTTCTTGGGCCAGATTCTCTAAGCTTCAAAAGTGATAACATGGAGAGTGATAAACAGCCAGCCAATCAGCGCCTGCCTGACATTTTTCAAACACACTCTGTGACATGGCAGGTAGGAGCTGATTGGCTGGCTGTTTATCACTCTCCATTTTATCACTTTTGAAGCTTAGAAAATATGGCCCCATTGTCCGCAGCTTGTGGACATCTGCATCTCATTACAAAGGACTCAGGATTACCTCCTTCACCTAGTGAGGAGCTCTTACTCAAAACAAGGCTCAGTACTGGCTTTTGTCGGCATTGGAATGGTGCAGCTGGCGCCCTGATAAGCAGCTCTAATCTCAGCCCAAGCTTCCGAAACAGAATTTCCCTGCAAGATATGGGATTGTGTTGGAAGCGGTGGATACATGACATTCTTGTCTCCCTGCTCAGTGACCTGACACCCCCCTTCCACTGTACTCTCCTGGCACCTCTCCTTACAGATATCTCCCTGCTCAGCCTCATTCACATGGGATCAGCTGCCAGATCATCTGGATAATAATTCTCTGCAATTAGGTAGATAAGACAGAATATGCCGCTGGTTCATTAGCACTTCTAAATTCCTGGATGACTCAGCCCAGCACAGGTGTCTCAGAGCCAGCAATACTGCGTGCAAAACTGAGAGCAGCTTACTTTCCGTTTCAACATTTTATTTCAATTAAAGAGGAAAAGGACAGTGATATACATAAAACAAAGAAGGAGTTTATGCCGTGCGAGGGACAGCACAACTTTACTCCTTGTCCCCCTGCTCAGCAGCCAGTCAGTACACACATGTCGAAATAACCTTTAATAGGATTGATTAGACTATCATTTGATTAAATGCACACTCCTCTAAACTGTAAAACAGTCTCACAGCCTAAATACGTTCATAATGTCCTTAACTGTTCACATTTTAAAATGTTCCATTGGTTTAATAGGCCGTCAACCCTTTCAGGCCCAACGTCTAGTCAGGCTCAACAGCCCTAGCGCTAATAACAGATCCAATGGTGAGCCACTTTAAAATAAGAACATTAACATCGTTCTACATTCAATGTAGACCATTTTTGAATAAAAAAAAAAATTACAATTAATTTAAACATTTAAACCAGACTGTTTTGAAATTTGGACTGCAAAGGGTTAAAGTCTATAACAGTCAAATACGGCAAATGTTATCAATTCTAACAAAAATGACAAGACTAAGACAATCCAAATCACTTCTCGCATTAACGCATTGTAAGACTATCGTTGCTTCAGGTTACAAAGTTCTTTCATTTCAGATCAGGTTCCAAATCGATTCACACTTAATCCTTTGTCACCTACTCAGGCCATCTCATTTTCCTGAATGCGATTAAAATGATCAGATCTTTAGATCAGATTTTAACATGTATGGCCAGCTTTATACTTGGCACCTGTGGTAGGAAGCCTCACTGCCATTGTTATTGAAGTGCATAAAGAACACTTCAGATGTAACAGTACCACTGGCTTATCTGTAATGGTGCAGGTTGTGCAGTGCACACAGGCCCCTGGGTCCAGGGTGTCAACACCAGTGACGTGCGGTGAGGTTAGTGGTTGGTGAGGCACTAGCTTGGTGGTGTCAGTGCCGACGAGCTCTGTGAGGAGCCCTGGGTCCACAATGCTTCTGTGCTGACAGGCAAGTGCAAGAGCTGCTGCCTACATTAGCTGCAGAGATCAGCAGAGCAGCTCCTACCCGGACCCAGCGCTCCCTGCAGACCCTGTCAGTGCTGGCTCTACCAAGCCACCATGGGGTCTGCCCACTGTTTTACCACCCCTGCTGATGTTTTTGTGAGGGATGTTTAGATGGGTGGCTCTGGGCTGGGGACAGGGATGGCTGGTTAGATAGGGGGGCACTGGGCTAGGGGGTGGCTGATTAGATAGGGCGGTACTATGCTGGGGACACGGATGGCTGGATAGATAAGGGGACACTGTGCTGGGGACAGGGATGGCTGGATAGATAGGGGGACACTGTGCTGGGGACAGGGATGGCTGGTTAGATAGGGGGGCACTGATATAGGGGATGGCTGGTTAGATATGGGGGCACTGGGCTGGGGATAGGGATAACTGGTTAGATAGGGGGGCACTGGTATAGGGTATGGCTGGTTAGATATGGGGGCACTGGGCTGGGGACAGGGATGGCTGGTTGGGGGGCACTGGGCTAGGGGATGGCTGATTAGATAGGGTGATACTGGGCTAGGGACAAGAATGGCTGAATAAATAGGGGGCACTGTGCTGTGGACAGGGATGGCTGGATAGATAAGGGGACACTGTGCTGGGGACAGGGATGGCTGGATAGATAGGGGGACACTGTGCTGGGGACAGGGATGGCTGGATAGATAAGGGGACACTGTGCTGGGCACAGGGATGGCTGGTTAGATAGGGGGGCACTAGGCTGGGGACAGGGATGGCTGGTTAGATAGTAGGGCACTAGGCAGGGGACAGGGATGGCTGGATAAATAGGGGGACACTGTGCTGGGGACAGGGATGGCTGGTTAGATAGTAGGGCACTAGGCTGGGGACAGGGATGGCTGGTTAGATAGGGGGACACTGTGCTGGGGACAGGGATGGCTGGTTAGATAGTAGGGCACTAGGCTGGGGACAAGGATGGCTGGTTAGATAGGGGGCACTAGGCTGGGGACAGGGATGGATGGTTAGATAGGGAGACACTGTGCTGGGGACAGGGATGGCTGGTTAGATAGGGGGGGGGGCACTAGGCTGGGGACAGGGATGGCTGGTTAATTAGGGGGACACTGTGCTGGGGACAGGGATGGCTGGTTAGATAGTAGGGCACTAGGCAGGGGACAGGGATGGCTGGTTAGGTAGTAGGGCACTAGGCAGGGGACAGGGATGGCTGGTTAGATAGGGGGCACTAGGCTGGGGACAGGGATGGATGGTTAGATAGGGGGACACTGTGCTGGGGACAGGGATGGCTGGTTAGATAGGGGGACACTGTGCTGGGGACAGGGATGGCTGGTTAGATAGGGGGGGCACTAGGCTGGGGACAGGGATGGCTGGTTAATTAGGGGGACACTGTGCTGGGGACAGGGATGGCTGGTTAGATAGTAGGGCACTAGGCAGGGGACAGGGATGGCTGGATAGATAGGGGGACACTGTGGGTGTGGGGGGGGGGAGGTGGTTGGAGGGTTTCCTGCAGCAATTAAATCAATGATGAAGTGCAGGAATAAGTCACAGAGCAGGAGGGTGGTGCGGAGGGCAGGCGGGACGTCCCCCCTGCAGTGCACCTGTGCCTACATTACCTTAGGCCGGGTCTGCCGACAGACCACACTGCTGTTACTGACAGATCCCATAGAGAAGCGTCCATCCCTCGGCGGTGTTCAAACTTCTGCCGGGATATGCGTGCACCACACACCCGCCGGCTGATGTCCCCACGGTGCTCGACACTGCCCGGAGCAACTTCCGGGTATGTGCAGGCACGAGACTTTGCTACCCGTAGTCATTCCCCCGCTGGTCTGTTCATTAGCGCCGGGGCTGAAGCCGGCTTACGACACCTATATAAGGCAGCTTCTAGTGACTTGGTTCAGGGACATGCTTCCTCTTTCTGGTTATATATATGAAAGCACGCCCCTGTCACTGAGGCAGCGCCACTGTGCCCAATCACATCTGCCTCAGTGACAGGGGCGTGCTGTCATATAGCCAGAAGCAGAAAGCACGTCCCTGGCTGTCACTGAGGCACCGCTATAAGTGCCGCCTATGCTGCTTTTTCTAATGGGCATTCACAGCCTGCTACTTGGCCTCGCCCCCTACCCACCCCCTATTTCAGAAATGTTAACATTGACACCCGGAGGCACCGCTCTTGGTGCCTCCATATCCAATTATAAAATAAAAAAAAGGGGTAAAAGTGATTATTATTATAAAATAAAGCATATACTTATGACACATAATATGTGTCATAAGTATTTTCTTCGTATTATTTAATTAATCATTGATGACAGGGGAGGCACTGCCTCCCCTGACTGCACGTCCCTGGTCAACACACCATACACCCTGCACCCATTTAACCATACTCACCACTAGCCCATTGCTAGCAGCGCATCAGCAATATTAACTGGTAAAATGGCTACTGTGGCCATTTTATGGTGATTCGCTCATGCACAACAGAGGTGTCCGCGAGAATGCGGCATGGATGCCATGTTCCCGGAGACTTGCGCATGTGAAGTAGATTCTGGAAGAATGCCAGAGTCTACTGCACCACCGGAGAGATGAGGCCCAATCGGAGTATGTATTGGGAGATAGAATGTGCACTAAGAAGTAGAACATGCACAATGTCAAAAACGATGTCATCATATGGAGACTACTAGAAAACTATTTGCTTACATGCGGTTGCTGGGAGGGATCTTTCTGCCATCTCTGAACCATGTCACCTGCGGTTGGGGAAAACTGGCGATACTGGGAGCAGCAATAACAGCTGCATTCCCATGAGACACAACTTTGGAGCCATCGCCATCTTCAAAGTTTCCCATGTCTGAAAGTAGAAGGAAGGAACATGAGATTAACACAAACACTACAGCCCTCGCCATACAGTACATATTGACAATATCATGCCTAAGTTTACACGTTTACACTGACAACAAATTTACAAACATATATATATATATATATATATATATATATACGTTTGGTGGAAGAAATGGCGGCACTGGCAGTCTTGTTTGAAGAAAATCACAGCATTTATTTTACATCACAGCAATCAATGGTGCATGGGTGTCCGACGTTTCGGGGTGGTATCCCCGTTTTCAAGGTGCAGAAAAACAACAGCATTGTACGTGTTAAGGCTCTTACCTTTATGGGGTAGGAGATCAGAAGGCGGGAGCCCGTTCTCTGCGGCGGCGTCCGGCGTATGACCGGAAGTGGTCAGTGCTCACCTTCCGGCTCTTCCGCCGGGAGCGCTTGACGCAGGTAACCAAGGCAACCTGCATAAACAAACAAGGAATGTGCAAAAGTGAGGCAAAGATAAAGAACGTTTGAGTGTAGACAATATTTAAATACAAAAAACATTTAAATTACTTTAAAATGTATCTTTCCGTGGCTCTATGAGGCCGTCACTAATAACTTTGCTGTCGTTGGTATTATTTAGTAGGCTGTACACATATATCATTGCATTTCAAACTGAAGTCAACAGCCGTGTCAACATTGCGCTCAATGGTGTTACTGCCTGCGAAATCCGCCGCGAAATACAGCGAATGTCACAGGCAGCGACCTAGCGATATCTGTAACAGATATAAGTAATTCCAAGTAGGAGATGTGCGCTATAGGGGTATATCAAATTGTAAGTGGGCCTGTCATTGTGTTCTTGATGTCTTCAAGTGATATTCTTCAGTCAGAAGACATTCCATGGCATCCTTTCATTCATTCCATGCGGGAAGATGGTTTTCAATTTAAAGATCCATCGGGCTTCAGATTGTAGCAACCGAGTGTCCCTGTCGCCACCTCGAAGTTGTGCTGGTATATGCTGTATAATTATGTGTTTAAGGTCATTCAGAGAGTGGTCCATTTCTACGAAGTGCCTGGCTACTGGATGTTCTGATACCTTTCCTTTTGCTTTGTTGCTCAATGCAGTTTTGATGGTGGACCGATGCATCGCTGCCCGTTCCTTAAAGGGCCTAATGGTTTTGCCCACGTATCCTTTATCGCACGGGCAGGTTAGAAGATACACCACAAATGCCGTAGAGCATGTAACTACTTCATGGATCTTAAAGGTGCCAGGTGCTGATTTAATTGTAAATGAGGAGCCAGTTTTCATATGATGGCACGTTGTGCATTGGATGCATTTATAGCATTGAGCGCAATGTTGACACGGCTGTCGACTTCAGTTTGAAATGCAATGATATATGTGTACAGCCTACTAAATAATACCAACGACAGCAAAGTTATTAGTGACGGCCTCATAGAGCCACGGAAAGATACATTTTAAAGTAATTTAAATGTTTTTTGTATTTAAATATTGTCTACACTCAAACGTTCTTTATCTTTGCCTCACTTTTGCACATTCCTTGTTTGTTTATGCAGGTTGCCTTGGTTACCTGCGTCAAGCGCTCCCGGCGGAAGAGCCGGAAGGTGAGCACTGACCACTTCCGGTCATACGCCGGACGCCGCCGCAGAGAACGGGCTCCCGCCTTCTGATCTCCTACCCCATAAAGGTAAGAGCCTTAACACGTACAATGCTGTTGTTTTTCTGCACCTTGAAAACGGGGATACCACCCCGAAACGTCGGACACCCATGCACCATTGATTGCTGTGATGTAAAATAAATGCTGTGATTTTCTTCAAACAAGACTGCCAGTGCCGCCATTTCTTCCACCAAACGTACCTACTTGTATTGGAAGGCACGACAGCGCATACCTCTAAGGGAGGAGTGCCGGTCCGTCACCCCCGTCTATATATATATATATATATATATATATATATATATATATATATATATATATATATATATATATATATATATATATATATATATAGCAACTGGTACCATTGCTGAAAAAGAAACACATTTCAAGTAGTAGATGGCGCACTATAGCATTTGCAACATCTTTTGGAACTTTCTTTAAATATTCTAATACTACAATGCACCACTTTCCAAACACAGCGTTTAAGGAAGTTCCGAACAACAAGTATTTATGACTGGAAAACTAACAGAAGGTGCAGAATACCAGTGCAATGCCTTTTATTTATATTACAACTTTTAAAATAATCATACCTCCCAGCTGATTCTCCTAAAGAGGGATAGTGCCTGCGCCTACAGCGCACGTTGTAAATTTAGGGGAGTGGCCTAGTTAGAAATAATGGGTGTGGCATGTACTCATGGCGCTGCTGTGAGGCCATGCCCTATTTTCACCGCTGTGGGGTCATGCCCAGCATCTCCGTAAACTGCTGGCTATGCCCCCAGTCCCTCTGGCTGCAGGAATAGATGCTGTGTACATGTGCACAGCGACTATTCATGGGTGACTCCCAACCATCCCCCCCCGCTGCGGGACACTGCCGGCCCTGGGAGAGACATGGGAACATCCCAAAGAAAAACGGGACGTTCCCGCGATAAGCGGGACAGTTGGGAGGTATTAATACTTCACTCCTTGTGTGTGACATGTCTTTCTCTCCTATAGGGCCAGATGTATCAAGCTTCAAAAAGTGATAAAATGGAAAGGGAAAAATAGCAAGCTAATCAGCTCCTAACTGTCATGTTACATGCTGGGTTTAAAAAATGACACGTAGGAGCTGATTGGCTGGTTATTTATCACTCTCCACTTTATCACTTTTTGGGGCTTGATATGTCTGACCCATAGTAAGGTCTCTGATTTCTAGGTTAAACAGATACTGTATCTACTTGGGATTTGTTAAGAAGCAGAAGCAGATGAAGGACCATAGAATGGATTAAAAAATACTGTTCCTTCCTGTTGATACACTCTAAAGGTGCCCATACACTAGTAAGATTTATCTTCAGATCTGGCTGGTTGGAACAAACACATGGTTTTTCAGTTTGTCAGTTTGTCAGTTTTCCAGCATTTTGTCAGTTTTCCAGCATTTCCAAGCAAATGGTCAACTGTCATTTGCTCTCATCCATTACCAGTTTTTGTTCCTACCAGACAGATCTGCAGATAAATCTGCATGTGTATGGCCACCTTAAGTTTTGCACAGGGATCAATAATCCAATGTTGTACCTCACCTAGCACACTGTTCCTCATGAGGCAAATACAGAGCAGTTAGTATGGAAGCCATGGTCCTCATCTATGTAAGATTTTAATGCTATGCCACACAGGCCAACAAACCAAACTTGCCTTTAGCAATTTATTTTGTTCTTCATCTGTTTTGTCTCACATGGAGTTAAAAATTCCCAAATGACAAGCTCAGGAGGAATTTATGATTCCTATTTGTACTGACTTCCTTTTGGGGGTGCAGTATATCATTGGTGTATATAAAGTACATGTTTGACAGCTTAAAATTATATTAAACCCAATTTTTAAATAAAGTTTGGTACTGCTTTCCTAGCACGGCGCCCACAATCTAGATTGTACTGTATGTGTGGGGCTGATATCTCAAGCATCTCATGCATCTTATGTGTTTGTGCGGCATAAGATGTATGAGATGATGCAATCGACGCGATCGACGAGATTGATGAGATTTTTACATTGCAAGCATCTCATACATCTTATGTGTTTGTGCGGCATAAGATGCATGAGATGATGCAACCGACGCAATCGATGAGATTTTTACATTGGAATCAATGTAAAAAGGCCCCAAAACACCAATTTTAATTGTAAACCCCCCTCATGGGTGAAATGGCCCCCCCATTGTTAACGCCACCCCGAAGCGTGGCGAGCACAGCGAGCCCGCGAGGGGCGGCGGTACGCATCATCCGACCTTTTCATACCCCCACTATCCACTTCGGCGTGGAGTTGATGTTATATAGTGTGGCGAGCCACCGAGCCCGAAGCGTAGCGAGCGCAGCGAGCCCCGCGAGGGGATGCAGAATACATGTAAAGTAGTCCGCTGCGCTCGCCACGCTTCGGGCTCGGTGGCTCGCTGCGCTCACCACACTATATAAAATCAACTCCACGCCGACGTGGATAGTGGGGGTATGAAAAGGTCGGAGGACGCGTACCGCCGCCCCTCACGTGCTCGCTGCGCTCGCCACGCTTTGGGTTGGCGTTGATAGTGCTGGTGGCGTTAACAATGGTTATTGGGGGCTCACGATTTTTTATCTCATGGATCTCATGCATCTTATAGATGCATAAGATCCATGAGATTAAAAAATCGGGTCCATCGCGTTGATTGTATGCCTTAAGTATCTTAAACTTAAGGCATACAATCAATGAGACGGGCGCCGTGCTAGGAAAGCAGTACCTAAAGTTTTATTAGTTTCAATAGGGTTAGTATGGCTAAGACCACAGGTTCATTACTGAAAGCATGATAATGACCGGATATGCAACAGTGGGCAAACACTACATTTATGAGGCACAGTAGCGATACTGTGGTTTTACACACCCATACACTACTCAGACATCTTACTAAAGCAACAATCTACACTAATAGAAAAATAGACTAAGATAGAAAGCTTGTTACCAAGTCTGTAATCGCTGTAATTAAAAACATGCTAAGTATTTTCCAGCATCATCATTAACGATGCTTGTTAGCACAGCTGCCTTATTAATTCCTCATCAGCGCTGTCTTTTTGCTGGCTGCATCTTCTTTCAGACCCACCTCCTTCCTCCACATAACGACCTCGGGTGTAATTAAATACCAGCTTTTGGCAGGTCGCTTTAACAATCCAAGTACAAGTTTCATTAAGATGTTTATTTTATCCCTTTCAGTAGCATCAACATATTTAATTTGTCAGGACTGTCCATGTAGTTAATAAAAAAAAAAATTAAGAAAAAAAATATATATATATATGTGTGTGTGTGTACAAAGATACTGTAGACTAGCCAATGTTAGCGTTTTTTTTTTTTTTTTTTTTTTTTATCAAAGCATTATTGGATAATGATTGATCTTCATTAACTATTTTATAACCAGTGCATTTTATATGTATATGTAACTTTGGGCACATTGACTGTTTCTTACCCAGAAATTGGGCATTACACTTAACGCTGATTGGTGTAGAAATGTTCATGTAACACCCAGAAGTGATGCGTTCCACTTTGGAAATCATACCTGCTGAAATCTATTTCCTGTCATTAAACAATGAATTTACTATATTTAAGCTATTTAAAAGTGCTCTGAGGACTTGGCTACAGTGGAGTATCTATAACACCCTGCACCCATTTATTAAATACATTCCCCTCCAGAGCCCCACATCAGCAATCTCCTGGTGTTTTGTGTTTGTGCATTCGGGTAATCCTAAGGAAAATGGCCATCATGCCATTTTCCCCAAAATAGCATGTGCCTTGGACTCTGTCACAGCATTCGGGTCTTCAAGTGACCTACTGCATTGCCGGCTAGAGAGCGCACACACACACACACACACACACACACACACACACACCACTTATATCTACAGTATCTATTACCGAATAGGGTTAATTTATAAGAAAGAGGGAAATGCAGAAACAGAGCATTGTGTCCCATCTGGAGAGGGTCATGTTGGGAGGTATGGAGATAAATTAATATATATATATATATATATTTATATATATATATATATATATATATATATATATATATATATATATATATATATATATATTACTGTTGTGCATGTTAATATCGCATTAATATCATGTTACCGCACTAGCACATTAACTGATAAACTTTTTAACAGGGGGCGCGTGAGCTGTGGACCTGCAACCCCTGCCAACGAGCAAGTAAACCCCCCTGGCATGGGGCAAGTGACACCCCCCCCCCAACATGGAGCATGTAAACTCCTGCCCCCCCTGGCATGAAGCAAGTAAACCTCCCTGGCATGGAATACATAACTCTCCCCCCCCCCCCGGCATGGAAACACATGCCCCCCCTGGCATGGAGAAAGTAGCCCCCCTGTCAACAATCAAGTAAACCCCCCGGCAAAAAGCAAGTAAATCTCCCTGGCAACAAGCAAGTAAATCCCCCTGGCATGGAACACATAACCCACCTCCCCCCCTCCGGCATGAACCAAGTAGTCCCCCTGGCAACAAGCAAGTAAACCTCCCTGGCAACAAACAAGTAAACCTCCCCTTGCAACAAGCAAGTAAACCTCCCCTGGCAACAAGCAAGTAAACTTCCCCTGGCAACAAGCAAGTAAACTTCCCCTAGCAACAAGCAAGTAAACCTCCCCTGGCAACAAGCAAGTAAACTTCCCCTGGCAACAAGCAAGTAAACTTCTCCTAGCAACAAGCAAGTAAACCTCCCCTGGCAACAAGCAAGTAAACTTCCCCTGGCAACAAGCATGAAACCCACTATGGCAAAAAGAATGCAATCCACTATGGCAAAAAGAATGCAATCCCCCCTTGGCAACAAGCATGGGACCCCTGGCAATGAGATTTTAGGTAAGCGGCACTTATGTGCCTATCAGCGCGATTAATCGCAAAAAATGTATGCGATTAATCGCGATTAAGAATTTTAATCGTTGCCCACCACTAATATATATATATATATAGTATCCAAAGGTCCGGCACTCCCAACAATAGATCACAGCTTGGACTGGTGCCTTCACAGGGTAATGGTGTGTACACGCGGTGCGATATGGCTTCCGATGTTGCAGATATAGTGAACATCGGAAGCCATATCGCATGCCGATTGTGTAATTTTTAGGGCTTGCGAGCTGCGATGCGCGCTCCCGTGTGAGCGGCAGGCAACACTATATCGTCTTTGTGCCTAAACATACTCGCATAGCTCCGGAGGCCAGAGGGGCTTCTCCTGGGGCTGCAGGGCTGATGCGCAGTGACCCGGAAGTCCGCCGTATAGAGGAGGGTGGGGTGTGGCCTCTGATGTATGCATGGGGGGCGGCGGGGGGAAGCTGTTGCTGTGTCGCAGCACCCTGCCATCTGTGCCCCTGCCCGGCACCTGGTGACAGGTATCGGTACTGTCCTCTCCTCTTCTCTCCTTCATGCCGTGCTCGCATCGCAAGTCATGTCGACCGTGTGTACACACCATAAGTGTAGGATGCGTGAAAGGTGCGGCACTCAGCTCTTCATAGAAGAAAAACACCAACTACTGTGGTTTGCTGGACAACATTTCAGTTGTATTGTATCCAATACAACTGAAACGTTGTCCAGCAAACCACAGTAGTTGGTGTTTTTCTTCTATGAAGCACTGAGTGCCGCACCTTCCACGCATTATATATATATATATATATATATATATATATATATATATATATTTACATATTAAAAGGCACCCCGCCATCACCATAATCTACCTGCTGATTTCTGGACCACACAAACATATATATATATATATATATATATATATATATATATATATATATATATATATATATATATGTGCAAGATCAGGATGGCACTCAGTGAATCATAGACTTAGTGGGGGGTGCAGGGTCCTTAAGGTTATTTTAAGACAGAACTTACCCAAGCCTCCGTGAAGGAAAGGAATGGACCAGCACTCACAGTTAGATGAAAGAAAAAAGTTTGTATTCAGCAGTTACAACATGGTGTACAGGCAGGCTGACCCAACAGCCGTTTCAACTGGAAACCTTTCCAGTTTTCATCAGGGGTACATCAATGCATTAACAGACTCGTTTAAATAGCATAAAATAAGGCGCCAAGCCCGCCCTGCTCACTTCAAGTGGGGAGCTGTCAATCAGCACCCCGCTACTGAGCATCCAGCGCCTGTCAGATGACGCTGCCAGGGGGGTGTGAGGTGCGCGTCAGAGGGGAATCCCTGTGACGTGAGCCCGTAACACAAGATTGCCTTAATGCACAGAAATGTGAAAACTAGTTATACAAAACGCGTGTGATTATAGAACTTACAATAATGTGAGGACAAGGTACCAACACCGTGAGGGGATGGATATATATATATATAGTGCACGGGCTTGTAACAGCTTACGGACGGTGCCTTCACTATGATAATGATAGGCAGCGTATAGGTGCGGCACTCGATCGGCTTGTACAGCAACCAAAGAACCACACAGCAACTCCGATGCTTGTCAACGTTTCAAAAAAAAAAAAAAAATATATATATATATATATATATATATATATATACACACACACACACACGTGTGTATATATATATATATATATATATTTTATATAATAACCTCAGTTTGCACCATGATAGTATAGATAATATTAGGGTTTTCTAGAAGGTTTTTTTTTTTTTTTCTCACATAAGTACAAATGTTGCTGGATTCTTTACACAGATTTACATCAGATGCAAATGATACATTAAATAACACACTTCACTAGGGACGAATGTGATAATTAAATGCTACACTGTATTTAAAGCAGGTGTAGCAGTAAACACAATGTAACTTTCTTGTAATTTAATACAAGAACAGTGATAAATCCCTGGTGTACACTGGGTATAGACCTTTTAATGTATACTTTTTATTTGGCTGAAAGGCACAAAAAAAGTTCCAAGATCTTTAATATTTTTTGGTCATAGACCCAGATCCAAGTCCCTAGAACTCATGTTTAACTTTTAATTAAGAATATTTGATGTTATAATAATTTTAGTACAATTAAAGGATGATTCCTCTAACGCAGGGATGGGGAACCTTCGGCCCTCCAGCTGCTGTTGAACTACATATCCCAGCATTCCTTGCAACAGTTTTAGCAGGGCCAAATACTAAAACTGTAGTAGGGCATGCTGGGATGTGTAGTTCAACAAACAGCTGGAGGGCCGAAGGTTCCCCATCCCTGCTCTAACTCATTTGTTACCCTGAATAGTGGGATCTCCTCTTCTGAGACACCTTTCCTTTTGTGTTGCAGGAGGAGACGTTGAGGACATCTCACTACGAAGACTGATTCTTGCCGCAGATGAGTGTAAACTTTAACCCACCTTACATTCAGTCTAACAATCTAATAACTTTTGATATAACTTTTGCGGAGAACCAGTTTTCTCAGAGGTCTGTAGAGAAAAAGGCTGTCCTAGGAGAGGAAATCCTCTAATTAAGATAAATGCAGTCCCAATCCATATCTGACTATATACTGGGACATGTAGTTCACCAATAGCTTAAATCAATATATTCTAGGGGAACAAAAAGAGTCCCAGTGATATTTGTACAGTTACTGTAGGGTAGCGGCTAGTTACCCTTCGCTGTAAGGATCTGGGGAGGAGAGGGGGTGGGGAGAGGAGCACACAGGGCCTTGTTCCTTCACTACCCACACCACCACTGGTTGCCTTTAGTAACTGTAACCAAAGTGAGCCTGCGAGGGTCCATTTGGGTCCCTTGTTCCAACCTTGCTCCTCCTCTCTCAGCCACCTCTCCTCCTCATGTCCTTACGGCGAAGGGGAACTAGTAACAACTGTTACTGTCGCTCTTAGAATCTCCCCATAGCTTAGAATCTCCCCATAGATACCCAAACTTGCGTTGACCAGCCTGATACTATAGGGACATGGCAAGCTACAGGTTTTTTATGTCATAGTACAAAGGCCTAGTCCTGTGCTTGTCACCAATTTAGCAAACAGAACTAACCTTCATTATGTATATTATGTAAACATTGAAACCGCTGGACAAATGCAAAAATCCATGCAAATTTTTCCAAAATAAATCAATCACGTGTTAATTTTTATGAAAACCATAAAGCCAGAGTTATAACATGTATACGAGTAACAGAATGATCTCTGCTGGCTGCTGGGTTAGGGTCCCGCATGATTTTCAGCCGCAAGCAGATCAGCATTCACCGGCGGGTCCCATTTCATAGTCCATCAGCAGTGGTGGTGCACTACCACTTGCTGCAGCACAGGCTAGTAGGTACCAGACAGGAGCTGTCCTGTCCTTACTGTGGGGGCGATTCTCTAACACAGAACTGCGGTAAAAACCCCATTATCTGGGGTTTTACTGCATTTCTGTATGTTCTGTCCCCCCTCCGCAGTGTCACCGCTTAGCTGGCGATTCCCTGCAGAAGCCTATGGGCTTCTTACCGCAGCGCTGTGTGACGGATCCATCACGGATCCCTCCCAGCATGCTCTAAGGCCGGCACCGTGATCTGCACATGCACAGATGGACTCGTGGGTCACAAACCCGGAAGTCCAGCACCGGCGTCGCATCGCAAGGGACAGCTCTTATCGCAAGAGCTGTCCCTTGCATTAATGACCTCATATGTTAGAGAATATGCGGTCATTAAAAATGCTGCGAATGTTAGAACATCCCGCCCTGTAAGTGTTATCATTGCTCCAGGGATAGGGCCAATTAAATCTGTAGCAGCAGCAAATGCACAGCAGAGCTCCATTGGAAGAGCAGCAGTCACACTTGGATCCTGCGGTGAACTACTCAGGTGCTGCTGTACATGCAGGTGCCCCTTCATGGCTTGAAGCCCAGAGACAGGCTACTCCATTGCCTCTTGGGGTTACACCCCTGCTTAAAGCCTTTATGTGTTTTTGCTTGCATTATTTGGTTTCAACGTTTTGTTTACCACTGCCTCACTGTAAAGTGTAACCTTTATAAAGCATTATAAAATAGGTATAAAATGCCTAGCGCAATGGCAATAACAAAATAAGGGGCATATATAATGGCATGCATTTACAAAATGTACTGCATTATGATGATTGTTGTAAGTAGTTACAGTGCACTAGTTACTTTATCTATATCTTCTCCAGGAGATGCTTGAGGAAAGTCCACATCAGTGGTGTGGTCAGCAGGTACAGTAGATGCTGCTGAGCATCTAAATTAATTGAGGATATGTCCTGATCTAGAGGCAGGGTAGGAGAGAACCTGGCCTCACTGCAGCCCAGCTCACAACAGCATGTGTCTGGCTGAGGTAATGGGGAGCCCCAATCAGATCCATCAGATCTGGGCCCGTGTAATTATTGCCCCCACCCTCTCCTATCTCGGCACCACTGCCTAGGGAGTAAAGATGGGAACTTGGCATTTGGGACTTGATGTTACTATAGATGTTACTTGACTTATAAGGCCACAGTGATTGCAAATATCTTAAAATAATGAAAGGGAAAGGCACCACATCTAGGTGGAATGTAATGCTAATTTTTGTTTACTCCCAAATTGTTTGGTTGTCTATTTCTGGTGGAGGCACCCGATTGCTCCATGCTCCATAGTGGAATAATTCTATTTCAATAGTCTATGCTATGAATTTATATGCATGCATGCAAAAGTGTGACTCATAGGCAAGGTAAAAGGAATATGGGTTTTTAGGTCGACAGTGAAGGTCACAGTCAAAAATATGACCACTATTGGTCAACAGTCAAAAGGTAGAAACATCAAAAAGGTTGGCATGCATTAACAGGGCCGGTGCAAGCCCTGTCAGCACCCCAGGTGACCCCCCATCCCCCCTCACTCTGACCCATTCCAGGGGGGTGTAAGGGGGTGGATGCAGGCGCCGCCGACCTGCTCAATGGCACGGGGCAGGGGGGTGCAGGTGCCGTTTACCATGAGGGGGATGGCACTGGGCAGCTACTCCCAACACCCCCCTCCTCCCCGCAGCGGTAGTGGACAGCCCTCCTCCCCCCGGTGGCACTAACCAGCTTCTCCCAACATCTCTCCCCCCTTCACCCTGCAGCACAAACATCTAAGTGCATCCACAAACCCCCCGCGGTCTGGAGGTGGTGCGGGCAACACTCACCTGGCTCCAGGGGGGGGGGGTGCAGGCTGCAGTGCCGTCCTCCAGTGGCCGGAGCCCCAGGCAAATGCCTAGAGCTGCCCATTAGGCTGACATGTGAAAAGGTCAACACCATCAAAAGGTTGACATGAAAAGGTCAACATAGAAAAAGGTCAACATGAGTGTCTCATTTTGTTTGGGTGTGTATGTTGACTTAGGTGCGCTTGTCGTGCTTTGGGTCACGGTGTCTCGCTGCACTCAGCACACTATTATATTCTCCCTCTATGCATAGTGGGATGGTGAAGCATGAACAAGTCAGTTTTAAAAAGAAATCATGAAAAACTCATGTCGACCTTTTTCCATGTTTGCTTGTGTCGACCTTTTGACCATGCATGTAGATCTTTTTCATGTATCGACCCTTTGACTGTCGACCAATAGGGATCGACCTTTTGACTACCGAGTTCCAGGTAAAAGTTGCATCAATGAGAATCCATTTCTTAAATAAGTGGTTCTCAAGGACCCCCTAACAGCTCATGTTTTCCAGGTCTCCCAGAATCATGCGTGAAATACAGTAACAAGCGTTACCTGTGATATTTAAATAGTTTCATTCAGTAAATAGTACATCTGCTGGGTGACTGGGAAAACATGAACTGTTAGGGGTCCTTGAGGACCAAGATTGGGAACCACAGTTTTAGATTAAGTCAGACAGAATAAGCCATATGGGGTGACAGTCCACCTATCAAATATGCCTCTGTCCCAAAAAAACAACGGTTTTCTATGTTAATAGGCTTAAATTAGCTTTGTATGATAATGAGATTTATTAACAGTTGATGAGAGATAAAGATAAAGAGTGATAAAGTACCATGACCCGTATCTCTCGTCAAACTTAGGTAAATCTCCCCCAAAGTGACTGGACACAAAATTCACAAATTCTGTATTCAGAGTTGCATGTATCGTACACGTGATCCTTGATCATGGAAATATAGATCAGGGGTGTTTGTGCATAGATGGGGTTATACCTTACTTGAAATACTTACAAGACTGTTGAATAACTATAGATGGTAGAGGAGGTGCAGCTGCTTTTAGGCCCGGTGGCTTGGAGGTGCCCCAAAGTAATCCCACTGCACTGTATTGAAGGGTCTCAGATCTGACTTTTTTTTAAAGTTGTCTGTTTTGGGGGAAACGGCAGCAGATTGTCGAATTCATGGCTGTTTTCTTTCAATGTGCCTCGTCCAACAATTTGCGGACTTTCCGACACTCGGTACATTGAATACAGACTGTGGATGTACTGTTGGTTCACGAAAAAAAAGGTCCGGGATTCCGAGTGTCGGGACATTACAACAGTCAGACTCCCAGACTGAATACCACCCTAATTATGCTTGAACAGTCCATTGGTCACACAGGTGCAGCCACACTGCCATAGTCTGTACAATATGCGGTTTTGCCTCCCTCCCAGTAAGTACACTGCTGTGCCCCTAACCCGGCCTGCCATAGCAATAGTTTTTGATTAAGAAATTAAATAAATAAATATAAGGGTGCAGTGAAATGCCCCCCCCCCCCAAAGCTGCCTAGCCACATGACAGCCGCAGCCTCCTTGTTTATATATGCCCCATCCATCAATTTATGCTCCCTTTTATCCATCCCTCTATGCCCCTCCCATCTATGGCCCCTCCCATCCATCCATCTGCCTATACCGCCATATGGTGCTCTGGGTGACCATCTGGCCACCACTGCCACCAAACATATGCCTATGCTCCATATGGTGCTCTGTCCACCCATGCCACCATCCATCAGCCCATAATTACCCATATCCCTCTATCTATGCCTCCACCCCTGTGCTGTCATGTGTGGTTTCTCGCTCTCCCACTCTTACTGGCTCATCTCTCTTATACTCTCTCTCTCTCCACCTGACATCCTCTTTCTTTCTCACTCCCTTCTCTTAGAAAATTAGGGGTCCAAACTTATGCTAGTCACACAGGCCTGGCCAACCTGTGGCTCTCCAGATGTTTGTGAAACTACAAATCCCATCATGCTTTGCCACAGTTTTGCTATAAGGTAGTGTTAAAACTGTGGCAAGGCATGCTGGGATTTGTAGTTTCACAACATCTGGAGAGCCACAGGTTGGCCAGGCCTATGCTAGCATTTAAGCTGCACATATTTATTTATTTAACAGTTTCTTATATAGCGCAAATTCCATTGCACAGTTGCGGTGGAAATCCAAATTAGTCACACAGTGCCCGACCATGTATTTTTTACCAGCTTCATAAAGCCATCAATAAGTAAATAGCTAATAACCACACACATGACTGTACTGCATTACTTCTAAAATGCCATGCAAATTCTAATTCTATGTTTTAAAGAAATGGTTATCCAATGTATAATAGAAAGGCAAGTATCACACGGTGTGATTTTCTTTTGCTGTACCAGTAAACGGTGCAGAGGTTGCAACATGAATACTTCAAATAATAAAGCAACTGTGTAATGTTTTGTGAATCATTTTACTAGGAAAACCATATCTTTAGAGATATAACAGCTAGATTATTTTACATACTATTAAGGTCAGCAAAAAAAATGTCGCCAGCCAGGTTCCATCATTAGTTGCAATGCATCCTGGGTACAGGGAGACTAATTAAAGCCTTAAGCATCGTTCTACCTTGGCTCATGATGGGATGTATGATGGAAGCATGTGGTGTGTCCAGACTGCAGTATTTGATGCGGGCTGCTGGCGGGTGGGAGGAATAGGTAGCTAATTCTACGCAGGAATCTTACATTGTTAACGTTATGGCTGAGCTCGTGTTGAAAAAATAACAAGGAACTGCAGGTTAATGGAAGGGTATGCTTCTCCTGAAATGACCTATTTTCAAAGGAAGCATTGTATCACATTTATTACAACGCAACAAAGGTCATCTATGCACTCTTTTCATGCTCACATAATTACATATTTATTTCTGTACCAGCACTTTATTTCTCATCTGCAGCCAGGGGAGATGAGCACTGAAACTACTTGTACAGGAGACACCAGTTAATTATCTTCCAAATATACTGTATATTGGTCTCATTTAATATCTAGTACCCTTTTTATTAGAAACTCATTTTTTGGACCCTATTTCCCACCCTCCACTTTGGCCCAGTCTACTGCAGTCTAACCCTCGCTGGTATTGACACTGTCTCCAATATATCTGTGCTACCTGGATGATATATCCTGCTTTGCCCCTTTATAAATTATTATAATACTTAAATCGTGAAAATTGATGATAAATGAATTACAATAAACATAATAAAATGGTGTCTGTGCACTTTTTTGAGGATATCAAGAGGTGTGCCTGAGGTTAGTGGGTTGGTATTCCAGTGTCCATAACAGAGGCGGAACTCTGGGAGGCAATAGAGTCATCTGCCGTCGGGCTCCTGCTGCCAAGGGGGCACCTCTCCTCTCTTGCAAGTTTTAATCAGTTAATTGAAAGCCCTCAATATCGCTTCTGTGGTGGACCATAGACATCACACTCTCTTCATTTTAAATATAATATACATATAATACATACATGCATATACACATGCATACATATATTTATATCATGAAAAAAAGGGGTTGGCTTAACAGTGCTCCCTCCTGGTGCTGCCTTTGGCCCTTATTCAGATCTGATCTCAGTACAAATTTGTTTTCAAAATGGACAAAACCATGTGCACTGCAGGTGGGGAAGATGTAACGTGCAGAGAGAGTTAAATTTCGGTGTGGTGTGTTGAAACTGAAATCTAAATTGCAGTGTAAAAATAATGCAGCCGGTATGTACCCTGCACAGAAACAAAATAACTCACACAAATCTAACTCTCTCTATACATGTTACATCTGCCCCACCTGCAGTGCACATGGTTTTGCCCATTTTGAAAAAAAAATTGTACTGCGATCAGATCTGAATAAGGGCCTTTTTCTGTGTCACAGGGTCTCCCTCAGACCTTTTAGCAATTTGGTAATAGGTAAAAGTTGGTTGTGACAACTGATTCAGATGCTCAGGGTTATAGGAGTTTAATAAGAGGAATACATTTAATAGTGACAAACAAAATATAAAATCTTACATACAGTACACACATACAGTATAACACATGTGGCACATTTGGGGGTCTATCAACATTAAGATAAAGCCAGATCTTGCCCAGGATGGCATTTGGAGTCTGCGGGGATGGAATAAGGCAGGGATGCAGTCAGAACATGCACTCGGCCAGGCTCCAAGTGGCGTGCACTGAGTAAGGTCACACAGATGTGAATGCATACAGTCACTTGCCTCTGACGCGTTTCAAGCCTACTCTGGGCTCTTCCTCAGGGCAAAGCCTTGCCTTATTTTAATAGAAGATGTGTGTGTGGGGAGGCACCATAATTTATCTTGCCTCTGGGCAACTTACACAACTGGTCCATCAACATGTCAGCTCTATTTAAAACAGTAATATAATAAGTCTCACAAGACTACAAAAAGGTTTTCATTTGTGTTTTAATTCAAACCAAAAAGAATCCCTATATTGTAAGTAGTAGTAATTCTGTAAATACGATGAATGGATTAACTCCTTATTTGCCACCAACGATTAATTCCTCACATGATAAAGTGTTTAACAGCTACAGGGTCCGTCTTAACATGAAGGCTCCCCTGCAGCAGCCTCAGTCAGGTGTGACTCCCCTGCGAGGAGAGCTGTTGCTGTGATTAATTCCTGCCCAGAGGAGCCCTTTATACCGGGAATGTATAATCCGCTACAGCAGCTCGCGCTCTCCACAGCACTTAACCCCTGTTGGTCAAGTGACACAGATACAATCATTACAGGGCAACACAGCTATCGGCAAAATACTTTGCATATGGATATGGGGAAACGGAATCATTATCTGTCCACTGCTTGCAGAATATATAATATTCTCATTTTCAGTGATGTGCCTGCGAGTAGGTCTACTGGTAGAAAATGTGTTAATTCCCATTGTAAATCTTATTCTGACCTAGTTCTGTAAAACAACCCGATTGTTGTTCTAGGCCTTGTAAAATTCTAGCGTCAAGATTGGTTCTCTAAATGGCATTTTAAAAAAAAATTATTATTTTGAGGTCAAAATAGTACCGCAGGTGTTAAACTGCATTGTACTATTACCTTCCTTGTGTCCCTATCTGCAGGCCACTTGTCATGATTCATTTCAAGGCAGTTTAAAAGCCTGTGAAATGTTTCTCGCTGCATGGAGCTGATTCATATGTATTCATATCTCTTTCAGAGAGGCGATAAAAAAATATATAACAACCAAGTGTGAGAAATAACCTCCCGACTTCGCCCCAGCCACGGAGAGTCTCTCCGGCATCATTTCTCACCGGGTCAAGTAGGAAAATATTGTCTGTTACACGACTGTTATTGCTCACTCTGAAATCACCCTCTGGAGGAGCAGATACTGAATCTTTGTGCTGAAACTCTCACAGTGGCTTCTGTACTTATGTTACTTCTATCCATGAGTCCCTATTATGCATATCACACTCTATAAATGGGCCAGGATTACCAATAAGATTAGACCACTTAAGTTTAGGCCTCAGGGACAGATTTTTCTAGGGAAGAAAAGCAATATTACTGGAGAAAATACCCAGGATACGGCTCCTTCACATTATCCGATACAAGTATGGGTAGATCTATTGGAGAAGGATCCAATTTATTATTATTATTATTATTATTATTATAGTCATCAAACAACAAAAACATGAATCATGCTATTGTCCCATTCTGATGAATGTGAGGTGGGAAAGCAGTTTATAAGTTATTTATTATCTCTACCACAAATGTACCTACGAAATAGCATTAATACACACAGATATCTATCTATCTATCTATATACACACACATACATACACACACACACATATATATATATATATATTCACACACAGTATATGCTTGATGGATATATATATAATATAATATAATATATATATATATATATATATATATATATATATATATATATATATATATATATATATATATATAGAACACACACATACATGTATACACACACTATATGCTTGATGGATAGATATTTGTATGTATGTATGTGTGTGTACATATATATATACACACACATACATACATACACACACTATATGCTTGATGGATAGATATTTGGGTACTTGTGTACTTGTGTATTATCACGGCGCCCCCGATGTTGGTTGTGCAATGTTTTAATCGCATCGCATGCCATGCACCCGATGCAATTTCGATGCAATGCGACGCGATTTTTGCCCCCTATGCGATGAAAGATTGTATAAAGGGTGCTTTTATGCACCCAAATGGGGGCTTACAATGTTAAATGCACCCCCACGCCACCCCCCATTATGAACGTGAACCCGAAGCGTGGCGAGCGCAGCGAGCCCGCAAGGGGCGGCGGTATGCGTCCTCCAACCTTTTCATACCCCCACTATCCACGTCGGCATGGAGTTGAGAATAGAAAGTGTGTGCGTCCCCTCGCGGGCTTCACAGGTATCCGCGTCCGCTCGCCACGCTTCGGGCTCGGTGGCTCGCTGCGCTCGCCACACTTTCTATTCTCAACTCCACGCCAACATGGATAGTGGGGGTATGAAAAGGTCGGAGGACGCGTACCGCCGCCCCTCGCGGGCTCGCTGCGCTCGCCACGCTTCGGGTTCACGTTTATAGTGGGGGGGGGGGGGGGGGGGGTGGCATGGGGGTACATTTAACATTGTAAGCACCCGTTAGGGTGCTTATACAATTTTTAATCGCATCGCATTGTATGGCATTGTATGCCATATACAATGTCATACAATTTAAAAATTGTATGACATTGTACAATATCGCGCGATATCGCATTGCATCGCAAACCATCGCATGCCTTTTGGTATGCAATGGGTGCCGTGATAATACACAAGTACCGATATTTGTTAAATCACTTATCTTTTATTACAGTGATAAGTGTCATTTTAGTGAATAGGTGTCTAAAGTATCTTAACTTCATGGGTAAGGTGAAGGGCGGGAAATTGCTTTATGGTTGCTTAGCTGAGCAGAATACTTCCACAGTACTTTAGCTGGACTGTCACAGCACTGAATTACTGTGGGTTTTATAACTGCATAACACGGGCCATTCTACATCCAAGGATTTTAAAAGTTATAATTTTAAGTGTCCCAAAACGGCAATATTTACACAACAGTGTATTGATCTGACTGCCTACCAAGAATACCTAGATCCCAAATTTCAGCTGGAAACCACTCTGTATTCATTGCCTTGTATAGAGAGTGGTGTACCATCTGCCACAAGCACAACCCACTTGCACAGGGATTATATGATATCACTTAAATGTTCAATCATTTAGAATCAACTAGTGCAGCAACTTTCACTTCCCATTCTGGCTGCAGGAGGTATCCTAATAGGATTCAATCTAGAGATGGCCATCGACCATCAATGTTTAGCAAACATTGATGGTTTATGACCGATGTCGAATAGTTTTGACATCGATGGGGAGAACAAGATGGTTTCCCACCACCGGTGTCAAGCTTAAACAAATAGTTTTGTTTTGCTTTTTTCCTGGGAAACGGAGCATAGCTCCGCCCAGGACTCCCGGAACGGCCGGGAGGGTCCCGCAAATCGGGTCCCCCTCCCGGCCCCCCGGTAACCTGGGCAAGTCTCCTGCATTCTCCCTACAGCCCCAGCTCCTCCCTTCCCCGCGGTTTAAAGCTCCGAATTTTGCGGGTCCCTGGGGAGGGGGCGGGGCTAAAATGGTGTGATCCACATCATTTCGCGTCATTTTAGCCCCGCCCACCATCCACGGACCTGAAAATTAATGTGGCTGCTGGTCATGGGGGCGGGGCTTAGTGACATCAGCCTCGCCCTGCCCCCGCAACATAGTCTCTTCCCGCCCCCCTTTCACTCCTCTCTGGGCTTCTCCCAGAGAAGAGTTTTAAAAAGTCGGCTAGTATGTTCTAAACAAGTAAAGGTGGCAAAATGAAGTCTGCTATACAGTAATTTGAAATAGGCAATAGCAGATCCAATTATTCAGCACCAGAAATAACAGAAATATAGAAGCTACATTCCGTTTTAATGGTATTCTGTCGCTTTAAATGTCATACTATTTTTTAAGTCATTCTCGGTGCGGGCAGCCATCCAGGAGTGTCATGCACTCCTGGGAGAAGAGGCTATAATGAATATACTAATAGATTCCAGTATTATTGGCACTATATAACACAATACACAGGGTATCCAGGAGTGTAATAAGAGATGTGCTATCACACTGAGAGCTTGCTGTGTTACACTGAGCTTGGTGCATCTTAATGGACTAATTTAAGAGACAATGTTGATAGTTCCCTGGTGTTTCAACAGCCATCTAATCTGAAGGAGCATATGAATGGTGGCCCCTCTAAATGAAAGGACAAGAAAGCATTCATTTCAAGATAATGTCCCCCTGTCACCGGCACAGCGTCCTGCCCACTCTACAGCTGCAGGAATGACTTTGATTGTCATGTCTCCCATATACAGAGACTGCTGAAATACCAGATTTGTATTATTTCCTTTACAGACAAGCAACAGCTCATAAAATCCCAGTGGTCCCATGTTAATTCCTTCTCTCTGTCAAATAAAAGTACTGACTTGTGTGCATGTGTACTGTACTGTGTGTACTGTACTTGTGTGCATTACTGTACTGTACTGTGTACTGTACTTGGGTGCATTACTGTACTGTGTACTGTACTTGTGTGCATTACTGTACTGTGTACTGTACTTGGGTGCATTACTAAACATGCTTTAGCATTCCATAAAAACAGCCTGCGAGCTGCTTGTTTTCCAGCTACATATCAGTGCAGAGACAGAATACAGTGGTTTGCCAGGTAATAACATACATACTCTACTGTAGGAATCTATGTATCAAACAAAAAGATTATTATTACCCAGGGTACACATTAGGGGATGTGTTGTCCCGGGTATGGATCATTAGGTCTCCAAGCATTAGGTCGACATGCAGAAAGGTCAACATGTGTCTAGGTTGTCATTTGTCTAGGATTACTTTAGGTTGACACAAGCATTAGGTCGACATGGGCGAGGTCAACAGCCAAAAGTTCGACATGTGGCTTTTCACAGTTTTTTTACCCGAATGTCGACACAGTCGACATTGAAACATAACACCGCGTCCCCTCGCCATGCTACGCTCGGCACACTATTTGATTCTCCCGTCGCACTTTAGTGGATGGTAGGGCATTAAATACCGCCTGTCGTTTCAAAAAACAGTGAAAACCCCATGTTGACCTTTTGACTGTCAACCTTGCCCATGTCGACCTAATGCTTGTGTCAACCTAATGTCACGTCAACCTAATGGAGTCAACCCAATGCATGTCGACCTAATGACCGTATCCTGCTGTCCCATATATCGGTCGGACACATATCGCATATGTGTATGGTGAATTGTTCACTTTGCTGGGTTATCCCATTGGGTCTTATGTATCGTTACATCTTGTCGCCTCGCTGCTGGTCGCACACGTCATCCTGCATGTAATTGTAAAAATAAAATAATATACTAAGAAAATTGTGTCATCGTTGTATGGTGAGGGCGAGGGCTTCTGATATGATATGCTTCTATTTGTCAACATAGTTTATTATTTGCAGCAACAAGTGCTGGTTTTGCCTACTAAATTGACTAGAAATAATATGAACTGGTCCTGCAAGTGACCCAAGGTGCCCCAGGGTGCCACATTACCCCGTTTGGGCAGCCCTGGTCTATCTTCTATTTGAAGCCCAACTTGAAAACAACAGTTTCACCATGCATCCGTTACCCACATGCCACCTGCTGCGGCTCGCCTCCTGATGTTTTATGTTTATCCTTACTACATCCGACCAGTACGGCAGAGTCAGATGAGTATTGCTCTGTTGCTCCGGCTACTGTATATTTTGTAGATGTGTTATGACAAGAGTCCCATTGTCAGATGTTAGTAAACTGGTCCAATATACATGTTTATATTCTACTTTGTTTTCTTGCATTTATTTTGCGAGTGCGGTAAAATGTTATACTTGACATTCATGATTCAAAAAAATATGCCTAGAGGGATGCCCACAGGATAATTATACATTGGAAGTGCGCAGCAGCCAGCAGGCATGATGTGCCGTAAGAGCTGACTCACTCTTTTAAGGGGCAGGACCACCAACAGTGTACTTGGCAACACAGCAGCTCCCGCTCCTAGCAAATGACAGGCTGTCGAGTTTATAGCAAGATATTGATTGAAGTCTCATTAAATCCTAATTATCCATACACTTTACTAAATACTAGTATTTAGCATTATTTAATAATGTATTCCAATTAGCAAGTGGTTACTAAGACTGTGGTGGAATCACGTGTGTTTTTCTTATTCATGGATCTTGAATGGCATAATAAAGATGATGTTATACAAGTGTAGCAGGACCTTGTATTGTTGTTATTGTGGATTGTAGTTACACTAATGCCATCTTATGACAATATTATGCTGTATATTGCTAAAGTATATTACAACAATGGTTTGCGGGAGCTGGCACTGTAGGGGAACCTGGTCTCTGCAGATTCCAATGGATTTGGCCATCTGTATGGAATCTGCAGGCGGCAACCCAACAGCGGCCCCATGTACATGTGCAAAGGAACTTCTTAGGCTGAAACCCAACAGTGCAGGCAAAGGGCGCAAAGTACTGAAAAGCCTTGGTACTAGGGATGCCAATCCCAGGGCATTTTTTCAATCCCGGATTCCGGGATTGGAAAAATGCTCAATCTCGGGATCCAGGGATTCGCATCCCTAAAAGAAAAACACACCCTGTCCACCCCTACATGGGCGGGCAGGTGCGCAGCAGCCGGGAGCGGGGCAGAGAAGCGCTGCGGGGGGGTGCCTGGTGCCGCCCCGCGGATTTACTTACATAGGGAGCAGACAGCAGCGCTGCGGTGATGCTTGCCAGGTAGCGGCCTGGTGACTCCGAGCAGGTAGCTGGGCAGGAGGGGAGGCTAGGAGTCGGCCAGGAGCAGTCGTCTGTAGCAGGACGCTGCGGCCTGCGCAGCGTGACGGTCAGAGGTCACGCTGCGCAGGCCGCACACCGGGGTTGGGAACAGCTGGGCAGCTTCTGAGCTTGTTCTCAGAATCCCGGGATTGAAATCCCAGACATTTTGGGGCCAAATCCCGGGATCCCGCCGATCCCGATCCCGGGATTGGCCACCCTTCACTGTGATTCCACACACATGGTAAACAGTCTATTAACATCATTAATGGATTTATTTATTGTGATGCCTCCGAAAGAATTTATCAATATGCAGCTTTCCCAAGCAACACATTTGTTTTATGACGGCGTCAACAACAAAAAAGATTTGTTTCTAGATGTGAAAATCGTTTCTACTGTAAATTACACTCAGTTTCTTATATATCGGTTTCTTTTATATATATATATATATATATATATATATATATATATATATATATTGGTTTCTTATATATCGTACACATATTCTGCAGCACTTTACAGAGAATATACTCCCGGCAAGTTTTTGGGTAGTCTTCTGCACCCCTGCAAGAGTGGGTGCTCCTCTTGTATTTTGCCTGCATCTAATTGTAGCGGGAAGAATGGGGAGACAACTACTTAAAATGTTCTTCCAGGCAGAGGGGGCGGAGCTCAAATATGCACATTTCGGTAGAAGTTAACGAGTGGGCACTATGGAGTTACACCTTGTGTGACCAACACCCCCTGGTGTGACCAACACCCCCTGAAATCCCCTAGTGACACCACTGATAGCATATAAGAATCTTTAGATGTGATCTTAAACTTTGATCCAAAATACATTATTGTTGCTGTGAGTTACCGGATGGGAAGGGAGGGGGATTGGAGGGTAGGGGAGGTATTAGAAAGAGTCCAGGGAGGGTTGATCTGTACACTAAAGGAGTATATGTGTAATGGCTCACTATAAATGAACTGTACTGTATGTGATGCATGGGAATTACGATTTACAAGTAACATTGGTATGTTATGTGTTATCTGATATGAGCGGAGGTCCATGGGGGGTGACACCACGAATTAGCACATTAGGTGGCACAAACCGTAGTGATGAAACTGTATCAGAGGCCTATTTATCAATACGCAGCTTTCCCAAGCAACACATTTGTTTTATGACGGCTTCAACAACAAAAAGCCCTTATCGTCACAGTTAGAAAAATAAAATTGACCCTCCAGCTACATGTGAGGATTCTGGCCCAGGGCGAACTTATCACTTTGCTGGGACAGTTAAGGAACGTTTAACAATAGGCAAAAAAGAAACGGAACATTTGAAATCTTAGAAGGGTTTATCGTTATTGGAAGTGGTAACAGTGTTATCGTCAGTAGTAACCCTTTGTTGTATAGGGAATAGCAAGAAAAAGCCCTATAACTGGTATAAACTCCTGTTCTTATGCTGGGTACACACCAGGACGACTAGGGCCCGATCCCCTCAATCTAGATCCAATTCCGACCAATTGGATGTAGATTGTGTGCTGATTGGGCCCTTTTCTGTCCTGGTGTGGACCGATACCGATCCGATGCGCGGTCCCGCGGGTCGGTCGTTATTGAGATCCTACCTGCTGCAGGTAGGATCTCAATGACGACCATACAGCCGGGTGCGGGTCGCCATCGGATCGGACCCGCTCACGGTGCACATCGTGAGCGGGTCGTGCCCCCCCGCGTCACCGTGAGCGGGTCGGACGAGACACTGACGACCCGCTCACGATGTGCATCGTGAGCGGGTCGCCCTGGTGTGTACCCTACATTACTGGCAATAGGGTTTTCCTCTCTTTGATAAATCATCCAATCTGCTTATAAATGTATCCGTTGTAAGATGTTCCTACAAGCTCACACTGCCTGCATTGAATTGCATTGCCATTGCTTCTGCCTCATCTGCTGATAACTCTTCCAGTCTGGAATCATATTAACCCACCTGGCCCCATTGCAATCCCAAACCTGTTCTGGCCTCACTCGCATAACCTCATTTAATTCTCAGTGCAACTCTGCCCAAGATGATCTATTTAACTCCCCAACAGATAGATATAAAAAGTAAAAGAATAGAAAAAAATCTCCATTCCTACATATAGACTTGTTTATGCTCTGTTGAAGACATATTCATATTCTATTTTCCTTATTGAGAGGGTGCCGCAAGAGTCCTTCTACCTGTAGTTTATTTACAAATGCAGCCCCCCGTAGGTTTCAATGGGGACAGTGAAATTCTTACACACATAGTTATTCAGAGCATGATTCCAATAGAGAGCAGTGGGGATCATTCTAGTTGGCTTTCTAAGTAGCGAGCCTTCTAACGTCAAAATATATGTGAACGCCACCCACCGCCTTGCGAATATCCCCTTCACACCCTTTGCAAAAACATCCATTGGCAGGGTAGTGTGCGGGCCCAAAATTATTTGATGGTGCCCTGATGGGATGCAGTTACAATCCCGGCGGTCGGGATACCGGCGTTCAGAATCCCGATGCCGGAATCCCGACCGCCGAAATGCCGACACTTTCTCCCTCCGTGGGTGTCCACGACACCCCTGGAGGGAGAATAAATTAGTGTGCCGAGCGTAGCGAGGCACCGGGCCCGCTGCGTGGCGAGCGCAGCGAGCCCTCAAGGGGGGGCGATCCACGTCCCCCCCTTGTCGGCATTTTGGCTGTCAGGATTCCGGCGTCGGGATTCTGAACGCCGGGATCCCGACCGCCGGGATTCAATACTGAATCCGCCCGGATAGTCCCCCGACGTCCACAACGGCTTTCGGAATGAAACAATAAACAAACAAAAAATAAATATTCAGTACTTATGTATTATCTGGGCTCCCATGTTAAATGCACCCCATTTTTTCATACCCCTACTATCCAACTACGCATGGAGTTGATTTTATATAGTGTGGCGAGCGCAGCGAGCCACCGTGCCCGAAGCGTGGTGAGCGCAGCGAGCCCCACGAGGGGACGCAGTCTCATAAGAAAAATGGGAGCCCAGATATTACATAAGTACCAAATATTCTAGAAAAACCACGGTTTTTGGAATATTTTGGTTTTTGGAATACACCTGTACTGCAATAAATTTAAAGATAAATCCATTTAAGCTTTTTGTAAACATAGAAAACAATATCAACTTTTTTTCCAGACACATGCAATAACTTTTGTCTTCAGCTGATATGTTTTACTTGCCTGTTTTTCATTATTTTCACTCCTTTCCAATGTCTATTCACTTACTCTAGGTTCCTCCTTGCGTAGGTGTCCAAGGTCTATTTATAGGACCTGCAAATTATATTGCATAGTCCATGCTGGCATGGAATTAAAGTACCACAGTGCCTGTTCCTACAGCAGGTATTTCTGATTTCTACATTATATACAGCAATTTTGGGACTGACTTACATGCCACCTGGACCTCAGTCTGTCTCTGCAGCAATGCTCCCATCCGGTTCCTGACAATACAGCGGTAATGTCCAGCATGGGTTCTATCCAGCGAGGTGATCATATACCTGAAAAAGATAAAATGAAGGTCACGAAAATGTCATGTTAAATTTTTCATTTAAAATATTTTTAAACGGGCCATGAGGTTTAAAATTCAATTGCCTTATGAAACAAGTACATTTAGAATGAAAAAGAATGCATTCTTCATAGCATACACATTACGTACCAGAAATACAAAATAACCCACAAGACAGCAGTGATTGTTATCATCCACATTGTTTATTCAAGACACTAAAAAAATATTTAAAGTTATACGGTATATAGAAATTAATGATCACTGATAACAAATAAAATAGAATAACGTTTATATATCAATATACTGTTTGTACTATGCAATTGGATATCTACGATGTTCTACAGCTTATTTGTTTTCATTCTCTGCTGTTGAGGGTCATTTATGAGGTAAACCCATGGGATGCAACTAAACTGCAGTATATGGATTTTTTGACACATTTCCCTTTTAGTACATACCAGTCTCCTAGTGATAAATGTTGCATATATTTAATATGGTGGGGAGCTTGTATCAGTGCTATTCCATTGCATCTCCAGATAAAATTGCAGGCAATTAGGGCTTGTTACCCATACCACAGATGATGCAAGCACATTTACCCATAGCTCCGTGCACTTAACCCAAAATCAAAAGATTAACGTGTGTTACCCATTGGATTACTGCAGGATGAAGTAGTTCTAAAATTGAATAGCTACAGGTGTTATGTCAGCTATACATCAGAACGACCTACATACGACCTGGTTGAACGAGTGAGCACGTCTGATCTGAGGGCCGGCCTCTCGACTTGCGGAACCGTGCATCGCACGCACAGTGCACACTATCCATCACACAACCTGTAGAAATTGTGCGGATCGTGTGCACGTGGTTCAGGTGTATGGCCAGCTTGAGAGCATGAGGCTTTTCTCTTATGGAAAGCCATGTGGCTAATTGAATATGCCTCATAATGTTCATGTTCCACTTAAACATCATAATTCACTGGGTGCCACAGTGCCCAACGGTCTATATTTATTATTAATTTATTAACAGTTTCTTATATAGCGCACACATATTCCGCAGCGCTTTACAGAGAATATTTGACCATTCACATCAGTCCCTGTCCCAGTGGAGCTTACAGTCTATATTCCCTAACACATGTACACACACACAGACACAGTCATTCTAGAGTTAGAAGCCTATTGACCTACCAGTATATTTTTGGATTGTGGGAGGAAACCGGAGCGCCCGGAGGAAAACCACGCAAGTATGGGGAGAATATACTAACTCTGCACAGTTATGGCCATGGTGGGAATCTAACCCATGACCTCAGCGCTGTGAGGCAGTAATGCTAACCATTACTGCCTGTATAAGAAATGACCATTACTACAGTTGTTGACAATGTGCTATGCAAAGTTTATCAAACCACAAAATAGTAGGTGTCATTACGTACACTACCAATCACAACTTATTGTGTTTGAATGCAAGGCTAATGCAGGTAAAAGGTATTTATCCAGTTAACTCCTTGGCTCTCAGAGGAACATTTTTAACAGCTGAGTTCTATAGCTGTACGGGTTTGTGAACCGAACATGTGAAATGTGTTGTTTATGTTGTACAACAAATCACCCTGAAAATGTCTTAATTAGAGCAAATAATATAAATTCACTGAGCAGAAAATTCTTATCACCTGATCCAGACTCATCAAAGTCATGGTGTGGAAATTGGCGTACTAGTCTATTTCCACACAGCAAGTAAAAGGTCATGGAGAGTTTGCGGATAGGCATCATTTCCTTCACTTTATAAAATACATTGATAGTCTTTAGAAATGGAGGCAATTGCAACCTCTTTAAAGCAAGTAGAAACAGTTATTCCATGTAAAACTAGGAAAACTACAACTAGGAATTCTGAGTAGATAAATGCTAAATATGTCCTCATCACAATTCTTATGTGCATTTCACAAACTTTACATACCCCAAAGGTAATGTGACCATGCCACATAGTTAACCCTCACTGTTCTGAAAACCATTGTTGGAAGTCATGGAAACAATTTTACTTGTCTTTATGAAACATTTCTGCGACGGAGCAACGGGATCTAGTTAAGCAGAGATCGCTCAGCAAACAGAGCTACACCAGCGATGTGTGCTGAACGATTTTGTCACGGCCAGTGTTCTCATTGGAAGAACATGGGTGATGACTAGATTTATACTGAATGTATAAATCTAGTCAGATGATAGCGACACGCGGGACCGTCACTGGCAGGGCCATACACATGGAGCAATTCATGTGGGAGACTGGCCTACTGTCTCAGGAATTTGATAGCGCCTAAACTAAAATTCAAGTCTCCTAAACATTCTGAGAGTAGGGTTGTATGACTTAGGGCCAGATGCACTAAGCTTCAAAAGGGATAAAATGGAGAGTGATAAACAACTAACCAATCCACTCCTGCCTAACATTTTTCCAACACAGTCTGTGACATGGCAGGTGGTAGTTGATTGGCTGGCTGTTTATCACTCTCCATTTTATCACTTGTGAAGCTTAGTGCATCTGGCCCTATTAGAAAGGTGTACCAAGCCTATTAGACCACAAAAATACTCCTTCACCAAATATGCATATATTAGTTATCATAAGTAAGAAACAGATACAAGTCAAGTCTAAGAAGCTTGGTTGAGGGGGAGATTCTCTAAGAATCTCCACCCCCCTTCGCTGCCCATCGCATTTATAATTATCGCATACAGTATGTTCTAACATATGCGATAATTATAGCAAAGGACAGCTCTTGCGTTAAAAGCTGTCCTTTGCGGTGAGAGTCGCCGGGTCCCAGCAGGTCCCAGCGGCTCCCCCATCCCTCCCACACCCGTCGCTGCTGCGCCGGGCTCTCCTCCTCCCTGGACCCCGGAAGAGGATGAGTGCAGGGAGGAGGTCACAGGTCCGGGCAGCACAGCTCTGTGCTGCCCGGACACAGGTGAGGGGGCAATGCAGGGTGGCGGGGGGTTGGCGCGGGGCGGCAGAGGGTTGCGGTAGAAGCCCATTGGGTGGTAGAAGCCCACTGGGTGGTAACCCGGCGGGGGATGCTTACAGCATCCCAAAATGCGGTAAAAAGCCTAATAACGGGGTTTTTACGGCATTTCTAGCTTAGAGAATCTCCCCCGAATCTGGTCTTCATGCCCCTACAGCACTGATCCTGCACCCCTCATTCCTTCTCCAGCAGAAGTGAGAACAACTTGAAGATACATTCACACTATAGTCACAAGCCAATCATATGTACAGAGTGACAAATAAACGTGCATATATAGAACAAATTCAGTATACAGAATTTTGTCAAGCCATCTCAGCATTTTTATTTAGCTGTTAACAGATGCGTTTGGATATCGGATCAACCTGCATATTACAGTTAGAATTATTTTGAATAAATATTTCTAGTTTCGCCTCTGGCAGTCCTGTCTCCTGCAAAACAAAACAACTAAATATTGTAAAATGATCATTTTAACATCTCTCCCATTATGCTCTGTTTCTTGAACAATGCCAACTTTTGGCACTGTCCCTAATTATATCGAGCACCATCTGTTTTTTTTCACAGTAAGGTGGGGCTTTTCCTGGCAAGGACAACATTATTGAGTGGTTCTGTCCATGCTGAATACCCACTTGTCATTTCTCCACAGCTGTGTTTCACAGTAGGCTGCTGGAGCACAGTTGACTCCTACATGTGTCACTTGCCGCTGCATTCCGGGATTGCGGGATACTGTGGCAAGAAATTGCCTTTTTTTGTGGAAGATAAAACTTAATTACTTTTTGGAGTCATTTTCATTAAAAACTATAATATTGGGGGAAATTTACTAAAGGAAATTTGTAAAAAAATAGGTGTATTTGTATCCAGAAATACACTTATTTTTTGACATTTACTATCCCGAAAATACGGCAATTCGTATTCGTATTGATGTGCTATCAATACGAATACAAATTGCCGTATTTTCGGGATAGTAAATGTCAAAAATAAGTGTATTTCTGGATACAAATACACCTATTTTTTTACAAAGTTCCTTTAGTAAATTTCCCCCATTATGTCTGGATTTTTTTTGTGGTAGTTTTACTCTAGGAAAGTTCTCATTAGAGTGGGTAAGTGTTATGGTGCCCATACAAATGTGTGATTGGATGCAATGGGTTGAGTTTACCTGAAGGGTAAAAAAAAGGGGCAGACTAGATGGGCCAAATGGTTCTTATCTGCCGTCAAATTCTATGTTTCTATGTAATGGGATTTCCCATTGCATCTAAATGCATCTAAAGTGTTTTTTCCAGCACCCAATGACGCATGCATCTGCGATGCCACATCGGGTGCTGGAAGAGGGCTGGCGGTGGTGCCAGAATATGAAAAAAAAAAAACACTGGACCGCCTCATATTCAGACGATCTCTGATTGGCTGAGATGAGCTCTTAGCCAATCAGAGGGCCACCCAGTCTTTTGAAATGTTGTTTTTTTTCAGATTCTGCCGCCTTCCCTCCTGCAGCCCACATTGCTACACTGCTGCTCACCCTCCTAATGCCCGTTCCGCTACACCGCTGTCAGCCCGTTAAAAAACCACATGCGATTGCACATGCAATTCGATATATATTACGTGCAGCACATAATATCTATCAACGCGACATTCGAACTGGCGGGCCCACACATTGTGTTGGGTGACACATGCGATCCATGCGATTTATCAAAATAATCCCACATCTCACAAGTTTATGGGCACCATTACAGTAATACAGCATGTTGCAGCAGCAGACAACTTTTTAACTGGACATTTAAGAAAGACATAAGCACAATGTTATCTAGTAACAAAATGCTGACTATCAATTACAATAATGAGGGGATAAAATACAAATTAGTTTTATTCGCTAAAACATTACTAGGTATGATCATTAGATAAAGCTTTTAGCTGCATAGCTTCATCTGTCTCCTGGCTGCAAGATGCACAAGTCAGTCAGCCCCAGGACTGTGACATCGCACCGGCCCAGGTGGCATGCGGAACCCTGCCCCCCCGGCCCAGCCGTCCACTGCTGATTGTCATATGCTAACATACACTAACAGATTTTTGTTCCAACCAGACAGATTGAACAAACAAATCTGTAGGTGTGTACCCAGCTAAAAGGCCCATACACAAATTTTGGGAGCAAATAACATTGGACTATTTGCTCCTAAGCATAGAAAACAAACAAAAATTGGTTCAATCAATTTATGCAGATGACTGCTTTTGTCCATTTTCCTGTATTTGGGAGCAAGCGGTTGATTGTAATTTGTTCCCAGAAATTTCCAGATTTTCATTCCTGACAGCCAGATTGGAAATATAATCTTCTAGTGTGTATGGGCCTTAAGAATAAAGCATCCAGTATTTACCCCTGCACAGTGCAACATGGTTTTATTAATTTGCTAAAAAGCAGCTTTGTAATCAGGGCTGTATACCCCCCCCCCCCCCTCTCCATTGGCTCCCACACAACAATGCTTTCATCTCAACTACTGATCCACAGGAAAGTATTAGGATGCCGGTTACAAAAACTGCTTGGAATGCTTGAGTATTGAGGCACAAGCAGTGAGGCTAAAGGCCCATACACACTGGGCGACTTTGAGCCGAAAGTCGCTCAAAACAGCAGGTTTTACATTGTGTATGGCCCGGTGTATGTGTATGGCCCATAGTCGCCCAGTGTGAATGGACCTTTAGAGGGAAATTTACTAAGATGGGATTCTTTTTCACATAGAATGCTGCTATGGGTAATCATTTAGAACCTACTTCTTAATTATTTTTTTACCTTCTAGAAGATAATAAATAGTATCTGATTGGTTGACCATAACAACATCCCATTTGAAATATAACTCCAATCTTAGTAAATTTCCCCCTAATGCTCTGACACAGATCTGTGCTCGGGAGAGAATTAAGTGATGTACACAGACAACTTTGAACTAGAGAGGGTTGATGATGTCAGGTACATCATGTGACTGCTCCTTCAAATTGGCAGAAACGTACGCTATCGGCCAGCATCAGAAGTAGGGGGGAAAGTTACAGCCTATAGTATGGATTAATGCAAAATGCTGACCTCAATTTAGTTTTAATGGGATTAGTGACTTTGATGCGATTCTAAAGCTCCATACACACTAGATGACTTTTTAGAAGATATTCAGCCTTTTGAGCAATATCTATTAATAAAACACTCTATGCTGCTGCACATTGTTAAAGACCCCCTACCCCTGTCATTTGTGCTGCATGCTCAATGTTGACTACATCCTCAACCAGGAATGCAGCAGTGGGAGGGCAGGTGACATCATTGACGATATTGTGTCCCGACATCATTCAATGTGTATGCCCAGTATCGTTCGCACAAGCTTACCGATGATATTATTAATTAATGATCATTCTAGTGTGTGTGTCTTTAGCTCAAAGATTGAAGGCAATTTAAGTAGAAATATTAACTATTTCCGCAGAAGTCCAAATATGTAGCAGCTCCAAATACTATAGATTAACTTATTGGAGCTAGACCTAATTAGTGAAAGCCACCTTTATATGCCATTAGCAATTATAGTTTATGGTAACAATTTGTTTCCCTCTGTAGTTAGTACCACTTCTTGCACATGCATTACATAAAGGCCATGGGCCAGATGCACTAAGCTTCAAGAGTGATAAACAGCCAGCCAATCAGTTCATGAAACATAGAAACATAGAATTTGATGGCAGATAAGAACCACTTGGCCCATCTAGTCTGCCCCTTTTTAAACATGTTACCTCAAACTATATTTGATCCTTATTTTTTCGTAACGATAGCAATATGCCTATCCCAAGCATGTTTAAATGGTTCTACTGTATTTGCCTCTACCACCTCTGATGGGAGGCTTCCACTTATCCACTAACCGTTCTGTGAAGTAATTCTTCCTCAAATTTCCCCTGAATCTCCCTCTACTTTCAGTGCATGTCCTCGTGTTCTGTTGCTCCTCTTCCTGTGAAGAATGTCTCCCACCTGTACCTTGTTAAAAACCCTTGATATATTTGAAAGTTTCTATCATGTGCCCCCTTTCCCTTCTTTGCTCTAAAGTATACATATTAAGATCTTTTAATCTTTCCTGGTAGGTTTTGTGGTGTAGGCCATGCACCATTTTAGTTGCCCTTCTTTGTACAGTCATATCAATGACCTATACAGTGGCATTATTACTTCTTTCTTTCTACTGCTGATACCTCTCCCTATGAAACCAAGCATCTGGCTTGCCTTCTTCATTGCTTTGTTACATTCCCTACCTGCCTTTAAGTCACCTGAAATAGTAACACCTAGATCCCTCTCCTCCTCAGTAGTTTCCATTATAGAGCCATTTATACTATATTTAGTCTTTGGCTTTTTGAGACCCAAGTGCATGATTTTGCATTTTTTGGCAATAAACTGTAGTTGCAATGCTCTTGACATTCCTCTAATCTACCTAGATCATCAATAATTTTGTTGCAACCATGCTCTTATCCATTCAACTATCTTAAAATTCAATCCCAAGCTTTCAAGTTTATTTAACAGTCTGCGATGTGGGACAATGTCAAAAGCCTTACTAAGGTCTAGATAAGCTATATCTACCGACCCACCTTGATCTATTATTTTAGTCACCCAGTCAAAAAAGTCAATAGGATTTATTTGACATGATCTTCCCCCAGTAAACCCATGCTGTTTCGGATCCTGTAAATTGCTGGTTTTGAGATATTCTACAACTCTTTGTTTTAAGAGTGTTTCCATCAGTTTCCCTACTACTGATGTAAGGCTCACTGGTCGACAGTTGTCTACCTCTTCCTTGCTTCCACTTTTGTGCAGTGGGACTAAATTTGCTGTTTTGCAGTCATCTGGGATTACTCCAGTAGCTAGTGACTGGTTAAATAATTATGTTAATGGTTTTACCAGCTCCCCTTTAAGCTCTTTTAGCATCCTTGGATGTATCCCATCTGGCCCCAATGATTTATCTGCTTTCAGTTTTGAGAGTTCTGTGAGGACTTTCTCCTCTGTAAATGTACTTGTTTCTCCCTCAGTTTTCTGACTATACTTGCAACTTAACTGAGACCCCTTCGCTCTCTTTTAGAAGTGAATACTGAGCAGAAATAATTATTAATATGATCTGCTATTACATTGTCCCCCTCAAGAAGACTTCCACTCTCTGTCTTTAGTCTTATTACTCCACTTTTTGTTTTTCTCCTTTCACTTATATACCTAAAAAATTGTTCCCCCCTTTTCCCACTGACTGGGCCATTTTCTCCTCAGCCTGTGCTTTTGCATCTGATTACCTTCTTAGCCTCCTTCTGTCTATCAAGATACACCTCTTTGTCCTCATTATTCTGCGTCTGCTTACATTTCTTAAATGCCAACTTTTTTGCTTTCACAATACTTGCTACTTCTTTCGCAAACCACACTGGTTTCCTTTTCCTTGTGTTTTTCCTAACTCTTTTGACACAAAGTTCTGTTGCTTTTAGTATTGCACTTTTTAAATGTCATGCCTGACATTTTTCAAACACAGGGGGCGATTCTCTAAGACAGAAATGCGGTAAAAACCCGATAACATTTCTGTATGCTCTAACCCCCCTCCGCAGTGGCAGCACTGAGGAGGGAATCGCCGGCCTATGGGCTTCTTACCGCAGTTCTGTTTGAGGGATCCGTCACGGATCCCTCCCAGCATGCCCTGCGGCCGGCTTGTCACTCTGCGCATGCGCAGATGGACTCCTGGGTCACAGAACCAATAGTCCAGCACCGGCGCCGCATCGCAATGGACAGCTCTTATCCCAAGAGCTGTCCCTTGCGTTAATTACCGCATATGTTAGAGAATGCAAAGCCCGGCGATACAGGGCTGCGGATGTTACAACATCCCGCCCACAGTCTGTGACATGACAGGTAGGAGCTGATTGGCTGGCTGTTTATCACTCTCCATTTTATCACTTTTAAAGCTTAGTGCATCTGGCCCCATGTCTGAGCATTAAGCCAACCAAGTCCAGAACTGGAATTATTAGCTATCATTATTCAGCCTTTGGGCTCTTTTCAAAGCATGGATCTCACCATCTTTCCCATGGTATATGGTCCAAAAAAATCATTTCTTATGACCACATATGCTATGAGGAGGAATGCTCATTAATAAATAGGCCCAAGTCTGCTCATGCCATGCTATGAGTATGGGTAATTGGGTCGATCCAATGTAGGTCGATACCTTTTGGTCAACAGTCCATAGGTTGGCACCTATAAAAGATCAACATGGCTTAGGTCAACATGGACTATAGGTCGACAGGGACTTTATGTCGACATGACAAAGGTTGCATCAAAAAGGTTGACGTGGTGTGTTTTTTATGTGTCTATGTTGACTAAGTGTACCGCTTTGCTCCCCATGCTTTGGGCACGGTGCCTCACTTTTAATCTCCCTCCGTGCCATAGTGGATAGTACGGTCCGAAAAATCAGTTTAAAAACCATGTTGACCTTTTTCATGTCGACCTATCCCTATCAACTTATAGTCCATGTTGACCTAAGCCATTTCCAACTTTTATAGATGTCAACATATGGCCTGTTGACCTAAGGGTATTGACCCAATGTATGTTGACCGAATATAGGTCGACCCAAGGACCGTATCCCGATTGTGGTAAAACAGTCCAATAGTTATACTCCGCAAGGGAAATGATAATGGGCCAGATGTACTAAGCTAGAAAAGTGATGGAATGGAGAATGATAAAGTGCCAGCCAATCAGCTCCTAACTACTATACCAAAGGCTGGGTTTGAAAAAATGACAGGAGCTGGTGGGTTGGTGGTTTATAACTCTCCATATTATAACGTTTAAAGGCTTATTGGATCTCTCCTAATCTCTGTAGATGTGGTTGTGTCTTCTGTGACATATGCCTTATATAATAAGGTACCCTGATTGCTATTACCTGTGATGGTCAAATTGATGGGAAACGCTACATATTGTGAATTGTCCTAGGCATCTCCTGAATAATAATAATAAATGTGCAAAGGAAAGAAGATGTGATATATTAATCGGTCTCACCACAGCAGGCAGAAAGAGGAGACTCTTGTAAATTAGAAATTATGATTATTTTGCAGACAAATTACACACAATGTACTGTCACACCTCCTCCCCTTTAAAACTGTTCGGGTTAATTATCAGCAAGAGACTTCATCCAGCCAAACCTTACATTTCCCTTTATCTGCCTGACAGTCATGCAAAACCAACTGTACAGTATGTCTGTGTTACTGACCTGGAGAGAAACAAGGATTACAGGTTGCATCTAGAACCTTATTAAACATCACTAATAAATAGAAGAGGTTTAAACAAAATCGAGCACAGTGATACGGATAAAGTCAGATTACTTGCTGAAACGGCAGCATCCCCTGTATGCGGTATGGGTAAAATCCGGAATCGGATAAGACACCGGAATGCCGGACTGGACATCAAACTCTGCATTCCGGAGCTTGTAGTATCCGGTCCGGGGGTGTCCTGTCCGGGGGTGCTCCATCTGATGGGGCTGCTCTCGCACCTGTCACCTGGGAGAGGAGAGGGGGGAGAATACAGCCTCACCGCATGGTCCGGGGGTGTAATAAAAACTGGAACGGTCCAGACCACACAGGGAGGCTGTAATCTCCCCTTCCCCATGTCCCTGGTGTGAGCAATCACAGGCATCCCCCCGGACAAGACACCCCCCCGCATGGGACACCCCTCGGACCAGACACTATAAGCTCCGGAATGCAGAGTTTGATGTCTGGTCCGGCGTTCCGGTGTCTTATCCGGGTCCGGTTTTTACTTAGTCCCCCCAGTATGACCTATTTCTTCTCTTTTATAGTTATGCAACGGCAACATGGTCTGTTGGTAACTTTGGCGCTCATTTGAAGTGCTTCATATTACTGCTGCATGCAGAATAAGTTATAAAAAAAAAAGTGTCTTATATACAGTAGGTGCATTGTGTCAGATGTATAACAAGATGCATCTAGTCCAATTGTATGTTACCAGCGTACACCTGTGTATACTTACACCTCAGGATGGAAACGTGGCTGGTTAGTGTTAGTATTTAACTCGAGGGTCATAGTTCCCTGTTTATTACATAACACAATAATCTAATGAATGGTCATAGCTGTATGTACTGTATGTACAAGAGAGAATATTGTCTTGACACAGTAATTAATAAATGTGAATGTTGCAATATGCCTGAAATTAAGGGAATGTCCTCGAGACTAGGGGGCGTGGTCTCTTGGAAAATGCCCTCCCCGGGAGCTGCTTGGCGTTCATACAGTCCCTCTCATGAATAGATGCCATGTGCACGGAATCCATTCACCAATGCTCTGCTTGGTGCCTGAGACAGGTCTCCCCAGTGATAGCTGTGTTATCACTGGCTAGTGAAGAGAGTCACCATGTTTCTGCATAGCAAGTGACCTGTTCCAGTATTCACTAGTAAGTGACCTGTGTTTCAGTACTGCTCCAAACGCCCTCAGGACGGTCATAGCAGAAGAGAGTGCAATTTTTTTTTTTTTTTTTTAAACAGCATTTTGGAAGGGATGCTCGAAACCAAAAATGCGGTAACAACCCCGTTATCACCAGCTTTTGCTAGCGATACCCTATAGAAGCTTATGGGCTTCTCTCGCAGCGCTGTCCAGAGAGGAACTGCAAGCAGGGATCCCACCTCCCACCATTGGTTGTTGCGGCCGCAGCATGACCGTATCCCCTCCATCACTCACAGTAATGCTGTGCAGGGAGGGCGTCGTGCATCGGCGGTGGCCGCACCCCCTGTAATAGGGGTATGTTGTGCCATGTTGCATTGACTGGGACCCTACTTGACATGTGGAGGTGTGCGGGGGTACAGTCAGTGGGGGTATACTTATACAGGCTGGGATCAGAGGGCCCCAGGTCTTACAGACATGGGTGGCAGGCTTTGGGCCCCTAGCATTTTGGGGCCCTAGGGCAACTGTCCTTCAAGCTCATGCTAATGTTTTATGTGCCTGGCCGTGGAGCTAGACAGTATCTTCCACAAAATAAATCTAAAATAAAATTTTCAATGGTTGCAGACAGGTACTAGTTACAGATTCATCCCCAGGGTCATGTTTATTGATGTAATCACAATAAAATGAAAAACCCAAAAGTCTTACATAACTAGATGACCCTGAGGCAGGAACTGATAAATTCTGCCAACTCCAGACTGCGGTCAACCAAGGTACTGTCGCTTGTCTTCTGAAAAAGTTTTTTGTTAAAAAATGCACATTCCTGTCTCACTAGGCCTATAGGCCTTTATACAGTAAATTGTCTTTCTCAATTATGAGTGGAGCATTGATTTGGGATTAGTTCAGTCCAGTCCTGTCTGTGACATAGGATCTTCTACTTAATCTGGGGCCGGTGAAAGTGCCTATGACGACGGTTGTAGCAACAATACAATGATGGCATGGTTTTTCTTTTTTTAGACACATGGTGCAGTGTAGGAAATGTGTGGAGATGTATAACAATGTCTAGCAAACTAGTCAAAGACAGTGGCAAATGCAGGATTTTTAGGGGGGGGGGGTTACAAATCTCCCACTCAGGAGGGCATTGGAGTAAGTCCGGGTGTTTGGTGGAGTGGTAACAGCCTTGAAAATTGGCCCTTTTAAACACAGTATTCTGTATGGAATTCCGCATTAATATTTAACAGTACAGATGGTCTATAGTATAGGCTGTTTAAAATATTAAAATCAAATACAGTAAGTGATCCAGTACTGCACTTTCTAAGCTCACAATCTCACACTTCATGATAAGGCTCCTGTCTCTTCCTCCTGGCAGCTGCTTTTTGGTCCAGTGTGATGTTTGAGGGCTCAGATCCACACATACAGTAAATGTGGCAGAAGAAGCTGGTACAATAGGCATGTGCAACAGCTCTGCTCTGTCCCTTACACTACATGATGTGGCTGCAGCTCTTTTGATCATATTATATACAGTGCTAGTGTTGTCATAATTTAAGGCACTTGCCAAGAGTAGGGGGGGTTTCTGGGCAACCAGAAACCCCCCCCCCCCCCCCAACGTTCGCCTATGAAAGGTCCTTACATCAATTTCTACTTCTGTCTGAGGCACATCATTATAAAATAAGTCTTGTATATAAAGCAGGGTATTTTCCTTTTAGTAATTCACTTCTACTAATACTGAGCCACACTTGCCTAAAAAAAACCCTGCCTATCTTTTCCCTCAGTGGCGACATCACATCCCCTGTGGCTCTTGACCATAAGTTGTAAGAATGTAGTCAGCCTGCCATCGTGCAGACGTGTTCCATTAATAGCAACTTGTGACTAGTAAGGTTTACTTGCTTGCTGTGCATCTCGATTCATCCTTCAGTCTCCTGGATACACAAGGTATAAATGATTGCTAGTTTTCCCTCTTGACGGTCTATTTCAGTGAAACTCTTATTAACACTCGCACCTTAGTATTCTGCCCTTTGATGAAGAGCCTGAGGGAAACTGAACCAATTGCATGGAGGAACAGTCTACAAAAATACCGACATGGAAGCAGAGGATGAAATTCAATCAAGCAAAAGCACAAAGGGCCCAGAGCTGATACATAATGTGTGTGAAATTAGAGGCACACAAATACACAGTGACTTCTATAATTCTCTTTTGTAACTCCGTTTCTATGGTTTTTAAATTTTCAATTCTATGGCGAAATTATCTAAAGAAATTCTTTCTCCTCCACATTCAAACTGTAACTTCGCTACTCCCGTTATGTTATGATTTCGGTCATTTTCTCTATAGCTATAATGAATCAAACAATTTTCAACCAAAAGTTTTTACTTCATGTCCACTAGCGGTGCATTATTTATTTATTTACAGTTTCTTATATATAGCAGCAAATTCCATTGTTCTCAACAATTGGAAACAGCACGTGATAAAACTGGGTAATCACAGACTGTCATGGGTAGGAATTGCCCTGCTTGCAAGCTTACAGTCTATGGGGAAACAGGTATTGATGCACAAGAGTAGGTGTTGTCCATTGCATAATGGTCCACCAGATCCATGGTCAAGGGTCAGCAATGTTGGTCAGGAGAATGGAAACGTGAAGAAATCGAAAACATGTGATGATGTGTGTGGACTGTACAGTGGGGATGCACCTGGATAGGAAAGTTTATGAAAGTATAGTTGGTTGTTTGAGAATTTGCTAAGTTTGCCTGAAAATTTAAGTATTTAGGGAACACTTGAAGGAGATTGAGTGTGAAAGAGCATTCAACCAAAGTGGAAGGTCCTGCCTCTGTGAATGGGAGCAAATGATGGGTGTGGATGAGAGACAAAGATCTTGTGATGAGCTTCAGTTGGGAGAAATTTTGGTACTTATGTACTAACTGGGCTGCCGATTTTGAAATTGGGTCCATCGAATCGCATCGCATCCGACCATATCGCATGCGATGCGATGGACCCGATTTTTCTATAGGATTCAATGTTAAAATGGACTGAGTCCATTTTAACATGGAATTCAATGGGAAAAAGGGGTCCTTTTCATACCCCTACTATCCAAGTGGGCATGGAGTTGGATATAAACCTGTGGCGAGCGTAGCGAGCCACCGAGCCCGAAGCGTGGCGAGCGAACACAGAATACGCTTCGCTCGCCACGCTTCGGGCTCGGTGGCTCGCAAGGCATACAATCAAAAAATCGGCAGCCCAGATAATACATAAGTACCGAAATTTTGAGATAACCGAAAAGATGGTATAGTTTGTAGCTGTATTCAGAATGGATTGTAGTCTTGGCAGTCTCTTTTTTGTAAGACCAGTTAGAAGACTATTGTAATAATTAATACAGTAGATAATGAGAGCATGGATTAGAGATTTTTCGGTGTCTTTTGAAAGATATGGTCATATTTTGGATATGTTTTTTTAGATACATGTAACATGATTCCAGAGACAAGATAACACTGAAATCATTACACGTAGGCAGCAAGCTTATGGGGTGGGATTGTTTGTTGGATCTCAACACTGATAGAGATACCATGTTGATAGCTATTTTTATTTGGTAAAACAGGGTTGCCTACCTGACCCTCTCCTTCAGGGAGAAAATGCTCTGTTCCTGGACTTCCCTGGTAATGTATGATTGCCATCACCTGTGGGGAGCTAGGTAATTGATGAGAAAGGTGTTTCACCACAGGTGATGGCAATCATACATTACCAGGAAGTCCAGGAACAGAGCATTTTCTCCCTCATGGAGAGGGTCAGGTAGGAATCCCTGATATAAAAGCATTAACAAATCATCTTAATTTGTAAGATCAAAGTACAAGAAGGTGCCAAAGATCTCTTGTAGGGACTTGAGCAGGTCACCTTCTGAGGAAGACCATTTCATCTTGTATTTGATCTATCTTGTCCTTGATGTAGGAAGCAATAACTTAAATAGTGGCTGGTGGGTTGGGTGAGGGAGGCTTGCAAAGTGATTTAAATGTATTAAAAGGTCACTTGGGGTTATAGGTTTGAGTAGAGAAGAGAGTTTGGAAATATGTTCATTTGGAAGTGTCCACAACATTGCTATAGGAGTGGTAAACCGTCTCATACGGTATGTGAGGAAGTTGCTTGGAGTACGAGACTTCCGTCAATGATTTTTGTGAATTTATGTGAGAGTTTTTGCAGGTGTCATGTTCATTTAAAGTACCACAGTTTTCTACACAGAGTGTAATGGATAGCTGGAGCCAAGTCCTCAAGGGTTATTCCCAGAGTCTGGTTCAGGTGTGATACAGCCGTCTCAAGAAAAGTGAAGGCAGAAATAGGTAAGAGCAGTTTTTTCAGAAAGGTGAAAAGTTCTTGAAATTTAATTGTGTTCATATTTCTGTGGGTACGAGGGGGACTGAAGGGCTTCAGCGTCAATGAGTTTGAAATAATTGAGGAGAGCATACAGGTGATAAGGTTGTGAGCTGAGAGAGGGAAAGGAGTGTTGGTGAATTAAATCCAATTCCACGTCACATAATTGCGCATCACATAAGATGATTATTATGGGGCTACTCCTGAGCAGTGTAATATATGCTAACATGGCTTTGAGGTATTTTTTTCCGTGAAAATTGGATTGTAAGAGTGCTATAGTGCAATTTATGATAAGAACTGTCCATTGTGCAACACAGATTATGCATGCAGCTTGCCCTTGCTCCTTTGTGTGCAAATAAAGCTAAACATTATATAAATGTATCAGTGGGTGATTAGCATTGTTAGCAAAATACTGTTCTGTGCAGTCGTTGCATCAAAGAATTTTATGAAATTCTTGACAGACGTTGAAACACTTGACTATAATCTTCAATATGACAAGGTTAAGTAATTCGATGTATCATACTTTTTGTCTAAAGCAACAATACAACATGAAACTTTTTTCTTTAATAGCAACGTAATAGAGAGAGCGATAGCTAGATGGAAAGCATGCATCCGATGGTCATTTTTCTTAACTGTCCTCCTATAAATCATTGTGTTCTTCCAAAATGTCTGGCTGGGGTGAGCAATTATTTCACCTGTGGGGCTGCGTAACATTTTTCAGTGAATATTCGAGGGCTGCACCCAAAATATCTTGTAAATAAAATATCTAATCATAATAATCCCCTATATATAAACAACCCCCTTTCCTCATATGCATTATATATATATTTATTCATAGAAAAAATAAATAAAGGCCAATTAGATGATGTGCCCAGCCTTAACCAGACACAGGTTTACTGGGCAGAACATTTTACCCTTTTTCATCCACTTAGGAGCCTATGACTGCTGGCAAGTTTACACTCCATCCTCGGCCTCGGGTCTACGTCAACCACTTAATACTCATTCCTGTTTGATCCTCAGTAGACATGGTCTGTGAGATTTCCTTTGCCCCCTATCCCCCCCAGTTAGATGGAGCCCAGGCCAGTGCCAGGGCTTTCTGCACTCCTCTCACTTTGGGCCAGATGCAGCAAGTTTCAAAAATTGATAAAATGGAAACCACCAGCCAATTAGCTCCTACATGTTATTTTTCAAACCCAGCCTGTGACATGGCAGGTAGGAATGGATTTGCTGGCTGTTTATCACTCTCCATTTTATCACTTATGGAGCTTGATACATCTGGCCCCTTGTCTGCAGCATGCACAGAGCCTGCTCTTATTAGTGGCTGTACTTCACTACAGCGGAAGTGATGGCATGACATCACATATGGCGTGCCAGAAAGTAAGCTGCTAGGAAAGGCTTTTCTGTTGGAATTACTGTGCAATGTTATACTGGAACTAGTTCACCCTACCATTAGAGGTAGTGGAACTCAGTTGTATAATTGTTGAATAATAACAGTGTGGGAATGTATTCATGCCCATGCATTTCATGTAAACAATTCTTGGAATTTATATGCATCAATATTTTGTCTGTAACCTGCTGCATACAACTACACCAACATTTTAACTAATTCGCTGCCTTACAAGCTTCCAAAGCATTTGCTTTGAGCGGGCTTACTAGTTAATATATAGATGTCTACAAACCACTATAAGTCAATAATTAAAGGGAAAAAAGGTTTGGAAATAAAGAAACAGCATTCAGTATAATGCAGTTATCAATATCCCTTCTCTCTCTCTCTCTCCCTGGGTACAGTTTCCAGCTCCCCTTCCCTACCTCACCATAGTTACCAATTCCCATCCCTCCCTGGGCACAGTTACCAACTCCTCCCTCCATCTATTCAGACTGTTACCTGCTCCATCCCCACCCCCATGCTGGCCACCCCTGCCCTCCCTTTCCAGAGAGGTTTCTCTGCCCCCTGCCAGCCAAGCATGTATCTTAGACAATCTCTTTTCGAGTCACAGATCCCATGTTGTGTAACTGCATTCAATCAAGGGTCCCTCCACCTGCTTCCAAGCTCTACTGTTGGCTACACCTGTGAAATGACCAAGCTTTTCTCAGCGGCACCCATGGCTTGGAGTTACTGTAGCGCAATGACAAGCAGCTCAGTCAGCCATCCTGTCATTGCACACTATTGTGATGCAGAAGGCTGGGTAGGATACATTTTTAGGCCACATCCAGCCCATGGCCCATATTTTGGCCACCTCTAGTGTAGGCCAACCAAGTGTGGCGACCATTTACAATACCTGGGCTTACATACACTGAGCAGGTCATGTAAAGGTGGCTGCAGATCAAGGTTGTCATGGTAGTCAAAGTACAAACAAATATATATATATAAAAAAAAAGAATAATAATAATAAAAACAGTAATAGAAGCTTGCAGTGGCATATTTATAATAGGTGCAGAGTATGTGGTGCACATGGGTCCTTGAGTCCCAGGGGGCCCACACTGCACACACTGTACCTATATTTAAACACACTCCAGAGGCCCGTGACAGCAGCAGCAGTGCTGTGGAAATCTCCGGAAGAAATGTCCGCCACACTATTTTTCCGGAGATCTGTGCATGCACAGTAGGGTCTGAGTGCTCTGGAGCTCAGACTCAACAGCGCTGTACTACTGCCAGCAAAGAGGAGGCCCGGATGGAGGAGGGTGCACAAAGGCCTCCTCCTCTATTAAAACGCATCTGGTAGTTTGGATAATAACAAGACTTTTGTTACAGCCTCCTGTACGTTCCATGAGAAGGTTGCTTTAAACACTTTATTATAATTTATTAAATTTTTATTTTTAAATATAAGAAAATAACCATGTGATGGCAAATCTAGCATGCAGTACAGAAGACATTTAATGTCCAGATTCCTCTCTCTCTCTCTCTCTCTCTCTCTCTCTCTCTCTCTCTCTCTCTCTCTCTATATATAAAATACAGGCATATTCAATATCAATAATAAAAAAATACCCTTTATAATCTTTAAATCTCAGACTGATAATGGTAAGTACTAAAAGTGGATGGTACTCAGAACACTATGCTGACCTAATCTCATTATGGGCAAATATTATTGTATACCCTGATCAGGGTACCGTGACTCTGAGCACAAATCAGCATAAATATATATATAAAATCTATACTATACCTGATCTATTGAAATATTATTAAACCTTACATAGAAGCAGAGAAATGCCTGGATCAATCTACAACCTCTCTCAAACTGGATGGTATTAGAATACGTGATGTTGGTTTCTGCCATCATAATTAATTTCTGTGATTTACCTGTGCATTGCTTTCTTTCTTGGAACTCAAGTAAAAATATATTTCTTTCCTATCATACTGTATGGTGGCTTAGCCTGTAGCAATAATTCTGTCGCTTTGAGACCTTGTAAACTCAACTTGTTTTCTATGAAGTTTCAGGTTGGAATCTGTTTTTTTTTTTTTGTGAGGCATATTGGGGGTGATTCAGGTTGGTTGGCAGCAGTAAACTTTTTCTTTAATGGACAGAACCATGTGCACTGCTGGTGGGGCTAACGTAACATGTACAGATAGTTACATTTGGGTGAGTTATTTTGTTTCTGTACAGGCTGCTTTATTCTTACACTACAATTTAGATTTCTGTTTGAACACACCCCACGTCCACCCAAATGTAGTGCACAGGGTTTTGTCCTTTAAAGGAGGAGTTTACTTTTGCAAACCAGCCTGAATCACCCCCAGTATGCCTCAAAACAAAATGTGGATGTCTATGGTTGTAAGAAGTATTGGAGATTATGTTGTTAATGATGATGATATGTATCAATAGTTTTGGAATGTAGTTGATGGAGTGCAATAGTGGTGTAGAATGCAGGTAATGGAGTATAGCAGTTGGTGTGGATGCAGATGGAGTTTACCAGTTTTCTGGACAGTCGGAACCACGGCTGTCAGGATCCTGGCAGCTGGAATACTAGCAGCAGGGGGAGTGCAACGATGCCCCTTGCGGGCTTGCTGAGCTTGCCTCTATTCTTCCTTGTATACCCCCACATGGGAGAATAGACTATGTGGGCCAGGATTCAGGCTGGAGGTAATTTCGGCAGTAAGGAACTTGGCATCGGCATCCTGACCGCCGGGATCCTGACTGTCAGGATATCCACTACATACTGCCTGGCTTTAATGTGTAATTGGATGCTTATAAAGGAACATATAGGACCCACATCAACTGTACTTGTACAACTTTCCTGTTGCACGACTAGAATAGATTACTTTCATCTCATGAGCATTAATCGTGCCTTCATGTGAAACTTAATTATTTTGGAATTTTTTAATCCACCCGTCTCCTCCCATCAGTAGATGCTTATTTTCCACCTCTGTACAAATGTAGCAGTTCTCCGATCCTTTAATAAATATCTGGACACGCTTTGTCACTCCTGCAATTCGCAATACAGCCATTAGATGGTGCTCCTGTCTTCCACAGCTCCGGCAATCTTTCCTCCAGCCTTACGTCAGGCAAAAGATCTTTGCATTGCTTCCCGCACAGGCCTTGACTCCCACCTTTCATCTAAGAAACAGAGCAGCAGAGCGCTTGCAGGGAGGAAGCCAAATAAGATCATGACTCCAAGTCTGTGCGGCCGAGTCTGATATAGGCACAAAAACGAAGGCTGAAGGCTGGCAGAAACCAACCATAGACACAGTATAGTTTTGAGGTATCTGATTTTTAGTATAGTCAACCACATACTGTATGAACAGTACTTAAGGTAGGGGCAATATGAGCGATAGGGTCCGATTCAGACCTGGATTGCACGGCTGTGTATTCGCTGCCCTATGTGAGGAGAATGCCCATGCTTTAGACATAACAATTCCCTGCCATAGCACGCCTGCTATGGCTGGGAATAGAATCCAAACCTTGCGAACCTGTGACACTTCAGGTGCTGTGAAACTACAAGTCCCAGCATACCTTCCCACAGTTTGCTATTAGAGAATGCTAGAACTGTGACAGGACATGCTGGGATGTGTAGTATCACAGCAGCTAATGAGACCAGGTTGGCCAGCAGGGCCGGCGCTACCCACTCAGCAGCTCCTGCAAAGCAGGGAGGCGCCATGCTGAAAAGGCCCCGTCTCCCTCCCTGCTCTGCTAAAGCTGCCTCAGCCCTCACTGTCACTGCCTCCTGCACACCGCCCGCAGCACCTGTCTGACAGTGGGTAGCAGTATGGAGAGGCTGAGCTGCTCCCTGCACCGCGCACACACTGTCCTCCTCCTGCGACCTGCCCCCTCTTCCTCACAGACACTTGCGCTGAGGCATGTAGCGTTGTCTGTGAATGCCTGGATGACATGTCATGTCCGGATCCACCCCCTAACCATTGCTCCCTGCGCCTGTCAGCTGTCAATCAAATCAGCAGCGCCGCCTCCCCTTCCTTCCCTCTTCTCAGTGTGCTGTGCCAGTGCCACTGCCAGTCCTCAACACTCCGCCCCCTCTATCTCCTCCCCTCTTCTTCCCAGGGGCGTAACTATTTAGCCCCCCCCCCACGCCGCACGTTTATTCGGCGCCCCCCCACCCCACACACACACCTAACCTGCCCCCCTTCTTACCCGCGGTCTGCGTCTCGCCCCCGGCTCTCTGTCGGGACCTTCCTGACGTCACGGTCCCGGCCGGCTCCTGCTGCTACAATGAAAACGGACTCTTAGAAAATGGCTGCCCCCATACTGCAGACAGAAAACTGTCTGCAGTATGGGGGCAGCCATTTTCTAAATGTCAGTTTTCATTGCAGCAGGAGCCGCCCGGGACCGTGACGTCAGGAAGGTCCCGACAGAGAGCCGGGCGAGACGCAGACCGCGGGTAACTATAGCTCCGCAGCCCCCCCGGCGGCGCCCCCAATTTCTCTGCGCCCCCCCGCCACCGCGGGGGCTGCGGAGCTATAGTTACGCCACTGCTTCTTCCATCTCCTCCTTCTCTCCCCTCCTTTCCCCCTCAGTCACGAGTGCTGCACATACTTTTTGTACTGCTTTCGGATCGCATCGCACACACATTGCATGCATGACGTGCGATCTAGCCCATAACGTATGCGATTCTCGCAGCGTGTTTGTGCACCTTTAGTGCCTGCAACATTTTGCGGACACAGCACTGAGATGGTGTATGCATACATGTACATGCATCCGAGATCCTCCATGGGATCGCATGTTGCATACACTCCCAGAATCGGGCTGCAGCTTGTTGCAATGGCAATGTCAAAGGGCGCAAAATGTATGGTTTGCAGGAGGGCGCCGGACACCCTAGCACCGGCCCTGTTGGCCAGGAATAGTCACTGGCCAGAGAACAGATGCAGACTTTCTTCTTTCACCAAGTGTCAATACACATACTCTGCTTGCCAATGTCTCCGCCAATTTCAATTTCTCATGATGAGGCCATGTTTGTTCTCAGCAGTAAAATCTCATCTATATGATCAAATGAATCTGTGCCACTAGTAGCATTTAAACAGACTTTTAGAAAACCTCTCTTAGGCATTGGCTTAGTCTAATTTAGCCAACTGAAATCTCCTAAAAAAGTTTCATTTGAAATCCAACTTTTAAAAAGTCTGCTTCTAATTATTGTAATGAAATTGTCGGTACTTGTTTCCTAGCACGGCCACCACGATTTCTATCGTGGTGGTCGTGTCGTAAAAAATCGTGTCGGTCGCATACCAAAACGCACACGACGCGACCGACGCGATGTACCCGATTTCTCCATAGGCTTCAATGTTAAATTATTTTAACATTGAAGCCTATGGAGAAATCGGGTCCATCGTGTCCATAAGCTTCAATGTTAAATTTTTTTAACATTGAAACTGAGTCCATGTAACATAGTAAAAAATGGTAAAAGGGCCAATATGGGCCATTTCTCATTGGGTATGGCCCCGTCATGTGTGTAAAAAATAATGGCCCCCCATTGTGGCCGCCACCCCCACGATTGACGTGAACCCGAAGCGTGGCGAGCGCAGCGAGCCCGCGAGGGGCGGCGGTGCGCGTCCTCCGACCTTTTCATTGCCCTACTATACACGTCGGCGTGGAGTTGAGAATAGATTAGTGTGGCGAGCGCAGCGAGCCACCGAGCCGAAGCGTGGCGAGCGGGCGCTGATACCTTCACAGATCCCTGCGTCCCCTCGCGGGCTTCACAGGTGTCAGCGTGCGCTCGCCACGCTTCGGGCGCGGTGGCTCGCTGCGCTCGCCACACTAATCTATTCTCAACTCCACGCCGACGTGGATAGTAGGGGAATGAAAAGGTCGGAGGACGCGCACCGCCGCCGCTCGCCACGCTTCGGGTTCGCGTTAATCGTAGGGGTGGCGGCCACAATGGGGGGCCATTATTTTTTACACACATGACGGGGCCATAGCCAATGAGAAATGGCCCTTATTCGGCCTTTTCCCATTTTTTACTATGTTAAATGGACTCAGTTTCAATGTTAAAATAATTTAACATTGAAGCCTATGGACAAATCGGGTCCATCGCTTAGGCTTCAATGTTAAATATTTTAACATTGAAGCCTATGGGGAAATCGTGGGCATTGCGTCGCATCGTGTGCCTTAAAGTTAAGGCACACGACAAATCGGGTCCATCGCACAGGCTTCAATGTTAAATATTTTAACATTGAAGCCTATGGGGAAATCGTGGGCATCGCGTCGCATCGTGTGCCTTAAAGTTAAGGCACACGATGCCCGCGATTGTGGCCGTGATAAGAAACAAGTACCAAATTGTCTTATGCATACCTTCCAACTTTGCAGTGACATGAGGAGGGGCAGTGCGTGCGGCATGGCCTAGCAGGAAGGGGGCATGGCCTATACTGATACTCACAACGCTACAGTGAGGCCACGCCCAATTTTCACAGCTGTGGGGGCATGCCCAGAAGCACCGGGAGCTGCTGGCTACGCCTCCAGCCCCTCTGGCTGCAGGAATAGATGCTGTTTGCATGTGCACAGTGTCTATTCACAGGTGACGGGGGAACTCCAAACTGCCCCCTGCCGCGGGACAATGCCGGCCCTGGGCTGGACCCAGGAACATCCCAAAAAAACAGGAGGGAGGTATGCTTATGTATACATTTCTTTAATTGACATATATTAACCATTGATTCACATCCTCATAGCCACACCTACTGGCTTTGCAGCACCGCCATTCACGTCAGCAAGGATCGGGACCATGGGCATATGATTTTCTACAGATCGTATCACTGAACCCTGCTTCTAAACACATCACTGGGGATGATGCAGGATGCAGAAGCACACCCTAAAACTCAGGACAAGGTATGCTTGCTTGTGTATGTTAGCAGAAGCCTTTTACATTGGACTGTATTATGAGTGCAGTAACACTTTTATGCATTGTCTCATGTGAGACATGTGCCCATACCTCTTAACTGTCCCGCTAAACACGGGAACGCCCCAGTTTTTTGGGGACTTTCCCATGTCCCTCCCGCGGCCGGCAGTGTCCCGCTGCGGGGGGGGGGGGGGGGGGGGGGTGTCAGTCCCCCCCAATCTGACATACAGTGGCCGAATACAGGGCGCGGCATAATTTGCATAAACCGCGCCCTAATTTGCATACACTATGACCCCTTTTCGGGCGCTCACGCGGTGAGTGTCCCTATTGTTCAAATGAATAAGTTGGGAGGTATGTGTGCCTATTGTAGAAATGTTTCCTAGGTAATGCTACAGGAGTTTTATACAGTCTGGATGTGCATTACACAGGACAGCTGTAAGTCAAAGAGCTAGGTAGTGACTCGTACACAGCAAACCCTGAACAGCAGAATGTCAGAATGAACTACCTCTCTGTTATACATTGGCATGTTTTTCATGGCAGAAGATAACCCAGACTGTGGGAGTGTTTCGGATTGACTCACTGAGCAGCAAAAATGCACTGCTTAGCGAGCCTTCCGCCGCCGGCCGCCACGGCGTGCACATCCCCGCTGCTTTGCAAATGGATGTTTTGCATATACATCCATTCGTAGGGTAGCGTACGGGGCTGAAATCATTTGATGGTCACGACCAAAGAATGAATTTTACCCTGTTAGCAAATCTAAGTCAGTCACATCTGAGAATGGACGGCAGGTGCCCGCCTGCGTTCGCATGGGCTCACTCACCATTTTCATGGGTATGCCCCGTGCCCGTTTGGGATCAGACAGACCATAGGGTCTATCTGACCCCACTCCTCTTTGAACCATTGTTTCCTTGAAACTATCACGAATAGTGACCTTGCCTTACACATATTTTCTTGTAAGGACTTCCTAAGAATGTGGCACACGTTCGCTAGTTTTGGTGTCTTTGTCTATTTACTGTTCTTTGTGTTCAAATGGACCCCATAGTACCTTCCATGTTTTATATGTATTTTTCCTTATTTCAAGGTTCTGTGACGTGCACAGCAGAACACAATGTCGAAATAACAGATTGTCACCCGAAGCCGCTGTCGCGTCTTTAGGGGACCTCAGTGATGTCGACACTGAAGATGAGGACAATATTGAAGATGATTTGAGCTGGGAGCAGTAAGAGTTAGGCCTACAGTGACAATGATAATCAGATGTAAAATAATCAGAAACTCACACATGAAGTGTTGTTGTACAATATCATCTGGACAAAAACTAATCATTGTCATAAACTGTTTAATCTGGTAATATATTTAGTACATATACATGGACCCCATGGTACTAGCCACGTAACTATTTTCATGGTAATATACAACAGGTGTAAGGCACTATGCTGCGGAGGACGCTACACAAGGCTGTGCTTTGGGAACGATGTGTAAAATGTGCTTTATTGAAACTGAAAGATTTAAGTGCAGTGAAGCAAGGCACCCCGAGGGCAGACGGTTGTGTGAGCCTTGTAACGGGATGAAGACTAAGTGACAGATCCTATGTAGAGATACTCATCTTCAGAAACAACTCTACCTTATTACAATGATCACAGAGCCAGTCCTCACCTGGCTCTCTTTTGTTAAGGTTTAAAAAACGACAACGGTAGGAAGGAATAACAGAAATGCTGGAATACATAGAGGAAGGCTGGGAGTGTGCTGATCTGAATTTGGCTGCAGGAGGAGAAAAGTATCTCAGAGTTTTATATCTGAGGTTTGTGGAAAGAAAACACCTGGGATAAATTGTTCTATTATGCAGCCTACACAGAAAACATACGGTGCCGTGCCCAGAAGCAAGCTGGGGAAGAAACTCAATGCACGTGCACACACACACACACACACACACTAAACCAAGCACTTGCAGGTTATGCTTTAGCTGCCCAACTCCTCCTGTCATTCAGTGCAAGTTCTGCTCACCCACCAATGCCATCACCTTGCTCCATGTATGACGGCATGTGCATTTAGAGGAATCTATTCACACCTAAGAGCAACAGTGGTGCTAAAAAAACATCTCGGCTGCTTTGCACTTGATAAATGAATGTCCTTGATTATATTTTTTTTGTAATTTTAGTCTGTCTCTAATCTCTTAAATAAATGTCAAACTTCCTTTAATTTTTCACATACTCGCCCACCCTCCCAGAATGACCGGGCTCCTGAAAATCGGGTCCTCCACCCTGCCCCCCAGAAGGTGACCAAGCCTTCTGCATGTCCCTGGACGCCCCCATCCCCCTCCTCTGCTGGTTCAAAACCCGACATTTGCAGATGTTTGGGGGAGACTAAAATTATAAAAATTGGGTAATTTTTAGCCTCGACCCTCTGCATCACATGCCTACATCAGGCTACGTCACCACCCCCAGAAGTTCAGCTGAGAGGCTCCTCTCTGGGCTTTTCTTGGAGAGCAGAATAAATAAGTAGGTAAGTATGATAGGACCGATTCAGCCCTGATTGCTCATCCAGCACAAGAACTGGCACAAAGCACATTCGCACTCCCTTATTCAACATTTACAGGTGCAACTACAAACTTCTTCCTATCCCCAATTCTCTCTTCCCCTGAACAGAAATGCAAGAAAGCATGTAGTGAAAATATAATAGCAAAATATGGGGAAAACAACAGATAGACTAGGGAAAGTGCCAGCAAGCTTCCCTATAGAGACAAAACAATAGTCTAGTTTAAAAGAGTGTCAAGCCTCTAGATTACTGTGCTTGGGATTCTGATCAATATTCTGCTTTTATTTTGGCCGATCAATACATTCAGACATGTTTAGATCTTTAGACAACTAGCTGAGCACTCCTTACTAATACACATTACAAACTCTGCTTTCAGCTTACATAGCTGCCGACTGTGTTCAACTCTACTCCTGGCGATCTTGGAAGGGTAAGTCCCGAGGGCTAAGATGTGGGGGGTGGCACAGCACACTGCCTCATTCAATGCATTTTGCACCAATAAGCAGAACCATGTTGGTTCAATACACAGCAAAGTGTTTTATCACTGCCACTTCCCTGCAGAAATGCAAAGGAAGAAGGAGGGTTATTTATATTCTCCTGTAAACCGGGAGACCTAAAAAAATTAATTAGTGTTAGCCATTCTAGGAGACTATGCTAAACTTAGTAAGTATTAAAGTTTTGATAACATTTTACTGCTTAAAAGTATCATTATTGATAGTCAGTTAATGTACCTCATGCACTTACTTCCTGCTACCTGATTCGAGACCTGAACAACTGGACCTCTTCAAAGTTTGGCCACAGAATAAGTTTGGCACTCGGTTACACAGATTATTTTGGGCTGGTGTTAGTACACTCAGTAGGTGGAGGTCAAACTTGCTGATGTGGGATTTGGTTAGCAGACCAGTATTTAGAAGGGATGCGGTCATTTGGTCGTATGCATTATGGTCGAATGTCATTACATCGAATCCATTAGGTCGAATTGCTAAAAGGTCGACATGATTCTAGGTCGACATGGGAAAAGGTCGAAATGATTCTAGGTCGAAAGGTCATTAGTTCGACAGGTCATTAGGTCGACATTGTCTAGGTCGACATTCACAAAGTCGACATGGGGTTTTTCACTGTTTTTTGAGCCGACATGTGCTGACAGGCGGTATTTCATGCCCTACCATCCACTAGGGCGTGGTGGGAGAATAAAATAGTGTGCCGAGCGTAGCGAGGCACCGTGCCCGACGCATAGCGAGCGGATGCAGTGCACTTTAAACTGTGTCCATGTCGACTGTGTTGACATTCAGGTAAAAAAACAGTGAAAAACCCCATGTCGACTTTGTGAATGTCGACCTAGACAATGTCGACCTAATGACCTTGTCGACCTAATGACCTGTTGAACTAATGACCTTTCGACCTAGAATCATTTCGACCTTTTCCCATGTCGACCTAGAATCATGTCGACCTTTTAGCAATTCGACCTAATGGATTCGATGTAATGACATTCGACCATAATGCATTCGACCAAACGATCCCAACCCATTTAGAATATTGATGCCAGAATCCCAACACTGGTCACAAGACCGGCACCGGGATCTCGGCATTGCTGACAATGCCGGCATCAGAATCTCGACTGTTGGTATCTCAATCATAACTATGCCAATGAGGATTATGTTGCCATTGCATGCTAACTTGTAACATCGATAATGTTAGTGACACATAGCACCCCTGTCATTTAGAACACTTCTCGTCCTTTATACATGTGTAAAAGTGGTATCAGCGCACATAACGGTGCAAATAGCAGTTCTCCCCCATATTGAGCCTTCATACATATACCCCTATGCTTTGAGAGGAGAAGCAGGTGGGCAGGGACAGGGGGCTCCCGGGTATCACATGTGATTAGACTCCACCCTTAAGAGTAACCACCATGATTGGATTATATTTACACAGGGGCGTGCCGAAAACCACAAGATAAACCACAAGATTGCAGCATTAGGATCCACCCCTTCATCAGGTAATGTAGATTTCTTGTACATATTTCCACATTCTGCCCACTCCACTATGAAGTATGCAGAAGGGGAGCCTACACTGTGGGAAGTACCTCAAACAACGGGTGTCTCCTGCAGGATCCAGGAGAGCAGGCAAGTATGTACAGTATTGCAGCTTATTCGGGTTAGGAATAACACTGATCTTCACACTTTCACACCAAGCCATGACTGCAATATCCTACTGTAGGTCAGAGGCTCAGTGTAAAAGAGGTATTACTTTTTTTTTTGTATGCTGTGAATGTTCTACTTATAATCTTGGCTACACATGTTAATTACAACTAAGCCCACTTACAGGAAGTTTTATAGAACCTCATACTCTATAGAAACAGTAAAAAATTGTCATACAAGTATCCTTTCTGCATGTGGTGATTATCAACTATGAGTAGTGATAGTGAATGATATACAGTACTTTGACCCACAGAGCACTTTCAAATGAAGTCATGTGACAGTGATACAAATAGGTAAGGCCTATTTATTGAGTTCCAAATAGAAAATATACATATCCCAACACACACCTAAAGTGGAACATGGGAAACTTTGTTCAATAAATAAAAAAAACAGGGGTAAATTTACTAAAACTTCTAAAAATTAAAAGAGGTGATAGTGCCCATCAGTGGCGCCTGTGTGTGTGTGTGTGGGGGGGGAGTACACAGAAACTCCCCCAGGAACATAAGGGTTCTAGACTGAAAGCTAAGGATCCCCTCTTTCCATGGGTACAAGAATTTTAAAAATCGGCCATTGAGAACCAGAGATATCTGACTTCAAAGCAGTGGTCCCCATCCAAGCCTGTTAATTGCTCTTCCCAGTCAGATATTTCAGTTTCTGTCTGATTTAGAGTTTTTCTGAGGGTATATTCCAAAATCTGGGACTCTCCCCCTTTGATGAACACTAGTAGCTTGTCTCTACTTTGCCCACAACCAGAGATATCAGCCTTCCAGCAGCTGGTTACTGCTCCAGCTCCACACACCTGGTATGTAGTTTTATATTCTCGTTGGCAGATTGCACTGCCTCCTGAAATCTATTTTGGGGAACTGGAGATATCTGCAGTCAAGCAAGCTGTCCTCCCACCAGAAAATTATGAATAATAAGCCCACTCCACTATACACCCCTCCTCTGCGTATTAAACATCCTCTACCACCCTGGAAGTTATGTATCAGCACCCCTTCATTCAGCCCAATGCCCCCTTCTCTCACCTCATCTCCCACCATCTGTGCAGTAAAGGGGTAATTAGTCGAAATTACTGATCCAGGCCCTTTATGCTGAGCGGTTGATATAATACCCGCTACCATCCGCGGGACATCAAAGCTTCTGCTCATAGCACCCCCCACCCCTACCACTGGAGGATAGGTAGGGGCCCCAATACATTGCTATGCCCAGGGGGTCTACACTGCTGTTTATATATATATATATATATATATATATATACACACACATATATATATATATATATATATATATGTATATATATATATATATATATATATATATATATATAAAATGAAAAGATATAGAGTGTGCTCAGTGATGTCCAACACTTTAGGATTATAATTATCCGGTAGACAACAACACATAAAATTCAGTTCAAATAAATTATTTATTTTTCAGACACAGGTTTTGAAGTGCAGGTCTTCAAAAAACAGATACCCGACGCATTTCGTCTTATACGACTTCATCAGGTGACAGTTTCAATATCTTTGAAACATACGTTAAAGGAATGTATCCTACTTTGTGGATTGACTGTGTGCCAGAACTGACTTTTATCCAGCCAGAATGAATTTTCCAGTAAATTATAGGTGGAAAAGAATTTTTCTCCAATGGCAAACGGTGACCTGGATCATATAGACCGGATCTAGTATCACCAATGTCTGAATACAGACCTGTATTCAGACATTGGTGATACTAGATCCGGTCTATATGATGGTTATCTGTTTGCAATAATTTGTCACTGTAATCTGACTTGAAGAAAAGACGTTGTCTTGAAACGTCGTCAGTCATGTAATTTCACTTTGCACTAAAAACGTATTATTCCAAAACCGGAGAGTGCCGCCTATTTTCTTCCACTTGTTGCTTGCACAGCAGGAGGAGGTGAAACCTGTATATATTACCCCGCTGGAAGGCACCCCGGTATCGCCTTATTTCTCTGGAGTGCCGGATCATCCAATTGTTATATATATCTATATATATATAATTATTATTATTATTTATATACATTTGATCTATCTATAATACTTTAACTGACCCGGCATATACTGGGTCACCTAAGTGTCCATCTCCGTGCTTTGCTCCGCCCCTCTCTGGAAACCCTCTTCTGAAAATCCTGCGTTTACCCCTGCCCATAGCAACCAATCAGATTCTGTCTATCATTTCTCTATTGCATCATAGAAGCTTTAGTAAAATAACCACCTAGGGGGATGATTCTACTATGGTACTGAGGGGATTCGGTGGGGAGGTGGGGGGGGGGGGGGGGTGTTCGGCGGGGCTTTGTTTAAGCACTCGGTAAGCAGCGTATTTTGTTGCTTACCGAGCCAACCAGAATTATCCCAGAGATCTGCAGCTACACTAACAATCAGCACAATGAAAGGATGAGTTTTGTACTTTTTTTTTTTTTTTTCAAAACAGAAACATAAGGCATTTAAAGTATACATGTGTCACAATGAACAAAAAAGCCATGCAAAGCTGAGTAAAATAAAATAGCTGCAATCTGTGCTTTAACTACAAAACAAAATGTAAGAATGATAAATTAATGTACATAACTATTGGAAAGGGAACAATGGCGGAGGGAGGAACACTAAAAGTGTGATGAAATTTAGAGGGAGAGAATACTGAGTGGAGGGAACTGAGGACAGTCGCATCACAATGTGATCAACAGCAGAAGAAGAGGCATAGTAACAGCTGAGGTGATGGCAGGACTGCTGTGTCTTTAGCTACATGTACATAGGAAATCACTTTGGCTGCATTATCTGTAACATTCCTGTTTCTAGGAACAATATCTTGCAAATAGAATTTTATTGTTAGACAGTATAATAGAGAAATGCAAAGCTTTCAGAGAGCAAGTTACATGTACAACAGAAAAATGTCATCCATTGTGACAGGTAATGTGGATCACAAGTGGCAGTCAAGTGCTCTGCGGGGAACATAGGGGACTGATTCAGACCCGTTCATTATGGGCAGAATTCATCCCCATCCCCGATGGTCAATGTGTGTTAAGGGAAGGGGCCGGACAAAAGGCTGGATTAGGCAAACGCTCAGCGGTTTATGGGCATTTACCTGTACGCTAGGCTGCAAACATACTCAGCCTAGCAAACAGGTCTGAATTAGGCCCATAATCTAGCATGTGCAGGTCACACTGAAAAACAACATTGTTTTATGGCTAACAGGTAACATGCCTCCAAACATCATCACCTAGGGGGCGTGCCTAGTGCTTGTAAAGAGCTTGGCTTTACTTTAGCCACCTCCCCTCCTTGATGACAGCTGTATCGGATCATGTCCAGGCCCCCTTTTTTCTTCTTTCAAAAATTTTGATGCAGCTAACTTTATTTAGAATGTTACTTTGGAGCTATTAAGGTTCCCATGTCTCAGCCTTGCATACAGAGTTGCGCTATTTCCCAACTTCTGGTATCAGACCCAGGTGGTTTTACTGTGCATGTACGGACATATGCTTACACATGAGCAACTCAGAACATTGCTTTGACTGGGCTGATCTCTTATAGGAAAGTGGACTAATTCTGGGCCGAGTTATTAAGCCTGATTAAGTGTCCGCTAATCAAGTACCAGGCAATCAACTATGAATGAATTCACATGCTGGGTTTGAAAATGACAGCTAGGAGCTGATTGGCTGGTTTAATAAATCTGCCCCTCTATCTCCATCTTCACATAGAGTGCAGGGTCACAGACCCAGGTCTGTGACCCTGCACTCTACCAGGGATTTTCCTGGGACTTGATAACCTGGGTAACACCTAAAAAATATTGATTGGCCATGGACAGTAGTGCTGGGAGTTTCATCATTTCTAAGCACCTATCTCCAAGCACCCACTTAACCCCTTCAGTGGCAATCCCGAGAATTTTCCAGGCTGTGCCTCAGTGCCCAGTCTGGCAAGCATGGAAAATTCTTGGGATTGCCCCTGTTTAGAGCCCTCCCATCTGTGGCGCCGCCTCCTCCCTCCTCCTCCCCCCTCCCCTCCGGGTTTCTTATTGAAGTCCCCGGCACCGGCTTATGACAAGCCGGCTGCCGGGGACAGGGATGCGGCGTGGGGGGCGCAGGTCGGGGCAGCCGCTGATTGACAGTGCAGCGGCGCTGCCCGGACCCAGGGAGGTAGTGGTGGTTATTTTTTAAGGGAGCGCTCCCCATAAAAAACTGGCCTAGTGGGGAGCACTCCCGAAAAAAACCCCACCACTGAAGGGGTTAATACCTGAAAACTGGGTCACTGATTGACCCTGGGTCGGTGTGGAGGATGATGACCTGGGAATAACTTGAGTCGTCACCATGTGTGAAAGGGGTAACTCCGGCTTCCACCGATGCTTTATGTTTTAAGTCCAAGCCAAGGGGAAGCCAGATAATTATATCTGAAAGGGACTTTGTTCCTTCTTAGAAGCAGCAGGGAAAGTAGCTCTTTGCAAGCAGGGAGATATTGAATATAATTGAAGATTACATTTCCAAAACAAATATCAAGTAATATTCTTAAAACAAATCAAAAGATCCCTAGAGCCTAATTTCAGTGATTTCTGCTAGCCAGTGTAAGGACATTGCATTTCAAAGAAATGTTGAAGTACAGTGCACAGCTTTCAAAATCCGTGGAACTTAATTTCCTTTTCATTAACACTGGCTAAGCAATAGTGCAGCAGAGTGACTTTGAGTGCTGGACCAGTATTGAGAGTTATTTTTGCAGAAGCTACATCCTATGGAATCTATAAAGGTAGACACCTTGAGATGCTCAGGCGGTTGTTGAAGAACTAGAAATATCAGCAACCCTAGCCAGATGAGTGGGACTGGATTGCTGATATTTGTATTCCAGCGAATGAGACACCAAGACCATCCCTTACTATGTCAGGCTATACTGGATTATATAGCAACACTTTGGTCATTCTAAAGATCATTTGCATTTATAAATTAGTGAATTAAATCATGACTAATCGTCCTTGAAAATAAATGAAAAAGGAATATATGGGTCCCATATGTCAAAACTCTGCTCTTTCATTGAAACCAGCTATTTATCCATTTTGTTCATGCAGAGTGAAATATATCCTCTACTTCATTTGCATGCAATGCCACTGGCAAATTAAATAGATGATAAATATGTGAGGAAGAAAACAATACAGTTTTGGAGCATATGTCTTGGATAATATTTAAGCAATTTGTATTGTTTTGTTAAGGTAAATAAATGTAATCCACAGTGACATATCCATTTAAATACCACCACCTATTTAATTTGGCTCCAGAGGTCGTTGTTGGCTTCCACCTCTGGAATTTAGCTCAGGGAGAGCCAGCAACTAATCAAGCATGCTGACAGGACAGTCACTGACTCCAGTCCTGCAGCCTCTGACAGTCTGCAGCTCCCCTGACTGAATTCATTGCACAATGCTGACCCATTAGACCTTCTGTCAGCTGGGCATCAATTCTCTGTCCAACACCCTGTCACCACCATTTTACTTCCTGCTGTACTGTCTTCTCTCTCTCACTCCATCCTATCTCCCTCAGTTTCTCCCAGCTCGCCCGATTCCTCTCATGTCCCCTTGCTTATCAACTGAAGTACAGTACGTTGATGTAAATAATAAAATAGTATATCTTTACACAGGGCCAGATGCACTAAGCTTCAAAAGTGATAAAATTTAGAGTGATAAACAGCCAGCCAATCAGCTCCTGTCTGTGACATGGAAGGTAGTAGCTGATTGGCTGGTGGTTTATCACTCTCCATTTTATCACTTTTGAAGCTTAGTGCATCTGTCCCACAAAGTGATGCACATATGCAGTACGGATTTTGTAATGGTTAGCGTTACTTCCCTTACAGCACTCAGGCCATGGGATCAATTCCCACCATGGCCCTAACTGTGCGGAGTTTGTATATTCTCCCCGTACTTGCGTGGGTTTCCTCCGGGTACTCCGGTTTCCTCCCACAATCCAAAAATACACCGGTAAGCTAATTGGCTCCTAACAAATTAACCCTAGAGTGTCTGTGTGTGCGTATAAATGTGGTAGGGAACATAGATTGTAAGCTCTACTGGGGCGGGTAGGTGGGCAATGCTCTTGCATTCCCCCTAGAGCCCCCCCCCCCCCCCCCCTTGGAGCTGGGGAAAGAAGTGCCATAAATCACAAGGCCGGGGGAGGGGGCGGGACTAAAATGCAGCGAATCGCATCATTTCGCGTCGTTTTAGACCTGCCAATCCTGGCGTTTGCATGGATTGGGGGCGGGGCTTTGATACAGATTTTGCACATTTAGTTGTCGTCTCCGGGCTTCTCCCAGAGAGGGACATTGAAAAGTTGGCAAGTATGAGATGTTTACATATATATATATGTGTGTAAACACTTCTGCAAATTGTATGACAATCTGTATGCAAAGTGAGCTCTGAGATCACCAGCCCAGTGTTCATTAGGGAAATATTTGTAGATTAAGGACTAACTCACGCCCTATGGTAAATGATTATGGATAATAGAAGTCACCTCTTATTCTATCTACATGTTTTATATGATCACAGGACTCCTTGTCACTTATTAATATCCATATAATTTATGGTAGGGGTGTATTATCCATTATTTAATTGCTGTAATACAGCTTGGATCTAAGGCTGTCTGTTCTAAGAATGCCACAGTCCGTTACAGCTCTGCCTGGGAATGAAAGCATATGAAAGGACAATTCTGTACGATGATACACAGTGCAGAGACGTCTGCCTGCATTAGCTACCATATGATTTTTTCAGCCATTACCAACACATACTTTGACTGAAGATTACTCTAGCACTTCTACAAATCACTGATGTGGAAAGGTCTGCTGATAAACCAAATTCACTGTCTATTCAGCTGTCATCTGGCCATCTTCATTTTTACCATTACACACTGGGTAAACTATTATTGCTGTTGCTTTCAAGACCATATTAAATCATTCACATCGGTACCTGCCACACTGGTGCTATGATCTATAGATCTCTATAGAGGTTCCTAGACTTATAGGGATCTATTCATCAAGACCTGTTGAAAATTAAGATTTGGTACAATTGCTCATTGCAGGGATAGAAAATCTTAATATGTGCAATTTATTGAGAAAAGTAACCTGGTAGCAGGGCGATGCAACACTGGCAGCGATAAGTGTTGTTTTACTGTTCACATGACGGGCTCTCCCTTGTGCAGCCGGGTTAGTGTCGCCCCCCCCCCCTGTGCAACGGGTTAGCGTCACCCGGCACCAGCCCCCCCACCCATGGAGTGACTCAGCGGCGGCCACATCCACCCTCTCCACCATAGAGCAGGTGAGCGGTGGGGCTGGTCGCAAATCCCCCCCCCCACCCCTGTGGAGATACTCGGGGGCAGCTGCAGCCCTCCCCCCCACAACTCTTCATGCTGCAAACCCCCCTCCCCCCGTGGAGTGACTCAGCAGTGGAATCACCCCCCCCACCCCTGTGAATGTTGAGCAACAAACAATACAACATTTATATCGTATTGTAATATAGTTTGGGCAACACGCAGTGTAATGGTTATCATTACTACCTCATTGCCCTGAGGTCATAGGTTAATTTCCCACCCCAACCCTCACTGTGTGGAGTCTGCATTTGATGGCTAGGTACCCATATAATAGTTAATATGGCCCATTGCGACATTGTGTCTCAATATATGATCTACAAGTTCAAAATACAAGGGTGGGTATTGTTTAGTTAAATCTGTGATCATTATTATCATAATGTATAGACTCCGTAATATCTCCTAAGTGCGTTACCCGAATGGCGCCTTCGGGTATATCAGCTGATACAAAATGCTTCAGAGTTAGTTGTTATACTGGCAATATACTGTATATGTCTTAACAATTGCATAGACCTTGTGTTCTTCTTGTATTTACTGTCGCACAACAAACAGTCTAGTGTAGACCCTAGCTGCTAAATCCTTGTATGTCTTTTGTTTATGTCTTACTTTGTTTTTTTATGGAAAATCTCAAGAAAAATGACAGAATTTATAAATGTGATGTTTCTGTATAGGCAGTGGCACAGACAAATGGCAGACATTTACAGTAAGAAATTCATTTACAAAGTCTATTTCTGTCTATTTTATCCATAAAATGTATTCTCTTCAGTCAGCCTGCTCTCTCTGTGCCAAATGCAAGGGAGGTTAATTACACACATGAGGATTTTTTTAAAACATTCAAAACGAATCTGTTCAATATACCGTAAGTATATATATATATATATATATATATATATATATATATATATATATATATATATATAATTACACACATATTGTAGGAGCCTAGCTGAATCACCTGTATTTAGATCTCAGAGATTTTAGGATACATATTTGAGCTGGATCGGATCCTTTCGGAAGTGAACTAGGGTTAGTCACTGTGGTGTTACTGAATGGGTTCTAACTGTTTGGATTTCCTTACTATTCACTTAACATATCAATGTCCTCAAAACATTTCTAAGTCTGCCTGCATTGCATTGTACTTTCTTTTTTACTAAAACAATTTGATTTTGGCTCCAGTTCAGATGCTGTTTGGATGCTGAAGGTACCATCCCCTCTGCACAAAAGCAAGCTCGCTGCCAAGAAACTCATCCTTCCTTTGCTTTCTCACATTGAGGACAAATTCTGTTCATTAATGGCGTAAGGGAGGGAGAAGAGCAGGGTGATGTAAGAAAAGAACAGGACAAACCCATTATAAGAACACTGCTGCGGTCTTGTCAGCCCCATGTCTGCCAAACAGTCTTCAAGCAACAGCCATTTCTCAGCAACATCTCTCTGATTTAGGCATACGAGGTGGCTAAGGGGCAGCCTAGAACCCCAGTAGTGTCCGATAAACTCTCAATGTGCCTATTAATATATTAAACAAATAAATGTAAAAACATAATACAAATATATTGAGCTATTTTCATCCAGAGATGGCCAAGATGAAAGTAAGATTGTATTGACATGATCCTTATTAACCATTTGAGTGCCACGTGAATTTGGCAAAGTAGGTGTGAAAATTGCCAGGCAAACATTGTTATTCATCATAATGACCTGTAATGTTTACCTCATAAAGAAAATGCAATCTTTTTTACACAGCATTTCTTATTTGAATTTATATAGCAAATGTGAGTGTTGCTGGCATATTTAGCCGATATTTTCAACATCCGCTCAGCCTCAAAGCAGACTTTGCACCCACCCCTAGCATGCCAGAAAGATGTATGTCCTGTCTCTAGCAAATATACAGCTTCTCTCCTTTTTAATGAAAGGCCTAACAATGTTATAGATTTTCATATGTGAGAAGAGCTACATGACTGCTGTCCCTGACTACCAGAGCTGCCATCAGAAATTGTGGGGCCTGGGACTGACAAAATAGGTAGGGTCCGCCTTCCCTTCCTCAAACACCTTGAATGTCTGGAGAGACCGGTGTCTGCAGCGCTGGCCGCACTACTCAAACCTCTACATTGCTTCAAGGGAAATCTGAACTACGTGTATGACAAATTATACTTTATAATCTCCAGTCCTTGGACCCCTTTCTGTCTGGGTCCAGGACTTAGGGTTACCACCTCATCCCCTTATTTTTGGGCACATATTAATTACACAGGTTCTGTGGTTGACTGACTTCAAGACTCACTCACAATTCACCTGGTTCTAATCAGCCACAGAACCTGTGTAATTAATACAGTATGTGTCCAGAATTATAGGGTTGAGGTGGTAACCCTACCAGGGCTGGAGTCCCCATAGACCCCCCTGATGGCCACCCTGCTGACTACTTTCAGGACAGTATGTCACAATGGAGCAGATTGTAGTGGCCACGTTACAGCTACATACCATGGAAACTACATTATATGGAGAAAAGTAATTGTCCACGCTTAATTAATTCATGGTGTTAATGTAAGCACAAAAACTGTGCAGCGGGAGCGTAACAGAATGGATTTCCATGGCCAAGCAGCTGCATGCAATCCACACACCACCAAGTCCAATGCCAAGTGTAGATCTACAGTGTATAAATAGATAGGCAGTAGGTCAAACGCTAAAGGTCAACATGCAATAGAGGTTGACAGGGTTTAAAGGGTCAACATATAAAAAGCTGACATGGTCAAAAGGTCGACACACAAAAGGTCAAAATAAGTTTTTCCACATTTTTAGATGTCAATGTTCAAATTAGTGTAATATGTACCCTTGCATGGCTAGCTTTGCTTGCCATGCTTCGGGCCTGGTGTCTTGCTTCGCTCGGCACACTATGCCGTTCCCAGTTGAAGTCCACATGGATGGCAAAGTATGAAAAAGTTAAACTTTTTTTTAAATTGTGAAAAACCCTGTCGACCTTTTGACCAAGTTGACCTTTTGACCCTGTCGACTTATTGACTGTCTATGTAGACACCGTAGATTAATTAGCCGCATACCACTGGATAATATTGTGTTATGCACTGGACTGTGGAGCAGTAGAAAAGACTAGGGGAGGACGGCTTTCCATAGCAGGGCGTTATGGAAAACCGTCCACCCCATCGCTCATCTGCTGGTAACACCAGCAGATGAGAGGCCGTGGCTGGCGAGGATGCAGGAGCGCACATCAGCTGTCACTGCTAATTGCTGGCCCATACACACTGGGCGGCTTTTGAGCTGAAAGCTGAAACAGGTAAAACTGAGCTTCTTTCGGCTCAAAATTGCCCAGTGTGTATAGGCCTTAAGTATTCTCTCCCCACTTCGAAAATTGTTCTAGCAGAGTTGTGCTAAAAACAACAAATGGTAAAAACAGCTCCCATTGCATCTGGTGCAATTCATAAGTGTACATGTCCTGCGCAAAACAACCTTACAGCGGCTTTTTTACATGCAAATCACATCACAAATGCGTAGGGCTAATTTGCATTTACGGTTTTATTTTCTCATACAAACAAAACACCAGTGGAAGAATTAGCATTTCAGCAATACATCATTTACCACTTTAATTAAAGATTTATACAAACTTAACCTTATTCTGCAAATTTCCCAATGCTCAATAAAGGTTTCGACTTAACAAGTGATATTTTTTTCCCTTTCAAAGTATAGGCTTAAGAAATAACTCCTATGAAAAAGCCTACCATTGGAAATAACCAAATTACCATGAAATTCCATTATAATATAGTTGCTTGCATCCCAGAACTATTACAAACCATTCAACTGTACAGCAGGAATGGACAAATTCTTTTTTTCCGGTTCAGTTTGCAGGGCAATGAAGAGGTTAAAGAACACCTATTATTAATGAGTTTCACACTCCTGTTGAGAAGAGCGCTAGGTCTTTGGGACAGTCCATTGAGCTGTGCCTGGCTGCTCTCTCTAATTTTATATTTATCCTCCGTGTTATTAATTTATGACTTGCGTCCCACAGCGATTCCTTGCAAGAATAAGCCGAGCCAGTGTTTAGATCCTGATGTGATCCCGGGCCCTTAATACACAGGGGCTTTCCTCTAATCGTTATTCATTCCACCCTTAATGCCAGCAGAATTTTTAAATATATTTATTTAAGACTAGCATCCTTAGAGAGGAAGGGAATTCAATACAACTTCATTTTAAACAAGACCTACATATATATTACATGCCAGTGGTAATTTACAGTGTATTTGCAGGACTGAATCCAATAATTACTGTACATTGGCAGCCTACAATATTTAATATTATTTATTTATTTACAGTTTCTTATATAGCGCAGCAGATTCCGTTGCACTTTATAATATCCCATATATTCAATGAAAAGTGAAAGAATTCAAGAACAGGTGAAATCAGGCATATGACTAATAACACATTTACTTTTTTTGTGGAATAAAACTGTTGCATTTAAATTAAAAAAATTTCCCAAAACTCAAGATCAAGGGGGATATTTAGTAGGATTAGAGATTCAGAAAGCGCAAGATTTGGTAAAAAAATCTCCAGTTTTTTTATTTTTGAAGCGGCAATCATTTACACTGCAATATCAAACTGGTTTTGCAGTGTAAAAGATTGCCGCTTTAAAAAAACTGGAGATTTCTTACCAAATATTTAATTCTATAAAATGTTACGGTACTTATGTATTATCTGGGCTCCCATGTTAAAGTTACCCCTTGTATTGACTATGGTTTCAGCAAAGGTGTATATAAATGACTTTACTCATTTTAATGGGTTCTTCGGTCATTTGCAAAACACCAGTGGTGCCAAGGGGCGGATAGAGGAAACTAAGGGGGTAATTCATATCTGCTCCCTAGACTGCGTTTATTTGGAGACTAGCAAGCAGGTTAACACCACATGCACGCCCCCCCTCCGCTATGCTGGGAGCGGATGTGTATGGATTCCCATTAAACGCCAGGTGTTCACCTCAGAACGCCCCCTGCTTGTCAATCAGGCAGCGAGCACCCTGGTGATTGAAAATATCACCAAATGTGCTCACTGCGGGGGCCTGCACATGCGCATTAGCACCTATGCATATGCGCAGACCCCCACTATCGGATAGGGGAGTGATTTTGGACCTGAACGTACAGGTTTGAATTGCCCCCTAAGTTCCTAAGGGCAAATAGTCTGCCGGAGCATTGTTCTTTTAGGCCATTATTCAATCTGCCCTAATAAAACAGCAATACTTCACCAATTTCTTTCCTACGCTATCCAATTTGGACAAACAAAAAAACCACAAAATATCTATTTTCGCAACCACAAAAAACCCAGTGTCAGTGAAACCAGTTTGTTTTCGCTAGAAACAGCCCAATTTATTGCTGAAAACGGGGCTGTTTACTGGGATTTTGCTCTGCCTGCCAGAGGCAGATTAAACATAAGGGTTGATTCTGGATCACTCATAGTGATCTGAATTCGGCCCCTGCCCCGATGGCCGGGGTTTGAGCATGCGCACTTCCGCGCTTGAGCAAACCCCGACAGTGAACGGCAGCGACGAGTTACCGGGAGCAGGGAGGGAGGGACGGGGCTGATTCGGGTGGATGTGGTATTGTGCCATGGGTACCTTGGGCTTTCCCCTGGGTATGCAGGTGGGCCGATTGCTGCCAGGGGCCTGCCTTGGCTTTGTCCCTGCACCCAAAAATAAAAGTCAGTTGAGACTTTAATTAGCGAAGGCAGGGGAGGTTATCCAATGATCGGGGGGGCACAGTGGTGAATTACAATTAGGTACAATGTGGAAAAGTGCACAAAATGAGTGCCCAGAGTTATTAGGTTTGCTTTTCTGTAGATCCAAAACTAGAGGATTATGTCCACACCCCTCTGAGGTGCAAACAAAAATCAGATTGAACAAGGTTAAGATATATTTAGTGTGAACTAAGGGTGTGACAGATGTATTTACCCCAGAGAAGAGATAAAATCGAAGGTGATAAAGCACCAGCCAATCAGATCCTAATTGTCACTTTCAAACCCAGCCTGTAAATGGTCAGTTAGGAGCTGATTGGCTGGTGCGTTATCTCTTCTCCAGGCTTAATACATCTGCTACTGTGTACTGTAAACCACTCCCTTATTATGTAATGTAAGCCACCGACCCAAATTGAGAAATTTGGGCTGTGATCTAGCGATAAGGAGGTGTGGCCTACAAATCACGTCACCCCCACGGCCACATTTTCACCACTGAGGTGGCATGGCCACGTTCTGTGAGCTGCTGGCCATGTCCCCAGCTCCTCTGTTTCTGGGAATGGACACTGTGCGCGTGCAGCATATATTCACCATGCTGGCAGTGGGGGTTCCAAACTGCCCTCCACCACCGTGGGACAATGCTAGCCCTGGGCAGGACACGACCATCACAAAAAAAACCCCAAGAAAATCGGGACAGTTGGGAGGTATGTATTTAAAAAAAATGTTTTATATATATTTTATTAAAGGTGACATGGCCACATATCAGTGATTAGGCCTCACCCCCTGTATTACTGGTAGCCAGACAGGCTGTCTATGGCCCTGGTGAAGAGCCTTTGCTACTGATGAAATGCAAGTAAACTCATATTACATACCATTTTCCCATATAATAAATAAATGTAACCTGGTGTATACTTTATTTGACAAGGAAAGGTCATATTTTTCAAAAGGAGAAAAAAAGACTCTTTTTGTTGGGGCACTCTTTAATTGACTGATTTATTGTAATGTAATAAGTATCATGTGGGATTACGTTAATATTGAAAATAAACTCCTGATCAAAAATATTGGTTTTGCTGTGTTTTAGGGGTAATGCCCCGCTGGAAATAGTGAAAATTTAAATTGTATTGACTCAAGAAAAAAATAAATTAGGAAGGTCATATTATATGGTTCCTTGTAATGAAATACCAGTCACCAAATTCCATTTGGGAGATGCATAGACTGTAATACACAGCTAGTAAAATGTCAGCCATACACATATCTATGGTAATAGACCGTATAAATTGTTGATAACCTGACAGCAAATACCTTTTCAAACCAATAAATTTCCATCAGAAAGATCCTGACTACTGGTCACAGCAAGGAATGGTAGATGTATAGCCACTTACACACACATAAATTAGTAATGCACGCAGCTTCATTATGTAGTACGATATATGTATTGTGCCAAAAATTTAAATATATGCTAGAAAAGAGTAAATAATATCATCCCAGAAGTGTCAGCTCCAGGTTACACATTTCCTAAACCTATGGGTTTGACTTTGAATGAAAGATAGTAAGTTATTGACAGAAATAGTAACTATGGAATATAGACATCACCAGTCTTGCATCCATAAGAGGGACTTGTATATATTTGAGATAAACTATTTGTTTGCACTTGCTAAGTAGGACAGCAGTATTCCTGTTCAGGGGGACTTAGTAGGTACCCAAATGGACAGGATCACAGCGGTCAGAATGCACCGGGGGGTGGATGTCATATTCTAGCCGCTGGCATCCTAAATGCTTGTAACCCTGGAAAACTGCATAGAATAGGCCTGATTCAGGTTGGATTGCAAAGCACATTTGGTTTGCTAATGGACAAAACCATGTGCACTGCAGGTGGGGCTGATGTAACATGTGCAAAGAGAGTTAGATTTGGGTGAGTTATTTTGTTTCTTTGCAGAGTAAATACTGCCTGCTTTATTTCTACACTGCAATATAGATCTCAGTTTGCACACCCCACCCAAATGTAACTCTCTCTGCACATGTAACATCTGCCCCACCTGCAGTGCACATGGTTTTCTCCATTAGCAAACCAAATGTACGTTGAAAACCAACCTGAATCACCCCCAATGTTTTTTTTTTTGTTACAAATTTTTACAACACAATTCATTGGATGATTCATTCTGAATTTTATAGATATCCTATGAAAGTCCCATCACACTCAAAACTCATCACACTGAGAACTGGTCCACATGGTGCTGATGCTGCCTAACTTTGAACAAGTATGGAAGAGTCTTTACTTTGTTTTTTTCAATAAGTTGGTTGGATAAAATATAATACTGTTACTCTTGTATTGCTGACAAGGGTAAGCTGCCCCTCTCTGCAGTCTGTGAATCCATAAAACCACAGCTGCATGCCATTTCTGTGTGCAGCCAAGACTTATGCAAACCAAGGGAGATTTTGGTTGCAGCTTGTATGAGGGACTGTTATAAATTTTGTATTCGTTCCGGATGAGTCTAGGATGCAATGGCCATTGTTAGGCAGTGATCCATGCAGCGCTTATAATAAGTAAGAGAGCCCTCTGATGTTGCTAGGTATTCACTATTGTAGCCGAAACAACTGCTTTACAGATGAAAGCGGTTTACAGCCAAGGTTCAAAATCACTTAGCAGAGGAGAGAAACCCAAGACAGTATTTCATGCTTGAACATATCGGATTTACAATATTCTTCTCTATGGGTTTTCAAAGATAGCGGGTGCTAGAATGAACACTAGATTATTACTGGTCCTTTCACTCAACATATAGCATTATATATATATATATATATATATATATAACAGACAATGGCACTTACACTTTTGTGAATCATATAAAGAGAAGCCTCTCCTGTATTTGGAGATAGTCTGTATCACAATTTTTCAAAGGTTTGTATGATTCACTCTTTTTCTCTTGGCACTTTCTCAGGCTGCCGGCACGGTTACTGTCCGGAGTGTGGGGCTAGGAGACTGATGTTGAGTAGAGCCAAGACCAGGGCTTCCTTTGTTCCCTCCCCTTGGAGTCAGAGGAGCCAGTAGCAGGCTTTGGAGACCCCCTGATACCACCTCTTAGTAACAGCTCAGCCAGAGGCAGAACTTTGGGAGGCAATGGAGTCATCTGCCGTCAGGCTCCAGCTCCCAAGGGGGCACCTCTCCTACCCGGCAAGTTTAAATCAGTTAATCAGTGGCTGATTCTTCCACCATAGATATCACACTCTCTTTATTTTTAACATACATACATGCATACATACATACATATATTTATATAATGTGCTGTGTGTGTGTGTGTGGGAGGGGGGGCACCAATATTTATTTTGGCTTCGGGCAACTCAGAAGAACTTACGCCACTGAGCTCAGCAGGGTCATAGCAAGCTTAGCGTATCTCAGGGTAACAGAGGCTAGACAGGATAGACTGCATATGATCTGCTGCAATAGCTAGAAACAAGCAGTATAACAGGGAGATTATAGTTGCTAATAGCATTTTGCAAAGCACCCCATTGAAGGGGTGTGTTATGCTCCACACAAAGGGCATGTCTAGTTCCATATATGGAGAGATTGTGAAAAAAAGATTGTAAACGTGGCCCCTAAAATCGTGGGTGTGCAATTTAAAATTACATATCCAAATGTAGATGAGCCCCAAAGTAGTTAGTAAGAGCTACTAAACTGGTAAAGTGCTGGGAAATGGTGCTGATGATTCAATGTAAATGTATCTACCGTATATACTCGAGTATAAGTCGACCCGAATATAAGCCGAGGCACCTAATTTTACAACAAAAAACTAGGAAAACTTATTGACTCAAGTGGGACCCTCACTCAAGTGTAAGCCGAGGGGGGCTTTTTCAGCATAAAAAATGTTCTGAAAAAGTAGGCTTATACTCGAGTATATATGGTATCTCTCATTCCTTTTTTCTCCTAAAATGTAACAGTTTAATGTGGGCTTGGTGACATGAGGGAGATTGCTAGACTAATGAGGGAGAAAGGGAGATTGCTGCTATTTCAGGGAGTCTCCTGCAGAATGCAGGTGGGTAGGCAACTATGAGTAAGGAGTACATTTAATAAAGATTCTAAAACTGAAAAGAGGAGATGTAGCCCCATAGCAACAAATCAGATTCTGGCCAAGATGTACTAAGCCTTGAAAAGTGATAAAACTGAGAGTGATAAACCACCAACCAATCAGCTCCCACCTGTCATTTTTCAAACCCAGTCTGTAATATGACAGGTAGGAGCTGATTGGCTGGTGGTTTATCACTCTCCATTTTATCACTTTTCAAGCTTAGTACATCTGGCCCTCTGTCTATCATTTCTCTAAAGCATCCTACAAAATAATAGACAGAATCTGATTGGTTGCTATGGGCAACATCACCTCTTTTCATTATTTAGATAAGATCAGACCTTGATAACTTTAGTTCAGGTTGTTCTCGGTTGTTGAATAGGAGGTGCCTCATAATGCAATTGTGAACACAGACTCACAGCCGCAAACATAGAAGGCAAGAGTCAGGGGGAGACTGCACCTGCTGGGGCAATTTTCTCTGGCCTAAAGACGCACTGACGTAATTACAGTGTGTATAGAAGCTCAAAGTGGGTGTCTCAGTGCTTGATGTCATCTTGTACACTAGGGGAAGACCTGAAAGTTCCATTTGCACAAAGTCACAAATGCAACTATGGCAACAGATGCAAAAGCAGCAGTGGATGCAGAAGTATCCTCCCTAGATTTGGTACCTAAGGGCCTTATTCAGAATTGGATGCAAATTGTTCACAAGGCCAATGTGACTATCTTCATATGCAGTTGTAAAGGCTCCAGCGGCTTACTTGCAATGAACATGGTGTGGTCGATGTTGAGTTTTTGAACACAATCAGTGAGACCACATCTGTAAACATGGCTGTACACTTTCCCATAGCTATGTCATTAGCATATCCCCCCCCCCCCCGATCGAGTACAATTGCGTTGTTTCTGAATCAGGTCTAAGGATGGAAGCTTACTTGCTGCAATGGAATCTTATTGTATAAAGAGTATAGTTATCCCCTATGGAAGGATAATGTTCATTTCTTTTGATGAATTTTATTAGTAGCAATAATGGAGCCAAATAGACATTTCACTACTTCATTTCTCTCTCAGTTTTTAGCAGTTTCTAGCCTGTGACAGGTACGTGCTCCCACATCGCCTTTGTGCAGTTATCACGGTGACAAATCAATATTTCAGAAAAGATCGATGGAAGGAAAAATAGTATTCTGTATAAAGATTTGTTTCCAGCCTTGGGATGAGTTGGAAAAGCTTTTTCTGCACCTTAGCATTCGGACAGGCCGGTTAGCATAAAGTACAGTATCCTCCGCAGATGAGAAATGCACTGTACTGACAGTCCTTGAGCACTACAACTCGTATTTACAAAAAAGAAAAAAAATTCTTGGCACTAAATAAGACATCTCACTTGCATCAATCTGTCACTGATAGAACAAGGCAGAAGAAAAATGACAAACATCCCATTGCATCTTTCTGTTTCTGTAAATATTGTATCACATCCATTTTCTCTCAGTAGTTGCCAGACATTTCCTGCTTCTGCATATGGAGAGCCCTCTCCCCTCTGTCACTTACCCATTGTCACCATGCTTGCTCTCTCTCCTCCCACTTATACCTCTTCTCGTTAAGTGACTTCCTTATACCCACAATATCCATCTCCATATAATCCCTTCCGTGTTACTTTTAATATGACATCCTCAAAAGGTGCCCATACACTAGGGTTATTACATGGCGATTTGGCCAATTTTCATCCAATTCCAGAAATCATATGAAAAGTGACCAAAATCTCACGTGTTTGACATCACGTCCGATGCAGTGCGCGGTCCCACAAGCATCATATCAGAGCCTGAAGATCACACCTGCTGCACTGCAGATCTATCGCATCACCAAGCCTTTCGGCAGGTATGGCTGGGATTACATTATACAATACATTGTATGCAAAAGGTCTGCATATGGTGTCAGGTTCAAGGGGGGGATCCCTTCAGAGAAGGTTATTAAGTCTATCACCAGTGGCGTAACTACCACTCTGCAGCCCAAGCGGTCGTGGGGGGGAGCAGACGCCACTGGGGCGCAGGACCATGGTGCTTACATAGGCTTCCAGACAGCGTGCCAGAAGTCCTGAGTGAGAGAAGTCTGCAGCAGCTGGCAATAAAATACGCAGACTTCTCTCTCTGGCTATCTGTGTGAGGACGCTCAGTGACCCGCCCCATGAACTGCCCATGGGGTGGGTCACTAAGCGTCCTCACACAGTCACAGTCAGCCAGAGAGCTCCCCTGCCACCTTGCCTGCCGCTCCCACTTTACCTTGGCCGGCCGCCGCTCCCCCTTCCTCGCTGCTCGTTGTAGAGAGCAGGATGCTCTCCTTCCGGATGCATAAAAGCAGCGCAGGTATTGTTTATTGTGTACCTGCTGGGCTGTCCATGTGGGGGGTTTTGTCCGATGCTGCTGTTGTGCGCGTCTGAGTGTTCCTTCTCAGCGCGCTACTGCTGTGGGTGCCGTGCTGCCCCCTGTTCCGGGGGTTCCCTCTCGGCGTGCTGCTTCTGCGGGGGTGTTTCCTCTCTGTGCACTGCTGCTGCGGGTGCCACGCTGGCCCGTGTACCATGTGCTTGTTCCCTCCCGGTGGGTGCGCTGCTGCTGTGGGTGCCGCGTTGCCCCCAGTACTTGCTGATTAATGGAATATTTGTTTTTGCTTAATTGTGGGGGGGGGCACCTGAATTTATTTTGCAGGGGGGAGAACAATTTCTAGTTACGCCACTGTCTATCACCTTCTTTATTTCCACCACCAGAGGCTATTGATACAGCTGCAGTTCTGCTACAGGAATAATATAGTCATGTAATATAACTAATTATTATGCCCCAATGTCGCTCCCCCTCCCCCTTTCTATCCCGCACCTCATAGCTCCAGATGGAACTCAGAGTCATGACTGTGATGCTGCAAAAGGGGTAGGAGGATCAATCAGATCTATACTGTATGTGGATATATATTCAATGTATACATACAGTACAGATCTGAATGTTACTACATACCACTACTGGGCCCCATTGTTGTACCGCTATGGTCCAAATTACTCCATTTTCCAAGGTTTAAACAATTAAGAAGCAAGTTATTTGCATTACAAGCAATTGAAAATAATAATTGCTAAAAATTACAGGCATACATAAGACATTTAGTAAGGCTTTGAAACAAGGGGCAACATACCAAAAAGGCCATATTACTGTTTGAAAACTCTATAAAGTCCATGCTCAGTTTACTGTAGGAAAGATCTATTATAGATTGTAAGCTTGCGAGCAGGGCCCTCCTACCTTTTGTCTGTCTGTAAATACCCAGTTTGTTGTATCACTGTCTCCTTTTGTAAAGCTCGATGGAATATGCTGCGATGTATAAGAAACTGTTAATAAACAAATAAATAAAATAGGGCGATATTATGGGGCTGATCCAGCCCCGTCCCCAGGACTGAATAGCTTCAGCATTACCGTGAGAAGAGGAGGGAAGGTGGCAGAAGCAGGGGAAGGCCCAGCATTTTATGGGTGTCCATATAAAAACGCTGGGTGTTCTGCAAGTGAAAGCATGTTGATGTCTACTTGGGGTGGGCGGCTGATGGCCAATGCATCTGAGAGGCCTCCTGTGGCTGACAGACTGATGGTGTGGGTGTGGTTGGTGGTAGAGGGTGGCATGCTGGTGTGGGTGTTTTAGGGGATAGAAAGTGTCAGGCTCATAACACCAGGAAAGGGCATTGTAGCGGAATTAGCATAAAGACACAGACACAAGGAAGGCTGCAACTGCATCAAACTTAGAATCAGGAGGAATTCCATCCCTTCAACAGACCCCCTTCTCCATAATGGTTGCTTTCAGAAATTTCCCAGGTGGTTTTACATCGCAATCTACTCCTGCACCCAACCATGGAGAAATGAAGGATATATATAACAAAAAGTTACCACACCAGTCAACCTTAAAAACAAACCACTTAGTTAGATGAATGATCTCTCACCTGGAGGCATAGGTTTCAAAGTTTGAAGAGAGAGATAAAGTACCATAAAGGGCCATATGCTATGGAATACAGAAAAAGTAACAATGAACCAGCTCCTATTGTTAGAGCCATTAATTATGGCTCAGTTCTGTTGTGTCAGTTCTGTGTTCTGTTTCAGTATGGTTTTATTATTGGACTCTCTGGTGGCCTCCAGTGGTGAGTCTGCGCCATTACAGCTCAGCCTTCTGTGAGCTGATTTATGCACAAGCCTGACCTCGTTATCTCAGCTTGGGAGTTGGGCTGGATTGTTCACAGGTGTCTTGATCACCTGAGCCATTTTTTTTAAGGCATTCTCCCCAGCACTGCCCTGCCGGTGATAGTTTCCTGTTCCTGTTGCAGGGAGTTCATTGCTTCCTGCAGTGTGTCCCGGCCTTGCAGCAGTTTGGTTTGTGTCTTGGTCTGATCTGGTCCTGATCAACGTCGCTGTCCTGTCAGTCCTTACCAGCCTGCATTTATCCATCTGGTGCAACAGGGAGTACAGTTCAGGTCATGTAAGTGCTATAGTGGAGCCTGGTTCTGTTCCTTATATATTTACAAAGTTCTGGCAGGCTGACATATTTCTTTCTTTATTACTGTGGGCAAGCTGCCCTGTTTACTTTGTTTCTTTGTGTCTACTTTTGGTCCAGTTCTCCCAGGTACGGAGAGGCCCACGGTTGTGGGTTTATGCCTGTTTTGGGATACCGCAGGTTTTTGTGTATCCAGTATTTACTTTGGCATGTTTTGTTTGGTGGCACCAGGTCCATCCGAATCTGGTGGTGTCTGTGACTGGGTCACACTCCCTGTCCTTGGCTTGGTGCCGTCAGGTAGGGTGTTCCTCCCAGATAGTGCCAGTTAGTTAGATCTCCTCTTGGCACAATCTCTGGTGGTCGCCGTAGACTTGTCATCACGCAAAACCTGGTTGCATGGGGGTCAGAGCTGGCTTAACTTGCTCCTTCGAACGCGGCAACTACAGGAGAAGCCTAGCAATCCGCAGTCTACAGTCACCTGCCCGAGAAGGTCAATAGAGTTAGTGTAGGGTGCGCCGTGGCTGTCCTAAACAGCGGTCCCAGCTGAGGGCTCTGCCCACCACCACATGCACGTACCCACCTCGTTACACCTATATGTAATTTTTCAGACACATAATGACATTTAGGAGCTGATTGGCTGGTACTTGGGGCCCAACTCAGACCTGATTGCCCGGCTTTGAACTTGCACAGCGTGCAATTATCGATATACTGCGCATGTGTACAGCCCATGAAGCACATGCATGAGGCCATCCTGTAATAAAGTCCTGCATTCTTTCTATATACAAGGTGATTGACCGGAAGAAGGCGCCTGGGGCAGACACCGGACATTTAGTGGGAGTACTAAGAAAAATGCAGGCGTGCCTAGGAAAACGCATGGAGTGTCAGGGAAACGCTAGGCGTGTCTTCTTACGGGAAGGTGTGTGACATCAGCTCTAGGCCGGATATGCCTTTTATATAAGAAAATGTTGCAAGCACGGCCATGATATATGATTTATTTATAAACACCTCTCTGTAATGACACTCGTCTAAGGTGCATCTTCATTGGGGAATCTATGGCAGAAATGGCGCGTTGCCAAGCTGTGCGGAAGAAATTCAGCACTGACACTTGTAATGTTATGCAACTATGTTTCCTAGCATTCCTTATCTGCTGGATGAAGACACAGCACCTTTGAATAATTACTGGATCCAACATCAACTAAATGAGGAAAATGTCTTGCATCAAATTTGTTGCAGTTATGTTTAGGCACAAAATGTAAATTCTGCTTCCAATGATAAATGTAATTCAATCATATGAAAATTAAATCCAACATCAAAGGATTTAAAGTTTGATTTGTTGCCATGGTGTGTAATCTAGAAAATACAGCATCAACACCAGTAACAATTATAATGCGAGTGTTCATCCATCCATACAAGTGGCAACATTTTAGTCACAGATGCAGTCGTGTACCGTCAAGTTTGTCTAACATTCACCTAATAACCTTAATGGTATTGTGTCCAGGGCCAGTGCTAGGGTGTCTGGCGCCCTCCTGCAAACCATACATTTTGCGCCCTTTCACATTGCCTTTTTGGGGGTAGAAGGTTGGTGAGACCACCAACTTCTGTTTATAGGAGGCGCAGCTACACCCAGAACAATAAACACAATAGGTATATATTCAAAATTACAAATTTATTTTCATACAGCATAAAACAATTATTCGAAGTGCACTTCTTAATAAAAATAGACAAACAAGACAAAACTACATATAACATATAACTGAATTCATTATGAGGCTATAATTTTATTAACTAATGAGGCTTTGGTAATTTAGGCTTTTGCAATGTATATGAGGCAATGGGTATAGTTACCAGTCCCGCATTTCAGAGAATCAATCCCATCTGTGACCATATGTTATGGCTATTGGAAATATTTCTCTCTGGTGTGCTTTTGGCAGTCTTCTCCTTGTGGGGTATAAGTGCCCCCTTTCCTTGTATCCAACAGGACTCCACACTCCCAGGTTTAGATGTTAAATACGTCCATATATCAGTCACAGTCTCTGTTAGCCAAATGGCTATAGATTTTGCGATATCAGCGGTTCCTGGCAAATAGATAAGAGGCTTACATTGCCATTGCAACAAGCTGCAGCCTAATTGTGGGAGCGTATATGCAACATGCAATCCTATGGAGGATCTCGGGTGCATGTACATGTATGCATACACCATCTCATTGCTGTGCCCGCAAAATGTTGCAGGCACTAAAGGAGCCGATATACACTGCGGGAATCGCATACGTTATGGGCTAGATCACATTGCATTGCATCGCACGGCATGCATGCAATGTGTGTGCGATGCGATCCGAAAGCAGTACAAAAAGTATGTGCAGCACATTACACCCCTCTCGTGTCTGAGGGGGAAAGGAGGGGAGAGAAGGAGGAGATGGAAGAAGAGGGGAGGAGATAGAGGGGGCGGAGTGTTGAGGACTGGCAGCGGCAGTGGCACAGCACACTGAGAAGAGGGAAGGAAAGGGGAGGCAGCGTTGCTGCCTGTTCGTCATTTGATTGACAGCTGACAGGCGCAGGGAGCAATGGGTAGGGGGCGGATCCGGACATGACATGTCATCCAGGCATTCACAGACAGCGCTACATGCCTGAGGGGGCAGGTCGCAGGAGGAGGACAGTGTGTGCGCGGTGCAGGAAGCTGCTCAGCCTCTCCATACTGCCGCCTGCTGTCAGACCAGCGCTGCGGGCAGCGTACAGGAGGCAGTGACAGTAAGGGCTGAGGCAGCTTTAGCAGAGCAGAGAGGGAGACAGCGCCTTTTCAGCATGGCGCCTTCCTGCTTTGCAGGAGCTGCTGAGTGGGTAGCGCCGGCCCTGATTGTGTCATAAATAAAACAACAGACTCTGCTTATACTGGTTGTGCTTACTGATAGTTACTGCTTAGGCATTCACAAATGGATAACCAAATAGTTATGGTCATGTCATTGGCAAGATCAAGCAACCCCACCCCCCAAAATAAATATATAAATATGATGATGATCCATTTGTAGCTCAAGATAACCCAAATATATTCTGCATTCCCATTGTATAATTATTTTCATCCAGTGTTTTAGTTTTGCGCCAAGTGTACACTGCGGCGATAGCAATGTGTGGCCCCACAGCGTCGCCATATTGCCCGGCGATATAGACAGTGCAAGGCAATTTGGACTAGCTGCACATCTGTGTGTATTTGGCCTAAAGCTAAATCACAAATATCACTTAGGCTAAGATGTATCAAGCTTCAAAAAGTGATCAAGTGGAGAGTGATAAACAACCAGCCAATCAGCTCCTACCTGTCATTTTTTAAACCCAGCCTGTGACATGACAGGTAGAAGCTGATTGGCTGGCTGTTTATCACTCTCCACTTTCTCACTTTTTGAAGCTTGATACATCTGGCCCTAAGTGCCCTAATTCAGCAGCCTGCCCTTGTGTACACCCCTTAACAATATTTCTCAGGATTTCTGTTACCGGCCCTGCCCACCACAAACACACAAATATACAGTAGCCCCACCCATCCCAGAACCTGAGACATAGGCACTATGGTAACGGTGTGTTTCCAAGGGATTTATTGCATTTCCAGCTAAGTATAGGCTGACAAGCTGGGTCCATAGGAGTGGCACTGAGTGGACACAGTCCTGACATTTCATTGGTATTACATCTTACAGGTCATCGCGGCTGAAAATGAGCAGTATACAAGCTTACCTCATATTCTCAGTCAACCTGTAAAGCTTATTCATATCTAATCCCCCTCTTTTCAAGCCCACTCTGGTCCCATCACCCCCTCCTACAGCCTCCTCCTGACAAGCTCAATTGCTACTCTGGATTCTATGACACAGCTAAGCAGGGAGTTTGTAAAATTAGAAGGTAATTAGAATATGGTCTCCAACTGCTTCAAAATCATAGAGGAAGGGGGAAAAGTATGTTAATTACCTGTGAGATGATCCAAGCATGGTGCAGGTAAGCAATGAGAAAGTGAAGGGGTTACTGGCACAGTTCCAAGTGAGCTAGTACGTGACTAAAGGAAAGATATGTTCTAACAACACCTCCAGATTATAAAGCTTTTTTGCCGTACACAGGGAAATGTGAAAATACGTTACAGACAGATCACCCAGCGGGAGCAGAGGTGAGAAATATTTACCAGTCCTATTATTCTGTAGGTGACAAGGTGTGTCCTGAGAGATTGGGTATATAGGGAGCATTGTAAATTTTGGGAACATGGGCAATCTAACATCTGTTATTCACTGATATCAGGCAGTTTCACCTTCAAATCATAAAAGGTTTCAATAACTAGGGTCCCAGGCTGGCCCATTGCACCCTTGTCTGAATCAGCCCCATCCACCGTAGACCAGATCTTTATTTCTGATCGGCGGCACTGCGCACACACAGCTCACCCCACTGATAGCCGCTGCTGCCCGCAGACCATTACAGCTGCAATAACCAATCGCTTGTGGAGCTGCAGCCTGCAGGAGGCAGGGATCACGATTCCTGTTTGCCGCGCAGCACCGTAGGGCTCACTAACTCGACTTTGCGCTGTGTGGACAGTGTGCTGTGTTCAGGGGCGGCAGTATCCTCCTGCTCTGCCTCCTGGATGGATGGATAGATTGATTGATGTTTCAGTGTGTTTATTGCACTCTTGGGGAACACTAGATTAATAATTAATTCCTTACAATTCCATACTGTGCCATATCGGTCTTATTTGTTTTGAGAATATACAGTTTTGTGAGTGGTTGCGTAGGTAGGGGCCCAACTTTACTGCTTTGCCCAGGGGCCCATAATGCTGTTAAGATGGACTTGCTCCCACCACCTGTGCAGTAAAGGAGTAATTAGCAGAAGTTACTGCTACATGTTGAATGGAAGATAAAGCACCCCCTGCCACCCGTGGGACATCAAAGCTGCTGCTGATAGCACCCCCCACCCCTAGGAGGGGAGAATGGGTAAGGGCCCCAGTGCATTGCTTTGCCCAGGGGCCCACACTGCTGTTAAGACGGCCCTGGGGCCGCTGGACAAATATGTAGATATTGGTGTGTGTATTATATGTGCTCCATTTGCACTCCATTTGATCTTGCTGCCTTTTAAGTTTTTGTGAGGGATTTCATTGGGGGATGCCTGATGGAGAAATTTTCATTTTGGTTTGCCTCCTGTGTTCCCAAACAGGGGGATCAGCAGCGCATATATGATATTGGTGTAAGGCTGATGGTGCTGCTTGTGGGATTCTGTCTTACGCCTCTTGGCTCATGTGTGTATGAGCTGGCGGGCGGCTTGTGATGATATGCACCGCAGGCTAGGATCTGGGGGCTTCTGTCTGCCAGAGGCCGGCTGCCAGGAAAATTCAGGCAGAGTATACAGTGAAAGAATCTTCTCTCTGCAAACCTCTGTTTTCTATCTAATATATAATAAAAAGGTGCTTCTAAGGCGATACGTCTCCAAAAAAGATTAGGCTGCATTTGTGTATTTACTGTGCTTTGTGTATGAGGTCCAAAAGTAAAGAGGCATCTGCATAAAAAAGGTCATAAAGTGTTAAAGTGTTTGGTGGTTTGTAGGAGTCAATTAAAACTGCACATCTGTTGAGAAATGCATTAATCATACAATACAAATTGAATTACTGTACATCTTTTTTTATATCATATAGTACAGTAGCAGAGTGCACTCCAATTATTACATAACCAAACTAGACTGCAAGTCATCTCCCACCTGCTGCTTCTGTGTGTATCTGAATGCTCCCACAGAGGAGGAAAGCCTTTCCGACTTTCTTGAGGTCACGGGGGGTGGGCCCTCAGCCAAGACCTCAGCCGAGACTGAGCATTACGATAAAATCTACTTTGGCAAGAGTACACCTCATCTTAATTATTGCAATAGGCATAGTACACGAGATTGGAGAGCCAGAATGACCTGAGGGTAAGGTAAACACCATGCTGGAGAAAGATGTACAATATTCCAACATTTCACAGAGTGTAGCAATCTTAGAAGCTGGAAACAGGAAATATACCGATAAATGCACAGAAAACAGCCATCAACATCCTTTTAAAATGTTTGTAGCATAAATGTGCAAATAAAGTGCATCACATAACAGCATCATCAGTGGGTAGAGACTGGGATAGAATATCCACAATTATGGCATCCATTGCAAAAAAACAGGTGTACTTCTCCAGCCACAATGTAGCCGATCAGTTCTCCACCACATAAAGTCTTTACGTGGTGGAGAACTGATTACTTTTATGCATCTTTTTGACAGAAGAAACTGAGTACAGTCTTTGCCTACTTTGTACTTATCGGCTGGACCAGCTGTAGGAGGGCAACAGAGTGAGTAACGCCTGAATATTGTGGAGTGCTGGATTTATCCATTTGGGTGAGTTATTTTGTTTCTGTGCAGGGTAAATACTGACTGCTTTTTTTTACACTGCAATATAACTCACTTTGACATAAAACCCCACCCAAATCTAATTCTCGCTGCACAAGTTACATCTACCCCACCTGCAGTGCACATGCCTTAGCGAGTGAACCAAAATAAGGGCCTATGTGCGTGTTAATCTCCCTCTGATACTAGCCAATGCCTCCCTAGATATTGACTTCACCACACGTTACTGCTGAGTGCACAGATAAATGAGGGTGGAACAGGTGTGCACATCAAATGTCTTTTCTGTATTTGCTTTTGTTTAATGTTTTTACTGAAAATAAACATTTTCAAAACAAATAAATAAAAATTGCTGACGAATTTCAGCAGTCAAGGGAGAGATTGCTTCTTCAACAGTCAGATTCTTATCTCACTTCTCAAAGTAAAGTGGTAACAAGTTTTAACTTCTATATACAATACACATTAAGAACATTATTATATAAAGGATATTTGTTTTTCCTATACAATACTGAAGGGTTTCTTTTTTAGTAAACTGGATAGTTGGAGGACATATAATTTAATTTATTTAATGTTTTTGTCTTGCAGCTTGACCCTTTGGGTAACTTTTCAAAGCCTCTATGAAGAAAGCAGGTAATATCCCATCTGCAACATCTATGTTTCCTGCACATACAATGAAACAGATAAAAAAAATCCTGCCAAAAGAAAATCAATTTCACTTCTCGGCACAGACTGAAAGTCACATACCAGCTCTGTGAAGTAGAGATGTGTTTAAAGACAGTGTGGCATCTCACATATAGCTGTGTGCCATTACATTGGCCAAAAATAGTAGCAATCAACTGTGGATCGCAGAATTGTCTGCAATGTTGGATTATTATTATTAGAAAGTTAACTAGCTACCGTATCTGTTAATTTCCATTATATAGCACATAATTTTTTTTTCTCATTGGTAGAAGCCCGGAGAACAAATAGTACATGTCAGGGGGCGGGACAAGTCAGACGTCACTAAGCCCTGCCCCTAATGGCAGTCAGACACAGCAATTAACGGGTTCATTGATTGGGGGAGGGGCTAAAGTGCAGTGAAATGACGTGATTTGCATCATTTTAGCCCCACCCCTCATCGCGGAAAAATCACTATTTGGTTCAGCGGGAAAGGGGGCTGTGTGGCTGATGTGGGAGATTTGCTATCATGTAAGGATTTATTTAAAACATTTGCAGGTTCAATGAAAGCTGTAGTAAGCAATGTTATCTACAACAATTTCTCTCTCTTTTTTTTAACCCCTTCCTGACAGAGCCAGTTTTTGCGTTCCTGACAGAGCCCTTTTTTTCAAATCTGACATGTCTCACTTAAGTGGGGATAACTTTTTTTTGCTTTTACTTATCCCAGTGATTTTGAGATTGTTTTTTCGTGACACATTGTACTTCAAATTAGTGGTAAATTTGGGTCGATACAGTCTGTGTTTTTTTGTGAAAAATACCAAAATATCGTGAAAAAATGGAAAATTTAGCGATTTGCAAAATGTTAAATTTTCTGCTTGTGAGACAAATAATCTTACCACTCAAAATAGTGAATAACTAACATAGACCATATGTCTACTTTATGTTGACATCATTATTTCAACTTCCTTTTAATTTTTTGGGACACTAGGAGGCTTCAAATATGAATAGCAAATTCTCAAATTTTCAAGAAAATTTCAAACACTGATTTTTTTAGGGACCAGTTCAGTTCTGATGTGACTTTGAGGGACTTGTATGTGAGACACCCCCATAAATGATGCCATTTCAAAAACTGCACCCCTCACAGTATTCAAAACAGCATTTTGGAAGTTTGTTAACCCTTTAGGTGTTTCACAGGAATTAAAACAAAGTGTAGGTGAAATTTCAAAATTTCTTTTTTTTTGCAGATTTGCAATTTTAATACATTTTTCTAAGGAACACAGTACATTTTACTAGAGAAATGTGACTGAAAATTGATTCCCCCAATTCTTTTGTTTTCATAAATATCCTATATGTGGCCCTAGTGTGCACGGTGACCAAACCACAGGCTTCATAATAGAAGGAGCACCTACTTGATTTTGGAGCCTCCTTTTTATGAGATTATTTTTTAGGCACCATGTAGGTTTCTAGGCACCATAAGATGCTAAAAGTTAGGAACCCCCCCACAAGTGACCCCATTTTGCAAACTACACCCCTCAGGGAATTCATCTAGGGGTATAGTGTACATTTCAAACCCCCAGGGGTTTCACCAATTGTGGTACAACTGGGCAGTGAAAATGAAAAATTATTTTTTTTACACAAAAATACAGTTCTGGCTCCAAATTTGTCATTTTCAGAAGGTATGAAGGAGACAAAGCACCCCAAAATCTGTGCCCCAATTTCTCCCGAGTACGGCAATGCCTCACATGTGACCAAAAAATACCAGTTGGGTGCATGGCAGGACTCAGAAGGGAAGGAGTGATTTTTGGATTTTGCAGCTCAGATTCTGGTGGAATTTTGGTGGGTGCTATGTCGCATTAGCAAGACCCCCAAAGCACCAATACAGTGGAACCCCCCCACAAGTCACCCCATTTTGAAAACTACACCCCTCAGGGAATTCATCTAGGGGTATAGTGTACATTTCAAACCCCCAGGGGTTTCACCAATTTTGATACAAGTGGGCAGTGAAAATGAAAAATTACATTTTTTTACACAAAAATGCAGTTCTGGCTCAAAATTTTTCATTTTCAGAAGGTATGAAGGAGAAAAAGCACCCCAAAATCTGTGCCCCAATTTCTCCCGAGTACGGCAATGCCTCACATGTGACCAAAAAATACCAGTTGGGTGCATGGCAGGACTCAGAAGGGAAGGAGTGATTTTTGGATTTTGCAGCACAGATTCTGGTGGAATGAATGGTGGGTGCTATGTTGCACCAATACAGTGGAACCCCCCCACAAGTCACCCCATTTTGCAAACTACACCCCTCAGGGAATTCATCTAGGGGTATAGTGTACATTTCAAACCCCCAGGGGTTTCACCAATTTTGATACAAGTGGGCAGTGAAAATGAAAAATTACATTTTTTTACACAAAAATGCAGTTCTGGCTCAAAATTTTTCATTTTCAGAAGGTATGAAGGAGAAAAAGCACCCCAAAATATGTGCCCCAATTTCTCCCGAGTACGGAAATGCCTCACATGTGACCAAAAAATACCAGTTGGGTGCATGGCAGGACTCAGAACGGAAGGAGTGATTTTTGGATTTTGCGGCTCAGATTCTGGTGGAATTTTGGTGGGTGCTATGTCGCATTAGCAAGACCCCCCAAGCACCAATACAGTGGAACCCCCCCACAAGTCACCCCATTTTGAAAACTACACCCCTCAGGGAATTCATCTAGGGGTATAGTGTACATTTCAAACCCCCAGGGGTTTCACCAATTTTGATACAAGTGGGCAGTGAAAATGAAAAATTACATTTTTTACACAAAAATGCAGTTCTGGCTCGAAATTTTTCATTTTCAGAAGGTATGAAGGAGAAAAAGCACCCCAAAATCTGTGCCCCAATTTCTCCCGAGTACGGCAATGCCTCACATGTGACCAAAAAATACCAGTTGGGTGCATGGCAGGACTCAGAACGGAAGGAGTGATTTTTGGATTTTGCAGCTCAGATTCTGGTGGAATTTTGGTGGGTGCTATGTCGCATTAGCAAGACCCCCCAAGCACCAATACAGTGGAACCCCCCCACAAGTCACCCCATTTTGAAAACTACACCCCTCAGGGAATTCATCTAGGGGTATAGTGTACATTTCAAACCCCCAGGGGTTTCACCAATTTTGATACAAGTGGGCAGTGAAAATGAAAAATTACATTTTTTTACACAAAAATGCAGTTCTGGCTCAAAATTTTTCATTTTCAGAAGGTATGAAGGAGAAAAAGCACCCCAAAATCTGTGCCCCAATTTCTCCCGAGTACGGAAATGCCTCACATGTGACCAAAAAATACCAGTTGGGTGCATGGCAGGACTCAGAACGGAAGGAGTGATTTTTGGATTTTGCAGCACAGATTTTGGTGGAATGAATGGTGGGTGCTATGTTGCACCAATACAGTGGAACCCCCCCACAAGTCACCCCATTTTGCAAAGTACACCCCTCAGGGAATTCATCTAGGGGTATAGTGTACATTTCAAACCCCCAGGGGTTTCACCAATTTTGATACAAGTGGGCAGTGAAAATGAAAAATTACATTTTTTTACACAAAAATGCAGTTCTGGCTCAAAATTTTTCATTTTCAGAAGGTATGAAGGAGACAAAGCACCCCAAAATCTGTGCCCCAATTTCTCCCGAGTACGGCAATGCCTCACATGTGACCAAAAAATACCATTTGGGTGCATGGCAGGACTCAGAAGGGAAGGAGTGATTTTTGGATTTTGCAGCTCAGATTCTGGTGGAATGTTGGTGGGTGCTATGTGGCATTAGCAAGACCCCCCAAGCACCAATACAGTGGAACCCCCCCACAAGTCACCCCATTTTGCAAACTACACCCCTCAGGGAATTCATCTAGGGGTATAGTGTACATTTCAAACCCCCAGGGGTTTCACCAATTTTGATAAAACTGGGCAGTGAACATGAAAAATTACATTTTTTTACACAAAAATGCAGTTCTGGCTCAAAATTTTTCATTTTCACAAGGAATGAAGGAGACAAAGCACCCCAAAATCTGTGCCCCAATTTCTCCCGAGTACGGCAATGCCTCACATGTGACCAAAAAATACCAGTTGGGTGCATGGCAGGACTCAGAAGGGAAGGAGTGATTTTTGGATTTTGCGGCTCAGATTCTGGTGGAATGAATGGTGGGTGCTATGTGGCATTAGCAAGACCCCCGAAGCACGGTGAAATTATGAACCTAATATTCCATAGATGTGTGGTATATTTTAAAACACTCCTTTATACATAGGCCGGGTTTGTCGGGGCAAGTGTCACACTGGAAAATAGTTTGCTTTCTTATTCCCTTTTTATAGCAAACTTTGCACCTTTTTTGTGTCCTGCCCTTTTTTCCAGTGGAGGGGATTTCATCAGGAAAATGCTGCCCTGGTACAATACGGGGGCCAGTACTAGAAGTACTGGGGCCCTCTGCCTGCTGGTTCCCAAATATTAGGCCCTTTATGACTTCCTCTTGAAAGTGCATAAATGTCCCCCTCTGGCCGGTAGAACGGAATAGCACGTAAGCGTTATACAGTGCCATCTGGATGATATACACGGCCACCTTCTTGTACCAGATTTTTGTTTTCCGCAGGGCACTGTACGGCTTCAGTACCTGATCTGAAAGATCCACTCCGCCCATGTACCTATTGTAATCCAGGATACAATTAGGTTTGGAGGTGTGGGTACTGGTACCTCGTACAGGGACGGAGGTGGTACTGTCTCCGTGAATTGTTGTCAGTATAAGGACATCCCTCTTGTCCTTATATTTGACCAACAACATATTTTCGTTGCATATTCCCCTGCTTTCACCCCTTCTCATTACTTGGGCAATGTGCGTTTTTGGGAGGCCTCTTTGGTTCTTGCGCACAGTACCGCAAGCTGCTGTACCTCTTGAACCAAGGGCCTTAAACAGGGGGATGCTAGTGTAAAAGTTATCCACATAGAGGTGATAACCTTTATCCAGGAAGGGGTGCACTAAATCCCAGACAATTTTCCCACTAACACCTACGAGGGAGGGGGGGCATTCTGGCGGTTGAATTCTTGAATCCTTCCCTTCATAAACCCTAAACCTGTGGGTGTACCCTGAGGTGCTTTCACACAGTTTATACATTTTTATGCCATACCTTGCCCTCTTACTGGGAAGGTACTGGCGGAATTTAACCCTTCCTTTAAAATGTATAAGGGACTCGTCGATACAAATAAATTTTTCAGGGATGTACACCTCTTCAAATTTGGCACTGAAATGATCAATGACCGGCCTGACTTTGAATAGCCGGTCAAAGGTGGGATCATCTCTGGGTGGGCACAGTGCATTATCGGTGTATTGTATAAATTTAAGAATTGTCTCAAATCGAGTCCGGGGCATGGCCATACGGTAAAATGGAGTACTGTACAGAACATCTGTACTCCAATATTGCCTAATTTCTGGCTTTTTTACTATGCCCATATGAAACACCAGACCCCAAAACGTCATCATCTCTACTGCATCTACAGGGGTCCACCTAGCAAATGATGACGTGGGGTTTTGAGCAATAAACTGCTGGGCATATAAATTAGTTTGGTCCACCATTAAATTTATAAAATCATCAGAGAAAAATAATTTGAAAAAGTCAATTTCTCTGAGACCTGTGGAATCAAATTGGATTCCTGGCATGGCCAAAAACTCAGGAACCTGGGGCTCAAAATTGTCTGGTGGTGGGGTCCATACTAGATCAATTATTGGGGGGGGAATCTCAGCTGATCTACGGGGGCGTCTTTGAGGGGGTCCCTCATCACCAGAGGAGGAAGAGGAGCTTAAGACGAATCCTTCAAATTCCCCGCTTGCATCACTGCCTGTGTCAGAGTCAGAGGCAAGCATGGCATATGCCTCCTCCACTGAATACATTCTCCTGGATGACTGGGAGGACATTTGGGAGGACATTTGGGAGGACATTTGGGAGGACATTTGGGATGCCATTTTTATTTTTGTGTTACTGGTAGTGAAATGTTTCAACACGTGTATAGTGTAGGGGGGGGGTACAAACTTTATTTCAATCCGGGGGGTATGTAGTGTGTATGTGGTGCAGAAAAAAAAAAATACTTTATACCAATAAAAAAAAAAAAAATGAAGGGGTTAAAAATAAAAAATTGAAGGGGTTAAAAAAAAAAAAAAAGGTCCTGCGCCAAAAATTGAGCACAGATGTTGGTCAGTAACGTCTGTCACTGAACAGCGCTCAAAGGCAACAGGAATCTGATCAAAAAAAAAAAAAAAAATTGATCAACCCTGTGCCGAAAAAGCTGATCAGTGATGTACGTCACTGATCGGCGCACAGTGGCCACAGGACACCCACAAAATCAGTGTGTGTAAAAAAAAAATTAAAAAAAGACCCCACAGCACTCACAAAAAAAAAAAAAAGGTGATCAGTGATGCGACACTGATTACCAGTGAGGGACAGCAGGTGCACAACCTTTGGTGCAACTGACAGTGCAACTGGCAGCAACTGACAGGTATATATATATAAAAAAAAACCTCTGCGCCCCCAAAAAGTTGCTGATCAGCACAGATATACTGATCAGCACAAAAGGGGGGGTAGCAGACACAAAATATACACTCTCTATCACTCTCTGTCACTATCTCTCTCTATCTCTCACTATCTCTCACTATCTATCACTCTAGGACACTGCAGCAGCAGCACTGACAGTTATATGTATAAAAAAAAACTGCACCCCCAAAAAGGGGGGGTAGCAGACACAAAATATACACTCTCTATCACTCTCTGTCACTATCTCTCTCTATCTCTCTATCTCTCACTATCTATCACTATCTATCACTCTATGACACTGCAGCAGCAGCACTGACAGTTATATATATAAAATAAAACCCCTGCACCCCCAAAAAGGGGGGGTAGCAGACACAAATCTCTCTATCTCTCTACCTCTCACTATCTATCACTATCTATCACTATCTATCACTGTATGACACTGCAGCAGCAGCAGCACTGACAGTTATATATATATAGAAAACCCCTGCACCCCCAAAAAGGGGGGGTAGCAGACACAAAATATAGCTCTCTCTGTCACTATCTCTCTATCTCTCTCTATCTCTCTCTATCTCTCTCTATCTCTCTATCACACTGCAGCAGCAGCAGGAAGTCTCAGGAAGTCAGATCCAGGAAGCGTCCAGCACGCTACAAGCAGTGATAAGGTGATCAGGTAAGGTATTTGCAAGGATCAGGTAAGTATTAGCAAGGATCAGGTCGGTATTCACGGCAGGCAGGCACGGTGACCGTTCTGCACGCTATTCCAGACCGGAATGGCGTCTGCAGCGCAGTCACCGTCAGTTTAAATGTCGCGCCTTGGCTGTGATTGGTCCGTGGGTCCCACGGACCAATCACAGCCTTGGGGGCAGGTGGGGTGAGGTGTCATCGTCACCGATGACCCCCTCATGCCCCCTGACGCCCGGCGGTGATTGACACCTGTGTTACCGAGCGTCCGATTCGCTGGTAACACAGGAAAACGCTGTGAATGGCTGTTCACACTGAACAGCCAATCACAGCGATCGCCGACGGGGGGGCGACATCGCAGCCCCCCCTGGGCATGCAGGGACATGTCTGCTGTCAGGGACAGCAGACATCGTCCCTCTGTCACTGCGTCTCGAGACGCAGTGACAGTTTAAACTCATGACGTACATTTATGCCATGTGTCGGGAAGTACCTCCCGGCCATGACGTAAATGTACGTCAAATGTCGGGAAGGGGTTAATTCTGTACTCAAATCAGTAAAACTACTATATCTATTAAATATATTTCTAAGCCCTATGTCCAACACATTCACTGCAGTGTATATCCTTTCCCCCTGCTTCTATACTTCCACAAAAAGAGAAAAAAAAGTTTCTGTTTATTACAACAACTTCTTGAATAATACATGCCTGAAATTGGCACTTGAAAACATAGGTACAGTACACAATATTACAACCATTTGACGAATAGGTTGTGATTAGCTGACCTTCCTTAGCAACATCTGTAACCATGGAAACAATAAGTGCAGTTCCTAGTTTATTTCCAGTTATATATGATGAGTGTCACCATTGAATATATCTGTAAAATGTCAGCAAAAGATTGTTTCTAAATTTTTAGATAGCAATTTCAGGCATAAGGCTATTTTAAATACCAAGAGTTGTTGTAGTTCCCAGTATACTGATTTTAAATACACAACAATATGTTGGGACTGGGTGGGGGCGGGGGTGGGGCAATATACTGTGGGGGTAAAATTCTTAAGGTGGCTATTAGATACGAGGTGTCAGGGTAACTTACTGATGGAACTATTAATGTATGTACATTGTGCTAGTGGGGCAGTCTAGAGCCAAAGTCTCCTTCACATGCCGCAAGCATTAGATCTAGGGATACCAACCCCGGGGCATTTTTTCAATCCCAGAATTCGGGATTGAAAAATGCCAAATCCTGGGATTCTCAGGATCCAGGGAGCTTGGAGCCACGATGCTGCATAGCTGCCAGAGGCCAGGTGGGCAGGCTGTTGATTTGTTGGACAGGATGCAAATTGTGCCATAAACGCGGGGGGAGGGCAGCGCGCCCATGACGTGCCGGGTGGACAGCGTGCCCATGATGAGGTGTGCTGTGCCCCTGCACAGCGTTACCTCTGGCCTCGTCAGAGGTCTGCACACTGCTGGGGATGGGAGAAGCCAGGCAGCGTCTGAGCGGGTTTTTAGACGGTGACCGGCATTAGACTGCGCATGCAATCCATGGATTGAAATCCCGATCCAGAACCCAGGACTGGCCACCCTAACTAGATCCAACATGCCAGTTCTATTACATTTGTTACATGCAAAAGGGGCAGTAAGAATGGCGAGTCCCTGAGCAGAGATGTAACTCTGGGAGGCAATGAAGTCATCTGCTGCCGGGCTCCTGCTCCCAAGGGGGCACCTCTCTTGTGAGTTTGAATCAGTTAATTGAAAGCTGTCAATATCACTTCTGTGGCTGACTCCCCCAACTAGCAGGACAATAGACATCACACTCTCTTCATTCTAAACATAATTTTTGCAAGTGTCACAGACTATATTAGAACCCAGGACCTGTTTCACTAGGAGCATATACCTGACTGATTTTACAGCTATTTGCTCCTGTATAAGAAGCATGCGTATTCCAGCTAAACAAAGTTACTGCACTACATAGCTCTGCCTAATAGTAATGGTTGTGAACTACATAATTAGAATCTGCACATTTATTGTGCAGGATCAAGTAGCTCCATCAGTAAGGGGTCTACCTCTAGTGAAACAGATTACTGGTTCTAATCCTCGTTATGACTGCTAAGCAATGGATTTGTTTAAAATAAATCATAAAGTGAATAAATATGGTGCAATGTAACAAGATTTATAGAATTTTTTTGGGGGGGGGGACCAATATTTATCTTGCCTTCAGGCAACTGGGATATACTTACACCAAAGTCCCTGAGCATCCATAAAGGTGCTTTTAACAGAATTACAAGGGGAGCTACATGTGTATTAGCCTTGGGCACCTGGATCCTTTAAAGTTAAACAGGCCATGCTTAAACTTATTGGAAAATGGAGATTTGCAAAGCATTTAATACTGCATAAGTTGTCTATATACAGGTAGTAACCAATTTGTTTTTGTCATTTTATAAAAGGAGCTAGATAAATGTTTGCTGGAAGCTGATTATTTTTTATAGGCATCTTAGAAACATACAATTTGACAGCAGATAAGAACCAATTGCCCCATCTAATATGCATGTGTTCACAAACACACACTCTGTTCATTTCTGTCAGGAGCCAATAAACCTACCAGGATATTTTTGGATTGTGGGAGGAAACCGGAGTAGCCGGAGGAAACCCACGCAAGTATGGGGAGAATATACAAACTCCACGCTGTTAGGGCCATGGTGGGAATTGATCATGACCTCAGTGCTGGGAGGCAGTAATGCTTACCATTACACCCATACAATCTTCTCAATTTCCTTATTCTGTGAAACAAATCTAGTTTTTATTGGAATACCTGTCTATAGGCATACAGGTCTGAGCAGAGGGGGTAGGGCTACAATATGCAAATGTGAATAATGTAGCCCCACCCCTCACCACTGACCATCGAATGGCAGACTTTTCCCATGACGGGGGTGGACCTTAATGATGTCACAGTCCAGTCCTGCTCCCTTCTTCTCTCTCTCTGGGCTCCTCTCAGAGAGGAACTTTCAAATGTAGGGAAGTATGAATGAACCATAAGATATAAGGCAGATTTGCAGTTGGGGAAGAAGTCCAGGTCTAATGACACCTTAAATAGTTTTAAGATCTTGCCTTTCTCTTGGCAAATAATATATAATATTGTACTGCATAGCAAGAAACATAAAAAATGTCAAGTTCATACACAGATAGTTCCTAAACACATTAGTATGTAGTATACATTCCTGTGTACACAAAAAAAGACGCACTGTAATGTATTTTCATCTAAATCGGTTAAAGAAATTTGCACAGATTATCAAACACTAATTGTCAAAGGCAACCAAATCTAATATATCCAACTGGCAAATCTCTTGTGAACTTCAGATCTGTTCCTCTGTGTATTCTCTAATAAACGAGACTGAGAGCTAATTACATTTCTGCGTTCCGGAAGCAGAGCGTGAGAGGCATCGGCGTCCCAGCCAGATGTGCTGAAGATTGTGGGGGACATAGAGAAAATGCTGCCAGAACAGATTGATGGTCCTCGGAAAGACAAAACGCTCATCAAAATTCTCTGCAACAGATATGCCTGAGAGTCATCTGCTTATTAATATTGTAACATCTTATTCCAAGTGAAAGAATTTAAATATTTGGTTTTATATATATATATATATATATATATATATATATATATATATACACATACATACACACAGTATATATACACATAGACACAGAGGGGGTTATTTTGGTTCACTCTTTCTGACAAAATCCTTCTTAGGTGGACACAACCATGTGCACTGCAGGTGGGGCGGATGTAACTTGTGCAGAGAAAACTAGATTTGGGTGGGGTTTTAATTCAAAGTGAGATTTATATTGCAGTGTAAAAATAAAGCAGTCAGTATTTTCCCTGCACAGAAACAAAATAACTCACCCAAATCTAATTCTCTCTGCACATGTTACATCTGCCCCCCCCCCCCCCCCCCCCCCCCCCGTGCAGTGCACATGCTTTTGTCCATCTAAGAAGGATTTTGTCAGAAAGAGTGAACCAAAATAACCCCCAGAGAGAGAGGGAGGGATGGGAGGTAGGGGAGGGGAAAATCCTGCAGCACAAGCTTACTGTATTTAATGTAAATTGCTGAGAAACTATTGAGATTCCATATTACCTATTATATTTTCTTTGTGGGTAGACTTGCTTAGCACACAATCACTGTGATGGGACTTTTTGAACTCACTCTTTCTCTCTATATATAATGTGTATAATAGATTAAAAAAAATGTGAGCAATGAGGGTAAAAATCATGGTCAAATTACTTGCACAAGCAAAGCACATGATATAATACTTTTATACTCACGGAAACATGTTGCAGTAGTTCAAGTATCAGGTTTACAGTCTGTTGTTTTTTGTTTATATGAAAAAGTATATAAATCGCTTCATAAATTGGAACCATGACCTACACGCAGTGTAGAATATTGTTGGTACAAGACTACAAGTACACCGATGATGATAATGGATAGGAAACCAAACATTTAGCACTCTTTGGGTGGTGAGATCTATATGTTCCCCATTACCAGCAATGGGAAATCAGCAGCAGCCTTTCTAGCTGCAGCAAAGCCTTACAGGCATTGGCTAGTCCCCATCAGCTGAAAGGGAGTGGTCACACATGCGTGAGTGGCTGTGTTGCTCACATGCGCATAACACAGAAGTAGTTCCAGCAACTGAGCGGAGGACTCCACTCAGGAGGGAGGTGTTGCTGGAACAGAGGGGTAAGTAATGTTAAATATCAATGACATATTTGTTAGTATCATTGCTATAATAAACAAAATATGCTACTGGTAATAAGCAATACAGGTTGAGTATCCCCTATCCGAAATGCTCGGGACCACGAGCATTCCGGATAGGGGAATTTTTCGGTTTTTGGAATACATTTTTTTTGCCATACTTACCTGTCCCCTGATGGTGTCCGGTGGTCCCTCGGCGTCCACGCAGTCCCCGAGCGTCCACAGCAGGCCTCTGGCATGTTCTCTGGGTCTCCAGCGGTCCCAGGAATGCATTGCGCGGGTGTGCACGCGCACCGGTGACGTCACCGGTGCGCGTGCACACTTACGCAATGCATTCCTGGGACCGCTGGAGACCCTGGAGAAGATGCTGGAGGCCTGCTGTGGACGCCTGGGGACTTGGTAAGTATGAAAAGAGGGTTAGGGGGGTAAAAAAAAAAAAAAAATTTGAATGATTCCAAAAACCACAGTTTTTGGAATAATTCGGATAATGGATGCACGGATACAGGATACTTAACCTGTATTATTAAGTGGACCCCTTAACCTCAATCTAATGAGTCATTATTGGAAAAGCACAGCATATGGTTTCCAGCTCCTTCACTGTACTTAGACTTACAGTAAAATATGATACAAGTAGGTGGCTGCAGCTGAAAATGGAATGTCCTCAGGGTCAGGGTGGCCCCCTAGTCCAGCGGTTCCAACAGGGCATTTGCAGGGGTGGTCCAGGACAGGGGCATATTATTAATAAGCATAAAGCCCCCTAGGGTGGGGCACGGTTATATGTGTCCTAGTATTCCAATGATTAAAATAACTTTGCACTCTGCACCATAGCAGGGGGGGGGGGGGGGGGGGGGGCTGTAGCAAATCAATAGCATCAGTCGTCAATCTAGTCGTGACCTTGATAGCGTGTGCTCAAATGTTCCATGGGCTGTTGGGACCAGCCTACTAGTTATTAGTTATATGTCCTTATAAGAAGAGCAAATGGCAGCCAACATGTACAAGCTCAAGTCAGGATTTCACGAAGCATATAAAGAATGAATGATAGGGCTGTGAGGAGAGATCAACAGACTTTATTTCAACTAGGTATCGGTGTCTGTGTGCATACTGACAGTGTAAGTGATGGGATAAGCTCTGCTTCCCAAATGACGGCTGCGGTGGCTGAAAGATTGAAGTGCTAGAGGGGCCCAAAATACCCAAAAGGCTAGGGACCTTGCCATGGGATAATACTGCCTTGGTCAAAGATTAAATCAATTTATTTATGGTCCATGTGACAGGAAAAGAGAGCTGGTGGCTGCCAATCCTAATATGTCAACAAACAGAGTAGCAACCCTGTCCGACAGCACATAACTAAGGATGACATATAGGGGGTTATTCTGATTCACTCAGAAAGGCACACTCCCTCTCTAATATGCACTGCAGGTGGGGCTGATGTAACATGTGCAGAGAGAGTTAGATTTGGGTGGGGTTTTTACTTAAAACTGATATCTATATTGCAGTGTACAAATAAAGCAGTCAGTATTTACCCTGCACAGAAACAATAAAACACCCAAATGTAACTCTCTCTGCACAAGTTAAATCAGCCCCACCTGCAGTGCGTATGGTTTTGTCCATTAGAGAGTGATTGTGCCTTTCCAAGTGAATCAGAATAACCCCCATAATCACACTTTACTTAATATGACCGTGTAATAATTGCAGAAATTCTCAATAAGCTACGTCCGGACTAAAGCTCTGCTGTAAGGTGACAGGTCATGTGGGGAGATATTGTGGTGTTGGTTACAGAAGAGTTCCTGTCCCTTCTTCCCTGGGTCTTCATCCCCCCCCCCCCTTCCTTCACCTTCCCTCAACCATGTCTACACTACTCCCCCACAACTCCACTAGAAACATAAGCGGATGCTATTTTGGAAGTAGATATTCTATTACATTGCTATCACTGAATTGTTTAACAAAAACCTGTTCTTCATTTGTAACCATTAGAAATGTTGACAAGCAGCCAGGTGTTCCTGAGTCACCCTTCAGCACAATCTTACATTGCCTAAAATCTATTCCATCTTCTCTCCTCTAAATGAAATATTTCATTCACCCAGATCACGCCACTCCTTCCAGCATTGGTCTTCTTGGAACCATGACAGTTGGTGTCACGCTAACAAAAAGAGGGCATAGTCGTGCCACCTTGGTTGCTCAACGAGCACTTCAGAAGTCCCTAATTCACTGACCAATGCTATGTCGAAATGTAAAAGGCCAACAATGAGACATGGTCGACAGTCAAAAGGTTGACGTGAGTTTTTCACTCTTTTTTCCATGTTGGACTTTTTCATAATTTAACATTTACATGAACTCTGACGGGGAATGGTAAAGTGCCGAGAACAGCAGTAGTGCAGCAAGGCCCCGTGCCCAAAGCATGGTGAGAGAAGCCATGCAAGGGTACGTGCTAATTGGGAGTTCATGTCGACAGGTGACATTGACACCAAAAGAAACCTAAAAAATCTTGAGTAAACCCTTTCATATGTCTGCCTTTTTTATTTAATGTCAACCTTTTCCTTGTATTGACATTATGTCATTATGTCGACCTTTTGAATGTTGACCTTTTGATGTCGACCTGTTGATTGTCTATCCAGGTACTGTAGACATTTGCATCCACACCCTTTATTCACAAGCTATCAATAACCAATTTCAAAACAAATGAGCAGAATCACAATGCAACTGCTCTGCCTTTAACTAAACAAAAAAGCACAATAAGCCGCCCTCTCATTAGTGATAAGAGACTGTTGTCCAGACATGACGCTTGGAAATGTACAATGCAACCTTTGACATTTGTTGAAGAAGATGTTGACAACTAATCGCAAATATTACAACTTTCATATATGAATTATAGAAGCATTCCCATACACCCTTTTAAACTACAACAGTATAAAAAGTGTTCTTTTCTCCAAAACCACAATAACCTAAATCACTGCCGATACAGGATAAAGAGCTACAATGATAACACAGGTCACTGTATGCACATTTTAAAATTTGTATACACAGATTATTCATGTCCTAGTTTACGGTCAAACTTATCTTATTCATTAAAATGAAATGTTCCATAATAACCAAAGTACTGTATCTAAACCTAATCAATCATGGGGAGAATGAGTAGCTAGTGATAGTACGGGGGGCCTAATTCCAAGATATTTGTTAATTCCATGTGTGGCAGGGACAGCATACTTCCACATGAGGTGAATGTGGACGATCCAGTCCAGGATTTAGAGCAGTAGCAGGGCTACTGAGATCCAGTACAGGTTTTCCTTAAATGTATTGTGAATCACTGTCTGCTAATTAATAACACCTGTTACTTCCTGTTGTATGTTTGTGCAAAGCAGAGGGTCAGCATTCCCAATGCCTTTTAGGGGCTGGGCCATAGGCTTGGGGGGGGGGGAATGTGGGAGGATGACCCTAAGAATTCTCTGGAGTACCCTTATTGTGAAGCCTGTGTGTTGCTTGCTAAAACCTGCCATTGCTGTAACATAAGAATTGCCAAGCTGTTATCCTGGTATGCTGTCTACCTGCTACAAATAAAGAACCAGACCTTGTTTCAATTGGGTTTATGTGATTCTTTGTCACACATGTTAATGCACATTTTCAACCACTATCCTTGTCACCAGTGTGTATCAGTTCCATGTCTCCATTCTTATTCTGGGCTAGGGGGAGATGCTCTGTTTGAGGGGAAGGGGAATATTTATGACTAAAAGGAGATCATGTAACTGAGGGAGGGTCTTAAGTACTAGAAGAGAGCACCCTCCTTATACCTGCAGTAACTAACCACCTTCTCCTATCATAGTTCCACCATCTTTATTTTCTTCTGGATCTGCCCCAACAAAGGAATATATGATTGACAACCACATCGCCGGGTAAAAGCCGTGTCTTTCTCACTCGCAGTGAGAACACGGCATCAATACATACTGATGATCGGCGCTCAGAATATTATTGAGGGAAAGAGGGAATATCAAGAGGAGTCCGGGAAGGATTTACCTCCCCCTGTCTTCCCCTAACTCTCCTTTCCCACAGCCTAACTCTAACCCTCTGCAGCCTTACCCTGACACCCCTCACTAGTGCTCGTACCCACTGCCTAAACCTAACTCTCCCTCCCAACAAGCCTATCCATAGAGCTTGTTCTCCAGCCTAATGCTGATCCACCCTGCATATATACAATCGGAATACTGCCAGTCAGGACTCCAGCATCGATATGCTCAGCAATGTAATGTGAATAAGGAGCAATATGGGGTCATGTAATTTGAACAAGGAACAATATTGTGTGGTGTAATGTGAATAAGCAGCAATAAGAGGTAATAGAATGTACTTAAGGGTAAATATGGGGTGATGAAATTTAAGGAGCAATACAGGCGTGGGGGTAATATAACATGAATTTCGGAGACACTACTAGTCAGAGGTGTAACTGCAGTAGCACGGATGCTAGGGGGCACCAGCCAAATCTTGCCTAGGGCATCAAATTGGTTAGGGCCGGCTCTGCCTGGTTAGATACCATCGATGAGTGAAAAAATGATACCATTAAACACTGGACATTCAAGTAAAAAAAAAAAAACACATAGGGGTTTATTTACTAAGATAGGAGTTTTAATGAAGATGGACAGTTTCCCATAGCAACCAACCACAGAATATACTTCATATTTATTTAGAACCTTCTAAAAGATAATAGATAGAATCTTCTAGAGAACTACAATTTTAGTAAATAATCCCCATAGAGTGACAAAAAGACAGATTTCTGAATACAGATCTCAAATCTTCATAACAAATGCAAACTCACAATCGTCCAGATTCACATCCTGCTATTTGCACGTTTGTTCCGATTTGCTGGAATAATCAGCTGGCTGCCCTACAGTACACACTACAGTAACATGATGTTTGAAGTTGTCACCACACCATGTATGTAACCCCATTTGTAACACTGCTGTTGGGAGGCATGCACATTCCAGAGTATTTCTAGGGTTTGCTAAATCATAATGTTTTTTAGCAATATATTTTTGATAGTCAGAATATTGTACTTTAGTAAAAACATATAAATGCATTGTATGTATTACATTTTGGTGTCCATGAATCATTTTAGCTGGGAGGTAGATGATGACTGATCCTTGATATGAACAGAAGTGAATATCCTTCTGTGTCTGTAATTTTTTTTTGTGCTTTTAGACCTTGATGTTGCTGTTCCATGCGGCCAGTATTCAGATTTAATCCTTGTCCTACAGTATGTAAAAGTTTTTTTTCTGATCTGTTCTACTATTGTTATTGATCCTTTTTCTTTGTCTAATGCAGGATTCAGCTGCCTACTGTAACACCTTGGAGTTTGGTTTCTATAGAGACAGTGCGCTTCTCTCTGCCAACACTGAGTCTTTGTTTCATTGTTATCTGCCTTGTGATTTTTTTTACAGAAGATTTTAGAACCCAAAAAGTTACATGCAAAACGAAAGGATATAGATATCCAATTGCCCAGTACACTTGGGGTATTTATACAAAGTGCTTTAACCCTTTGAGTGAATTTGTCAAAATTGATGTGAAAATTGCCAAGCAAACATTTTGGTACTTGTTTCCTAGCACGGCCACAACGATCATGATCGTGGGCATCGTGAGGAAAAATGGGGGGCATCGCGGCCATCGCAAGCACTAAAAAATCGGGTGCGATGGTCGCGATTTCCCCATAGGGAACAATGTTAAATGCCTCAAATTAGCCGCGATGCCCCCGATTTCCCATAGGAAACAATGTTAAATGGGCCATAAACCCCCCAAAACACCCCTGAACAGTGAAATGTCCCCCCAAAAGTATTTTACGCCACCCCACGATCAACGCGAACCCGAAGCGTGGCGAGCGCAGCGAGCCCGCGAGGGGCGGCGGTACGCGTCCTCCGACCTTTTCATACCCCCACTATCCACGTCGGCGTGGAGTTGAGAATAGAATAGTGTGGCGAGTGCAGCGAGCCACCGAGCCCGAAGCGTGGCGAGCGCAGCGAGCCCCACGAGGGGACGCGGATACCTGTGAAGCCCGCGAAGGGACGCGTTTACCTGTGAAGGTATCCGTGTCCGCTCGCCACGCTTCGGGCTCGGTGGCTCGCTGCGCTCGCCACACTATTCTATTCTCAACTCCACGCCAACGTGGATAGTGGGGGTATGAAAAGGTCGGAGGACGCGTACCGCCGCCCCTCGCCACGCTTCGGGTTCGCGTTGATCGTGGGGTGGCGTAAAGTACTTTTGGGGGGACATTTCACTGTTCTGGGGTGTTTTTGGGGCTTTCTGGCTCATTAATCCATTGTTCCCTATGATGATTTGGTGAAATTGAGGTATTTAACATTGTTCCCTATGAGAAATCGGGGGCATCGCGGGTACATTGAGCCATTTAACATTGTTTTCTATGGGGAAATCGTGGGCATCGCGTCTGGACCATTTAAGGCTTTTTTAGCCGCATATGACGCAACCGACGCGATTTTGACTATTTTCAATGCATTTCAATGGGAAAATCGGGGGCATCGTGTCGGTCGCGTCGTATACCACTAAAAATGACACACGATGCCCGCGATTGTGGCCGTGCTAGGAAACAAGTACCAACATTTTTATTCATCATCGTGACCTGTGATGTTCACCTTATGGCCCTTATTCAGATCTGATCGCAGTACAAATTTGTTCTCAAAATGGGAAAAACCATGTGTATAGAGAAAGTTAAATTTGTGGGAGTTATTTTGTTTCTGTAGAAAAAAAGTATGTGCAGGGCTGGGGTTTACACTGAAGGATGTACACTACCACTGTTGAAAATATTCATATCACATTTATTAAATTCAAACACATAATAAATGAGAATTCTCACTGACATAAAAAACAATATGTTATGTTTAAAATCAATTCATGGGTTGGAGAGATATACTCTCTTAGACCGATATGGTGACTCACACGTCTTGTCTTCTTCAGCTCCTGAAGAAGATGTGTGAACATGTTGAAACACACACACACACACACACAAGACCTTTTCCTGCACTTTTGCTAAATACCAAATTGGCTCATCATCCTGCACTATATCCCGGACCAGTCTACCATTTCCAGGATTCCAAACTTTCAGTGGCTCCAGCAGTGTCGTGCTAGGTACATTTGTACCAAAAGGACTGCCTAAAACATATGCTCTGAATTACCTGGACTTACTGGGCAATCATCCGGGATTGGATTGAAATCCATACAGCCTATTCCATAAGGAGACTACATTATCCAGCTCTCTCCCCTTGGTAACTATGGGGGTTATTCTAGTCCATTCTTTCTGACAAAATCCTTCTTAGATGGACAAAACCATGTGCACTGCGGGTGGGGCAGATGTAACTTGTGCAGAGAGAATTAGATTTGGGTGGGGTTTTTCTTCAAAGTGAGATCTATATTGAAGTGTAAAATCATGCAGTCAGTATTTTCCCTGCACAGAAACAAAATAACTCACCCAAATCTAATTCTCTCTGCACATGTTACATCTGCCCCCCTGCAGTGCACATGGTTTTGTCCATCTAAGAAGGATTTTGTCAGAAAGAATGAACTAGAATAAACCCCAATGATATGCTGGTGCAGTGAATTACAACAGTATTAGTCAGTGGCGTAAGTTCATATCAGGTGCCCGGAGGCGACATCGATGGTAGTGCCCCCAACCACACATACGCATCGGTGACCCCCACATAACACAGATCGGGAGTAAATGCAGGATTTTAATGAGGGGGTTTCCAGATATACTGTGTGTGTGTCAACATTTTGGTGAGGGCATCGGGTGTAGCCAAGATTTAAGGATTGGCGTGCTGAAATATATATATATATATATATATATATATATATATATATATATATATAGTGTGTGTGTGTGTCTCTATCCACTTTACAAAGGTAAAGTGGATAGGGACACACACACACTATATATATATATATATATATATATATATATATATTCCAGCACTCCAATCATTAAATCTTTGCTACACCCGATGCCCTCAGAAGAAAGAGGGGAGAGAGAGAAGTATTAAGAGGAGACATGGAGTGGAAGTGCCAGTGAGAGCAGTTACCTGGAGGGGGTCCGCATTATCTCTCCAGCCAGGCAACGCAACGGCTCTGCTGGAACACTGGCGTCTGGCGGGATCCTATGGTCGGCTGTGTCACCCACATCCTATAGAATGCGGCGTCGGCAGGTGCGGGAGGTAGGGGGTGCGGCGGCCGCAGGACTGCGGTAGGGTTCAGCTTGTAGGGAGGAGGGGAAGTGTCGGAGCCTGGTGGCCAATCAGTGCAGGGCTTTTGTGCGGGAGAAGGGGGAGCGAATCAATACTTCAGAGGAGCTGCGCTGCGCTTCCTCTGGCTCAGCAAGCCCAAGCTGCTGGAGGCTGATGCAGCGGCAGCCACTTTAAACAAAGCCTGCTGTGCGCCTGAGCTCCTTCATCTCCCCAGCTGGGCTGATAGATTGACACGCAGGGGGGTTTCAACGAACTTGGAAATCTCCCTGCGTGCGCGCATTGATGTTTTTGCTGAGGACTTCAGAGGGTCGTTACCGGCTCCTCTGTGCCCCCCCCTGTGGCTAACGCCCGGCGGCAAAAGACTCCATTGCCTCCGGGAGTTACGCCACTGGTATTAGTCTTGTGGAGTCACCATATCGGTCTAAGATAGTATATCTCTCCAACCCATGAATTGTTTTTAAACATTATAACATATTGTTTTTTTATATGTCAGTGAGAATTCTCATTTATTATGTGTTTGAATTTAATACATGTGATAAGAATATTTTCAACAGTGGTAGTGTACATCCTTCAGTGTAAACCCCAGCCCTGCACATACTTTTTTTCTTTGACTCTTACATTTGGGAGACCCACACACTCCCAGTACAGCAGCTTTGGCCGTGCTCGTGGTTCTTTCTTCGTTTTATTATTTTGTTTCTGTGCAGGGTAAATACTGGTTGCATTATTTTTACACTGCAATTTAGATTTCAGTTTCAACAAACCCCACCCAAATTTAACTCTCTCTATACATGTTATATCTGCCCCACCTGCAGTGAACATGGATTTGCCCATTTTGGGAACAAATTTGTACTGCGATCAGATCTGAATAAGGGCCTATGTGGGGAATATAATCTTATTTTACACAACATTTCTTATTTGAATCTATAGAACAAATGTGAGCGACACTGGCAATTTTTGCCAATATTTTGCACATCTCTCAACACAATAAATATGGACCAAGTCATTGTGTACCGTGCTGCACAGTGTGTGGGCACTACATACAAGGGAAATAATGTTATACTAATGTGATATTGTACTGTACTGTGATTCCATATGCTGCCTTGTGAGCCCACTGCCATTATATATTACTGTGATATTTGAAGTGAAGTTACGCTGTTGGTTGTCAACCATTATATATTTTCTATGCATGAGGATGAATATCTGTACAGAATAATCTATGTGCTACTTTTTAATTCAAAGAAAAAAGGTATACTGTGGTTTATAAGGTCTTGGATACAAGGTGGCGTTTAATCAGCTTCATAGCAGAACAGAACACAACTCAGTTGGATTCAATCCACCCTTATATTTGGATCATTTGTAGTGTGAAAATGATGCATACACATTTATAATACTAAGGAGTTTAAGGTATTGTATTTAAGCAAAACGTTCATTGCTCAATACATTTTATTATAAATGTGCTTTTCTCTGCTACTGTATGTTGGGTGCAAGCATACAGCTTAAAACAGTGCTTTTATGTATCTAAGAGGTCTGACAATAAAGTTTGCGAACTCCTTGCTGAAAAAGTGCTACAAACGTAAATGTAACTGGTTTTCTGGAATGTCCTTCAGAGCTGCGGTCATATTACTCCAGAATACATATGACCATCGTTGGGGATTCCAGCAGTCAAAATCCAAACGCCAGGATTCCAACAGGTGTCAGGAACGTATACTTACCCCCCAACCCTCCTTCCCTGCAGCCTAAAGGCCCCTCATACACTTGCTCCACTAGTGCCTTACCCTTGTACCATAGTTACCTACCCTCCTGCATTCTGCAGGAGTCTCCCTGAAATAGCAGCAATCTCCCTCTCTCCCTCATTAGTCTAGCAATATCCCTCATTTCACCTACCACACATTACACGGTTACATTTTTTGGGAAAAAAGGAATGAGTGATAGATACATTTACACTGAATCATCAGCACCATTTCCCAGCACTTTACCAAGTATAGTAGCTCTTACTACTGCTTTGGGGCTCATCTACATTTGGATATAAGTCATTTTAAAAGATTTCTCTCAGATGTAGCAGTAAAAAACCTAAGCTTCTAGGAGCCACGGTCACAATTTCTTTTCACAATCTCACCATATATGGAACTAGACACACCCCTTGGGAGAAGCATGACATGCCCCCTCAATGGGGTGATCTGCAAAATTCCCCTACCAACTATAATCTCCCTGAAACTAGTTTTCAAAAGCAGGCAAGTATGCCTTGTACCCTGCCATCTAAACCGAATTCCCATGTCCCACAGCCTAACCCTTACCCCCTCTCCTAAGTGCTTAACCTCAACCCTCCCTCCCCATAGCTTAACCTTCCCCTCCCCCAAGCCTAACCCATCCCGGCATACTTATGTACGCCATCCCAGCTGTCAGGATTCTGGTACCGACATCCTCATTGATGTCGGAATACCGCCATTCTCCCAGCGGTATTTGAGATGCCAACATCGCCATTGTGAACACCAGCATCCTTATCGCCAGGATGCTCAATGCAACCAATTACTCCTTATGTCATCAATATCATCAAAATGCCATCTTTTTAATATTTCCTTTATCAAAAAGTAATTGGGGCCAATCCAATATCACAACTAAGAAGCACTAATGAATAGATTACACCAAGGAGTCCACACAAATATTTCAACACAAAGATTTTTAATCAACATTCATAAGGCCCATTGAAGACGGGGGTGGCATCTCGTTTCCTAGTAGGCTGATTAGGTGGTTATTATTTGCTGCCCTGAAAATGATGCTACAAGATTCCGCTTCTGCACTGCCCTGATTGTTTATGGGATAAATCTGAATATACTGTACGTACTACTTATAATCTTATATCAATAAGTTCTGGTGTCATTTTTCAACCAGAGAATCTCTTTGCTTTGTAGGTCGTTCTTCTTATCTCTCTTGAAATTTTATATATATGTACATAAATTATCCAGATCAACCTTTTGACTTTACTGATGTGTTTTTTATCCACAAAAGCATCTCACAGGTTCAGCATTTAAAAACAGAAGACTACTAGGGTTACCACCCGTCCGGGATTACTCCGGACAGTCCGGTAATTAACCCTGGTGTCCGGAGTCCAGACGGGTGGTGTTCCCGGACTATACATTGTCCGGGAACCGCGCCGCAATGTGTGAGAACTTGAATTTAGCTGTAGTGCGGGAGTCAGGACCTGCCTGTCAGACCTGGTAATAGAAATCTTCCACCAATCCTATGCGGTCCGGGGAAGGAGAGATGCTGCCACACCACCACTGCTGGTCTTGATTGGTTGCCCGGACCACGAGCCAATAGGAGCTTGCGGTCCAGGCAACCAATCAAGACCAGCAGTGCTGGTGTGGCAGCGTCTCTCCTTCCCCGGACCGCGGCAGGCGGCGCGAGATTTGAAATGCCTGCACTCAGGGGCGGAACTACTGCCCGGGCCCCGGCATGACAAAGTATTTTATGCCGGAACACTTCTGAGCCCTTTGCCGGACATGAGGCGTCGCCTGTTGGGCTAGGCTGGAGGTGGCTCTGCTGCGCTCATCCAATGCGCCTGGGAGCAGCAGTGGCGCAGAGCGCACCGAGGCTGGTGGCTGCGCTGGGCTCTCCGGCCACCTGAGGACTGGTGCTGCTGGCCGGGCTGGGCTCGCTATGGTCCTCTGCGCTGCCCTCATCTTCTTCCCCATATGGCATGTGAGTAACTCGGGGACACGGGGGGCTGGTGGCTTCTCACCTGGGCTGCCAGGCAAGGGTGGATAATGCTATTGATATTGATGATTAATTGCTCTTATGACTGCTTACTGACACAGCTGGCAGCAACTGGGAGACAGATCAGGGACTTCGGGACTTGTGTTATTTATTTACAATAATATTTATTTAAAAACTGTATATTTTTTATAGTGTTTAGCTATTTATAGTAGTTTTCTTTATTTACAGTATATATTACAGTGTGTGATGTAATGGGGATCATGTGAGGCATAACATGTAATGGGCATCACGGTGGCGTAATTGCAGTGCAGTGGGCATTACAGTGTTTGGGATAACATGTAATGGGCATTACGGCGTGGCATGTGGTGTAATATGTAATGGTTGTGTGACGTGTAATAGGCATTACGGTGTAAAAAAATTTGCCACGCGCCCCCGGCGCACACTGTCCCTGTTGTCCCTATTTAGAAAAATAAATTGTCAAGCCCTGGCATAACGTGTAATGGACATTATGGCAAGTGGTATAATATGTAATGGGCATGTGACGTGTAATAGGCATTATGGTGTAAATTTTTGGCGCGCGCCTCCGGCGCGCACTGTCCTTATTGCCCTATTTAGAGGAAAATGGTTGAGTCCTGGCATAATGTGTAATGCCCATCCTGGTGTATGGCATAATGTGTAATGGGCATCACGGTATATGGCATAATGTGTAATGGGCATCACAGTGTATCGCGTAACATGTAATGGGCATCGGGGTGGCTGGCGTAACATGTAATGGGTATCGTGTGGCATAACGTGTAATGGTCACTACAGTGTGTAATGTAACGTGTAAGTGGCATTACGGTGTGCAAAATTAAGAATAGAATTGAAGCAAAGGTTAAAAAAAAGCCACGATAAGGTGGATCAAGGGGCGGGGCTGGGGGCGGGTCAATGGGTGGGCTGGAGGTGTGTCAAGGGGTGGGGCATTGTCCGGGAATCTCACAACACAAAGGTGGTAACCCTAAAGACTACAGAGTGGGAGATTGTGTGCTATATAAGTGCTTAGAATAATAATATTTCTACAACCCTTTATGTCAGAACTGATGCACATGTTAAATGCCAAGAATGTCTGCTAATGTATCCCTTCTGTAACAGGTGTAGCAGCATTCACATTTACAGGGGGAAAATGTGATGGCATTTGCTGAAACATTGTGTAGAAGAAATATACAGAGAGGCAAAGGGTCAGGCTCAGGGGGTGTCAGTTACAGACGAAATGCAAGACACTATTCATTTTCACAAAGTGCATAGCATTTGAAGAGCAATTCCTCAATTCCTCATAATAGGAGCCTAAACATTTAGAAGAGCTTAGGCGCCACATTAAATATCAGGGTAAGCTAATGCAGAGACTGACTAGGGATGAAAGAAAATTACAAGTTCTACATAAAGAAAAATGAACATTTCAAATGCAGGTTGCTTCGCATAAAACAACTACAAATAACATGGTCTTATCTGTATGGACACATCTCATGGGCTTAACTTGCAGCACTCAAGCCAAATTCCACCTGCAGAATGTGAAATTTCACACCACATAAAGAAAAAGACTAAATTATTTTGCAGAACGGTTCTGAGAATTTTGCTCATCTACATTAGGAATGTAAATAACAAGGGTATATACACAGGGCCGGCGGCACCACTAGGCAGCTTTAGGCAGTTGCCTAGGGCGCCGGCCACTGGAGGGCGGCAGTTCGCCCCCCCCCCCCCAGTCGGTGGTGAGCGGAGGTGCAGACTCAGACTAGATCTGGGAGGGGGATCCGTGCGGTGTGGGGGTACCTGTGGTGCTGTCTGCAAGTCATGGTCAGAGGGGTCACTGCGGCGCTATGTATTAAGCTGGCGGGGTCCCTGCAGTGACTTGGAACTAACTAGCGATATCCGCCGGGCGGCAGCGCAGGAAGTGCTGCTGGGTGTGAAAACACTTGCCGCATGCTGATCGGCTGAGATTCAGCGCGTGGCCAGTGTTTTTAAAATCAGAAGTGCTTCCCACGCCACTGCCCGGCGGATAGCGCTAGTTGTTTCCAAGTCACGGCAGGACCCCCCAGAATAATACACAGCGCCAAAAGGACCCCTCTGACTGGCTTGCAGACAGCGCTGCAGGTACCCCTCAGACCCCCGCACCTGAACATGTCTAGTATGGGTCCGGCACATGCATCAAAGAATCAGGCCCCTAGAGCACAAGTTAACAACAATGTTGAAAACTATCTTCAAAATTCCAGATTGTGGCTCATAAAATATCTCATCATTCAAGGCCATTGTCTCCTGTGCAGCAGACCGCCTCTAGAACCCTGTTGGGTTTGATCATTGGGGACAGTTCAGAGATTTTCAAACAAGCCCAGCAGCTATTTGGTGCAATCTGATGGCATCAGAATACCAGTCATCATGGACATGGAGTCAAGAGAAGAAACACCTCTTGGGATACAGAACAGCCCCATGTCCTTACACGACTAGCCTCTTTCTTTGTCACTAGGGGCTAGCCTCTGAGTTGTCAAAACCAATCTAGTTTTGTATTGTACATGATTGTTGCTTTAAAAAAAGGGCAGCCTCACACAAAATCCTGAACCTCTGGCAACTTGGAGGCTATTACATTTAGCCCCAGGTCTGGAATAATTTCCTGGCCTAATTCAAGTCCAGGAAAAGGTTACTTAGGGGTAGATTTATGAAGCTCGGTGAAGTGATAAAGTGTCTGGTTTTTATCACCGACCAATCAGCTCATACCTGTGATTTTTCAAACCAAGCCTGTAACGGCACAGTTAAGAGCTGATTGGCCAGTGATAAAAAACAGACACTTTATCACTTCACGAGCTTAATAAATCTGCTCTAGAATTCCTTATTTTAGTTTATTTTTTGTCTTCTGTTCATTCTTTGTTGCACACTGTTCTCACAACCAACACCTGTCACACTGTCTTACACCCACATACATTTGTCATATTTTATATTAGAAAAGGTGGCTGTAAATGTATGCATTATGTGATGTGGAAGTTGCATCACTGCCACCCCCTTGTTACGTTGGAAGTGTTTCTGGAGCAGAAGGGCAAAAGCTCGCTTCATCTTGATTTTCAGTATGAATACAGACCATGACAGTGACTTTTTAGGGTTTTAAGCCAGATGCTTCAGAAAAGCTACCTTAGGGTTCATCTTGATTGCTGTGATTGAATACACACTTTTGCAATTCTCCAGAGTCCTGTGGTGTTTTGCACACAGACCGATAAAGGGTCCTTTTGGTGCCTCTGTACTGCGCTCCCATGCTGTACACCTTCCCAGTCACAATATTCTTACCCTATTGCCGTCAAACATCTGAGCTTGAAATTCCATGTTTCACTAGATTTAATTAGCCTTAGGCTTTGCTGTCAAATTAACTTTGGAGACATTTACATTAGAAATGTTTGTTACTAGTTACTATTGGTTACATTACAATATTTAACGTGCACCCCATTTTGTAACTTGTCACTGTTTAAACACATGCTAATGTCCCAAATGGCAAGCATTCCTTGTGTCTAGTTCCGCTTCTCAATAGGCCTACTGTGACTGGTTTCTTGAACGGAAATACATGCACTGTACATACCGTAACTGGAAAACTCTGATACACTAGTTCCTTAGAGTTGTACACAGTATCGGAATCACGCTCTGTTGCTCACATTATCCTCTTTTACTGGGGCAGTAGTTCATACCTTTATGTAAAACACTAGCAGTGTGATATGATAAGAGTGCTCAGTTTATGGGTATTTAATCATGACAATGAAGTTTTATGAAGAAGTGATTAAACTGAAGAACTGCGGAAGCCAGGAGGTCTGCGATGAATGAATTACTGACTCTGCAGAAGAAAGTGCACTGATCAGACGATGACATGATTGAAAAAAAGAAAATCTGTTTGATAAATGACATTTGTGTAGCCTATTTTGCTTTTATCCAATTATTACACTTGTAGAGCTACTGGAAAGTACAAATTCAGCACAAGGCAACCAGCAAGCCTTGAAAATAGAAGGCAAATTGGGTCTGCTGTATAACCTTGCCCTCAACCTGCTAGAAACAGATTTCTTATGCATCTTCCACATATTATTTCCCGCTCTAGTTCCTGCAACCTTCGACTTACAGTACCAGCTGTTTTCTGGAGTTATCCCACATTACTATTTTATGGACTAACCACAGAAAAGTTTTCATCGCAATCAATGTGCTGATAATAGAATAAATAGCACACACAAGACCTGGCACTTTGTCAATAAAATAACAGGGGGGTACAGAAAGGAAGGTGGGGGGGGGGGGGAGGGGGTGTGAGAAAAAAATGAATAATAAATTGTTGAGCTGGCAAAGAATTATCAGGATATGACGCAGATGGCCTCTTTTTGGCCATCTGCGTCAGAAGTAAAAGTGAGTTCAGACTGACTTTTATTTGTGAACGGGAAAAAATCATTTGATGGTCGGCGAATTTTTCACTTGCGTGGCGGCATTTGAGAATATGTGTATGCACACATCCCCTCGTATGCAAATTCCGGGATTCGCAGGGTGGGGGCAGCGTCTTCCTGTTCGCTAGGTTTCAAACATACACCTAGCGAACAAACCTGAATCAGGCCCTACGTCTGTACACTATTTCAGTGACGTCACCGGGACCCGCTGAACATTAGCTACTGTATATAGCCAAAATCTACCTAAATGTTTAGCCAATTGTAGCGCGCATTGTTAACAATATTGAGTGTACTAGACGTTTTAAAAGATATTGCTCAGAAGGGCCCTTCTAAAGGTGCCCATACACCGTGCAAGGGTGCTGTACGATGCGTGCTTCCGCGGGCATCCCATCGCACAGCACATAAAGTCTGTGCAGCCCGTGCTTTTTGAACTAGGTCCCGATCGCATTGCATCACACACAAATCACATGCAAATCGCATGCGATATGATCTAGTTCAAAACGCACGGGAATATTGTACCATGTATGGGCACCTAAAGCAGTGAACCGATTGCATAAGCTTTCCCTTTACTATTCATGCTTCCAAGGATTGGCTTCTTATTAGATCCACCATCTTGGAACAAGGCTTTTGATAAAATGCCATGAAAAGTCATTCCTAATTGTTACGATAGAGAAAGACAATTTTTGGAAACGATAAACAGACCCAGTGCCAGACATAAGAATAGCTCTGTTCTATGCAGCACGAGCTAGCACACATTCGTTTCTCCAGCTTCTGCTACGATGTCTGGACACATGGAATTATTAAGCACTGTTACGGTTACAGTGTAAGTGTCTTACAGTGTTCTACAAGACAGAAGAAAGCAATATAAGTGCTCCTGACTCAGTCTAGGCTGTCACCCACATTTCCAGTCTCCTGCACCTGGTATTTGATGTACAGAACACTGATATTTCTTGATGTAAAAAAGGCACTGCATATGAAATATTAAAAATAAATCTGCACTCGCCAATATATTACTCTGCAGTGTTGCAATAGTTAAGTCTGTGACTGCCAGAAAGACCTCAGTTTAACGGAGGCCAAGAAAGGGCTTGGCCCCATTACCATTTCTCTCTGCCCCCACTCACATGGTGACCTTGTTCCCCACATGGGAAGTGCTCTCCACCCTCTCCTACTGACAGTCCAGTAATTGCATTTCTCCACTAATTTAACTGGGGAGAAAAATATAAAGGGGTTACCATGGTAACAATTGTTCCGAAAGTCAAAAGCCTCCATTCCCCCACCCTCTCCCCTTTCTAATCCAGAGAACTGATTAGTGGTAATGACAAAATTACCAAAGCAACAGATCAAGGATCAAAGTGGATCACACCTCCGTAATGAACTATATTACTGCTCACCCACAGAAGTCCTCTGACCCACTGGCAGGATCCAACTACTAGTCGTGGCCCACACAGAGTCTCTGGTCGTTCCTGCTGTTCCCGGCTTCCCCCACTAACTCAGACTGACATGCAAAAGTTCTGTGCAGTTCCAAAGCCTAAAATAATCTGTTGTGAACACATTCCTCTGAGCACCCGCAATTGTCACATAAAACTAAAGGAGAGCAGGCAAGAGAATAATTTGGAAAACCCAATAAACAATTTCACACACATAGAAGTATTTGTTACTTATTCTATAAGGTAATGATTATTCTTCTTACGTTTATTTATAAGGCACAAGTGGCACACATTACAACAAAACACGGTACATACTACTTCCAAGTCTTTCTGTTGTTACCCAGTTTGTTTTATCACTGTCTACTCTTGTGAAGTGCAACGGAATCTGCTGCGCTATATAAGAAACTGTAAATAAATAAATACATACAACTTGAAATTATCGTAACTGAAAAACTACAACAGAGCACAGGTAATAATTAGTACACAATACAGCTAAGATGTAAGGTCGCAATGTAGTTTCTGTGTATTACTAGGGGTGGGCTGTCGCTGGTAGACAGAAATGATTGTGAGTGAGAAGAGCTGTACACGTATAGATGTTGAGCAGGGGTGCCAGATGACGGTCCGACAGGGTGGATCCAGACTCACGGGGGCTATTCTTCCTTGTGGGGGTCCACGACCCTCATAGAGGGAGAATAGAACAAGCATAGCGAGCAACCGAGCCTGCAAGGGGCTTCTTTGTACTCGCCCCCTGTCGGAGCACCAGTAGTCGGGATTCCGACGTTGGGATGCGGAACGTCAGGATCCCCCCCTGTCGGAGCGCCATACTACACTCCTTGAGCAGGAGACAGCTATATCGGTATTGCAAGAGAAAAGAGCTGTGAAAACTAATGAGAAGAGGGCCCTGCTCCAAGATAATCTATGATGAAGATAATCTGGTCCAATAAATGCACTTAACCTCCATAGGAAATGTTAAGTACAGTGGTATATACTAGACACAGTGATAGAAGACAAATACATTCAAAACTTGTTATACCAGAAGATTATCAAAAAGATAAGATGCAAACAGGGTGGCACCAAGGGTATGGGTCATCAGGTGGACCAAATGAAGGTCGACACAGTCAAAATGTTGACATGCCTAAGGTCGACACCGGGAAGGTCGACAGTCAAAAGGTCAACATGAGTTTTTCAGGTTTTTTGTCCCAAATGTCGACATAGTCAACATGCGCACCATATTGGCGCACAGCGCCCCCTTGCATAGCTCGCTGCGCTTACCATGATTCGGGCACGGTGCCTCGCTACACTCGGCACACTATTATATTACCTTAGTGGATGGTAGGGCATGAAATACCGCCTGTAGGCACATGTCGGCTCAGAAAAAAAACAGTGAAAAACCCCATGTCCACCTTTTGACTGTTGACCTTCACAATGTCGATCTAATGCACGTGTTGACCTTATGACCTTGTCAACCTCAGGCATGTCGACCGTTTTGTCTGTGTCAACCTAATGTTGTGCCGTACCTTAATTAGCTGATTTTATACTAACTATGGCCACTTTAAAATGACTTTTACTCATGTACTGGGTGTAAACAGGACAGGACTTTACTGTATGCTTCTGTGCATATTCTGGGGATGCACGTGCACATCATGCATACCTAGTAGCAGAACATCACTGGACTCTGAGAACACTGACATTATGGGCGGCTCAGAATTAGGCATGCTATGGGGTCTTTCTGTTACTGGTGTTTTTATTTACTGTTTGTGCAGTGTAAATGATTGCCGCTTTAAAAAAACTGGAAATTTCTCACCAAATCTCTCACTTTCTGAAACTCTCATCCTATTAAATCTCACCCATGATATCTGTAGAATGGCAATTCGTAAATGGTGGCTATGTAATTAAGACCCATATCTACTAAGCCTCAGAGAGAGATAATGAGGACGGAGATTATTTACCAACCAACCAGCTCCTGTCATTTTTCAGACCCAGCCTGTAACATGACATTTAGAGGCTGATTGGCTGGTATTTTATATTTATCCACTTTATCTCTCTCCAAGGCTTAGTACATCTCCCCCATAGACCCCGAATTGGTTACAGGATCAGGTGCATACAGATTCTAAAAAGCCCATATGGCTTACTTTTCATGTAAACACCTTCATACCACCCAACATTTGAGGATTAGGCAGCGGGCCTATCAGGAAAAGGGGGCGTGGCTTTGTGGCAATGCTGTAATCACGAGCCACACACCCCTCTTCATTTTCATTACTGTGGGGGCATGGCCAGTGGGAACTGCTGACCATGCCCCCAGCCTTTCTGTCTCAGTGAACAGACTGCGTGACTACATAATAGGGACCTAGCCTCTTCCCTGCTCAGCACTTTTGCTTAAAAAAAATTATAGCCAACATTTATTTCAACAGTCTGTGATTGCAGATTGTGTATTGTTGTTAGGTATGTACTTGCATAATCCTTTCACTTGTTTGCAAAATGGATTGTAAGCAGTGAGATTTAAGGGAAAGTTATGGCATTTTTTATCTGTCACTTTGATATACACACATACTGTATTTCTCTTTAATAAGACACATGGAGAATGTACACCATGGGCCACTCCATTAAAGCTCTTCATTGGCAGCAATACCAACTGTGTTACTATTCAAGATATGAACAATGCAGTCACTGGTTACCAGAGAATTGCTGAGATGTATTCTGTGGAATATTGGTTCTACTCCTAAAGTGTCTGTTTCCATTGTGTATTAACGATTGCTCCACTTTAATACTATAAACCTTTCTTCAAATATCGCTGTATCAGGAACATACTGCATTGTAGAGCTACTGAAAAGATCCATTAATGTAGCAAACTACTGATAACTACGGAACTTTATTATCTGCAGTATGTTTCTCTCTAACCAGACACTAAAAACAAACACGTATCTAAAAAGAAAATCGGGGCCCTTATTCTGGTTGGTGCGGTCGAGCCGCATATGCGGCTCCGACCGCACCAGACGAATCCCCGCCCACCCTACGGATCGCCACGGCCGTCCGTACACGGACGGCTGGCGATCCGCATAAAAATGGTGGAGGCGTACGCCTCCACCATGGTGGGAGCTGCCCCCTGCATTCGATGGTCGTCGACCATCGAAGGCAGGTCCGCACGCCGCGGCAGCTCCCGCAAGCTGAGACCACACGGACAATCGTCCGTGTGGTAGCTTGTATGGGGGCTGAAAGCTGACATCCGGCGACGTCAGCTTTCCGCCCCCATGAGTTGCGTCATGGCCTCATTACCATGCGTACGCCCCGCGTTTGCATGGGAACGCCCATGAAACGCGGGGCGTACACATAGGGAAATGAGGGCATGATGCCTCTCACGCCCCTATACGCCCCCTTTGCGGCGGACGAAATACGTCTGCGGCGAAGGGGGCTGCACATGCGCAGATTGACCTCTGCGCATGTGCAGTGTAAAAACATCGGCGGTACGGCCGCACGCGGGCCGTACCGCACGAACAAGAATAAGGGCCCTAGTACGGGTGCAATAATATTTCTCTATAAATTTATGGTCAGAAAAAAGATATTAGTAGTTTACCCTATTTATGCAGCTCCTGCGTACATCACATTGCACAGTACAAAAAGCCTGTGCAGCTCATACTTTTTGTACTAGATAGCACCGCATCTAGTATGAAAAGCACACTGCTGCTGTAGCACATCGCAGGCTTTTTGCACTAGACGCAATGTAATTTAGTACAGTATGAATATTGATGCGTGTATGGGCACCTTAAAGGGGAGTTCAGGCAACTCGATGCGGCGGCCATTGCTACCGATTGGATATCAATGGCCGCAGGGACCCGGCAGGTGCTGGCTTCGAACAGGAGGGAGGGGACAGCGTGAGGATGCCGTACAGGGGGGGGGGGAGGGGTATGCTGCATAGAGCAGCATGCAACTGCCTTCAATCTTCCAATTCGAAGTACAAATAGGCTTGCCCAACTGTCCCGCATACCGTGGGAATGTCCAGGTTTTTGGGGACTTTCCCGTGTCCTCCTGCGTCCGGCAGTGTCGACAGTTGGGAGTCTATTCATGCAAGCAGAGGGGCTGGCCAGCAGCTTACAGAGCTGCTAGCCATACCCCCACAGCGTCGGAAAATGGGGGCGTGGCCTAATTTCTGTATCCCTCCATGTCTCCACCAAATCTACTGAATCTACTGTGGAGCCTAGCAGTTCACTACTCTGACTGGAAGACCAAATATCTTTTTCACATCAAGAATATCTATTCTATATCTATTCCTATACCCGTATACACTACGACTAGTGGATACCACGTCTATAGTTATAGACCCAACAAGCCTCTACAGCCAAAAATATTGCGCTTCCTAGGAGTATCCTAGAGTTCTACTACAATTCCGTGTGACTATCATATTATGCCATGCCCCTGAGGAAGTCGTGTGAACGACGAAACGCGTTGGGCTTATTTGTCGTTTATGGACATCCATCCACCTTGTGTACATACAGATTGTCATACCTTCAGTTCACAGTATCTGTAATTGGACCTTGTGTTTAAACTGCTATGCTCCTGTGAGCATTTTTTTAATAAATTGTTTTTTAAACATTTGAATTGTACAGTCCAATTGTATAAGGTCTCTGTAGCGCACCCTGAATACCCCACCTTTCTCCATTTCTTTACCCGGGTCCCATCTAACAGGGGATCCTTTCAGGGTTGCAGCTCCATCCTTCACTCTCATTGAGCGCACTGTGTGGCCACCCCCTTTTTTTCCTATATATATATATATATATATATATATATATATATATATATATATATATATATATATATATATATATATATATATATATATATATATATATATATATATATATATTGGCCTAATGGGACAGACTTTGTGTAATAATAAATGAACAAAGCAGAAATGCTGATTTATAATGCAGAGGTGAACATAGATGAATTCCGATAAATGAATATACTCTGAATAGGCAGTGGCTTGCTGGACAGCTAAGAGTTGCATAAGAGAGACAATTTGAGAGAAAGAAGTTATATTGTTTCTGAAGTAAAATGGCAGGTCGCATGAGCAAACAGCGCTAGTTCCGATGACACTTCCAGGCATTCAAATGCCAACAGGGAATGGTACAGCGGAGGGGGGAGCTGTCATGGAGCTGGAAGCATGAAGCCCCCAGGATCATCCAGGCAATGCATGGCCATAGCATTAGAAAATTGTCACTATTAACACCTCATGCCTTCCCCATCTCTCCTCCACAGCAAAATGTCGCTCAAGGTCATTTCACCAAAGGATTATAATAAGTAGGTAATGGTGGGGCATTGCTGTGCCTAACAAACATTCTTTATAATGAGGAAAACAGCAAAAAAAAAGAAAAAGGAATTTTGTTCTCCACGATTTACTATTTTAAAGTACTATAGAGTTTAGCTTCTGACAGTTCATTAAGGAAAAATCTTTGACAGACTGGCTCTGTATTTATAGTTCCTACTGTCTCTCTATCCTCGGGTACTTTATTCTAAACTAAAGCATTCACTATGTCAGTGAGATATGACACACGCATGCACACACACACACACACACACACACACACACACACACACACACACACACACACACACCTGGTAAAGAGGAAGACAACAGGAGTTATTGTACCATAAATGCAAGATTCACTGACCCAAAATTTTACAAATAGGCATCACTATGACTGTAAAGGATCATTTCAGTATAAACTGAATTACAACCCTGTAGTGGCTCGCATTGACATTGCAAGCTGTATACACACTGTATAATATGTACTATGCTTTATTACCGATATGGAATACATAGTCCACATTGGTAGTTCATATCGCACAGTGTATATGCCTCTTAAAGGTTGCCATATTTCCCAACATTTCCATTTTTAGTTTTGCCATTACCTAGGAATAGGTTATAATTACCTATTTGGGGTTCTGCAATACTCTACACGGCCACCACTGCGCCTGGCTCTCATGTACGTTCCCCTTTTGGCATGTGGCTGTCAGTGGACAATATGCTGCCTGTCTGGTAATATAAATTATAACACCCATAACGAAGTAGAGCTTGCAGACAATGAGACGAGCAGCTGTGGAATAAAGTCCATACCAGCTAAACCACAAACCATGAAGCCCGGCACCAGGTAAGTGTTTTGGGGATCAGGTTATAGTTGAGATATTCTATTTAAATTGAATTTTTCATTTTAGGATGCGACATTCTGTATATATTGTACTGGCTATTTTTTGTTGTTCTATAACAAATTCTTTTTGAGGAAACACAAGGTATTCATGGTATAAAAGCAGATTATAATTTGTGCTAGATTAGGAAGACGCTAATACAGTAAGGAGAGAAAGCTCAAAAAATGTCCTATATTTTCACACAAAATGTCATCACAGTCATCCTCACAGCTTCTCACATCTGACACTGCCTTTTACCACATTAGTCTAACACGCTACACACATAACACCCAGCAATTCAAGTGACCTAGGAGGCACAACTGCATTTATGAAATGTCACATTCCCTACTGCTCATTTTGGACACAGCAGAGTTAGCAAAAGGTTTATGCCAGCGCATCTGTTCCACAGCTAGGTTCAGTACAGGCAAGCAGCCATACACACACAACGGAACACATGATAACACATAGGCCTGATCCAGTATGGATTGCATATTCATCAGCTTAGCATATGTGATCCATAACAATGCAAATGCTGGGCTAGGAGCATACCATATACCACATCAGGATACTGCGCAAGGGATCACATAACCGTCTTCTGCTGAATAAGGCCCAAAGTCAGGCATTTTCTTCAACTTATACCTAAGGATAACTACAGTAATTATACACCAATTTCACACACAAGAATAAAGCCAGCAAACATAGGATACTTATATGAGCCCTACCACCAAGTATACATATTTATGTTTGTTAATTAATACCAATTTTCCACCAAAAAGCCAGGTCCGAACAAGGTTTCTGGATGTGGTTCCTACACGGTTAACACTGCACCTTGGACTTGCATTGGTCCTGAGTCAGCTACATTTACACTGGTATGGCCTGCATGTCACTCAGACTATTCCTTGAGGTGGACCTCTGCATATGCAGCCAATCAGCAGATGTAAAGCACAACCTGGGTCAACCTGTTTACTACCCCTGGTCTTTGAACACAGGAGTTTCCAGGGTTGGACCCAGCTTCATACCCCATGTCTGACCCAGGTCTGCGCCGTTTACACTGAACCTGGGTCAGCACTGCTTTTCCCTATGGATGACATTAAAAATGTCCATTTTAAGGACTGATAAACTGCCAGGCAACCTTCCTCAATGATTTAAAATAAAAATTAAAAGACATGACAAGTTAGTATTGAAAAATGTTGGTTTGTTTATTTAGTAAAATATTTTTTCAAAAAGTTTTATTCAATGCTCAAGCACACATAGCGGTATAAAAGTGCAGCATCACCGATGTGCTCTCCCCAGCCCCTTCCCTTGCAGCAGCAGACAGAATCTCCCATGTGCTCCCCCAGCCCCCCCCCCCCGCCCCCCCAAAAAAATATATAAATGATACTGCATCCAATTATGATTTCTGTGTGCACTGCCCGTATCCTTCCTTGCTGCTGTCTTTTGCCACTGCAGCGCACTGTGGAAAGGCGTCCAGCACTTCTGGTATCCTTTCAGCACTACCCGGATGTCCCAACCTGGGTTGGGACCATTTACACCGCCCACGACTCAGGTCCAACCAGTGTTCAACCCTGGTCAGGACCTGGGTAGGAGACCAGTGTTACTGGACCTCGGTTGGCCCCTTTTACACCAATGCTGACCTGGGTCCGACCTGGGTCCAACCTGGGTTATTCCTTGGTGTAAAAGGGGTATACTTCTGCCCCATAACCGTGGAAGCCACCAGGGTCAGATTCCCAGGCCGCTCCACCTGGGTTATTTTTCCATGCTGTGACCTGGGTAGACACGCCAACAACCCAGGTTACTGCAGCAGTGGAAAAGGGTAAAAGAGACCAGAAAGCCAATCATACAAGTTCTTTGTATGGATTATTCTGGAGTGATGCAAAATAAACATCCACCCAACTGCAGAGTGTATTAGAAAAAGTAAACATTATCAAAGACTAGAACAGACAGCAGGAATAGACAAATCAAGTAGTTAGGTGGTAAGTGTGATGTCACACAGGAGCTGCCTATATGCAGCATCTAATTTCTAGAATTATAATTTAGAGGATGCCGGACAAGCACTTTAATTGCTCTTCAATTGGATTATATTTCGGCAGACCCAATCACAAACATTTTAAGTTCTTATTATATGTAAATGCGCTTCAGTTTCCAACTTTAATAAATAAAATGATAACAATCAGGTATGAAGCTGGGAAAGTCTGACACTACCCTAAAGCACTTTTATGGGATATATTGACACAAAAATGTACCAGGGTTGCTAACTAAGACTTGTGCTTGATAGCAATGATAAAGACATCTGTTACAGTATGACAGGTATATTGCTTAGCAAAGTCAGATACAGGCTTTAACATACATGTAGCTCATAACAACTTGTGGCTGGATCTGATACACTTATAAATTAAAAACACTTAGGAAAAATAGTTTTGTGGTCATATTTTTATGGCTGATCCCATCATTGGTTGCTATGGGCAACATGAGCTTTTTTTTTTTTCATTTTTAGAAACTTTAGTGAATTGACACTCAATAGTCTGATAAAAACACTCCTAGTTCTCAATAGGTGTTTGTTGGTGTTGCAAGGGTAACACGACCTTTGCCCTTGGTTAACCAGCCCTCCGCCCATCTTCCTGCTGCTGCCCACTCTGCCCCACGCTCTCTGCCCATCTCCCTAAAGTGGAGACAGACAGGGAAGCCTTCAGTCCCCACACCCCGCTGTCTTGCTGACTAGGACGCGTGAGTGAATGAGCCGCTCGTGCGTCCCTGTCAGTTGGTCCGCCGTCCACCAGCCTGCACAAGCACATGAGAGCAGGCTGGCTGGCGTCGGTTCCATCTGTAAATGGTATTGTGATGCCGCTCAGAAGCTTGTTTACTTATGCATAGTATTCGACAGGGAATGCTGAATTCTTAACAGAAGATAATGCATATGCAGTAGAAATTCTGCATATGTATTGTCTGTTTAAAATCAGTTTTTGTCCGCTAACTTGTTTACTGTCAAATATTTTTTATTGTTCACTGTCCATAAACTTACAAAAGGTTGGCACCAATGCAAATCAGGTCAGCTTGTGGCACCTGGCAGTTGACTTCCATATGATATCTCTTTACCACTAGCCTACATATCCCAGGTTGTTGCACAGGAGCGTGCAAAACCCAGGATTGCAGTCAGGTGGAAACGCTCCAAGTTAAAATGAACCAGGTCGTGAAACCTGGCATTTCAACCCTTGTAGCGATCAGGGTTGAACACAGGTTTTTTACTATTCAAGTGGGCATAGAGTGGGAATATTATAGTGTGCCGAGCACAAAAAGGCACCGCGCCCATGCACGGGGACGCAGTACATATATATACGGTGTCCTTGTCGATGTTCGATTACATAGACACCAAAAAATCATGAAAGAGTCATGTCAACCTTTTGACTGATAATCTTGCCTATGTTGACCATAAGCATGTGTCAACCTTTTTAAGGTATGTCGACATAGTCACTGTCAACCATTAGTAGTCGACATAGTGACTATCGACCTAGACATTGTCTATCATCTATACCAGGCATGTCCAACGTTGGCTCTCCAGATGTTTTGAAACTACACATCCTAGCATGCTTTGCAATAGTTTTAGCATAAACTCCACACAGACATAGGCATTCATCCACACTCACACCACTTATCTAAGAAATAAAGACGCGTACAACTGAATGGGCTTAAAGGGGACGGCTTATTTATTTTGAGCAGGGGCGGCCTATTTGAATCTAACTAAAATTTATGTCCCTGCTCTAACTAAGGTGGCGGGCAAAGAACGGCATGCAAGATAAATAACATTGCTGGAAAATAACAAAGTAATAAAAATAACAAACTCCGGATCTAAGGGCCACCTGCCCTCAATTGCCAAGGACCGGCCACCTGCCAGGCGTCCAAGACAACGGCTCAATTACGAAGCGGACTTTTCAAAAGGGGCCAATTGCCCTTAAGGTCAGGGGGTTGCCCTTCTGCTTCTGCCCCTGACCTCGCAAATATCACTAAGGCAGAGCTCACCACTCTGCCCGAGTCATCAAAAAATTGGGCCACCTGCCCTCAACTACAAATGTCCGCAAGAATTTTCGCTATCCGAAGTAGATGATCGTTAAGGTCCAGATGCGGGCCCACCTGGATCGGTGATGCCCACATCTCGACATCAACCACCAGCTAAGTGTAAATACAGCTCTAATTTAACTACCGTTCTTTCCGCCAATACAAAATAAGCCGACAACAGCTAAACGAATAAATGCAAACGACTTCTCAAAAACTAATTCTAACTAATAATTGGGGCGGGCGGGAGGGCAACGTTTCCTGAAGCAAGAGACAGAATCTTCTGGAAGCAAGAACATCACCCCATCAATCTCCACCTCTGACCTCAACCAGCCTATCCTGAACCGTCATTCAAATCAGCCAACCCGTCAATCAAGACAAGCCGAACCCCCGGGCCCAGATCCAGTGTGTGAGCTAAAGATTCCTGCCAATAGCCAGGTGAGTTTATGCTGTTTTCAGCCAGACAAGCTGGATTCTACAGTCTTTCTCTAATAGCAAAACTGTGGCAAAGCATGCTGGGATGTGTAGTTTCACAACATATGGAGGGACAACGTTGGACATGCCTGATCTATACCGTAGCCCTAAGAATTGGCCTTTCGTCCCATAAGGGGGCTATAAAATACCTTTACAGAGAACACATCTTAAGATCAGGGAACTAATATGGAAGCACACAGCATCAACAGGAGCACACCAGTTGCCTGTCAGTGGCTTATATGCATACATATAAGAGCTGGTGGTTTTATGTGCTTCTTTTCTTTTTGTTGTTTTTCAATACTTTTTGGAAGTACCAAAGTAATTAAAGTTTCTGTAAAAATCCGTTTTGTCAGTACATTTTCAATGACTGTCAGCCATGCTGCACTGAGGAAAGAAAATAGACAGCTCTATTTAGTTAAGTTCACCCCTGAAAAGAACACATCAGCTGTCAGACACTGACATCATCATGTTCCTAGTCTGGATTCCTAGCTTCTGTTCAAACATCTAAAAGCAGTTTCATTACATGGAGCAAATCCGCTCATGCTGTATCCTGTAGCAACCAATTTTATATGATCTTTCATGTGGTGCTAATCCAAGGTTGCCTACCTGACCCTCTCGTTCAGGGAGAAAATGCTCTGTTCCTGGACGTCCCTGGTAATGTATGATTGCCATCACTTGTAGTGAGCTAGGTAATTGATAAGAAAGGTGTCTCACCACAGCTGATGGCAATCATACATTACCAGGGAAGTCCAGGGAGCATTTTCTCCCTGAGGGAGAGGGTCAGGTAGGCAACCCTGTGCTAATCTAAATAATTAATCAGTTAATTAAACATAATATTTATTTATGCTCCTTTCTAACCAAATTTATAACCAAGGTTATTGAGAAACCCAGGTCGACGTTTGGTGGTAAAGGTTCTGAGAAAAATAACCTGAGTTGCATTACCTGGGAATCCGACCATGGTAGCTACCATGCTCGAACATGGCACCAAGGGCGAGATGTATTAAAATACATCGCCGCCCTTCGCGCCCCTTCCCCCCCGCCGCGATGCCAGCGCATATGTACTAAAATATGCGGCTGGCATCGCGGTGCGGTGACGGAGCCCCCCCGCGATACCTGTACTCTGGTGTGCGGGGGGTCTCCGTCACCTCCCTGCCGCCTGGCTCTCCCCTCACGCCGGGGACAGCTAAGCAGGCTGTCCCCGGCGCCTCCTCATCCCCCCTGCAGCCGGAAGGATGTCCGGCTGCTTCACTAGGGGGAGGAGGGGTTTACCTTCCAGGGTCCAGGAGGGGTCGGCAAGGCGGCGGGTTTGCGTCGTCGGCGGCGAGCGTCGAAAAGAAGCCCATAGGCTTCTATAGGGTATCGCCACCCAAAGGTGGCGATACCCTTCAATGCGGTATCATTTTTGATACATTGGAAAATGCGGTAAAACCGGGGTTTTACCGCATTTTCCGTTTGATACATCTCGCCCCAAACCCGGTAACTGGGCAGTGTAAACCATACTTGCCTACCTGACCCTCTTCATGAGGGAGAAAATGTTCTGTTCCTGGACTTCCCTGGTAATGTAGGATTGCCATCACCTGTGGTGAAACACCTTTCTTATCACTTACCTAGCTCACCACAGGTGATGACAATCCTACATTACCAGGGAAGTCCAGGAACAGAGCATTTTCTCCCTCATGGAGAGGGTCTGGTAGGCAGGTATGGTGTAAACACATGACATAGGTTACACTAAAAGCATAGGTAGGGAAGGATTACCAGATGACGTCTAGGCAGGGGCGTATTTATAATGGATGCAGTGTGCGTAATGCATACGGGCTGCTGAGTCCCAGGGGGGCCCACACTACACATGCTGTACCCATTTTTTTTAATACTAGTGCTCAGACCCTCTAGTCTACTTGTTGTAGTGATTCAGATGTGGTCCCAACGTGTGTTAAGAGCTGATCTTCCACATGTGTCACTGAAGACAATTTCTAGCCCTGTATGACTGCAGCCACCTACAGCAATCACTGTGCTATGGACAGGTCTTGTCCTGAAATACAGAAACTGATTGGCATGCGCAGAGGGACTCCAGGGTCACAGACCAAGGCACCAGCGTTGATTGCAAAGGGCAGCTCTTATTGGAAGAGCTTCCCTTTGCATTATGTTAGTTAGTCAGACTTGCCTACTTTAAGGCAGCCAGCTCCGAGCAGTGGGGGGTGGGGCCGTGGGGGTGTAATAAGAGGTGGAACAGGGGTGGAGTTAATGGGAAGAGCTATGTTCGGTGGAGTGGCCTGCACAATTGCGTCATCATGGCCACGTCCCCCCCCATGCAATATGGACCCGATTTCCTGGAGGGTAGGCAACCCTGATGTTACATATATTATAGTCACAATACAGTATCAATGTACCGCAAGAGATGTACCGCAAGTTATTGGTAAGAGGGAAGTCCAGTAACAGAGCATTTTGTCCATCCTGGAATGGGTCAGGTTAGGCGGTATGCCAACTGGTTAGGAATAAACTATATATATATATATATATATATATATATATATATATATATATATATATATATATATATATATATATATATATGCATGCAATAGCTTCAGTTACAAATTCACACAAAAATTACCTTTGTGAATATGACACTCATATACACCCCTTGTAGTATACTCATACTACTTAAGCTCATGCTGGAAACATATACTAGGGGGTATATTAACTAAAGTGCAGGTTTTTAGAAGTGTTGCCCATATCAACCAATCAGATTCAAGCTATTATCTTGTAAAAGGTGCTAGATAAATGATATAATCTGACTGGTTTCTATGGGCAGCATCTGTGCTTATAAAAACTGGCACCTTAGTAAATATACCCCTAGTTCGCTATTATAAACCCAAAAGAGAAATAAGAAATATATTAAGGGTGTCCAATTTACTTTAACTTGATTTTTCCGCCTTCCTCTTCACACAACTTGAGATGCCGCAAGTCCTGAATGAAATTCATAGACACCTTGTCTGGAATTTGAAGCGGACGAGAAAGCCAAGAAGCAGAAATTAACATCCAACTGAATTTCAAATGTGTAGAACATGGCAAGCAGCCAGTGTATTCAGCCAGTGGGAAGGTACTAATTAAAATCTAACGAGTTTAGACGTGGACGGTACACTTGGGATGAAGAAAACAGGAGGTGGGGTGATTCTGGACCCCTTCGCGTCGCAAAATGCTTCTTCTTTTAACCATCGATTTCCTTCTGGAGAAGGCCTGTGACGGGTAATGCTGCAGCAAATAAGTGTTTTCAACAGTGTTGTATTTGCACGTTCCAGTCCCAGCACCCTTCACTTCTATTACATTGGTTCTTCAGAACTTTGCCATTTATAGAACATTACATGTGGCAAGGAGGGTAGAAATACAAACTACAATCAAGGCAGTGACAAGCCATCAAACAGAGATGCCTGGAGAGATCAAAAGGCATAAAAAATATATAGATTTATATGTAGTTTAAATTATATATAGACACATAAATATATATATATATATATAATGTATGTGAATAAATACATATTGATGATTCTATATTGACAGGAGACCAGCAACCGGTACGAAAGGTCACACTTAAGCGTATGCGTGAGTTTGCAGCCTGGCACATCAATTCTCTCTTGGGTTATACATTCTTTTGGCATCTTTATACCCGTGACGCTGGAAGGTGAATCAGCCATGGTTTGGTTTCCTCACAGCTGTTGATCTTCTCTAAATGAAGGAGTTGTTAAATCAGACGCTGTTTTATTGGATGTAAAATTGAGCTTGTTTGAGGCACAGCGTAAATTAGGTGAATCAAACAAGCTGGTTATTGCCAGGGTGACATGTTGCGGATAATCAATTAACCCCTGATCTTCTGTTCTGCATATATCTGCAATACAGGAGTAATGGAGATGGCAAAGTGTTTCTGTGATGAGAAATGTGTTACAAAAGAAGAAAAGGTAATTGTGTTTTGTAGATATTGGTGTGTTAACATAGTGCAGCATTAATTCACTGCATAAAACCTCACATGTTAAACACAGAATCTGTCCACCAGAAGTGAACCATGCCAGAGTTTCAAGATTACGTCAATTACTAGGTAATTATCCAATTAACTGTTCCCTGCATCACTAATGGAACAGTTTGGTTGTACTCTTATCAACAGACCTGTTCCGTTAGCTGCACCTCTCTGCATGTGCAGCATCCCCACTAGACCTGGTGGGCTCATGAGAAAACATACAATATACAAATAGGCGCTCGGCTGAAAACAGTTGCTGTGTTTCCAGTTCATAAATTATAAAGCTGATTTGTTCCTCCTTTGAAAGTCTCATATTAACAAATCCCACACATAATCGGTAATTAGGCCCCATTGTGTGTATTGCAAATGTGATCATTTATGACGGCTAGGAACACACGTTAAATTTTTTTTTTGAACTACATAATAAATCTGGCATGCATTTATTTCTTACAGCTTTCGCCTTGAGGTTTATATAGTAGTTCCTTTATCTGTTTCTGTGATCTGATTATTATAACGGAAGGGTGAGCTGTACCACTTTCACAGGTAATGAGTTGCAGCTCCCAGGCTATCAAATGGCTAAAAATAATACTTAGACTACATCCACACAAAAGCTTTCTTTATGATTAGTCGACAATTTAAAAAATAAAGGAAAACTGCAAAATAATGGAGGTGATGCAGCCAGACATAGAAAGATTATTAATTAGTATTATTAGAAATTGACACTTTTGCATATAGTGCAGACCAGTTACTAACCATAGCACAACTCTATATGGTTGGTAGCTCAGCAAGTTTCTTTATATTCTGTGCTTCTGTTTGTCTGCTACGCTCATGTTCCACTTTTGGGCACTGCGCCTGAAAAAATGCTGCCCTTCTGTTACAGGAAGCCAAAGGCTGCAAAAGGGAGTCCAACATGACCCCTTGCTTCAGGTGCAAATTGCTCTGCTTCTGGACTTCCCTCTTTTATACCGGCTTTCCACCAAAATCCCGGGTCACACACATTATTTTTGCCCAGGTATTTTGGCGGGTCTCCTACCCATGTCCCTGTTTCCACGGCTATGTTTTCTCTAGGGGGGGAACACAATTTCCACTGAAATGGGAAACCCGGCAAAGCAGGGCAGCGGACGTTCACCTCAGTGGTAAGTGGATGTCAGCTCAGGTGCGGGCATGTGAACCAGCAGCAGTGTGCAGGGATCAGTGAGTGGATGGGGGGCGGATGGGAAGCATGCGGGGACCGGCGGGCAGGCAGCCAGGCAGCATGCGGGGGCTGGCGTCCAGGTGGTCAGGCAGCCATTTCCTTAGCTCATTTCCCGGCTAAAATACATGCTAAAAAAAATCTGCTAGTGACCAGTCACTAATTCCACTGCCAAAAATCCCGCATAGGTGCTCGTTCATGTGCATAAACCCAGGATTTTTAGGTCAGTGGAAAAGGGGTATTCATTTGTATCTGCTGTCAATTGTATTGAAATAAATTGATGAGAAAGCTGTTCTACCACAATTTACTATATTGTACTGCATACTAGCTACAAAGAAGTGCTCTGTGTATTGTACTCCAGGCAATGGAGCCAGGGGACTGGTACCTGGTCGTTCTCCCTCTGGAAGCAAATTTTAACCAGCGGGAAGGGAGCCATGGTACAGAAAGCATCCAGAGATTTAAATTATAAAACCAAGACTTATACTGTAGATGTTTTGCAGAGGAGTAGGCAGTAACTTTCTCTCTTTGTCCATCTCATGTACACAGGGGAGAATATTCCCCCTTGTCTACCAGTTACAATGTAGAAATAATTTGCTTGTATCCAGCCTGAGGCTTGTGCAAGTGGCATGCCTCTAGCTGTATCTGTTGAGAAGACAGGAACTGAACAGCCACCTGCTGTAATGTATGTCTGTACTGAATAAAAAAGGGCTGGTGTAGCACATGAAATGTGTACCATCTGCAGATCTGCGTGCTATGTATACCCTGATACTGAACTGAGAGTACTGTCATATTTAGGATATCTTTTGGAGATAATAAACATGGACTTGCTTCTTACACACCTTTATCGGCTGTATTAGGAAGGCATAATCCATTCTCCAAGTGTCCTGAGTAAGCCCATTGTCTCCAAGTGTACCTACTTGCTGCTAAGCCAGAAAGAGCAGCCACTAGAAATCAGCCATTACCATCCGGGACGTGCTGAAAAGCTGCAAGTCTGTGCTGCAAAAGTATGCTGTGATCACAGCACACTTCAGTGTGGGAGCCTGATGGGGGTGGGGCTGTAAATGTGTCATGAAACTCCTCCCCAATCACAGCTTAACACAGAAAACCACAGATTCGCATCTAGAGCAGAGATGTTTCTTCCTCGGCGTCTGTATTCAGAATGATTTCTGGCCAATCAGGAGCCGACTTTCTCGGCTCCTGATTGGCCAGAAATCATTCTGACTAGAGACGCCGAGGAAGAAACATCTCTGCGCCTGTGAAAGTCCTGTGAGCCGGGTACCAGATGGGAGCAGCGCTTCTGCCGGAGAGGATGCCGAGGTCGTCGCCGGGGACCAGGTGAGTAGGATTTCCTTCCTTAGGTACCCCTGGGGACTACCTCGGATCCTGGACCCCGGATTCTTCAGCCCAGGAGCCCCGGAACCCCGGACCAGCCCCGGAACCAGGACCAAGGCCCCGGAACCGGACTCTTCTGCCCTGGAGCCCCGGAGCACGGACCCAGGATCCAGGGACCGACCTACGGGCTCAAGGTAGGTAAGTATCAGTGTGTGTGTTATGTGTGTATTAAACTTTTATTTTTCAGGGTGTCAGTGTGTTTTCTTTTACTATTTTTTGTACTGTAGAACTACAAGTGCCAGCGGGCCCTTTAATGCCTCGCATGCTGGGACTTGTGGTTCTCCAAGTCCCAGCATGCGGGGTAGGCTTGCTGGGACTCATAGTTCGCCAGTAGAAAACAATAGTTTTTCTTCTTTTTTTTACACAATCCATCAGCCCGATGCCCACCGCCCAGGGGCATCGGGGACAGCCCCGAACTATCAGCATGGGCTGGTAAGTCCTGGAGGGGGGGGACCCACTTCCCCAGGACCCCTGCCCATGCTGACCAGCCAGGGGGTTAATGCTTTGGCCGCGGGACCTTATATAATAAGTGTCCCCCGGCTGTGGCATTACCCTGCTGGCTGGTTGGGTCCGGTGCTGGTTCTTAAAATACGGGGGACCCCTAGTCATTTTGTCCCCCGTATTTTGGGAACCAGCGCCGGACCTTGAACCTGGTGCTGGTTTCTTGAAATCAAGGGGACCCCTATTTGTCGGGGACTCTGATTTTATGTCACCAGCACCGGCTCAATGAGCCCGGGGCTGGTTATGCTCTGGCGGGGGACCCCGCGCTCGTTTTTTTTTTTTTTAATTTGCGCTTTCCTGCAAACGTGCGATTTTCACACATGAAAATCGCACATTTTCAGGACTAAAGACATCGCACCACTTCGCCGCAAATCGCACCACTTCGCACTTTTCAGCCTCCAAATCGCATCACATTAAATATGCGAATTATGACTGAAAAATGCGATTTTAAAAAGTGCAAATAGCGGCGATGTGGTGCGCTAAAAAAACATGCGCATTTATCTCAAACCATAGAATGTCACCCTTAAGGTGCATACAAACAGTGCGATATAAGCTACCGATTTTGACTATACAGCACCGTGTGTATACAGCTTGCGTTGCGCGCCCCAGATGAATCGGCGTCACAAGAAAAAATAGACCGTGCAGCCAGGTCAATATTGACTATATTGTGTACAATCTACAGTAGTGTTCTAGTATAGTCAAAATCTTACATTACCAAAAAGTGTGTATATCGTTGATTTCTGGGATCTGGGAGTTCGAGGGAAATCGCATAGCTAAAATCTCACTGTGTGTAGACACCTTGTGGGAGGGGTTGGTGTAAAATGGTCTTACACAAAACCCACATAAAGAAGAATAAACCATGATTAAACAACTACAGTAGGTAATGTATCATTAAACTTGTAGCACCCAGCATTTCCAACTAGAAATGAAGAGATTTTACACCAAGCCTTTGCACATGAGTGAAGAGAATATTTTTGTAATAGTGTTTTCGTTGGCTACTCAGCAGTAGGGATGGAGATTGATGGTTTATGGCTGATATTGAATACTTTTGCCATCGATGTGGGAGAACCAGATGGATTCCCTACATTTATGTCAAAGGAGAACCAATGTTTGATTTTTTTTTCAGTGTGTCGAGGCACTGAGCATGGCTCTGCCCCCTGACACCCAGTAGCCCCGCCCCCACATTTTGATTGGTCCTTGGGCCATTCAGTCAAAGATAATGGATAACCATCAATAGCTAAAACTATCGATGGTTATCTATCACATAGTTTCTGACTATCGATGGCTGGGTGCATTATCGCCATTGATGGCAAAAATCGATGGCGACTGTACCGATGGCCATCCCTGCTCAGCAGCATATATTTCCCTTTATAACAACTAAGCTCCTAAATGCATCAACGCTTACATGTCAATCAGAGTATCCCGTACCTCATGTGATGAGAATGTTCAAAATCCATTTAAAGCAATTGTATTTCTTTTACATTTTTTTATTTTATTTGGCAGAAAACAGGTTAACCTGCACTCTGGGGTTATCTGAAAATAGGGGATTAATGTGCAGGAGATTAATATAAATGTATTGTGTGAGGCATCAAATCCTGGAAGGCTTATTGCATTAGCCACTTGCACAAAATTCTGTAATGTATTGTTATGCATATTGAATAAAAGTATTAGGACATTAACCCTGCTGATTCGACAGTGACTTGAATACTGAGCTCAGAAATTGGGCTGAGAGCAGGTATTACTACGGCCTATGGTTGTACATGGTGTCTATCTATCACGTATCTCAATTTCAAGGGTAGTGACTTTGCTAAACACAGAATTGTGATATACTTCCTGACTCTACTTACTCTCCCACCATGCAGGCATTGGAGTACCAAGACATATCAAATCCTGAGGTGGCAACTAATGCAGCATTTACTGTCTTGAGGACACTGTGGACTCCAGACTATGGGCCAGATTCTGTAAGCTTCAAAAGTGATAAAATGGAGAGTGATAAACAGCCAGCCAATCAGCTCCTACCTGTCATGTCACAGACTGAGTTTGAAAAATGTCAGGCATGTGCTGATTGGCTGGCTGTTTATCAGTCTTTATTTTATCACTTTTGAAGCTTAGAGAATCTGGCCCTTAGGGAGAGCGTACAGTATGTGTGTGGGGATAGGGGCTTTGTACTAGTGGGCAGGAGATATTATTAATTGCCAAGGTTTAATCTATTAGACACTAGTGTTTTCTCTTGGCACCACATAGCCCAGAAGACATGGAGAGGAAACCTGTGTGCGGATTGGAAGCTGATTATATTTGCACCTTGTCCCTCACAGAGCTGGGGTGACTTTTCTTGGTAACTTTAAAGGTTTATCTAGTATTGGTATCCCTTACATGAGCAGAGTGATGCAGGGTTGCTGACTTTTTAATGCTCCTCTCCGGGAGAAGCCCGGAGAGGAGACTTTCCTTACCCGATGGGGGCGGGGCTTGACGGTGATGTCATTATGCCCCACCCCCACTACGGGAAATAGTAGAAATGACTGATATCCATGGAGGGGCGGGGCTAAAATGACGCGATTGTGCAATTTTAGCTCCGCCCCCTCCTCTGAGACCCGTGGATTGCGGCATTTACATGGAATCTGGGGGACCCCGGGGTGTTCAGGGGGGTCCCCCAGATTCCGGGAGGGTTGCCCACCCTTCCGGGGGGCCGGGAGGGGGGCCGGGAGGGGGACCCGATTTTCGGGAGACTCCCAGGAATTCTGGGAGGGTCGGCAACCCTGGAGTGATGATTTATCACATTTTTACATGTACAACATAAACACAAACATATAAACAACCACCCAAATTGCAAGCTCACAGTTTCTAACAGTTAACGCTGAAAAATTGTAAAACTCAGTAAACATGTATATGTATATATAATACTGTAGATAAAGAATGACTGGACTGCTTTTGTATTTATTTGCCAGATTCCCAAACAGTAGATTTATGTAGGGGGTTAGACACCTGTAATTCCAAGATACAAAATCCACACATGCTGCATTGTGGCATCTTGTTGTTTTGTGACATAACATGAACTTGGGGCACTGTGTGGCATTATGTGAACTAAGGCACAATTGTAGTTCATAAAATAAACTTGGGCATTACTACTATGGGGAAAAAAATAAACTCTGTCACTTCTATGGGGTATAAAATAAACTAGGGCAATACTATGGCACATAAAATGAACAGTTGGGTGGAGAGAGTGGTCGCTCTAGGAGGGGTCCCTTCAATATGTTGCTATGGGCCCACAAAGTTTTGGGAACGCCACTGCTTTTTTATGTTGGTCTTATAAGCATGCCTAGATCGGTTTGGATAGTGACCGCAGTGAACCAAGTTGTCTAATTTAAGGTAACAAAATTACTTTTTTTTTTGTTTTTAAATTCCCAAAGTTCATGCTGTCACCCAAGTGCATTAAAAGCATAAGCATGTGATTTTCAGACAGTCATTGTAACTGCTGTTTTGTTTATATACAAAAGGTGAGTGTGATCATGATTTTTTTTGGGTGGTGTGAGGAGAAGCAGTGTGTGTGTGTGTGTGTGTGTGTGTGTGGGGGGGGGGGGGGGGGGGGGTGATGGTGCAGTTTGCAGCTCCATACCCCCCTTCCTTCCCAACTGGTCTTACTCTCCATGTTGGGTCTGGTGCCAAGGGCAGAAGTAGTTAGCATTCTCATTTCATGTCATTAGTTCAGGGAGGGACAGCGCCTTAGTTTTTCTAGCTGGCAACCGTAGGCATAAACATAGTGGGAAAAGGGAATGTGTCAATAAGTCTAGAGCAGGGGTCAGGGAACTTTTTTACCTTTTACTCCAAAATATATTTAGATATGCTGACATTACCCCCTTGATTTGAAAGGAAGGAAATCATATAATTGCAATATGCATTGTACCCCCAGAAATGTGTGATATATCCTGCTGGTATGGTACACAGCCTGGCAACCATTGATGATGATGATGATTACCATGTATGGCTGTGTGTAGTACAAAATTTGTACAACATACCGACATACACGATAATCATCATCATTATCATCAATGCCTGCCAGGCTGTGTGTGTGTGTGGTATAGCCATTGATAATGTGACGTCCAGGCAACTATTAGTGTCAGTATTACACGATGATATAGTGACAGTCTGTGCAAATTTATCCCCTAGACTAGAGATGGTTATACCTTGACAGGAGCCTATAACCAGGCAAAGAAACTCAGTGCTGCAGCGGGAGTACAGACTGCGCGCTGCCGAGATGGCACAGCAACTAGTTGACTCTACCGGAAAAGCGGGCAGACTTGGAGTTGGGGCCCGGGGCATCACGCAGGTTAGCGTGTTATACACAAGGGCCTGATGCACTGCCCTGCAGTACAATTGACACTACAGTACTGTAACACACACAGCCGGGCATGCATTTAGAATCTATATGCAATTAAATTAAATTATTTGGGGTAATGGAAGGTCGAGCTGCCGAGACACAGTTGGGTATGCATATAGATTCATATGCATGCCTGGTTGTGTCTCGGCAGCACGACCGTCCATTTCCTCCAATAATTTCATTTTACCCCATTTGGGGTAATTTAGCCCTGTTCCCTGACCACTGGTCTAGAGGGTCTCGACCCAAGATATAATATTTTATCATTTTCAGTGAGAGGAGTGTGTAGTAGATATTATAATGGTAAGGGGGCACTGTAATGTGTCATAATCTGACATGCACATTGTAATGTAGAAGGCACTATAATGTTACATAGTAATAAAAGGGGCACTGTAATTTGGCACAAAATGAACAGGAGGCACTATAGTGTGGCATAATATGAACTGGGGCACTGTAACTTTGGATAGCTTAAACTGGAGGGCATTTTAATGTATGGATTGAGGCTCTGTAATATGGCATAATATGATCTGGGGACACTGTACAGTATGTCATAATGTGAATTAGCTATATTGTGTGGCATGCATAATGTATATTGGCAGCCCTACAATGTGACATAATGTAAACGAGGAGACTACAATGTTTCCAAATATAAACATAGAGCAATACTATTGGCACGTATTAACTAGATTATTGCTATAGTTCAAAAAATGAACTAGGGCACTATTTATGGGGCATAAAATGAATAACTTCTGCAGAGAGGTGTCTGTTAGGAATCATTTGGACAATAATATGTTGCTATGGGATCCCCAAAGTTCTGGTTACTGGCAACCTTCACGCCACAGGAAGCAGGTATGCTGTGATAGCAATAAAGATTTTAAATAGACAAGTCTCATTTAAATATGAATTATTAACCCTGATAAATATGTGAGTTGTGAAAGTGTCATTCATGAAACAGACCCAGCTCCTCCATCAAGATCTTCTTGTCTTCCTGCCTCGGGGGCAAACGCAGGATTTTCAGAAGGAGGTTTCCAGAGGGGAGGAGCAAAGCACGGAGATGGACACTTAGGTGACCCAGTATATGTCGGGTCAGTTAAAGTATTATAGATAGACCAAATGTATATAAATAATAATAATATTAATAATAATAATAATTAAAAAAAATATATATATATATAAAATATATATATATACATACATACATATATATATATACATACAGGGGCGTCAACAGCAGTGTAGACCCCTGGGCAGAGCAATGTATTGGGGCCCCTACCGATCTTTCAGCAGTAGGGGTGGGGGAAGCTTTGATGTCCCGCGGGTGGTAGGGGGTATTATATCAAAAGCTCAGCATGTAGGGCCTGGATCAGTAATTTCCACTAATTACCCCTTTACTGCACAGATGCTGGGAGATGGGGTGGCAGAAGGGGTCATTGGGCTGAATGAAGGGGCCCTGATACATAACTTCCAGGGTGGTAGAGGATGTTTAATATGCAGAGTAGGGGTGTATAGTGGAGTGGGCTTATTATTCATAATTTTCTGGTGGGGGGACAGCTTGCTTGACTGCAGATATCTCCAGTTCCCGGAAATACATTTCTTAGATTTTAATGGAATTAAAAACTAGAGAATCCCACCTACCAAATGGTATTGTGGACTAAGGGATCAGAGTTCAGGAGGCAGAGCAATCTGCCAACGAGAATATAAAACTACATACCAGGTGTGTGGAGCTGGAGCAGTAACCAGCTGCTGGAAGGCTGATACAGTATCTCTGGTTTTGGGAACAGTAGATACAAGCTACTATTGTCCATTAAAGGGGGAGAGCCCCAGCTTTTGGAATATACCCTCAGAAAAACTCTAAGTCAGACAGAAAGTGAAATATCTGACTGGGAAGAGCAATTAACAGGCTTGGATGGGGACCACTGCTTTGAAGTCAGATATCTCTGGTTTTCAAGGGCCTATTTTTAAAATTAAAAGCGGGGACCCTCATGGAAAGCGGGGACCCTCAGCTTTTAGCCTATGGCCCTTAGACTCCTGGGGGGGGGGGTTTCTGGGTACTCAGAAACCCCCCCTGCGTGCGCCACTGTGCCTTGTTACATATAACAGTCGGAGCCAATTTATGATTTGCACAAGTGCGCAGAATAATGCAGATAAACTAGTAATCTGATGGGTTGAATTGAATCTATGAAATTAATGTATGGACATTCCTCACTTAACAACCTACCTGTTTATAAACCGCTCAGACTTATCGACCGCACTGTGAATGCTCACAGTTCCGACCCCGCCTGCTCAGACATATGACCCGCCCTTGCGCCCTGCCTACCCATTCGTACTTACGACCCACCCAGACTGTTTAGTGACCCGTGCTGCGCATGTTTTGCAGTGTCTCAACAACATGTCAGAGAATAGGAGGGTAGGAGGAGTATGATGTTTCTTTATTTAGAAGTGGACTGTACTTGTATAATGTATTTTTATACACTTTCATTTAAGGACCGAGTCGTAGGAACGGAACCCAGTCGTTAAGTGAGGAATGTCTGTATAAGTAACAGTGTCATGATTATTGGTTAAGACAATAACATTGTGCATCCATGAGGGTTGCTATAATAATATAATAGGGTATTTAAAGCAATATTTAGCAATTAGTGTTATATAATTACAAGGAATCTAACAAGTGCCATAATATAAGTGTCCTGAGAGAGCCGCACTTTTGTGAGTACTGTAATGATAGCGTTAGTGTGGAATGAATAATTGGATAAATAATGTCATGTATTATATGCCTTACGCAGGAGACGTTGGCAGTGAAATGGTTATAAGTGCCAAGCCTGTGCTTATGAAGAAGCGCAGAGAATTCTCAGTCCGGCTATTCTATCTTTTCCAGATAATTAAGCTGTCCTGTGAGTGTATGTCAGCTTTCTGTAACCCAGACACTTATTAAAACTTCTCCAGAATTTAATTAGCCTGCAAGTTTAAGCAGCGTGTAAATGGCCGCTAATGATACGCTATGTTCATCCCTGTTATTTCTTAGATCCTTATATGAAAGTTACAATGGCAATCTAGTGCTGGCTTAATAACCTTATCTGTCCCTTCCATCACATCTCATGTTTAAACCCCTCTCACATCTTAACACTACTTCCATCACATTAACTGCTCAGCCATACCATGTCAGTATCTCCTCCCTTTACATATTCGCCGCGGTATAATAAAGTGGTAAGGGTGATAATTTTCACCTCCCAGTTAAGTATTTAAAGTAACTGAAACACTTTTAGGGCAACTCCACCATATTTAAGTAGCCCACCTCTGTGTAGCTGGATGAGGATAGGCACAATTTCCTACACTTACTGTAAGCTATAATTACCTTTTTTTTTTTTATTAATTCCCTTAATCAGATCTCAGAGAGGACATTAGAGGAGCAACTTAACTGTTGGCAAAAAAATATTAATGTGACCCCACCTACTATTTAATAAGATCAGTCAATATAGAGTTGTCTGCCACGCTGATACTTATTCCAGTGTCCTCCACTGACGCAGCTATGTTTATGAACCCTGTACCTGTTAAGCCCCATACACACGGGGAAATGGGAGCCGGAGGCGCTGACCATTGTGCTTAAGCCAGTGGTTCCCAAACTGTGTGCCGTGGCACCCTGGGGTGCCTTGGGGGACTTGCAAGGGTGCCCTGAGTTGGTGGTCCAGGACCAATTAAAGTTATTTATGTCCATTATAATAGTCAAATTGTGGACAAACAGAAGTGAATCCTGTACATTACCACATAACTGATGCTAAGGATGAGAAAGAAACATAATTTATTTAACTTAATGTTTGTTTCTGACTTTCTCAATAAGAAACCTTTAGCATACCTCCCAACTGTCACGATTTTAGAGGGACAGTCCAGATTTTCGGGTCCTGTCCCGCTGTCCCACCCGCGGCAGGCATTGTCCCGCTGCGGGGGGTGGCAGTTGGGAGACCCCCCAAACTAGTAGAATAGACGCTGTGCGCATGCGCACAGCGTCTATTCTCGTATGAAAATGAGGTCGCGGCTAATTAGCATAAGCCGCGCCCTCATTTGCATACGCCCCGCCCCCTTTTCGGCGCGCGAGTGTCCCTATTTCTTCGGATCAAAAGTTGGAAGGTATGCTTTAGCCTAGGGGTGCCGCGAAACCATTTCTGATACTTCTGGGTGCCGTCATTAAAAAACTTTGGGAACCCCTGGCTTAAGCGATCTGTGCTCATCTGGGTTTTGCCCATTCCCCGCAATCTTAGCAGTGTGTTTCCCATAAGTCCTTATTTTGCTTATTTGTTTATGTACTCTAATTGGATGCTGCAGATCCCTTGTTGCACCATATAAATAAAGGATAATAATAAGAGAGGAGTCTGGGAGAACTACACCACATTTGCGAGTCTCCCAGACAATCCAGTCTGCTACAGATGACAGCATATGGAGTAATGAGCTATTAGGTGTAGTTACATGAACTATTCTAAGGTATTTCAGCAGAAAGGATGCTTTGTGTGTACTGTATATAATAGAGAGGTATGCCTGGGAGCTGGTCAGCGTAGTCAATCAGCGGTAATCAGTTATCGTACTCAGTCAGCAGTACATTGTATCCATACCTTCCAACATGACCCATTCCATTAGGTACAAAATGCTCTGTCCCTGGACTTCCCTGCCAGTGGCAGTTACAGAGGATGGCCTCCAGCACAGACCAAAATTTAAAGAGAGGGGGTCACATCAACTGCCAGTGAGTTCAGGACAGAGATGTTTGAGGTGGAATTAGGTGTGGCTCCCCTTTTTAAATATTGGACAGTGGTGCAGCCACACATCTGCAACTGCCACTGGCAAGGAAGTCCAGGAACAGAGCATGTTGTACCTAATGGAATGGGTCATGTTGGAGGGTATGTTGTATCAGTTATGGCTGCCGACAAATTAACTATCTTTAACCTGCCGCAGATGAAGGAGTCAGTGAATTTCTTACAGCGTCACCACTTTCTCCCAGAGACAAAGATGTTTGCAAATGGCCATCCAATGAGACCCCCTCTTCACTTTCAAAACAACATCAGCCTATGCCCCATCATTGGAAAAAAAGCTATCCTTGTGATCTGTCCAAATCCATTACTGGGAACTGTTAACATAATATATATTTTTAAACTGTGTGGTGGGCCTATATCACTGAATTTAATAGTAGTTGAAAAATTTGAACCATTATTTACAAGGCAAGACCAAGCCATGTAAATGATTGCCCCTTTTAAAAACAAGTCAGTTGGGCCGACAACCCGCAAGGCCACTGAACTCGTAGGCTATTACACCCAGTCCTAAATGTCTAAAAGAGTGTTGACCATGACCATGTCAACCTAAATCTTGTTTTGACCTTCTGTCAATGTCGACCGTTCTTTAATGTCTACCTAGTCACTGTCAACCGTTAGTGACCGTTGACCTAGACGTTGTAGATCTTCTATACCATAACCGCAAAAGGATATAAAGCAACTGTATGTAGTGCCATCAGGACAACTTCTTGGGTGAGACTGGACATGATTGCAGTAACTGCCACTGAAGGCTGGCGACTTGGCAGAGGCTATTAATGGACTGGTAAGTACCAGGCATGTTATGCACCTTACTATATTGCCCTGTGTGCTGTTTGTGCAATATAGTGCTGTTTATACATTTCTCTCCTCCGTACATGTGTGATTGCCGAACCTATCGTCCTATTGAACCAAGCCGCCCATCGCAGATGCCAGGAAATCTCTGTCCTACAAGCGAGTTCCCTGGCCTCTTCCCACTTCCTAAATGGCAGCGACGTGCCCCTGTTTCTCTAACTGGATCCTGACGCGCCCCCTCTTCACTTTCAAAACAATATCAGCCTATGAATCAATGACAGACTGATGCCGCCCTGCATCCTATGCCACAGAACCCATTCAAGCATGTTGGATCCTGCGCATGCACACAGTACCGAAAATCAGCACTTTGCAACAACCTGAACAACCCCCATTGTGAGATATACATTTCAAGCCAGGTAGCTGTTCTCCTTGGGGTATAATACACACACCCTGTCTGTATGTAGAGACATGCCAGACACAATGATAAGGGACAATGTATCTGAGAAAATAAATACACTGAATTGCACTGACGGTCCTACACTTCCAATAACCTAAGTCTATTATAATGAGCCACAACAAACAGTGGGAACTGTCACAGGAACACAGCGCGTACAGTGAGGAGAGGGAGGGGTGGCAAGCGCCACCCCATAAAAACATCAAACAGTGAGCATTTTCAAAGCTTAATAGGCGCCTCAATTAGTCCCGTCACTAGCTCTCACATCCCGAGCCTCCAGAGATTCGTAAGTGCTCTTTTTTTTCATGAGTGGTGAGGATTTATCGCATGTCATATTGAAACAACTGCAACTGTCACAGACACTGTATTAACCCCTCAAATGCTACACAGCTCCGTCTAGCTGGAAAAGGTGTTAGCTGCAAAGTGTTTGAATTGCCAGATATATCAAAGGAAGAAGTAAAGCAAGACATTGGTTCCCCCAGCTCACTGAATGGTATTAGTAACCAATCTTGAACGCTACATGATAATACTCAGTATTAACCCCTCCCTTGCATGCACCTGAGTGGTATTACTGAACTAATTGAGCATCTACCACTATCCATATATAGCAAAGGAAGAGGCTGAGAAGATTTGTCACAAATTCGCAGCCCTAGCAAGCAGCCATCAGCAGGTTCATTAGCAAATGCCACGGAGCACCAATTGGTTCTGTGCGAGGCTGTCTCACTTTTCAGAAACTTTCATTTGGGAAACTTTAATAAATTGATCTGTTAGGACAGACAGAGAACTCACAATGAGAGAGGTTAATCACTATTTCTGATGATTAGGCTTACAAGATCTTACAGCACAGACAGATATATGTAAGTATAGCCGGCATGCAGTCAGGATCCTGGTTGTCAGGATGCAGGTTTTGGATAGGCAATAAGTGGGAGGTTTAGGCTGCCAGGAGGGGACGGTTTGGGTTAGGCTATGCAGGCGCGCCCCCCCCAGGCCTGAGGGAGCTGCTGCAGTGTGCAAGCTCCTCTCACTCTCAGGCATTTCCGTTCCCATGGGACTTAGTTTAGTGACAGTGGTGATGTTGGACTGGCCGGACTCCCGGAGGCAGTGACTGTGACGGTATGCATGTTGGGGGTGGCGGCAATGGCGATGGGTGGTGGAGGAGCACGGACAATGCCTGCTGGGTGAGTTTACACTATGTTTAGTAAATTATCGTGGCTGCACTTTATTTTTATGTGAAAGAGGCTGTGTGTACATTAGTGTATACTATGTCTGTATGCTGCTGTGTCCGTGGGTATGTGTACTGCCTTTGTGGGGAGGTTTAGGTACAGTAAGTTATGTGTGTTTGCTGTATCATGTATGTATGGATGTATGTATGTATGGATGGATGGATGTGTGTGCACCTGTTGTACTGTATGTATTTATGCCACTGACTGTGTGTGTGTGTGTATGTGTGTGTGTCTCCTTTGTGTATGTATGCTGAGAGTATACTGTGTATATGTTTGTACAGCTGTATGTAGATTTACAAACTACAGTAGGGGACATGCTGTGATTTCATGATTAAGTTCCCTTTGGAGTTCTGATTTTGCTGAATATGTGTATATAAAATGTGTGTGTATGGAAGGGATACATACGCGATCCCTGTGCTCAGGATACCAGAAATCACCTGCCCGACCCAGGCATCCCGATAATGTAAATCCCGACAGAGGCTCTTGCGGCAGCCTAACCCTTCCCCCTGGCCCTCCTAACCCTGCAGCCTATCCCTAAGTCCCTCACTAGTGCCTATCCCTGACCCTGCATTCCCTAAGTACAAGCTAGCGGTCTCTACCTACTTACCAATCGGGGTGTCGGCTAGCAGGATTCTGTTGATGACATCCTGATGGCTGGTTATATGAAGGCAGTAGGGATGCTGGCATCAGTACACTGAACAATGGCATCCTGACCACTGGGATGCTGCCTTTATCCCGTACGGAAACCCCCCATGAAAATCCTGCGTTACACCTGCTGTGGGAGGGGCGGGATAGGGGTAGGCTGTGGGAGGGGTGGGATAGGGCTAGGCTGTGGGAGTGATGTGTAAGGGGTAGGGCAGGCGTGGCCAAACCTGTCCTCAAGATCTACCAATGGTGCATGTTTTCCAGGCAACCTCTGGATCTATAGTAGGAATGAATGCAGCATGTTTTAAAATGTAACAGTTAGTAATGACTACAGCTGTGCACCAGCTAGGTGACCTGGAAAACGTGGACCGTTGGTAGATCTCGAGGACCGGTTTGGCCACCCCTGGGGTAGGGCATACTTCCCAAACTGTCCTGATTACAGTGTGGCAGTCCCACTATTTGGACACTGTCCCGCAGTCCCTCCCTTGGGTGGCAATGTCCCGCGGGTAGGGGATAGTTTGGGGTCACCGCTGCCAGTGATCTCTGCAGAGATGCCGTGCAGTGCATGCAGAGAGGGAGGGAGTAAAGGGAGCTGGGGGCTGTCCAGTTGCTAGGAGAGGCATGCCCCTGAAGATTATAAAAATGGGGTTTGTGGTGCTAGGCCGTGCCCCTCTACCCAAGGCTATGCCTGCCCACCCATTAGCTATGCCCACTTTTTAGGACGGCAGGTCCCGATTTAGGGATAACAAAAGTTATGAGGTATGGATAGGGTTAAAACACTCACTGGGATCTAATGGGATGCTGAATGCTGGATTGCTGCTGTTGAATTCTGATACCATCCTGTATAGATAGCTCAAGGCTTGAATAGTGCAATTTATCATTAAGTATTAGTAGCTTAATCCCCAAAATACCAGTTTTTCAAGGGGCTAACGGCAAATATTTAATATAATCACAATGTTTTTACTGAGGGGCTGCAGCAGATATCTCTGATACCTCCCAACGGCCATAGCCCCCATAGGTTTCTACAGGGGATGCAATGCTGCCTGATTTATCATATTCCAGAATGCAAAGCATTCAAAAGACTGGTCCCCGCCTGCTGTAGCCTATGGTCCACATTTTGCGTTGAAAGCCCTGAGAGGGTTCCCTAGAACTCTCCTCGGCATTGGCCACCACATATATTCAGTCAGCGTCACTGTGCACGTGCAGGAGCCTCACTGCACTCGGAGCACATTGCATAGATGGGCTACCCCTGCAGGTGCTCTATAAGCACCTGCCCATTAGAATCACATATTTTAAAGCAATTCTGGGCACTAATATAGCACCCAGATTGCATTTCATATGCAATTATTTATAAATGGGCCCCTATGTGAGGGGGGGGGGGGGGGGGGGGAGTAACTAGTGTATTGGTGGGAAGGTTCTGGGCTTCTGTGGCTCCCGGCTGGGTGTAACAGGGGCTATTTTCTCTGTTTGCCGAGACAAGGCTGTTTCTATTAGGGGACAAGCTGCACAAGGAGAGACAGCGTAATACAGTGTGAGCGGGTGCAGGGGGAGTGCCAGGCATTAGAGGCAGTCCAGTCCCCATAGCATTGGAGGCAGTCCAGGCCCCATAGCATTGGAGGCAGTCCAGGCCCCATAGCAGCCACATAACCTCCAATGATGGTAGTTATGCCACTGGCTGTAACCTTTCCCTACCCTTCTCCTCAGTAACAGCTGTCACAGACACCCCACCCTACTTTACTCAGTGCAGGGGCAAACGCAGGATTTTCAGAAGGGGGTTTCCAGAGAGGGGCGGAGCAAAGCACGGAGATGGACACTTAGGTGACCAGTATATGCCCGGTCAGTTAAAGTAATTGGGAGTAAGGGAATTGGGCTGAATGAATGGGCCCTGAAACATAACTTCCAGGGTGGTAGAGGATGTTTAATACGCAGAGGAGGGGTGTGTAGTGGAGTGGGCTTATTATTCATTACTTTCTGGTGGGGGGACAGCTTGCTTGAATGCAATTATCTCCAGTTTCTGGAAATAGATTTCTTAGATTTTAATGGAATTAAAAACTAATTCCACCTACCAAATGGTATTGGGGACTAGGGGATTAGAGTTCAGGAGGCAGAGCAATCTGCCAATGAGTATATAAAACTACATACCAGGTGTGTGGAGCTGGAGCAGTAACCAGCTGCTGAAAGGCTGTTATCTCTGGTTCTGGGAACAGTAGAGACAAGCTACTAGTGTCCATCAAAGGGGGAGAGTCCCAACTTTTGGAATATACCCTCAGAAAAACTCTAAGTTAGACAGAACCTGAAATATCTGACTGGGAAGAGCAATTAACAGGCTTGGATGGGGACCACTGCTTTGAAGTCAGATATCTCTGGTTCTCAATGGCCGATTTTTTTAATTATTGTACTCATGGAAAGAGGGGACCCTCATCTTTCAGCCTAGGGCCCTTAGACTCCTGGGGGGGTTTCTGGGTACTCAGAAACCCCCAATGCGTGCGCCACTACACTCACGGAATGTTCACTACAAGCTACAGAGGGGTAAAAGTAGTTGCTGGGAGCAATACCGTGTTGAGAGATGTGTTTGTCATGAGTCTAAGAGAGAAATGGATGCCTTTCAGCCTCTAGTACCCTTAGGCATCCAACTAAGAATGTCTCATGGTAAAGCAGTGTCTGGATTTATTCAGTAATGTTTAATGCAAGGTCCCCAACTTTATTAATAGAATGATAATGCATAGTGCTTAAAACTGGAATGTCAAAATTGGTGAAAACATGTTTCCTGAAAAGGAATACAGTAGGTTTTGATATATGATATTTCAGGTCTGTAGAACTAGATGTAAAGTGATCAGATATTAATAGATGGTGACTCGCATATCTAACAGTCTTCTCTTGTTCTACAGGTCTTTATACTTCCTTACATTTCATGCTGTGTGTGTGTAACATCTTACCCACTGAGCCATGACTTTGACCAAGTAAGACAGAACAGTGCAGCCCCTGACATTTGAGTTCACAAGATATGTTTTAATGGCTGGTATGCATACAGCAGGGGGGAGGAAACCTTTGGCTTTCATGTTGTTGGTAAAATACATTCTCCCATGATGCTCAGCATGCTAGTAGCCTTAAGGTTCCACTGTTTTCACAGGTTTCCATCACAGTAACCTACGTTTTTTTTAAATTGTAGCTGAACTTTCCACCTCACATAGAAATCCACTGTGGTTTTTTTGGTACTTGTTTCCTATCTGGGCGCCCAGGTTTTCTACGTACGGCACCGTACTGAAATCGGATCGCATCGCATCGTACACATACACGATATTGAACGATGCGATGCGATGCGATCCGATTTCCCATAGGAAACAATGTTAAATGGCTCAATTTAGCCAAATTATCATAGGAACAATAGTAAATGGGCCAAAAACACCCCTGAACATTGAAATGGCCCCCCAAAAGTAGTTGACGCCACCCCGCCATCAACGTGAACCCGAAGCGTGGCGAGCGCAGCGAGCCCGCGAGGGTCGGCGGTACGCGTCCTCCGACCTTTTCATGCCCTACTATCCACTAGGGCGTGGAGTGAGAATAGAATAGTGTGGCGAGCGCAGCGAGCCACCGAGCCCGAAGCGTGGCGAGCGCAGCGAGCCCCGCGAGGGGACGCGGATACCTTCACAGTTATACGCGTCCCCTCGCGGGCTTCCCAGGTGTCCATGGCGACGCGGACACCTGGGAAGCCCGCAAAGGGACGCGTTTACCTGTGAAGGTATCCGCGTCCCCTCGCGGGGCTTGCTGCGCTCGCCACGCTTCGGGCTCGGTGGCTCGCTGCGCTCGCCACACTATTCTATTCTCACTCCACGCCCTAGTGGATAGTAGGGCATGAAAAGGTCGGGGGACGCGTACCGCCGCCCCTCGCGGGCTCGCTGCGCTCGCCACGCTTCGGGTTCACGTTGATGGTGGGGTGGCGTCAACTACTTTTGGGGGGACATTTCAATGTTCAGGGGTGTTTTTGGCCCATTTACTATTGTTCCTATGATAATTTGGCTAAATTGAGCCATTTAACATTGTTTCCTATGGGAAATCGAATCGGATCGCATCGCATCGCATCGTTCAATATCGTGTATGTGTACGATGCGATGCGATCAGATTTCACTACGGAGAATAGCATGGTGCTCAATTTACTTAGTGGGCGCCCAGATAGGAAACAAGTACCGTTTTTTTTTATTTTTTTATATTTATTTTTTTCCAATCATTAGCAAACAAGAGTAAAATATCAAGGGGTTGCAGATCACAGCAGGGATATGAAAGAAAACAGATTTTCACAAGTCAGCCTTATTATTAATTTGTGCAAGGAAGTAAAAAACGATAACAAATGAAATTATATCATTAGTTTTATTTGCTTAACCCTTTGAGTGCCAAGTGAATTTCTCAAAATAGGCGTGAAAATTGGCAAGCAAACATTTTTATTCATCATAACGACCTGTAATGTTTCCCTTATATAGGAAATATAATCATCTTTTATAACAACATTTTTTATTGGAATTTATTTAACAAATGTGAGCGACGCTGGTATTTTTAGCAGATATTTTGCACATTACAGAGATGTTGGCACTCAAAGGGTTAATGTGGTCGATTCTGGGTCGCACGTAGTGAACTGAATTTGGCCCCTACCCCGATGGTTGAGTTTTGCACATGCTTATCGAGACAATCAGAATGACCGCCAATATGTATACTGTATGTAGCGGTTCTATATATACTGTGTATATATATATATATATATATATATATATATATATTATATATATATATATATATATTTATTACTGGGGACATTGGCAGAACTCAGCAGGCCCCATAGCTATACTTCATGTGGCCCCATCCTGATTTGCTTCTAGAGAGACATACAGTAGCTGCTAAGTTTTATGTCCAAAAATAGTGACCCAATTAATTTTATGTCCCGTGGTAGTGCCATAGTTCCTTTTATTTGTGGCCAGGTTTATTTTATGAAGCATAGTAGCACCCTAGTTCACTTTATGCTGCACAGCTTCCACATTATGAATATTGCTCATAGTACATAGTATTATGCTACATTGTGTAATGTTTGGATGGAGTGATGGTCTATTAAAAATATAATTGTACATTTTATTTATTACCAGTTATTTATATAGCACACACATATTCCACAGTACTTTACAGAGAATGCTTAAACAGTCCATCAGCACTTTCCCCAGTGGAGCTTACAATCTATATTTCCTACCACGTGTTTACGCACACACAGACATTCTAGGGTTAATTTTGTTGGGAGCCAATTAACTTACCAGTATGTTTCTGGCTTGTGGGAGGAAACCGGAATACCCAGAGAAACCCATGGTGGGAATGGAACCCATGACCGTCGGTGCATCTATATCATCAGGAAATTTCAAACTTTGTGCTTTTAATTTGGAGTTCTGTGATCTTGTAAAAGAAACAATAGGCTTTGGATGTGTAAATTTACCCCTATACTTTTTCAAGCCTAAATGGTAAAGTATATAACCACATCCCCACCACCAGTCATCACTGTCTATTCTAGGATGCGGGTAGCATCTTGGTGGATAAATTTGTATATTGTAACGGAATATTCTGCGCTATATAAGAAACTGTGAATAAATGTCAACGGTGGAATCCTGACTGCTGGCATCCTGATCCTAAATATGAGGGAGGGTTAGCTTAAGACAGGGGTGTTAGGGTTAGACATTAGCAGTGGACTTAGGGTCAGGCTGTGTGTGTGTGTGTGTGTGTGGTGTGTGTGTGTGTGTGTGTGCGTGTGCGTGAGGTGGGGGGTGGAGGGTGTTAAGGTTAGGTTTTGGGGAAGGAGAGTTAATTATTAAGAATGGGGCTAGAGTTAGGCTGTGGGGAGGCCGGGTTAGCTTTAGTCCGCAGGGAGGGAGGGTTAGGGTTAGGCACTAGAGGGGTGGGTTCAGGGTTGGGGTAAGGCTGCGGATGAGGGGCGGTTAGAGTTACAATGTAGTTATGGAGACTTAGGGTTACGGGAGGGCAGGGGGAAGATAAGTATACTCAACTGGCTCTTGGCGAGATTCTCTGCATCTGAAAGCCGGCAATGGTACTCTGGCCGATCATCCAAATGTACAAGGGGTTAAAGTGTGTGTGTATGTGTGGGGGGGGGGGGGGGGGGGAACACAGCTGGAATGGAGTTCTACCACCGTAATGGTACTGTAGGAGGAATTTAGTAAGTATCACCTGGGGCATTACGTATATATGCACTATGGGGAAGCTTAATGTACATGGCACTACGGGGGGGGGGGGGGGGGGTGGCAGTATGTAAATGGCTCTATGGGGGCAGTACATGAATGGCACTAGGGGGGGCAGAGGATGTAAATGACACTATGGGGGGCAGGATGTAGATTACGCTATAGGGGGCAGTACATAAATGGCATTATGGGGGGCAATATGTATATGGCACTATGGTGGGCATCTGTGCACGGGATGTACCAAGCACTGTACACCTGCAACCCATTGAGCTCATACTAATTGCATATGTACAAAGTTAAACAAGGGATTCATAATGCAAAGGGCAACTGTCCCTATAAGAGCTGCCCTCTGCAATGTGCTCTGGTGCCTGGTGGAGGGAGGCCCAATAAAGGAGGGGGGGGGGGCGTAACACTACGAGGTCACTCCACTGGGCGACTCCAACCCTAGTGACTCCTCTGATAATAAGAATAAAAGTTATACTTTAAGTCATAGAAGTAATAGTTTTCTGTACACCAAAATAGAATACTTTCCTTTTCTTGCTTAAATGACAATGTAACTGCAACATTAAACATACCTGCAAACCCTTCTCTGCTTCCTTTCCACCCCTTTGTCATTCTGCTACCAGAGTGGTGCTTGCTGCAATGTTTCTGAGGGGAAGGCTGTTCTCCAAGCACACCAACCTCTCAAGGGAGCCTGCTAGCAGCCCACAGGGTGAGGATACAAATATCACATTACAAAGGATCTTTCATATTACCCCTGAAGGGATATTATTTTTATATTATATTGTACATGACAGATCAGATTAAACAGCTACCTGACATTTAACAATGTCTTGCTTATAACGTCGCTCAGAGGAGGCAAGGGGGAGGATTTGGTATAAAACTTTCAAACAAACTGAAACAAATTATTAACAAGAGACAAAAAACCTCTCTCACAACGAGACGTGTTACAGGAGGTCAGGCTTTGAAACTCTATTCAAGATTTGGTGTAATGTATTACCAAGTGCTGTTTAATAGAAAAATGCATGCACACTATCTAGCACAATCCAATGCAATATAACTTTTCAACAAAATTCAATTCCTTCCCAAAACACGGACACAGACAGAGGCTAAACTTAGCACAGATGTGCTGCCTCCCAGCACAGGGGTTAGGGCCCTAGATGAGTGTTCTTCTATATGTCTTCACACATAAATAAAGATTACATACAATCTATGCTGGTACTATATACAGTACAGCAGGTTTCTCTCATGCCAAACCTTGGGGTGTCTGCTTTTACATAGAATCTTCACTAGAACTATCAAAGGTAAGGGATAGGAAGAGGTCTGGCAAAGGTTGCAGAGATGTTCACAAGGCCACTTTCAGTGACACGGCTAGTGGTGGCCACTGGGATTCACTGCAATATATGCCCGCAGCATCGTTTCTTCATATGGTAAAGTAACACCAACTACGGTAATACATAAAAGGCCGTCCACCGAGTATTTCCATGCAGCCCCTGGCTTCTTTCACATAAAAAGCCATCTTTTTTTCTCTTCTGCAATGCAGACCTCAGCTCTTCTACTTTGTGGCCCACCAAACTTTACAAGTGTTCTTATAAAATAGGGTTCACAGGAGTTAGGTTCACAGGTGAAAGTCAGTGGTGCATAAAATAAAAAATAACTATGGAGGAGACAGCAATCATTGGAGAGAGATAAAGTACCAACAAATCAGATTCTGCCCTTTTTCTAGCACAGCCTTTAAAATGACAGAAGCTGGTTGGTCTCTCTCCATATTATTTATATCCTAGGCTTAATATATCTCCTACATTCAATTTGATCTATATTTTTGCATGGAGCCACATCACATGACCTCCTATGCATCACATGACCTATTCTGAACAACACATGATAAAGAGGACTTACCCACATCTCCAGCAACATATCAGAAGTATTTTGACTGACAAACTGAATTGAAAGCCTCATGTGCACCCTACCCAACAAATCTACCACATGTTCAGCATGCCGCCTTCTCTGCTCAGGACATTTTCACTTACAGATAAAAATCACCCCCAGGAATATTCTTTCTCCAGATGCCTCTCCCCTACCAACACTCTCATATACTCACGTGGGGCGGCGGGCCGGGGTACTCGCCCATGGGAACACCCAGTGTTTCATGGGCGTTCCCATGGACATCGCTGGGTGACGTGGGCGGGCAGCTGACATCACTGGATGTCAGCTTCCCGCCCAGCTCCTCCCGAATGTGCACGCATATATAAGTGACCGGAGAGTCACTTTATATATGTGTGCACGCACTACAACTTTTGATGGTCATTGACCATCGAAAAATGTGGGCGGTTCCCCCTGGCCTGTGAATGGCGGTGCAGGCTCTGGTGGACACGCAAGGCTGTGAATTTGCAGCCTTGTGATTCAACCAGAATAACCCCCCTAGTCCCATAAAGATGCACATTCATTTGCAGTACCAGACATAATAGTGATTCATCACATGGTGCATGGCAATACATAATTCAGTGCAACAAATATATTTATTTATTTATTAACAGATTCTAATATAGCGCATGCATAATCCGCAGTGGTTTTCAGAGAATATTTGAACATTCACATCAGTCCCTGCCCCAGTGGAACTTACAATCTATATTCCCTATCACATATACACAGACATTCTAGGGTTAATTTTGTGTGGAGCCAATTAGCCTGCCAGTATATTTCTGGAATGTGGGAGGAAACCGGAATACCTACGCAAGTACGGGGAGAATATACAAACTCCACACAGAGCCATGGTGGGAATCAAACCCATGACCGCAACACTGTGAGGCAGTAATGCTAACCATTACACCATCCATACTGCCCCAGTGAATAATAACTTATGCGTAAGGCTGGGTACACACTTGGGTGATGGACAATCAAGCCTATGGTCAAGGTGATTTTCCTACTTTACATGTACAACACACCAGAAAAATAGCTGCCATGATGATACACTGCTAGCGGTGGTTGGCTGCACCCCTCAAACATTGGGTGCAGTCCCTTACCATTGCATTATCCTGGTGGACATATCGTTCCCCAATCTGATGCTGTACATAAATACATGAGGCTGTTAAACAACATAAAACAGCTCAAGGTCCAATAAAATATCATGATACATACCACCAGCCAACGGTTATGCGGTTATAGGTGGCACAGTAGCTGGAAACTGCAAACTGATAATTGTTTTCTGTGTAAATGGTAAAGTTTTGTGTTGAATTACATTTGTAAAAAGCCATTTTACCAATACACTCATTTATTTTTCTTCCTTTCCTTCGTGAATGTTTATTCATTTAAAATCGGTCCTTGCTTCAGTGGAGCTAACAATCTAATTCCCTACCCACAGCTACTGGGGCTAATTTAGGGAGTAGTAAATACTGGAAACCTTCCAGTACTGTATTATTTACACTGGAGACTTTAGAAATCAGAGAACCTGGATGAAACCAGCAGATACAAGGGAATACAACACTCATTTCATGCAAATATCATCCCAATCAGAAATGACTCCAATGCCTCAGCACTGTTTCGCCGATTGCAAATACAGTGCTTAGTAAAGCACCAGCTGGTACCACTCAAAGGGGGAAATTTACTAAGATGGGAGTTCTGGGTCACATGGGATATTGCTTTGGGCATCCTCCAATCAGATACTATCTACTATCTACTAGAAGGAGCTAAATAAATTAGAAGTAGATTCTGATTGGTTGCCCATACCCACATCCCATGTAACATTTCCCCACAGAGTGATATGTAAACCAGTTATGTAGTATGCAACATGTCGTACACAAGTCCAGTCATGGCATAATAAAATGTACAACCGTATATATATGGGACAATGTAGGACATGTTTGCACATTACATTGCTGTTGCTTTAGTTTTGCAAAAGCTCTTAAGAATGAGCAGAACAACATAATCACCCTAGTGGCTATAGGTTGGTCTAGCTCTGTGACTATGATCAGTGTGTAATTGGCTGCAGGCTGCCTCCCCATGTCAGAAGTTCTTATACACGGATATGTCACACCACAGTAAAACATATCAAAAATGTCAAACTGTAGGTTGTAGTACTGTGCGCAGGACATGAGAGGAGGACATGATAATGCACGAAGCTCCTGGAACATCACTTTAATTGAAGGCATTTTAAGTAAGAATGTTTATAGCTCAATTACATTACAGCTCATGCTGCAGTATGTCCTACAACAGTGGTTCTCAACCTCGGTCCTCAAGTACCCCCAACAGTGCATGTTTTCCAGGTCTCCACACAGAATCGCAAGTGAAATAATTAGCTCCACCTGTGATCTTTTAAAATGTCAGTAATAAATGCACCCGTGGACCAGCTGGGTGAACTAGGAAACATGCTGTTGGGGGTTCTTGAGGACCAAGGTTGAGAACCACTGTCCTACAGGACTGCAGAGGTGCCTGGAATAAGTTATGCAAATAACTGTAATGCAGGGTTGCCTACTTTTGAAAAATTATTTTAGGGAGAAATATAAAAGCCAGGGGGCGGGCCTTGCATCGCCAGGGGCCGGGCCTTGCATCACCAGGGGGCGGGCCTTGCATCACCAGGGGGCGGGCCTTGCGGCGCCAGGGGGCCCCTACAGTATTTTGATAAGCATGGAGCCAGATTAGACAGTGCTGGGAAACCAGGCAGAGGGGGAGGGCAAGTAATGAGTAGTGTAGTCGGGACAGTGCTGGGAGACACCCCCCCCCCCCCCCCCCCCCAGTGCAGCAAGGATTGAAAATAGCCATCTATATATAAATAAATATACAGCTAGCAGGATTCACCTGGAAAGACCCTTACTGTCTCCTGTGCTGGGTCACGATATCCCTGGTGGGTCTGTAAGGCTGCAGGCTCCTCCTCCTTTTTCTGCAGTAGTGGCAGTAAGGTGGCTGCCAGGCTGGGGCTTCTTTGAGCCTGTCAAGGCTCATGCTGTGTACACACTTGTACAATCTGCATGAGATCCAGATGAGATTTTGACTATATAGTCAAAACCTCATCTGGATCTCATGCAGATTGTATGGGTTTTATCCCAAGCGATCCAGATGCGTTCAAGATGAGCGCTCCCATATCTCAGCCAGAAAGTCTTGGCTGCCCTGTCTATATAGTGCAGATCTGCACTATATAGTCTAAATTGTATGCAGATAGTCTAAATTGTAATCACATCTGGATCTCATGCAGATTGTACAAGTGTGTACACAGCATCAATGTGCCAGTGGATCTGTCATGCTTCCGTCTCTGCATGTGCAGAGACTCAGGGAGCACAGGCGGGTCCGCCACATGACATCAGCGGCACTCGCAATGCAGCTACATACAGTAGCTGGCTCTCTCTCTCTCCCGGCTGAAAGATGTACAAGACAGCCCCGGGACCGTGACATCGCACTTGCGCGGGTGGCATGCGGTACACTGCCCCAAGTCCAGCCCACCACTGCCTGAGAGGGGAGTCAGGGGAGAATGGCCAGGCAAGGAAGCAGTAGTTGTTGGGAGTTGGGACAGTGGGGACAGTGCCGGGAGAGCAGGGGAATGAATAGAGCGCCAGCGCATACACTAACCACGCCCCCTACAAACGCTGTTCTTCTATCATCTTGAATAGATGATGCCAGCGGCATCACGTTGGCGACGGTGGCATCTAGCGCATGCGTAGTTCATATTGCGCAAGCGAGGCGACAGCTTCGGGAGAAAGGGGCCCTCTTCCGGGAGTCCGTGAGATGTCCCATGATTCCGGGAGTCTCACGGACATTCCGGGAAAGTCGGCAACCCTGCTGTAATGAGTGGGATATTAGTTACAAATTTTGGTTGATGAAATAAGCCCAAAGACATATGTTAACCAGTCACTTGGTCAATATGAACCATGTCAATGTTCAAAGTATCAACATTGCAATGTCGACATGGTCAAACTGTCAATAGCACCATGACAACACCCTCTTAATGGCGACATGGTCACATGGTCGACAATTACCATAAAGTACATAAAATGAGGAATTCAAGGTATACAGTATACAGAGTAAAGGCACTGATCATAATATTATACAGCACATATTGGACCAATCTGTCTATGCTTCTACTTAACACGTACAAGGACACGTGTCGTCTTAAGAACATCTGAGACTCTCAGTCACTCTCTACCTTTATTTGATGTTCTTATCTCAGTAACAAAAGGATATTCACTCTTTGCTGTGACGGCCAAGCCATTAATCCACACTTTTGATGTGTGCTAATCACATGTGTATTCATATCTCCTGTAATTGCCCCTTGCAGCTGATAAATTCCCCTCTCCCCAACTAGGCAGTGCCATTAACCCTAGCCATGGCTTGTTCTGAACAGCCGCGGGCAATCATTTCCTCATTGCGTAGCTGAAGCATTTTGGAATTGTAGATGTTAACGCTCAATGACTGACACCTCAAAAACACACGCTAGGCGCGCTTGAAAGTTAAATTTCTTTTTTATGTTCCACAGGCAGCTAGATACAATCATTCGAAGTGATAAAACTCTTTATAAAACCTTACTTTCTTCAGAAAATCTGCAGACGCTGCAGTCTCTGGTAGTCCCCTCTTACAGAGGAATTATGTTGCTATCATTAGCTAAGGCTGGGTAAGGGGGAAAAGTGAAATCTTACACTTTATGGCTGATTAAATCCTTATAAAACAGGCAACCACATCAATAAGTTATTTAAAATGTGTGTTCTTTTTTCATTACTTAGTCGCAATGTGCTGTTTTTTAAGCACCTCCAAATATTGCAGTTTTGTTTAAAAGACTATACACAAAGAAGCAAGCACTTTGTCCTTTGTAAATTGCCAAATTAAATTGTTAACCCTTTAGTTGACAAGAACATTCTAACACACTAGAGATTTGTGTTGGACCCAAGTATACATTGATGTTCTTTATATTAGTAGATAAATAACACCTGTGAGAAACAATTTGCTGGTAAGCAGGAACATTACAGCAGTGCACATAAGAAAAGCAGATGTGCCAAACTAATTATGTGTAATAAAGCCTAGTCCTGGTGCTCTTTGTGGTTTCTCAGGGTGAGTACACACTGGTCGATATATTGCGTCGTTCACAGCTATATCGCATTGGCTGTGCAACACAGCCAGCACTCAATACATACCTCCCAAGTGTCCCGCTTTAAAATTTTTATGGGACATTCCTGCGTCCCTCCCGAGGCCGGCAGTGTCCTACAGTGTGGGGGGGGGGGGGGGGGGGGGTTGTTGGGAGTCCCCCTCTGTCCCCTGTGAATAGATGCTATGCGCATGCCCCCAGTGTCTATACATGCAGCCAGATGGGCTGTGTGTATGGGCAATCCGCCGCCTGCCCGCACAGCTGCGCCGGGAGCCGCCGGTGATTGACAGCACAGTGGCCGGGCGCATGCACATTTGGGATGTCAGTCCTGAGGGATCCGGCAGTGGGGGTGGAGAACAAGCTGCCTGATAAGTCTACTAGTGTGTTCCCAGCATCAGAATGAGTTTCCATGCACAAAGTATACTCTTTATTTCCAGTAACCTTCTCTGTTCTTTACGGTCACAGTGCTATAATGTGATCCAGAGGTGGTGTTACATGAAAGATGACAGGTAGTGACCCTAAAGCTGGGTACATGCTGGAGCGATGTTGGTGCTGATTCACTGCCTTGTAACGACAAATCACCTACATCGCTCGGTGTGTACAGGTGATTGCGTGCTCCTGTGGTGACTAGCAATATCACTAGATTGGCACATTAAAGCTAGAGATATCACTAGTGACCTTGTTTATACTTATGACACCCATTCCAGTGTGTACACAGAGTCCCGGCTCAAGGGCATTTGTTCTGATATTGGGATCGGGATGCAGTCAGGATGCCATCAGTCAGTATACCAGCGCTGGCATCCCAACTGCTGTCGAAACACAGGCACTGGAACTACGAAAAGATCAGGATGCCAACTCTGGAAAACTGGCAGCCGACACCCCAATTAGTAAGATTGTGTGTGTGTGTGGAGGGGGGGGTGAGAGAGAGGGGGTGTGTGAGAGGGGTATGTTTAGGCTGCAGGGAGTGGAGGGTTAGGTTTAGTCACTTAGAATAGAAGGGAGGCTAGAGTCAGGCTGCAGGGGGGAGTTAGGTTTGGGAATATAAGAATACTTGCCTAACCCCTATCGACATTCCCTGATTCGGGATTCTGACCACTGGTTTTCCTTATGTATAGCATCTGAACCAATGATTGTTGCTTCAGTGTATACCCAGCTTCACCCTCTGTCTACCCCACTGAATGCACTCTTTATTTTGCCCAGCTATGCATTTTCAATTAGAAAGCATTAAAAACTTAAAAACATTACTCAAACTATGCCATGTATCTTGTCACTGGATGACCCTACCTGTCCATAGTCCATAGTCCTCTGGCGGCTTGATTTCCTTGCAGTGAATTTGCTATACTCCGCTAAGGGGGGTATTTTAAAAAAAGGCTTGTGAGTGAATCTATATTGCTTATTATCTTTATTTTATCTATATTTTCAGGCAGGGATTGTGTAGCTTTATCTGACTAATATGCCAAAAGAGATTATGTTATCACAGTACAGTGTTGTAAGTTGGTTGAGAGAGACGACTGGCTCGTTTTTCTTCATGTGGGAACCTTTATAAGAAAAGATGGCTTGTGCCTTCACCCACTCACTGTGACATTGTTTCATAAGGTCCCTCTATCCAGAGGAACGAGGAAGAATCCTGAGAAAAATTAATTTCAGTTTCATCAAAGACAAGAGTCCTTTTGAAATCAATAGGACATTTGTCTTGGGTTGTATTTGTCACTGCAGAATACTTCCTCTTTTGTCTCAATAACATAGATCTAGAACAATTCAGTAAGATAACAAAACACTTGGCCCATCCAGCCAGCCATTTTCCTACATGCTGCAAAGCATTGGACTTTTATTGATTTTTTTTTCTTTTTAATCATATATAGAGTGTTTCGGTTATCTATAATTTAAGCCTATTTTCTATTGATGTCCCTATAATAAGAAATAATTTACCCATGCCGACGTTACCCCTTGATTTGAAAGTAAGGCAATCATATAATTGTAATACACACTGTACCCCAGAAATTGATGATACAGTATATCCTGCAAGTTCGGTACACAGCCTGGCAGCAATTGATGATGATGATGATTACCATGTATGGCTGTGTGTTACAAAATGTGTACCAGAAACAGCCATATATGGTAATCATCATCAATGGCTGCCAGGCTGTGTGTGGTATAGCCATTGATGATTGATATCCTGGCAACTATTAAGGTCAGTATTTCAAGATGATATAGTGTCATATTTTTCCCTAGAATAGAGATGGGTATACCTTGGCAGGAGCCTATAACCAGGCAAAGAAACTCAGTGACGCGGCGGCCGTACAGACTGTGCGCTGCCGAGATGGCACAGCAACTACTCGACTCTACTGAAGAAGCGGGCAGACTTGGAGGTGGGGCCCGGGGCATCATGCAGTATGCTACAGTACTGTAACACACACAGCCGGGCATATATATAAATTCTATATGCAATTGAATTAAATTCCTGGGTGGAATGGATGACAGCGCTGGTGAGACACAGCCGGGCATATGTATAGATTCATATGCATACTTGATTGATGTCTACTGTACATGCAGGACAATTTGGCTATATAGCCAAATGACCTTTATAGTCAGTGGGTTCCGGTGGCCGATATCATTCTGTGTACACACAATATCATCCAGCCGTGGCCCACATAGTTAACTATATCGGCCGAGGCCAGGTTGGCTGGTGGTCAGCCAGTGTGTATGGGGCTTAAAAATGTCATCAAGTATACAATAATATGGTACTCTACTATGCAGTTAGTCAAAGAGCTATGAAATCTGCTATTTTAACCCTATAAAATGCAATCTACACTTAACAATTAAGTTATGTCATTAACATAACTATGTGTAATACATATTATTGTGGTAACTCCAACTTAAAAATGAAGGCACACCATGCTGCCATTTGGCAGGTTATAAACTACTTACCTTTGCTACATCGGTAACCATGGAATAATCAGTGTACAGATGGAGTCGCTCTTGTTCAGTCCGCCAGCTCGCCATATCGGAAAAGATGGCGCAGCTGGTGGGAGGCAGTAGTTACGCCAGGTCCCCATCCAAAAAGAGTGGCTCCATCTGTAGTCAGCCTTGTTTTCATGGCTATAGATCATAGGTTCACAAACTCTGTCCTCAGGACCCCACACAGTGCATGTTCTACAGGTCTCCTCACAGAATCACAAGTGAAATAATTAGCTCCACCTGTGGATCTTTGTGTCAGCCAGTAATGAATGCACCTGTCGGGTGACCTAGAAAATGTGAACTGTGTGGGGTCTTGAGGACCGAGTTTGAGAACCCCTGATATAGATACTTTCACAATGTGTATATTTTTTTTAGTGTTTCATACAACTTTTATTTTTCGATAGATTTCCATAGGGACTTTTTCTATGTAAACCTTTTATGAAGTCACTTTTACACACCTCACCCCAATCAGAGGTAGAATCTGATTGGCTGCCCATAGCAACATCCCATCTGAAATAGAACTCCCATCTTAGTAAATAAACCCCATAAGGTGCATACACACTGGGTGTTTTGCCCAGCGTGTATGAGGAGCCATGATGTGTGCGTACACACTGATCGATTTTCTCCAGGGCCAGCAATTTTTATCAGGCAGTGAACCACTTTTCACAGTGGGAGACTGTGGAAAGTGGTTCACTCGGCCTGTAAAACAGCCTGACGGTCATCGGCATCCAGCGATGATACAGAAATGTGCATTACTGCTCAACGTCCGGCCATACGCACTAGGAGATTTGGAGCTGAATGTAGCTCAAAATACCACAGGTGATCTATTTTCAGCTCAAAATTGGCTAATGTGTATGGGCCTTAAGTGTCACAAACCATTTCTCATGCAATCATTGCATCCTTGTTGAACCAGTTTTGCACCCGAGGAATGGGAGATTATATTGATGGTCTAGGGCAGGTCAATTTGGTCCCCTAGGCAAGAGAGAATGAACCATTTAAAAGGGCAGAGCACCATGGGGTTATGTCAGAGTAGCATATGTTGAGCTACTCCAATCAGGTTTCAGCACCAACTCCGCAGACCCGCCTGACATTGGATGCTAAGCTTGTAAGCCTAGAGTGCGTAATGTACAGGAGCAAGGTCTCCTTCTGCAATTCCTCTAAACATGACCTCTGTGACTGAGGTCCAGGATCTACATTTGGGAATGCAGCAGTGCCCAAGGACACACCAGTGACACTACCAGTTCATGGGCAATGCCTATTGCAATTGTTAGTGGTAAGAAGAAGCAACAATTTTATTATCATTCCAAATTTCATGTTTTACTTTCTTTCTATAATGTGCAATCATCGTAGAAGCTCAGCTCAAATCCAGGTAATGCATAATACATCTAAAAGAAGAATCAGAATACAGACATTAGGGAATTTCTGAGGCCAGGTGATGTGTCTCTATTGAGACTCTGAATACAGACAAAAAAGCATTGGTACATTGCTTACATGCACAATTTTAGATCTGCACTACAGGACCACCATGCATACAGTTTGGGAGTCATCTGCCACCCAAGATCAATAAAGGAGTTTTGTCATGTTTTTCTACGTTGATTTGTATTCATTTCTTGTACATTTTTATTTATTCACCCTTCTATTCTGTGTATATTGATATACTAGGATGTAGTTGACATCCCAGTGCTCAGGATGCTGGCGGATGGAAGACAGATGCCAGACAGGTCCAAAATGTATACACACACACACACAAATGGCTTAAAGTGGTCCAGGAGAGGTGGTGGAACTAATATCCTCAGCCACCTACAAAACCCCCTCCCCATTAGTTGGAACCCCGGCCAGTACTAGGGTTTTTGGATCCCCCTACATTTGTGACCTGCTGGAATTACCCTGGCAGTGGTAGAGGAGGAACTAATTTCACTTACCGTAATAGGTGGTGGAACTCAGTAACACACAAACACACACACACACACACACTTTATCCTCTGTATACACAAACATATACTGACATCAGAATGTTTGTTCTTTGTAGAATATAATGGCTGATTCACTGTGATACCGTAGCTGTATAATCTCACTCAGATCCATGTTATCTCATTGTAATTGAACTGCTGTCTGTGAAATTTCACTGTATACAGCATGAATATAATGGATAGTGTACATGCTGTCTGCAATCCCCTGCATTGTTTCTGTTTAACTCATTGCACTTCTTGATGCTGTATTGCCCAAGGGCATGAAGTACCCACCAGAAGAATGAGGTCCTCATAAGGGGTGTTGTCAGCCGTCAAGGGGGGGAAGTGTGGAGGGGGGGGGGGGGGGGGGGGTATAGTCCAGCTACTCCAGACGCTTGGCTAAATGTATATATCTCAAATATGATGGTGATCATTCTGTATCCCACATTTATGCACTGTACATATTATAGATTACCCCAGTACTGAACGGCTAGTGTCTAAAACTCAATTAAAACAGTCTACCAAAGGCAAAATACATGCCACTATGAGAAAGCAATTCAACTATATATGGTTAGTGAATGATGCAGAACAACAATGACTTTCCAAAAGCCAACATAACATTGTGTCATGACCACCCCAATTTTAGTGCCAGGTGGTCGAATCTTGGAATGGTTTCTAAAGAAACGAACCAAGCGCTCATGTGGTAGAGCTCCACCAGTCAATTGGCCATTTAATAGCGTAACATTAACAATGTATAATTCCAATGCATAGTCTGGAATTGTGATTATCCTTGTAACCATATTGGCCACCCCAACCCTGATTTAATGGATGAGAGAAATAACTGAACAATTTGTAATGGACACAATGACGAACATGACGGGTCCACTGAGGAAGTGAAGGGGTAGGAGCCAGCTGCCATAGATGCTTGGCTAACAATCTGAGCCTGCATTGTCTGAACCCTTTGCTAATGTACCAGAATAATAACAGTAACGTACTTTAGAAAATAAATTGTGCAATATAATGTAACATATGTATAATGTATTATTCAAGTGTACAGTCTGGAACCTGATCCCTAGCGAAAGTGTTGGACCATCAAGCAATTTGCCCCTCCAAGGAATTTGTCTGTAGTTATGGCTGCTGGCTCTTTCGGTGTCTTACAAAAAAATGGCTGCTGTCTTTATAAATGTATTCCATGCAACATGGCTAAGGTCTCCGTCAGTGTATTCCATGCAACATGGCTGCGGCCTCTGTTGGTGTGTTCTATATACAAAATGACTGCCGCCTTTGTCAGTTTATTCCATACAACATGGGCAACATCCATATAAGCATGATAAATTCCTTACAATATGAGTCAATTAGTCATACAGAAATTATTTAAAGCTGGTACCACCGCTATGGTTGTTGGAGAATGTTTGTCAGGATCTATAGTGATGAAGATGGCTCAGCCTAGTCATATTCCCGTTAGGCTGGGTATACTCCTGACAGATATGTCAGTGGACATGCCGACCAAGCGGCCGATCCAGGTAAGAATAGACACATATCGATTGGCCACTTGATATGTCTGTCCCTGTCATGCAACTTGGCATGCACCAGTGAAGGATGTAGTCATTCACAGACATATTGGGGGTAAACATCTGTTGACGGGCTCCCAAAATATTGGTTGTTCACTTGAAGGACCAATATAGTGGCAAATGTGTATCCAGCATTAGTATAGTGGCCAAGATCATGCTGATATAGGGGAGTATTCAATGTTTTTATTCTCCATGTGCAGCGAATCCTTAACACATTTGCAGGGTTCAGGAGGGCTGCAGCATTCGCTGCCAGCCCTCCCTGTCACCTTATTCAATGCAGCAGGGGCTCGCTGCCCCTGCTGGCGAATTTTAACCCCTGCGGCGAATGTCGCAGGGAGCCGGGGGACGGAGGCAGGCAGGGAGATGCAAGCCTCCCTGCCTGCGCCGGACACTGTGGGGGTGAAGGAGGGCTGGCAGGGACACAGGGAGAGCCCCTCGAGAGCTGGCAGGGGACTGGGATAGTAGTCGCTGCACTCACTGGTCCCGATCCTGCATATGTAATGATCGGGACCAGAGTGCAGTGAATATATGAATATTAATGAGCGGCTCCCGGCTCCCTGCTGGCGAATGTGTAAAAAAAAAAGTGTTTAAAAAAAAAGTGTTAAAAATATATATATATATATATATATATATATATATATTCATGTGCTGCAAGATGACGAATGCAAAACGGTGAAACATAGTGAAAATCACTGGAGAAAGCAGTTCTCCATTTGAGCATTGAATACACTCTCGGGGAATTTGAATAAAAACCCCAATGAAAACCAGCGGCGAATTGCGGCGAAACGACAGATATTCGCTGTTAATTTTCAGCAAATTGTCTCCATTGAATAGGGCGAATTGTTTTTTATGAGAGAAAATTCACCGTTACCCCAGCGAATTGCCAGATTCGCTGTAAAATACGGCGAATCTGAGGCATTGAATACTGGCCATAGAGTGAAGGCAAGACACCGTCTGCTAGGGGTAATTAGACTAAAGAGGATCCAGAGAGAAGGCTAATGGTGCGTACACACAGAGCAATTTGGCAAACGATTCAATGTCGTTAACGTTTCCCTCTGAACTCCTGCACAAACGATTTGGTGTCAAATGATAAACGATTGAGCAAACGATTACACATGAACAATTTATCTTTAACGATGGTGGAGGGGAATGGGAGCCAGTCGCTCATTGTGCATAAACATGAAACAATTGGTACACATCGCTAAAGATTGGTCTTTGATCTTCCTGCATGCAGGAAAGATCATCATCCTCTACCAACGACCGACAGGTACATGCATCATCTATATAATTCATACACACGGAACAATTTGAGAGATTGGTCGTTTCAATCGGTTGGGTACGCCCAGATCTTTTGCCAAATCTATCCATTTGTACGCACCTTAAAACAGTGTAACATTATCAGGTAAAAAACATTCACTTGTGTTGTCATTTCCACCGCAGGTGGGGTAAACTTCAGTATTTAAAAAGTAAACTAAAAAAAAGTGCGGGAATATGTATTATATTGACAATTTGACAGGTTTAGATGGTACCTCAGACTTTGATAAGGCAATGTGTACAGGCAATCATCTAGCCTAATGTACAGTATTCAGCATATAATCACCTCAAAGTTCAATGTAGCAGATTTTCCAAGACTTTATCAATTACTGTACATTCAGAACTAGCCTTGATTAAATGAAGTGCCCATGCAACAAACAGAAAATACAATACAATTTATATTCCAAGCAACACTGGGCACTTTTTGCTCTGGAAAGTCAATATAATTCAACTTGTCACCCAGCAATGTATGGTAAGAGAAGGGTGACAGACGTTAGCATTAATACTTGTAATTTGCTGAGGCATATGTGAGTTTTTTTGAAGCATGCACTTCCCCAGAGAATGCCATTACAAAGCCATTACAAATATGGGGTCAATTACAAATATAATAACGTCTATGTAACAATGTATGTTTCAGCGAGACACACAGGGCATACATAATATCTAATAAGCTTCTATAACAAGCATTTTGCAGTTTAAAACTCTAAACAAAATAAAGAAAAAAAGAATAAAAATGAAATATATCATTACCCTTGTCATCAATGTTTAATACATAGTGGGAGCCGACATTTTGTGGGTAATTATCATTTAAAAGAATACATACAGAATGTGTAATTAATGGGTCACTTCAGGGGAAATATCCCCCCTAGCCTAGGTCATGTGTATAAACTATTTAAAACACCATATCGTAAAAAAAAAAAAAAAACGATATACCTTCCGAAAACATATTAACCGCTGCACTACCGTGGAGCAGAGAACGATCAGCTAAAATTTCCAGATCGATATTATAACTGTCCTACTTTATCATCATGTCAGTGCTGAGTGGACTATTCACTCACCAATTTTAACTTTCGTTAATTTTTAATGAACCATTCTGTAATCATAGCTTTCTCATGCACCTGTGGTAAGCTAATTTACACCGGAGCAGGGGTGGGGGGGTGGGGCAATGCGGTGCGGGCCATGCTGCCTGGGCAGGATGTGGGTGTGTGCGTGCACTGCAGGAGGAGATAGCGCACACAGTGTGTGGCATGCAGAGTGACTCCACGGGGTGGGGTGGGGGGATGGGCAATGAAGCCTCAAAGTCACCCCATGGGGAGGGGGGAGAATTACCACTCACCTCCAGGGCAGGCGACAGGGGGGGTCAAGGGGGACAGCTGTACTGGACCCCAAGCTTGTGAGGGGCCCCAAGGTTCTGAGGGGTTCTGAGGGGCTATGGGCTGTAAGCATGGCTGCAGCAGTGCAGTGCCTAGTTTATAATGGCTCCCACCTGTAATGGTACTTGCCTGGAACCCCCCTTTAAATATTAGTGAATATTAATTATGTTTCTTTTGTAACAATAAAAAAAATGTTCAATATGCAGTATACTGTACTAAAAAAAAAATCCTCTAGGGGGCGAGGTATTGGGCCCCCCAGATATGTCAGTGTACCGGGCCCCAAGGTTTCTGTTGCCAGCCCTGCTCACCTCCATCCCATCCAGGGGGGGACACCTGCTCCAACTTCCGCCTTCCAGTGGCCAGCGCCCTAGGCAAATGCCTAAAGCTGCCTAGTGGTGGCGCCGGCCCTGCTGCCCCCTTAGTGCTTATTCAGGAATTGTGTTGGTGATTGTGTCACCTTTAAAAGCCATAAGGTAGTTGGCAGGTGAGCTTTAAACCAGAAAACAAGCACAAGTTCATTTTAGCTATGATGTGTCAGCAGTTCTTAATTGAGACGAATTGTTAGTGTAGGAATTGCGGTGAAATGGGGTCCCTTGGCGATGCATTGATCAATCCTTGAACTAAAGCCCCATTGCTTATTTAATTATTTGTATATTAAGGTGAGTTAGTTTATTATGGTGAGTGTTGAGCCCCTAATATCTGTATCTATTAGAACATGTGGTCAAAGGCCACTCCACCCCAACCTGGGAATGGCGAGTGATGTTTGCACCCCATTCGTAGGAATGGTGAGTGCGATGGTATCCTGTATGTAGATACTGTGTATATATACATACAGGTTGAGTATCCCTTATCCAAAATGTTCAGGACCAGAAGAGTTTTGGATAACGGATTATTCTGTATGTTGTAATATTATTATATTTCAATGAGGTATCTTGCATTTATGTTGTTTAATCACATCAAACACATGAAATACACACATATATTTTATTTGTACATGAAACAAGGTTTCAAAACATGAAACAAAGGCCCTTATTCAGATATGATCGCAGTACAAATTTGTTCTCGAAATGGACAAAACCATGTGCACTGCAGGTGGGGCAGATTTAATATGTGCAGAGAGAGTTAGATTTGTGTGAGTTATTTTGTTTCTGTGCAGGAGAAATACTGGCTGCATTATTTTTACACTGCAATTTAGATTTCAGTTTCAACACACCCAACCAAATATAACTCTCTCTGCACATATTACATCTGCCCCACCTGCAGTGCACATGGTTTTACCCATTTTGAGAACGAATTTGTACTGCGATCAGATCTGAATAAGGGCCAAAGTGTGTGTCCTATCTCAGGCACTGCATTTGAATGCCAATCAATCATTTTCTTGCACATATTTAGTGGCAGTTACATATCATGTCCCCAGTAGTGCCAATTACAGATGTAAAAAAAAAATACATTCTGGAAACTATGGATAAGGGATATTTTGGATAAGGGATACTCAGTCTGTATATACACACACACAAGCATGCATACACACATACATTCATACATACACACACACACACACACACACACACACACACACGACGCACGCACACGCACACACTGGGGGAAATTTACGAAGATGGGAGCTCTATTTCTCTATTTCACATGGGATATTGCTATAGGCAACCAATCAGATACTATCTATTATCTTCTAGAGCAGGCATGTCCAACGTTGGCCCTCCAGATGTTGGGAAACTACACATCCCAGCATGCTTTGCAATAGTTTTAGCATTCTATAATAGCAAAACTGTGGCAAAGCATGCTGGGATGTGTAGTTTCACAACATTTGGAGGGCCAACGTTGGACATGCCTGTTCTAGAGGGTGCTAAATAAACGAGGAGATTCTGATTGGTTGTCCATAGCAACATCCCATGTGAAACCGAACTCCCACAGTATGTTAGCTGCTAATGGGCCAGATGCACTAAGCTTCAAAACTGATAACATAGAGAGTGAAAAACAACCAACCAATCAGCTCCTGCCTGCCATGTCACAGACTGTGTGAAAAATGTCAGGCAGGAGCTGATTGTCTGGTTGTATATCACTCTCCTTTTTTTTCACTTTTGAAGCATCTGACCCAATATCTCTTCCTCTAAGGATTGGTTGTAGCTATTATTAATGTTACCAGATATTAATCATTATGTTATAGAGAGATAAGTCTTTAAACTAAATGATTACAGTATGGTCTATATACAGTTTTTTTTTTCTATGGACAATTACTTATTTATTTGCTTCACTTCAGTTTTGGTAAGTATATCTTTGTACTTTTACTGGGATAAAACTTTATTATGTAATATATTGGTAAATATATCTTCACAGACCTGTATTCCAATGAGAATTTTGTGAGCTCCTTATGGTCGTGCAGCCATTTAAACTCGAGAGGCCAGCTCCCCTCTGCCATGCAAGTAAGGACCAGCCGATTCCCTTCTAGATGGACTTGACTTCTTACCGGTTCAGTCTTAAAGTATGGAGGGACATCATCTAAAATAAAATATATTCAATGATGAAATCAAGTATGCAGTAAAATTAATAGATCACACCTCCTAATTATTAAATGCAACAGAGAAGGTAATACAGTAGATGAGACCCTTTGAAATGTATTAATACAAAAATTCCCACAAAGCTACAGAAAGTCACAGAAAGGGGATAAGAAGCATCAAGTGCATGGGAAACATTATAAAACAACACACATGGGTTAATCTACCTTGGCTGACTTCATTTGAGATACCCCAAAGTGGGTGGATAACAGAGGGCACCTGGCATAAGCATACAAGGAGCCTGATTCTCACCTCTTTACCATCTAGCAGCATTTAATTTATCTGCTAAATGGCAACCCCCGGCTATGATATTAAAGTTGTATTGATTTCCCTTTCACCTAGATCCCTCAGACTAGTGCAGACTTAGGCTATCTGTGGCAAAAGGTTGATTAAAAGATGTATTAATATACCAGTGGTCAATACTGAAAAAGAGGGACATTTCCTAAAGAGATCATGTTTGATGTTAGCCACTAGGTGGCAGCATTTTGTTGTCTGTACATTACTTTCCTGAAGATTAGAAGTGAGGGAGCAGCACCTTCACGTTAATTCATTTGAATGAACTCATGTTTTGTGTCCATAATTTAAAGAGATAACTGTGATAATAGCCAAAGAAATGTATCTTTGTGTTTTGTTTTAATACTGCAAACATAGGGCCTGATTCAGACATGCGCTCTATCGCTGCTTAGCAAGCTGGTAAATGCAGCCCGCCAGGTGAGCAAATGCCTGCCCCCTGTTGCACCAATCTCTGCGCCAGCATGCAAAGGGATGTGTATGCTTGCATATCCATTCGCATGCAGTCATATGGGCGAAAAATCATTCATTTGATGATTTTTTTCTCCCCATTCGCAAATGAAAGTCAGTCTAGGTTGACTTTTATTTGCCTCGGAAATGGCAGAGAACCAGACAAGCGCAGATGTCATGTAACATCAGTCGCCCATCTCTATGCAGGCTTCGCCGCACCTGCCTTCGTATGGGGATGCCCAGGGGATGCCCATTTTGTCACTATGCAATAGCCCCCTGCCCGCCCACTACTTACCCCGCTGATGCCTCTCCAACTGTTATAGTCGTGAAGGGCGCTGGCACACCAGGGCTGCACATTCGCCAATACGCATGCGCAGAACCGAAACCATACTTGCCTACCCTCCTGGAATGACCGGGAGTGTCCAGCAAATCGGGTCTCCCGGGGGGGGGTTTATAAACTCGCAAATTTTGTGGGTCCGCAGGGAGGGGCTAAAATGGCATCATTTGTGTAATTTTAGCCCCTCCCCAATCCACGGACCCGCAAATTAACGTGGCTGGCTGTCATAAGGACATGGTTTGGTGACATCAGTATCATCCTGCCCCCAAACTGTAGCCGATTCCAGCCCCCCTTTCACTCCTCTCTGGGGAGATATAAAGAGTAGGCAGTTATGCCCGAAACACCAGTGCCTGCAGCAAATTCGCAGGGGACAGACTAAACCTGAATCCGGCCCATAATACCTTTTATTAAGAGCTCATGAGACAACCCCAGTGTCAGTTTCCTAGTTTTGTATCTTTTTAAATAGCAGGTCAGTAGCGGAGGAGATGCTGCTATTTAAAACATATGCAGAGAACATGGCAATAAACTATGATCTCCGAGTCCTCATCAACGGCATGTGTGTGTCCAATAGCAGAGCTACTGTACACATTTCTATCAGCTAACCTTTGGTGTGCGTACAAGGGGTTTAGGGTCACAACCTAAAGGGTGTTCTAAGTGTTTTTAACAGAACTGGGTTACCCGTTGAACACTTTATTTCTCCTAAATCACTCCTGCAAAACCAAGTACCGTTAAGAGAGCACCCATCACATACCTCCCAACAATCCCGATTTCAGCGGGACAGTCCCGATTACCGGGTCCTGTCCCGCTGTCCCACCCGCGGCCGGAGGTGTCCCGCTTTGGGGGAAGGGGGGGGCAGTTCGAAGCCCCCCAATTTGACAGAATAGACACTGTGCGCATCGTCTATTCGTGGCCGAAAACGGGGACGCGGCTCATTTGCATAAGCCGCACCCCTCATTTGCATAAGTCACACCCCCTTTTGGACGCTCGCGCGGCTTCGCCGTGCGAGTGTCCCTGTTTCTGCAGCCGGAAAGTTGGGAGGTATGCCATCAGAGGGATCTATCTCCTCATTGTCCTAGAATTGTAACACAAGTCCTGATGGCATGGCTGTCCTGGGTGGTATGCAGAGAATGTAGAACACAATGATGTTAGAATGGGAGGTATTGTGCCAGGTACTGCAGTGCCAAAGCTGCACATACATATTTATAGTACTAAGCCCGCTCGAAGTAAAAGCTTTGAAAGCTAGACTGCTACCTTCTGTGTTTGTGCATATGTGAGAAAGATGTTTAGTTTTACTCTCTGCCAGCAGATGGCAGTGTGTCGGAGACTAACGGACACTAGACATATATATAGATGATATCTTATCTAGTGTTCATTCTAGCACCCGCTAGCTTTGAAAACCCATGCAGTTTCTGTTCCCTGCCTGGGGTGTCGCTGTCTGCTGTGGTGTTTCTAGCACAGGTCTGGTTTGCATATCAGTGCTGATATACAGATCACACTGTGCTTGTAGCACTACAGCAGACAGCGACACCCCAGGCAGGGAAGAGGAACTGCATGGGTTTTTAAAAATAGCAGGTGCCAAATTACGTAATTAATATTAGTCCAATGTCCACAGGTGGCGAATCATTGCTGAATCCTCTCAATCAGTAATGTCCAAACTATGGCCCTCCAGCATTGTGAAACTACAAGTCCCATAATGCCTTGCCACAGTTTTGCTAGTAGGGGATGCTAAAACTATGGCAAGGCATGCTGGGATGTGTAGTTTCGCAACAGCTGGACATTCCAGATCTAAATTAAAGCTGACATGTAGAATGTTATAAGATGGTACGGGATAATATATTACAAAAAATGGTAAGGCCTAATCGTATTTAAGGAAGATACCTCAGGTTTGCAGACTTTAAGATTCTCCTCTCCGGGAGAAGCCCGGAGAGGAGAGATTCAGCAGCTACTCAGGGGGCGGGGCTTGCGAGTGACATCACTAAGCTCCGCCCCCATGCTGTTAAAGCACCGTGGAGGGGGCGGGGCTAAAATGACGCGATTGTGTCGTTTTAGCTCCGCCCCCTCCTCTGAGACCCGAGGATTGCGGCATTTTAGTGCCGCGATCCGGGGGTCAGCGGGGGTCCCCCCTGAATCCGGGAGGGTTGCCCACCCTTCTGGGGGGCCGGGAGGGGGACCCGATTTTCGGGAGACTCCCGGAAATTCCGGGAGGGTCGGCAACCCTGATATACCTTTTTTTTAATGTGGATATTTTTATTTTTATTTTAAAGGCAGTAGCGCACGCAGGGGGGGTTTCTGAGTACCCAGAAACCCCCCTAGGAGTATATGGGTCCTCATCTGAAAGCTGAGGGTCCCCTCTTTCCATTGGTACAAGAATTGTAAAAATCGGCCCTTGGGAACCGGAGATATCTGACTTCAAAGCAGTGGTCCCCATCCAAGCCTGTTAATTGTTATTCCAAGTCAGATAGTTCAGGTTCTTTCTGACTTAGAGTTTTTCTGAGGGTATATTTCAAAAGCTGGGACTCTCCCCCTTTGATAGACCCAGAACCAGAGATATCAGCCTTCCAGCAGATGGTTACTGCTCCAGCTCCACACACCTGGTATGTAGTTTTATATACTCGTTGGCAGATTGCTCTGCCTCCTGAACTCTCATCCCCTAGTCCCCAATACCATTTGGTAGGTGGGATTCTCTAGTTTTTAATTCCATTAAAATCTAAGAAATCTATTTCCGGAAACTGGAGATATCTGCAGTCAAGCAAGCTGTCCTCCCACCAGAAAATTATGAATAATAAGCCCACTCCACTATACACCCCTCCTCTGTATATTAAACATCCTCTACCACCCTGGAAGTTATGTATCAGGGCCCCTTCATTCAGCCCAATGCCCCCTTCTCCCACCCCATCTCCCACCATCTGTGCAGTAAAGGGGTAATTAGTGGAAATTACTGATCCAGGCCCTACATGCTGAGCGGTTGATATAATACCCCCTACCACCCGCAGGACATCAAAGCTTCCCCCACCCCTACCACTGGAGGATCGATACAGGCCCCAATACATTGCTATGCCCAGGGGTCTACACTGCTGTTGACGCCCCTGTATGTACAGTATGTATGTATATGTGTGTATATATATATATATATTTTTTTTTTAATTATTATAATTTATATACTTTTGGTCTATCTATAATACTTTTACGGACCCGGCATATACTGGGTCACCTAAGTGTCCATCTCCGTGCTTTGCTCCACCCCTCTGGAAACCCCCTTCTGAAAATCCTGCGTTTGCCACTGAAAGTGTATCCATGGCATTCAGAGACAGACAATTTTTTGGGGGGTGAACTAAAATCTATTATTATTCAACCTATTAATTAACTGGAAGCAAACTTTTTGTGGGCTGCAACAATTCTTTACAGAACATCAAAAGCCCTATGGCACCATGCATACCTCCCAACTGTCACGATTACAGCGGGACAGTCCCGATTTTCGGGTCCTGTCCCACTGTCCCACCCGCGGCAGGCATTGTCCCGCTGCGGGGGGTGGCAGTTGGGAGACCCCCCATTTAGTAGAATAGACGCTGTGCGCATGCGCATAGCGTCTATTCTCGTATGAAAATGAGGTTGCGGCTAATTAGCATAAGCCCTCATTTGCATACGCCCCGCCCCCTTTTCGGATCCTCGCGTGGCTTCGCCGCGCGAGTGTCCCTATTTCATCAGGACAGAAGTTGGGAGGTATGCACCATGGGCAAAGCAGGATTTCCGCAGGGGCCTTTGGCATACTTGACGAATTTATGTGAGATCATGGAGGGGTGTAGGAATCCCTGCCCTCGGCTGTTAAGTGATCAGATCCATGTAATTCAACAAGGGGAAAAGGTGTTTGATAACAAATACGTAGGGCATCCTTCATACAGTCTAGGCCAGTAAGCAAGGAAAGGGGATGTCTAACACCTGCTCACTTATGAACAGCAAGGTGTAAGGGTAACCATAACAACAAAGATAGCCTGAGCAGTATGGAATCGCAAAGCCTGTTATTTCTGGATCTTTCCCTGGCACTGCTCATGACTTATTACTAGTTAATTAATAGCTTGTGCTCTCACGACAATTGGTTCAGCCCACAAAATGACTTTCTTCACTGTATGTGGCTGATGCAGGGAAATAACTACCAGAGGCAATGGAGACACCTGCCTCCAAGCCCTGAAGGGGCACCTGCATGTACAGCAGCACCTGTGTAGTTCACACCAGGATCCAAATGTGACCGATGCTTTTCCAACAGATCTCTGCGGCGCACCAGCAAAGTTAATTGTCTCTAATCCCAGAGGCCCTGCTAACACCTGCACTAGGGGAAAGGACAACATCCACCTGGCACCACAACCTGGGCTGCAGGAAGCGATGGTTCACTCGCCACTGTTGCTGGACTACGAGATGGGACCTACTGGTGAACGCTGATCCTGACCTACCGGTCATTCTCACATGGGACAGGATGTACCAAGCAATTGCGATACATCCCGTCGCACATCGCACATTGATACTAAATCGTATATGTACGAACATATGTCATTAGTATTGCAAAGGACAGCTCTTGTGATAAGATCTGCCCTTTGCGAAGCTGCTGGCAGGGGGTGATCGGGTACCCACGACTCACTCTCCCTCCTCTCCTGTGCCTGGCAGCCTCCTGCTCAGATGGCTGCAAGGACTGCTGGGCTCCTCCTCCCTGCACCCGGAAGGTATTATGGAGGAGGCGGTCACTGGGTCTGGACAGCACAGCAGGAGGCTGCCTGGACATCAAGTGAGAGGGGACGGTGTGGGCAGTGAGGGGTGATAAAGGAAAAGGTTGTTTTACCGCATTTTCAGTATAGTACATCCCGCCCAGAGTGTACCTGGAGCCCTGTCAATTCACTGTGGGCTCCCCCACACACTATTTGTTTTTGCTTTTTAAGTAACGTGGAGAGTACCAAACTAAAACTCTAACTTACCCCTGGCAATTTATGCCTCTGGGCTTATGGATACAGTTAAGAGGGATACATGACAACAATCACAAATGTCAACAAGCAGTATGGGTACCCCAAAATGTTGACAGCATTATGTCAATAAATGGAACATCAGCTCACTGGCAGTAGCCTGCTACAGGAAACATGATAGTAAACCATCATGTTTACAGTTGTGCTTGTAAAATTAGTTTTAAGTACTTGTTGACATAAAGAAGTCTGTGCTCCGATATCCCCATGCTGTTTATCAATATAGTGTATCATTGACATCACAACTGTTTCCCAATTAAGAATACGTTTTACTAGTATAAATTAAAAACTTCTGTTGATTTATATATCAAGACATCACAAATTACAAACTAGCCCCTTTTGTAATTGTCTACAATTACTTGCCAATATGATACCACAGGCCTGGCCAACCTGTAGCTCTCCAGATGTTGTGAAACTACAAATCCGATCATACCTTGCCACAGGATTGCTATAAGGCAGTGTTAAAACTGTGGCAAGGCATGCTGGGATTTGAAGTTTCACAACATCTGGAGAGCCACAGGTTGGCCAGGCCTGTGATACCATGTAGATTTCCTGTTGCACAATGCTACATCAATGGTTGCCTTAAAGCACTGTGGCGCACTAACGATAATTCAAACAACATTGCTAATTTTGGCCCTTTATTATGTATAATATTGCTTAGTGTGTATGCTCAACATCGTTGACTCCTGCGGGTCATTAATGATAACCATCCTGTTGTCTGTACATGCAGCTCAATCTTGTGACAAAAACAGGCTGATCGAGGCACTTACGTCACATACTCTTCCTTAACCATCTGGGCACGCCTACTTTTTTCAGACAGTCACAAGAAATGGCAGGTTACCACTCCCAAATGCCAACTTCCTGTCTTTCGAATTGTGGGGGGATTGCGATAAGATCAATGCTGCTTCTGATTGGCTTCTGGACCGCAAGCGCCTATTAGATAGCAGTTCAGCGGGAGACTTAATTGAAAATAGCGGTGGACAGGGCAGCTCAGCCGGGCAGAGCAGGGAGCGGGCGAGCAGGGTGGGCAGGGCGGGGGAGCCAGCAACAAAGTTTGCTGTGCACGGCTCCAGCACCCTTTTAACTCTCGGTGCCCGGAGCTCATGCTCCGCCCTCATTACGCCCCTGAACGTGTGTTTAGGCATGTCAATTTTTTCCCCCATATTATATACCAATATATTGCCATTTTTACCACCAATTAGGCCTCTTGAGTCAATGAGTAAATTGCGGCCATGGTATAGAGAACTATACAATAAAACACAATACACATGATGTAGTCTATATTACATATATGACCTGACTGTATTCTTCTACCACAAAATGTAAGAAGTGATCTGATCTACTTTCTCTTTAAGTATTTACTCTCCTGATAAAGAAAAGGTCTTCAAACATAAAGACTCATACATTCTGGGCGATTCTGAGATGACAGCGGCTCACCTTTACCGTTTGAACTACTTTCAGCTCAAATGCTACCAAGTGAGTATGGCCCGATGATGAACGGTAGGTGGTGATTTATTACCAGTATATGAGCGACGGGGTGGTTGGGTTTCCATAGCATCACCAAGATGTCGACTTTTGACATGTCGACATTTTAAATGACATAATTTTGACCATGTCGGCATATTGAATGTCTTCCAATGCGTGTCTGTATTTTGACCATCGGTATTTTGAATGTCAGTAAATCATACTGAACCTTTTCCACCCATACGCACGGGTAAGCCTACTGTAAATGTATACAGTGGAAAATAAAAATGGTGGACTGATTGGAAGTACAAATAAAAGCAAAAAGTAGAAAGAGGAATTTAGAATTCTACATTATGGAATGACAAGACTACAGTAGCGTGTCCTTGTCCCCCTGCTCTTAGTGCTATGGTCTCATCTGTTAAACAGCACATAATCCTGCAGCCAATCTAAACTCCCATCAACAAGATAAGAAGTCAGATGAACATCTCAGGCTGAATTTATTTCCTATTTCATATCCCATAATTTACACCTCATCAGGGGATATTCTCTGCTTGATATCATAAATGGTTTGATTTTTCCACCCTGTCTCACAGACGGAATGCAGGATTACCATTTAAAATAATTTTCTGCCCATTTCTGCCCAGCATGCCTTAATCCTGTAACCAGAACAGCAGAGCTTGCACAGATAGCCAGACATATCAGCGGTCTAGGGGAGAGGTGGTTTAAGCAATTATTGTATATTTTTCATCTTGTCCTATGCAACTCATTCACAGCTGGAGTATAAAAGCATTGTATTGCGCTGTGCAGCCAGAATCACAGTGCGATGAGAAGTGGGCTTTTAACAGGACACCCACACTACACAGACATTTTTGTTTTTCGATAATCATTCTTATGATCCACTTGCAGGGGACACGCTGTTTGAGGGATTCACATCATGCAAATAAACGCATAACTTTTTGCTGATGGCAATTTTTATTTAAGGCATGACTAAATAAGAATTCATTTTACATTAGATGTAGTGGGACAGATTTCTCAATGGGAGAAAAGGCCTTTGTTCACCCAATATACCTGCGTTATATTTTGGAGCCCGGCGGTAGAGGACTCCATTACCTCCCAGAGTTCTGCCTCTAAGTATTACCATAATAGGGTAATTTACAGTGTGGCACCAAAATAGGAAGGAATACGATTATTGGATCAGTATGGAGCACTTTTTTGCCCTCTAAGGACCAATATGTGTGACTTTTTTTTTACTTGTGGTGACTAAAATGGACTACTCGGCATTTACATTTTTTTAATCTAAAACAAGAAAATATCTTTTTGGTTAATAAAAGTATTTATTGGGATTATTGATGGGGACGGAAGAGGGGGGCTTCAAATTTGAGGGTGCTCATAGACCTAGAGATGGCCCAGGGTAAATATTTTTGCTCCAACTCAAGAGGAATTGGAAGGTATACACCTTTACTCACCACGATGAAGAGCCTGGTGCCTCTGGTACACGGTACTCTACAATGCTGTTTAGTGCCGTGCAGTCAAACGACCTGGTGCTTTCGCATTGTGTGGATTTGGGAATGTTTAAAGTGTTATGACATATGCTTGCTGATGTCATTTATCTAACCAAATTTGAAGGGTAGTGTATATAATTTGTTAATTACACCATCAATTCCCTGACCACTAAATATTCACTGAGGAGAGCTCCGTCTGATGATGCTAATTGCATAATCACATACAGTATCTTGCAACTAGAAGAGCTGCTATCATGGGAGTCTGAGAGGTATCCCTCTAAATCAGCAGTCGCTAACAGTGCAGATTCAACACCTTAGAACTGCTCATCTTATTGAAGTGCCGTCTCTTCCTCAGGGGTACAGTTAATTAACTACTTTGTAGGAAAGGATTGTCCTTTTTCATGATACATTTCATCATATTTATATGAAAATATATTCCGGGACTGTCCATGCAATATAGGACTATCCCAGAGAGGAGTTTGTTTACATATTTATGTGGAAGACACTTTAAAGCGTATCTGTCAGTATTATGAAATCCTCCAGTCTCGAAAGCTTGCATTTTAACAACATTTATTTTTGTTAGCCATTAAAAGGTATCATATTTGCTAGATTGCTATTTTGTTTTTCTCACTGAGGAACAATAAAACTTTTCTTGTCAGTATTATTTAATTATTATTATTATTATTTAATTATTAACAGTTTCTTATATAGCGCATACATATTCTGCAGCGCTTTACAGAGAATATTTGAACATTCACATCAGTCCCTGCCCCAAGGGAGCTTACAATCTATATTCCCTACCACGTGTACATGCACACACAGATATTCTAGGGTGAGTTTTGTTGGGAGCCAATTACCCTACCAGTATACTTTTGGATTGTGGGAGGAAACTGGAGTACCCGGAGGAAACCCACACAAGTACGGGGAGAATATACAAACTGATCTATCATTGTCTAGGCTGCAACAGAGAAATGATAGATAGAATCTGATTGGTTGCTATGGGCAACAGCACCTCTTAATTTTTAGAAGCTTTAGTAAATTTACTCCAAGTGTCAGGAGACCAAATGTACTTATCCTCGATAGGAGATTATTGGTTCATGGTTTATCACTCTCCATTTTATCACTCAATTTTTTCAAACCCAGCCTGTGACATGTCATTTAGGAGCTGATTGGCTGGCACTTTTTCACTCTCCTTTTTTTACTATTCAAGCTTAGTATCCCTCCTCCACCAAACTTCAAAGTTGGCATGATTCAGTAAGGCAGGTAACGTTCTCCTGGCATCAGCCAAATCTAGAGGTCAACCATCTGACCTCCAAACAGTGATTCGTGATTCCACAGAACACGTTTCCACTGCTCACTGGTCCTTGGTTGGTGCTTTGCACCTCTCAATCTGATGCATGCAGCTGCTGGGCCATTCCATTAAACTCATTCCACACAGTTTTGTGCTTAAATTAATACCAGTGGAATGTCTTAACTTTTACACACCATGCGCCTTAACAGTCACTGGGGGAGATTCTCTAAGCTAAAAATGCGGTAAAAACCCCGTTGTCGGGTTTTTACCGCATTTTGGGATGCTGTAAGCATCCCCCGCCGGGGCTTCTACCGCAACCCTCCGCCGCCCCGCACCGACCCACCGCTGCCCCGCATGGAACCCCACCGCCCCGCATCGCCCCCTCACCTGTGTCCGGGCAGCACAGAGCTGTGCTGCCCGGACCTATGACCTCCTCCCTGCACTGATCCTCTTCCGGGTGCAGGGAGGAGGAGAGCCCGGCGCAGCAGTGCCAGGTAAGGGAGGGAGGGGAGAGCCGCCGGGATCCGCTGACTCTATCGCAAAGGACAGATCTTAACGCAAGAGCTGTCCTTTGCCATAATTATCACATATGTTAGTGTATATATGCGATAATTATTAATGCAAAGTGCGGTGATAGGGGGCGGAGCTGGGGTGCGGATGTTAGAGCATCCCCCCCACTGTCTGTGATTTTACGTGGCGTTCTGCTTCATAGCCAAGTTGTTGTTTGTAAATGCTTCCACTTTCTAATATAATTACTTACAGCTGACTGCGTAATATCCAGCCGGGATGACATTTTACAAACCGTCTTACTGCAAAGGTGGCCTCCTATCACATTATCATGCTTGAAATCACTGAGTTCTTCAACCATTTTGTTTCACAAATGTTTGCAAATGGAGACCGCATGGCTAAGGTGCTTGATTTTGTATACCTGTGGCAACAGGTCTGATTGAAACACCTGAATTCAATAATGAACAGGTATGCCCAAATACTTTTTAGTTTTCTTTATCTATCCCAAAATACAGTAATGTTTTAAAGTTCAATATACTATAAATTTGCTAAGGAAAAACAAATGTTCTGCTTGTAACCCTGAACAAAAACCGTATAATCAGACTTCACTAACGAAATAAGGAATTGCAGCCATAACTCTTTTTGTAAACCATCAGGATGTGAAGATTGTTCTCCAATGTGCAACGCCGAGCTGATTTATGACAACACTTTGGGTAAGTTTTAAATAAGCCTTGACCTAAGAATATCACATACGGTTACATTTCACATTTATGTCTGCAGTGCCCTCTGCCGTATTCTTTGTGCAGACAATGCCATGATTTCACCAGGCTGTGTAAAGTCATTGACAAAAATCTACATATACAAAACCATTCCAGCACCCAACCTTACACAGGCTGTGTGATTCATACTCAGATGCTATGTATATTTGATGAGCTCAGGCTGGCCCTGGAGCAGATCTCAGCCGAACAAACTCCAAATTGTCAACTTAAACATTTTAAATGTTTGATGTGCACTCTCTACACTCGGGGAAACCAATCACCCACGGCTTATACATCCAGGGCCCCACCAGGAATTATTAATCAGAGGAAAGATATTTCAGCGACGCTGGCAAACTGGATTGTTCAGAGGGTAATTCACATTATTGCAGAATTTTAAAACAGAAACTTGAGGGTTATTTTATCTCCTTTACACAATGAGGTAATAAAGACAATAGAAAACCTCCTGTATAAAATAACCTCGCCAGTCTGATTTAATATATTTCATTTAGATAGCACCTACATATAATTCCTGAACAGGGCGCTTCTAGAGAAGCAGGGGCCCGTGTACAGACTCCCCTCCTCTAGCCTGAAGCTCTGTAGACGCTGGGCACTAGGGTCACTAGAGGACCTGGGGTCACTATGTATGCCATTAACAGGTTGCTACAACAGGGTTGCCGACCCTCCCGGAATTTCCGGGTGTCTCCCGAAAATCGGGACCCCCTCCCGGCACCCCAGAAGGGTGGGCAAGCCTCCCGGATTCAGGGGGGACCCCCGCTGTCCCCCGGATAGCGGCATTAAAATGCTGCAATCCTTGGGTCTCAGAGGAGGGGCGGAGCTAAAACAGCACAATCTCGTCATTTTAGCCCCTCCCCCTCCACGGAGATCCGTGAATTCCCTGCTTTACCAGCATGGGGGCAGGGCTTAGTGATGTCACTTGTAAGCCCCGCCCCCTGAGCGGCTACTGAAACTCTCCTCCCTGGGCTACTCCCGGAGAGGAGAATCTTAAAGTCGGCAACCCTGTGCTAGAAGCACAAGAGAAGTTTTTCTGATGCACCACATGTAGTCATCTAAACAAAGGCAACATGTATTCCTATTCCAGAGGGTATATGTTGTTCAAGGCAGCCAACAGGGGGGTGCTGTGGGTGCAGCTTTCCTTGGCCCCGGGACAGATGGGCCTGGGCAGCTTATTTTGCAACCCTGCCCCCGCTGTGCTGCCTGCTTCTTCAATGCAGGAGGCCAGTGGTCAAATACAATGCTGCACAACTTTTGAGCCAATCAGAGCTTGTGTACCGTTAGCCAATCAGAGCGGCTGCCGGAACATGAGCTCTGATTGGCTCACCAGCCAGTGCTGCATTTTAATACGTCGGCATCCTGCATTGAAGAAGCCTGTGCTTCGGGACCTGCAGTAGGGGTCGAACGGTGAAAGGGGGGGGGGGCAACGGGGAGGGGGGCCCAGACAGAAAATCAGTACAGCCCCGATGTTGTTGCTATAACTGCAATCACACACACACACACCGAAACATGCATTCGAAAAAGGCACTTCGATGTATTCCATGACATAATAAACAATAACCTTGGAATGGGGTTGATAGAGGTACAGAAAGAGAATGAATAGTTATACCTCATAACTTTAAAACTTGCAGCATTGGGACTTTTGCGTGTGGCCTGCTTGCGCCCCTCGGGAAAGTGGTCTGGCTTTGCAGAATACTGTAATCACAATCCACACCCCCCCCCCCCCTTTTCCTAACTATGGGACATGGCCAGTGCTCTGTGAGCAGTCCCTCTGTCCATGTGAATAGACGTTGTGCGCATGTGCATAGCATGTATTCACTGCTGCTCAGCTAAGCACCCAAGGGCCACTCGGACACCCCCTTAACTTGTCATGTTTTTTTATTTCACATTCTATCATGCTCTGTTGCTATTTTTGTCTGTCACTTCTATGCAAATGAGTAGAAAGTGGGTGTGGTTCAATTAGCAAAAAAACAAAACATTTATATACTGTAATGTATCCATTTTTATTTCTATGAGGCTGATTGATCCATGAGTTTGATAAAAGGTGCTCAGCCAATCGTGTTGGAAAAATTGTAGCACCATTTATCATACGCAAAGAGTTCTAAAACTACTTGTCTATGATAAAACTCATTGAAAAATCAGCCCCAAGTATGCATTATTATTTTTTTCAAGTAAATGAGTGCTCATTATTCTGTATGAAAAAAGACGACTTTCTTCAAAAAGCATGAAAGAAAAAAGATTACGAAAAAGTACAGGAGAAAAACACATTTTTATATCCTAAATTATTATGTTTTAATGGAACACTGTAAAATTGCTCCATCAAATAGATTTTTAAAGAACATTTTCAGATTCCTTCACTTTAAAAGTGTTTTTTGTGTGTGTGCTAAACTGCTTATAACAGACCTAAAACAGATAAAGTGGTTCTGTGAGTCATTGTATAAAATGAACACTTCAACATGGGCAACACTGAAATCATATGTGGAAGTTTTATTTCCAAAATTGTGACCATCAAATACAATTTCACTAATCCTTTTGCTCTGTACTATTGAAATGGCTTTAGTTTTACCCTAGACAATTCACAGCATTCCTGAATCCCTTTCGCTAGACCAGAGGTTCCCAACCTTTTTTCTCTCCCATACCCCTTGATTAGGCTTCTCATTGATGAGTACCCCCTCCTCTCTATTTAAAATATAGACAGTACTTATGAGCGGAGTGGAAGTGAGTGATATGTGTATCCTTATGCATGTCCTTATATTAAGGAGTAGCGGACAGGAATTGTGCCCTTCCGTGTCTGGCCGCTGGCTGTGTATTGTCTCCGGGGTTCCCACTTACACCTGTAGGATTAATGCCGCTGCTTCTTCCACCTGGGTCAGTGCAGGGCAGATGATCGCTGATGTCTGAGGGCAGCATGGGTAGCTCCCAGTGGATTGCTGGTCAGGCAAAAGCACAATGAGATGCTGATGACGCTGAGGACAGAACCATAAGTGACACAACATGGTTCTTCTCCGTGGCAATGGGTCTTCTTCTTCTGCCATCAAAATACTTTTTTTCATCTTCCGCCATTACCAATATTATTTTCAAGTACCCCCAACTGGTCTGCAGAGTACCCCCAGGGGTACTAGTACCCCAGGTTGGGAACCACTGCGCTAGACCCAAAGGAGCAGGATTTAGCCACAGAAAACAGTATTTCAGGTCTCCTAAGAACAGTCTGATATTTCCCCAATTCTTATTAGAGGCCCTCAGTAGAGAAAAGCAGCACACAATAGTGTTGTAGCCGAGATAATCCTGCATGCGAGGGCAGGGTACAGACACAAAAACAAAACAATGAGATGGAATAGCACAAAAGGCTCGTATCATCCTGGCACAAAGCCAAGTTTCTGTACAAGATGCAAAAGGTGATGAGAAGAGCTTTTTACGTAAATGAAAGAGAGGATGCGCAATACCTAGCAAATAGCAATACTTTTTTACTTGAAGAGAATTTACAGAGATAATGTCTGTCGTGCTCCCGCAGCCATCTCCTGATGGGGGAGATGGCTGCGGGGCACTATTCAATGCGGCCTTCCCCGACAGCATTGAACAAGGGTTCTCGGCAGAACGAGACAGACTTCAGAAGCTGTCGGGCTCGTTCTGCCAAGAAAAGCCGGAAATAGTCGAGCTCCCGGCCAGAGCTCGACTATTTCCGGCCTCAGCTTGCAGCCACGCCCCCTTATTGCAGCTCAGTGGCGGGACATTGAATCCCGACTGACAAGCTCCAGTCGAGCAAAGCGAGAACGGGACAGGGGCACGGCTGTCAAACTAGCTCGACAGCCGTGCCCCTGACATTGAATACCCCCCTAAAGCTGTAAACTATATTCACCAAAGTGAAGGCAAATTTATTTTTCAAAGAAAGAGGATACAGTATGTTGTTTTAAACTGTGGTACACCGAGGTGCATATAAAATTATACTTTGTCCTCAGTTTTACCAGAGTGTATGGAGAATAATCCTAAACATACCCATCCTGCCATCCTGAGTTTGGCTCAGCAGTCAAGTTTCAACAAACAGTGCTTGGCTAGGGAAGGAGTTTTGACCAAAAGTGGGTGTTTCTGGTTGGATAGAGAAGGAGGGTGTGTTTCTGTTGTATAGTGAAGGAGTTTGAACCAAAAGGGTGTATTTCTGGTTGGATTTGGAAGGCGTTTCACCAAAAGTGGATTTTGAAAGACAAGGCTCTTCCTCCCCTAACTAACTTGTCACCTAACTACAGAGCTACCCCTTTAATCTGGGTATACACTACATGATATGAACTGAGCCCGACATCGGCAGCAAAGGGTCCTGGTAGGGGAGTCAGGCTTCGACAAGTGCAGCATTCAGCAGCATGGCCTTCACTAATGACATCCCCCATTGGCCTTGCATGTAGGGCTGACGGAGGATGTCGATGATGACCTGCAGGAGCGTGTATCGTCCGGACGTAGACGGTACACATTAGATGATGTGCACTATATGTTAGTCCAACCCTCTAAACTGGACAACATATCCCCAGCTTAATGTTGAATTCTGACTATCAACATTAAAGTTCAGTTACCACGCATATGCTTTATTATCACATCTGTCTGTAAAAATTTGGATTTACTCTGTCCCTCTGTCTCCTGTGAATAGACACTGTGCATACAGTATCTATTCACCACTGCACTGCTAAGCATCTGTGTGTACACTAGTCACCGGCCTGAGCGATGACTGGCCAGGACATTCCAAATTTGGCTACAGAGGTCTTTATTTGAAGCTGAGCCTTACAAATTCAGACTGATCTCACCCCTTTTGATTTCTCCCAGCAAACAGGCTTAGTTGTGTCTCATCTCTCTGATTATGGGATCCCCAGAGATCCTGCTCTTCTGCTAGTCATAAATGGAGGCATATGAAAAACATTCATTGGAATTAGAGCATGCTTGACAGAAGTTAATAGTCTTTGAAAACAAAATTGTTTATGATGAGATGACAAACCGCATTTTCCAACTGTTGGACTATTTCCTCCACTGTGTGTAGCAGAGGTATGAACTATAATATTATCATTTACCTTCCATGGCTCTATGGGGACACCAATAGGCAAATCCAAGTTCACTAGATAAAGAAATCATTTACTACTAGAAAATGTTCTTTTTCTTTGCAGTCCCCCTGGCTGACCAGGGATTAAACAAGAGAAATGACTTAATATTTCATGATACCACTACTGTGCCTTTAGCGAAGATGGATTTTTGCTTCCGAGGCATGCACATAACTGTCACACACTCGATAAACCCTTATACCTCCAACATGTTCCTGGGAGGAACCAAGGCTTGATATTCAATCTATTAGATAAATACGCTTGGAGGAACACGCCCTTACCCACAATTCTACATTCTTGGAAGTTTCATTTGTGCTGCATGCCTTTCTCATAAATCTTCGGTTGGTCTATATTTGTCTCTTGTCTGTCTCTTCATGCCTTCTGTGAGGTTTATATTTGTCTGTCTATACCTCCTGTCTGTCTCCTTCGTGCCTTATATGAGCCAGCATAGGATAGTGGTGTAACACATTGGCCTCTACAACCCTGAAGAGCTTGCACTCCCTATTGCTATGCCACTGGATTGCAGTGACCCTGCCTGTAATTTCATCACCTCCTTCCTTGTGGTTTAATTGATTTGTTTCACAAATGTTACAAACAGGATGCTACAAATGGTGAAATAATGCAGAGCAATCCCCTGGAGCGGTACAGTGTCATAGGGCATTTTCATCACATTATAGGTAAAACAGTATCTTGCGCAGATAGTATTTAGAGGGAGTATTGGAACTATCTGTGCAAGATACTGTTTAACCTACGCCCTTTAAATATCATTAACGATATTTTTCAGTGTTCAACCCACGGATCCTTCATTTTGCGGATCCGATAATATCATTAACAATATTGGCAGTACCGCCTATCATATAGTGTGTAAGGGGCATAAGCACATCACAAATCACCATAGTATTGAGCGACATGCCCCCTTTCCATGGTAATTGGTCTGAAATGTTAGCAGTTAGAAATAGGAATACTATACCAGAAAAAATCACAGCAAAAGCCATATTTGTTATATTCCCAGTAAGCACACATTTAAATACAGTAATCTCAAAATATATCCCCTGCAAGAGGAAAGATTTTGGTCAACATAAAAATAAGTGGACATTAAAAGCAATGGTGTCAAAACCAGTGGTGTAGCCAAGAGGGGAGCAACTTCTTTCCCTACTGAAATCATTTTGAAAATCAGCTCCTAAAGCAGTGGTTCCCAAACTGTGTGCCTAGGCACCCTGGGGTTCCTCAGGACACCTGCAGGGGTGCCTTGGGTTGGTGGACAAGGATCAATTCATAATATTTATGGTCAATGTACCAGGCAAAACCAGTGCTGGTGGCTGCCAATCATAATACAGGTTGAGTATCCCCTATCCGAAATGCTCGGGACCACAAGCATTCCGGATAGGGGAATTTTTCGGTTGTTGGAATACATTTTTTTTTCCATACTTACCTGTCCCCTGATGGTGTCCGGTGGTCCCTCGGCGTCCACGCAGTCCCCGGGCGTCCACAGCAGGCCTCCGGCATCTTCTCTGGGTCTCCAGCGGTCCCAGGAATGCATTGCGCGGGTGTGCGTGCGCACCGGTGACGTCACCGGTGCGCGCGCACACCTGCGCAATGCATTCTTGGGACCGCTGGAGACCCTGGAGAAGATGCCGGAGGCCTGCTGTGGACACCCTGGGACTTGGTAAGTATGAAAAGAGGGTTAGGGAAAAAAAAAATAATAATAATTATTCGAATGATTCCACAAACCACAGATTTTGGAATAATTCGGATAATGGATGCCCGGATATGGGATACTCGACCTGTATATGTGGACAAACAGAAGCAAATCCTGTCCCTCACCAGGTAACTGTGACATATAAACACAATGCACTTAATTTAAAAAAAAAATTCTGAATTTCTCGATAAGAAGCATTTGGCCTAGGGGTGCCATGAAAATATTTTGATGCTCTAGGGCGCCATGATTCAAAAAAGTTTGGGAACCCCTGTCCTAAACTTTTTGCAAGAATTGCTAAACAATACCAGCAGCCGTACCTGATTAGGCACTTGACAACAAATGGCATGTTTAACATCTAGAAAGAATATTCCAAAAACAATAAATTTTACATGTTCCTGACAACCACCTATTGGAGATAAACAAACTGCGGGTATAGCAAATCGAGCTTTTTCATTGGTTATACCACGATTGTGGTTAATAAAAATGCAATGTATTATGCAGCCTCTCTTAAGGGATTAGTACTTCACATTCTGCTGACTGCGCTGTTTCTCTTACAAAATCACATACTCCATCAGCAGCGAAAAGGGCAATAACGCCACAGTATTGGCAAATGAGCTCCACAAAACTTTTAGGAGCTCAATAATAACACGGCATGTGTAAAGAAAGAGCTATGCAAAGTATAGTGACAAAAGAAACAAACTACCGTATATATCGGACCATAAGACGCACTTTTTCTCCCCAAAAAAGTGGGTGGAAAAGCATGTGCGTCTTATGGAGCGAATACGTGGATGAGCCAGTGCAGTTCTCTGCTCTCTGCTGCCCGGCATCTCAGAGTGCTGGAGCAGCAAGGTCAGGTCGGCAGCAGCAGCAGTTTTCTTTTTAATGTTGCCGCGCTGCCCTATTTCACACAATTCAGAAGGGCCGGGCATCAGTGGAGCACAGAGGCAGCATTACCTCCTGGCTCCGTTCAGGGAGTAGTGGAGCCCGGCGCTGCCAGAGAAGCAGTGGAGCCCGGGGACACCCAGCAGCAGTGGAGCACAGAGCCAGGTAGCATTACCTCCTGGCTCCGTCCAGGGAGTAGTGGAGCCCGGCGCCGCCAGAGAAGTAGTGGAGCCTGGCGGCAGCCGGGCAGCAGCGGAGCACGGCGGCGCAGGGGACTCGGGAGAAGTAAGGTCCGGACGGCATGGCACTGCTCATGGACCAGTGCGTGGAGCTGGTGCCGCCCGGGGAGCATTAAAGGCCGCACCTTCAAGGGAGCAGTAAATCCTGGCACCGCCGCCGCCCAGGAACTTGGAAAGCAGCAAAGCACGCCTCATCTCAGAGTCACGGAGGGGAGCAGGGGACCGCGGTGCTGGGCAGCCGTACAGCCCAGCACAGAAGAGCAGCTGGTGAGTGAGTGCATTCGCAGATCTGCCACTGCCAGGGGGAATCCAGTCAAACTTTTTCAAACTCTCTCTCTACCTGACAACCTGTCTCTCCTTCTTGCTCCCTGACACTCTCACACTCTTAATCCGTTCTTCCTCTCTCCCTCTCTCCTCACACTCCTCCCTTTCTCTTTTTCTACTCTCTGTTTCCCGGCACCCTTTATCTCTCACTCAGTTGGCATAGTGGCTAGTATTGCTACCTCCACGCCTTAGAGGTCGCTGATTCAATTCTTGACCCAGAGGGGAATTCAATTGTGGGTGAACAGGCTTCACCCTGCTGAATTGGTGTGACCCCTTAAGAACCTCACGTGGTGGGATCCTATGTAAGTGTTCCCTACCCCATGTATGATAATCTGCTGACTTCTATTAGCCACATGAATGTCCATGTAACAGAGCAATAGGGCATAATATGTGCAGTTTGGGAATTGCTAATCCTATATTAGCTGTGAAGCACTTTGGTTACACTATTTGGTCCAGAATATTTTTTTTCCTTTTTTCCTCCTCTAAAACTAGGTGCGTCTTATGGTCAGGTGCGTCTTATAGAGCGAAAAATACGGTATATCACAAAAAAATTAGACATGACACAAAAGGCGGAACACATTAACTCTTTGAGTGCCAACGTTGCTGTAAGAGATCCTCAAAATTTCTGCTAAAAATGCCAGCGACGGTTCGTATAAATCATTTACAGCCAAGTCAATTAATTAATTAAAGTTTAGTTAAAAATATTGCTGTGAGCGGTGCTGGCATTTTTAGCGAATAATTTGAGGATCTCTCAAACCAACCGCTGGCACTCAAAAGGTTAAAGAGAACCATAAAAAAAAAAAAGAATCACCGGCAGCAGGTTAACTATTTACCTGGCACGATTTTATCCCATGTGACCATGCCCTCCAATTACAATGGATGCCTATGATAATGGAATATATATTCCATTATCCATGCTGATTCTTGCTGAGCCAGACAAGTGAACACTTATCCAGGCAACCAATTGTATGGGCGATCCACTTGAATATCTGCATTTATTACCCCAAAACAACTCTTACTACCAGAGGCGGGGCCATTTCGGGCCAGTTATCAACCGATTGAGACAGTAGCATAGGCTGGGTGCCCTTCTCTTTCGGCTTAGAGGAAAGAATCGCACACTTTCCACCCTGTTTGTAGTTTTACCACAATGTTATTCTATAAAGCTGATACCCCTGAAGAAGCCCCTTGTTGGGCAAAACGCGTCGGGTGAAAACAGCACGTTTTGTCTAAAAAGACTTTTAATAAAGAGAATAACACCAAGTTATGGACATTGTTTAATTATATATTATGGACTGAAGTTGAGAAGTGCGCCATTCCACACTTGTTCTCATATATATATGTATATATACAATTTTCCCAGGGTCCCCCTGTTATATACCCTGCCCAAAGTCCACAAAGATATGTCGAACCCGCCTGGAAGACCTATTGTGTCGGCACGATAGTCCCTGTATAGCAATACATCTATATACTTGGACTTTTACCTTCAACCGTGCGTCCAGGCGGGGGAGACATATCTGAAGGACACCACGGACCTTCTTGTATCATTAAGCAGGCTTGGTGATGTCCCGGATAACACCTGGATGGTGACCCTGGACATCACCAGCCTATATACTAATATTCCACATACAGAAGGATTGAGAGCCATTGAGGAATTAATTAAGACCAACCCAGAGTATTCGGGCCCAAACCCCGATTTTTTTCTTACATTACTGAAACTGATTTTGGAAAGAAATTATTTTTTCTTCAATGGTAAATACTATATCCAACGGACCGGGGTGTCTATGGGATCTAACGTATCTCCTACATATGCTAATGGCTATATGTCGCACATTGATTATAGGTTTTTCCTCAACCGTGAGAATAGAGATAAGATTCTCTACTACAAACGATATATAGATGACGTTATCCTCTTCTGGCGTGGAACGTATGAGGAGTTCCACATTTTGATGGAAGGGGTTAACAATTCAGATTGTCCCATAAAATACACGTTCTCCATGAGCCTTGAAGAGATACATTATCTAGATGTGAATATCAAACTGTGCAACAATAAAATTCAAACCAGTGTTTTTTCTAAACCCACGGATAAAAATACTATTTTGAGGGCGGATAGTTTCCATCCCAAGTCCACCATTAGCAGTCTACCCTTCTCTCAATTTTTGAGGGCTAAAAGAATTACAAGTGAACCTGATGTACTAGAGGCCACCCTCGATGGTATGACAGAAAAATTCAGGGAAAGAGGATACAGTGAGATGATTATCAGTGCAGCAAGGGAGAGAATAAAAACCATTCCCAGAGATGACACACTAAAGTCTGCTGTAAAAACATCATCCAATCCTAATGTTAACCGGGTTCAAAAATATAATACCTCTTCCCATGCTGTCAAAAAAACAGTAAGAAACAACTGGCCAGTGATGCAACAAGAGTTCCGAAGCCTCAAAAGAGCAGAGGTGAGACACTGCTATGAGAGAGGAAAAAATATCCGTGACTGGGTCGTACACAGTGATGTCACAAACCAGTTGAAGGAGAGCACCATGGTAACCAGAAAAACAAATGGATGCCATAAGTGCACAGGCTGCAAAACATGTAGCCACATGATATCAGGCAAATACTTCTGCCATCCTTACACTGGGCAGAAGTACTATATCAATCATAACCTGTCATGTTCTAGTTCATATGTAGTTTATTTGGCAAAATGCCCCTGTGGCTTAAACTATGTAGGCAAGACCATGCGCACCTTTAAGGAGCGCATGGCCCTGCATCGCTCTGCTATTAGTAGTGCTATTAAAGGCAAGAATGTGGACCAACCACTTGCCAAACATTTTGCAGAAGCTAAGCACAATCTGGCTAGCTTTCGCCATATGGTTATTGACCATATACCGGACGATGGAAGAGGAGGTGACAGACACCTCAAGCTATTGAAGTGTGAGGCAAAGTGGATTTTCATGTTAGACACTGTCAGACCTAAAGGTCTGAACGATCAGCTTAATTTAAACATCTTTCTTTGAAATACCCACATATATTGCCAACAGTGCTTGCTGTATCTCTATATAGAATTGTATTTCAGGGATTTATATACTCATATCTTTGGCCACAACGAATCCACTATCCCATCAGTACTTCACTTCTTGATTGTTTTTAATGTAACTATTTGTATGTTTGTAATGTATTGTAGTACACTCTGTGTAACCAAACGTCTTTCTGACAGCTGGCCTGCCTCCTCTGACGTAGCCGACGTCCCAGTACGTGGACGCAGTGACCCTGTACCCGGAAGGGAGTTGGAAGCAGGAGGAGGACGCCACGCGCTGCACGCAAGATGAGAGGCAATATAAGGTAAATGTTTCTTGTTATTCATTGTATGTGTTACCTAGCCTGAGGACGGGATAATAAAATTTCCCGAAACGTTGCAAGACAGCTGGCTTCTGCCTATTGATTTATTGTAAGCGGAGAATAAGTCCCGTGTTGTGCGGCTCTTTCGTCAATATATATATATATGTATATATATATATATATATATATATATATATATACTGTATATAGTCCAAAAAGAAGAACCGTCACTCTCAGGTCTTGTTTGCGCCAATACTATGAAAGCTTGCTCTGGAGCCAACCACTGAGGGGCTCAGACCTCCAATACAGCAAAAGAAGAAATAGAAGGGCACTCGGAGACTGTTACAGTTTCCGAGTGCCCTTCTATTTTTTTGATATATATATATATATTTATATATATATATATATATCACACGCACATGTGTATATATATATATATATATATATATATATATATATATATGTATATATATGTTGCTATGGGCAACATCCCATCTTCAACAGAACTTCTATCCTTATATATATATATATATATATATATATATATATATATATATATATATACGTAGAAAAAGACAGCGTCACTCCAGGGGTCTTGGTAAGAAACTTTTATAAAGGTAGTAATAAATCACATAACCAACACTACCAGTCCAAGGTGTGGTGTGTGGTAACAAGCTATAACAAACAGATACATGTCTTATATAGGTACTCACCATTCCAGATGATTCTGACCGGCGGCCGGGTGCGCCGGTAACACACCCCCGGAAGTGAGGCGTGAGAAGCGCTGACAGCTTGAGGAAAATGTCTGCGGACATTGAAACGTCGGTGGACTGGTAGTGTTGGTTATGTGATTTATTACTACCTTTATAAAAGTTTCTTACCAAGACCCCTGGAGTGACGCTGTCTTTTTCTACGTACCTCATCTTCATCAGAAGGCACCCGGGGCAATTACTACTCGCAGCAGCGGAGTGCCGGCTCAAATCCCAAATCTACCTACAAGGGTCTACCCGACTCGCCCGGAGCAAGGCACCGCAGAGCAGATATTCTCTGCTTGCTTACATTTATTCCACCTCCAAGATTTACCATGGAGCACGATATGGACACACAGGTTAATACTGGATGCCGCACCATGCCGTCCACAAAAGGTGTCTTGCATAGCTATAATGATGCCGAAGCTCAACGCATACTTTTCCAATACACCGATGATGAACTAGCGATGGAAACATCGATTGATGATTTGGCACATCAAATGTTACAATTAAGGAAGCGCGAGGTCGACTACCTTCTTCATGGGACATCATTATCAAAATATTACCGTGAACAGATGATTCCTCGCGGATTCCGGATCCGCAATATGCAGACAATCAGCCGATTCAACCCAGAATTCTGCACCAAATGGGTGGGAATTCTGAATAAGTGCAGTAGCGATCTAATGCTGCTGGTAATTGAAGAGTCATCAAGGGAGTTACAAGTCACCAAAGAAAAAATCTCAGCATTAGAAGGTACCTTCGATATTCCTCAGATACAGATTGACAACCCTGAGTGGCTAAGTAATTTAACAACTAAAGTGGAGACGTACAAAAAAGAGCTCCAGAAATTTAAAGCTAACAAGTATTCTATCGTCACTCGTGATTACGAGGAAAATAAGGTATATAGGTGGCTGATGGGCGGGGAACCCGCTGCGCAATTCCCCAACCGCAGAGGGGGTAACTATCGGCGCAGAAGGGAGAACCAGACCAGAGAAACTGCCACATCTAACTCTGATAGCGATTTTAGAACCCGTGACTCCGACGATATCCCGCACAGTGGGGCAATCCCTTTAGAGGAGGCATCTCTCACCAGCAAAAAAAGAGGAAGAGGACGCCCGCCCGTAGGGGGCGCCAGAATGAGAGGACAGCGCGAACTAAGGGCGCTAATGCGAACATAATTTATAACCTCTCCACCCACCAACTAACCCCAGCAGAAACATCTGTGCTCAACAAGGGTTTATCATTTATTCCCACGAACCCACACAATGAATTGCAATGGCAAGTCGACCGCCACAGGTTTGACCGGAACCTACGCCTCCGTGAACATTTCCAGCACAAGCTCACTGAGTCGAGCCAATCTCAATTTCAGGATTTCATCAGATCTAGAACAAAGTCCAACTTCGACCCTCCATCAACAAACACCTCCCTGCCCACCTTCTCGAGGTTAATAGATGAAGCTGTCAAGAAATACAACACAGCAGCACCTCCAGCGCACTATAATCTATCTAAAGAAGAACGGCAGGTGCTAAATACTTTGGCGAATTACCGCCATATCATCATAAGGCCGGCGGATAAAGGAGGGGCAATTGTGGTCCAAGATTTAGTGGCCTACAAGGAAGAATTGGAGGGCCAACTAGGAGATAGCCACACTTATACCCAACTGACCACTGATCCAACAAGGGCATACAAAAGAGAACATATTACAAACCGCAGTGTCTTCCAAACTTTTGGATCCAGCACTAGCAAAAGCGTTAAGCCAAGATCATCCAGTGACTCCGATAATTTACACTGTGCCCAAGATTCACAAGAATATCTCCAAACCCCCAGGCCGCCCCATTATTAGTGCTAATAAATCCCTATATCAGCCAGTTTCCAAATTTTTGGATATTGTCCTGCAACCATGGGTCCAAAAACAACAAACGTTCATTAAGGACACTACGGCTTTCCTGCTACGGTTACAAGCCCTGACATCAATTCCAGCTGACACAGTGTTGGTAACATTGGACGTCAATAGCCTGTATACTTCAATTCCTCAGGCAGCAGGAGTAGCAGCAGTAGCACACTTTATGAGAGAATGCGACATCCAAGATGTGGACCATGATTTATTTCTACATCTACTCCGGCTCACATTGGAAAGGAATTACTTTCTATATAACGGCACCTATTACCAACAGAACAATGGGTGTGCCATGGGGAGCCCAGTGGCGCCTAGCCTGGCGAACATTTTCATGTTCTCAGAAGAAAAGGAGAAGTTCTTGTGTAACCAGCAGATTAAACATCATATCGTCTTCTTCGTTCGATTTATCGACGATTTATTTTGTCTGTGGTCAGGTTCCACTAAAGTGTTAGAAGACCATATAGCGGCGATCAATGGTAGCGATAGCCCTATAAAATATACCTATAATATACAACAGCATAGGATTAACTATTTGGACGTACAGGTAAACCTGCAAGATGGGCAAATTTGGACACAAGTATACTCAAAAGAGACCGATCGCAACAACCTGTTATTGGCTTCTAGCCACCATCCAAAACCATTAAAGAAAGGACTCCCCAAATCTCAATTGATGCGGGTAGCTAGAATAGCAAGCACCCAGGAAGGAGCAATTGATGGCACCAATCAGGTTGTTCAGCGTTTCACCGAGAGAGGCTACAATTTAAGAACCCTCCGCATCCAGCAACAAGAAGTCTTGGCCACCCCACGACAAACATTGTTGGCTACCAAAGAACGGTCTAACAAAAACATCATACCGTGGAAACAGCAATTTACAATCTCTAGCCCCATAGTCCAGAGAGCCACTACAGCACTGTGGCCAATAGTTAAATCCGACCACACATTACCATGTTTTAAGACAGCTCGCCCAATGTCGTGCTACACTCGTGGGCGGAACATTAAAGATCAAGTGGTCCACACGGACATAACTGGGTTTGATAGAGAGGTTATGGCCAACACATCGTTTCTGACAAAACCTCCTGGATGCTATCGCTGCCTCAACTGCACGACATGCAAGAATCTGGTCGTGTGTAAATCTTTCAAACATCCTCATACTGAAGCCATTATCCCCATCAAACAGGTCCTTACGTGCCAACTGACACACGTCATCTATCTCCTATTCTTTCCCTGTCAATTATTCTATGTCGGCAAGACAATCCGCACGATAAGGGATAGAATGGCCCTCCATAGATCAGCAATTAACCTAGCAATTCGCTCTGGAAAAGCTGATCAACCAGTAGCCAGGCACTACCTTGATAAGGGACATACAGTGTCAGATATTAAATTCATTCTCATAGACCACATCCCCCCCTTCCGCCGTGGAGGAGACAGAGATGGATCTCTGTTAAAACTGGAGTCTAGATGGATCCATAGATTACAGACCGTGAGACCAAATGGTCTGAATGAACGTTTTAATTGGAGTATTTTGTACTAATTATCTGCATTTATTATCTGCATTATCACCAGTGTACTCCGAGTGTGACATCCACCGTATACTTTAATGTTTATATAGCATAAGGCACATTATTACTGCTACAGTTTTCAGTTAATGCCCGTTTTCGGCCGTCCATTAATATAGGCTTACCAGCCAGGGCCGTTTTGTTACTTAAAGTACTGATTTTCATGTGTTTTTACCACCTGTCATTTTTTCAGGTCACTGTGTCCACGCCGTATTCCGTATGGTTGTTTTGATTGGCGGCTGGGGACAGCGCCTCTGGTCTGACGCGTCACCTAGCAACGGACTCACAGAGGAAGCTGTCAGCGCTTCTCACGCCTCACTTCCGGGGGTGTGTTACCGGCGCACCCGGCCGCCGGTCAGAATCATCTGGAATGGTGAGTACCTATATAAGACATGTATCTGTTTGTTATAGCTTGTTACCACACACCACACCTTGAGGAAAATGTCTGCGGACATTGAAACGTCGGTGGACTGGTAGTGTTGGTTAAGTGATTTATTACTACCTTTATAAAAGTTTCTTACCAAGACCCCTGGAGTGACGCTGTCTTTTTCTACGTACCTCATCTTCATCAGAAGGCACCCGGGGCAATTACTACTCGCAGCAGCGGAGTGCCGGCTCAAATCCCAAATCTATCTATATATATATATATATATATATATATATATATATATATATATATATATACAAACACACCCACACACACATACATACATACAAGGATAGAAGTTCTGTTGAAGATGGGATGTTGCCCATAGCAACCAATCAGATTCTACACCTTATTTATTTAGCACCTTCTAGAAGCTGCAGTTCTTCCCTGTAGGAGAGAGATCCTTGAGAGAAAGGTTGATCACACAGGGAAGAAAAGTATTTTTTGCCAGAATTTATTGGTGTTTATACACTTGTATACGATTAAGCATGTCACCAGCTTAACTCTACTCTATAAAAATAATTGGTCTGGAATCACAGTCATTCCTCCCCGTTGTCTATTGGAGGAGCAATAAGCACTTTATTCCTATTATAGGAAAGAAAAGAATTTTATGATGTTACCCCTGATGAAGTCGTTCTAGACGAAACGCGTTGGGATACTTCTCACGGTTTTGCCGATGAAAAAGTTGACATCAATAAACAAAGAAATTGGATGAATTCTTCTGGTCTGTTTTACTGATCTATGACCACCATACATATGGACTTTATTTATTATTTTTAAGGCGCCATACCACAATTGTGCTTTCTATATATATATATATATATATATATATATATACAAACACACCCACACACACATACATACATACAAGGATAGAAGTTCTGTTGAAGATGGGATGTTGCCCATAGCAACCAATCAGATTCTACACCTTATTTATTTAGCACCTTCTAGAAGATAATAGATAGAATCTGTTTGGTTGCTATGGGCAACATCCCGTCTTCAATAGAAACCCCATCTTAGTAAATGTAACCCATGATATGTTGCATTTTAGAATTCTAAATCTAGGTGTACATTTTAGAATACTGTGATAAAATAACACCGTTTGTCCTATTTATAATGTACTTTGCATACATTTCTAATACCATGTGAAAAGAGCAAAAATAGCTGACAGGTGTGAATGAGAACTAAAGGACCACTGAGCCTAAAATGCTAATTACAGTTTTTTTTTAGCAAATTGTGTGATAATATTCACAAACATTTGTGCAACAGTTTCAGGAGCGTATCAGAAATGAAGATATTGTAGCCAGTGTGGGCGATTTAAAAACATGCAGCCATAATAAGAATTGTTTTATTGCAGCTATTAAAAAATATGTTTTTCTTTGTTATTTATCACTAAATTTCCGCAGATACGGGTATATGCACATGCATGACTAGCTAAATGGGAACACAGTCACACATTACTTATTCACAGAAAATAAATATCACAAGAAAGTCTGCTATAAATTTTATGTTTTTATGTTTAGACCTGATATCTGATCTGCAAAGTTGCAGATGACTGCCAGTAGTTAACTGCCACCCAGAGAGAAGGAAAACCCGCCCCGCGCAAATCTGCAAATGAATAGCAAAATGATGCCATTTGCAAATCCATATGCAATTCACAAACTGTCAAATGATTTTTCCAGTCTGTGCAAATGTGAGTAAGTCTGACCCCACCAGTCATCTGCGATACAGACAGGCTGATTGAGGCCGGTGCTGAGTCACAGACAACTCCTTAAAACGTCTGGACTATCCTGCGCTTCTTCTGACACTCCGAGAAATCGGCAGGTTTCCACCCCTTAACACCGGCTTTCTGTCAGTCAACCTCAGACCACATTGAGCTTTCAATACATACACAATTTATGTCGCTATTTACCCTCGCACATGTGCGCTATGATCCAAATACATTCGGAGTCATTAGATCTGCGAATTCACTGATCAACAACCAACTCTGAATCAGGCGCTAACTGCAGTCATGCATGGCAACTATGAAATCTATGCCAGCTTCAATTAGCCCTTTAGTTACATCACTGATTTGCCTTTGACACCATGAATACTTCCTCCTCTCCTCCTGCACTCCTTTGGGCCGCATGACATTCTACTGGTGGTCCTCCTACATTACTTAGGGCTCTTTATCTACCTCTTTTCATTTCTCCATCTCTCATATTCTTCCACTACCTGTTGTCATACCACAATGTACTGATCATGTCTTCCTCCTATTCCCTCATCAGCTCTTTTATTCTACTATACCTTTTCCATAATGATGGTACTCCTCCTCCAACTGGCCCCTCTTTCTTGTGTACCTCCTGATGCTAGTATTTTCCTGCCAAACACTTACATAATCTGGCATGCAGACACAGCTGCAATTACACCCAGAATAGAGGCATGCCGGATATCATTTTAATCAGCAGAAGCTGCTTTGTGCATCCTATTTGCATAGTGATGCGAATAATGAGCTCTAACTCAGACTCTATTATATTGGCCGAGTTGTGTGTTGGGGAAAGCATCTGGATATTACTTTTTCTCTGGGAAATCTTGTTTCGAGTAGAAAACATCCGACCTTTATCAAATCGGACACTATTACATTACACAATGTTTCATACAAACTGACTAAACTCCACTCGCATTACATCCTGGCCTACATTGGCATACAGATGGAGCACCTCCCAGTTAGCCTGCAGGATCGCCAAATGTCCTGAGCTGGTGCAGGCTGGTGACAAGGCTCTCCATCTGATGGACACACTCGCGCTTCAGCACGGTGGTGGGGGGCGGCTTCCCTGGCCGTCTCCGCTCCAGGGAGAGCTGGGGGCAGCCTGGGGGGGGGAGGGGGGGGGCTGTGAGGGAGCTGCTGAGACCAACGGAGGGTTCCGACGGAATGGGGTTCAGAAGAGTCTCATGCACGTGTGCCCCTTCTGTCGGCTGGTGGGTATCGGTGGCTGGCAAATGGCGACAGAATCGCCAGGTGCAGCTCCAATGTGAGCTGCTCCCTCTATACTTTTGTAATTATTGACTGCCATATAGAAGTGTGTATTGTTAATGCCCTGCACTGTTTGTATTTTACTTTTCTATGCATCTTGTAGAGCACTGCAGAGCCCTTCTGGCAGCCTACACATAAAGTAATATCATACAATAGAGAATGGAGAATAGAGGAGATTAATACAATTATGAAGACATTAGGTACAAATTGCGTTTTCCAGTAATGCCTCTGAATTCAGTTTGCTTCACCTCTCTACACTATTTCACTGGATAAACAGAATGGAACTGCACTGGCCTGCATGTTGTGCTGTGTGCTGTGGTTGTGGCACCACTAATAACACATCATGCTGTCAGTGAAATGTGCAGGGCGGTTATTTGGTGGAGAACTTCTTATCATCTCTAAACGTCACCGCTGTGTCATAAGTATTGTAAAACCTATTTGTCTTATTAATTAAATACAATGGAATGATGTGGTTTGGTTACATATTCCATTGAGCATTATTGGAAATGTCAATTGAATACGTATGCTAAAACAAATCATAACTGGATAATATCAGCGTGGACAAGATATTAATGACTGTACAAAGGTGAACTTATGACTATGAAGAGATTATTATTATGATTATGAGGACGATGCCACAAAATAACACGTGCCTCATGTTTCCCATTGTGTATAATGTGTTTATGTACTGTGCGTCCATGTTTGAGCATCAGTTGAAACTGCCGTTATATTGTTTTGACAGGAGAAATATTTCCTGTCATTGACCTCTTCTATCTACTTTAATTCGAGGCCACCCGACCACTCTCATGGGTCCTTGGATAATCTTTTAGGGGTTGTAGGGGTTAGTAAGGAGACGGCAGAGTCATATCTCAGCGAGCTGCCTAGCGTTAGGAGAGCTGCAGGAATTACACTGCTCTGGCAGGAAGTACAGGATGAAGCGGGGAAGCAGCATTTGTGTGCGGCTCAGCATACAAATCTGCTATAAAGTCTTGTGTACACAGATATATGTGCGCTTAATACTGGTGTACAGAGGGAAAACTGATGTGTGCTGTGGATATATTGTCGATCTAAGCAGCCATCTGTGCTTGAGCAAGCATTACAAGCGAAGTCCCAAGAGGTCATTTTGTAATGTGAAACTGAATTTAAATTTTTTTATTTATATCTGAATGATCATCTAACCATACAAAGGGAATATACTGTACGATTCAACACACTAATACATTTTTTTTTTCACTAGCTGTATTCTGTAAATGTCCCTTTGTATGGGCAGGTGGGATCACAATTGATCCAATCAAGTAGATTAATTCCCATGAGCATGGCTAAAGAGTCACCTACAGCACAGAGCATGGAGGAATTCCATGGTCTATACAGACTAATATGATCCAGTGATATTTCTGATACACTGTCAGTCTGGTATCCATGCATACTGAATTATACTGCTGTCTCCGCCACACAAATGGGAAACTTAATTTAACAATAGCCCACACCACCCCACACCACCCACTCCCTTTGTCTGAAAGGTCGTGTGGCTGCATCCCGTTAGGGGGTGACTATAGAGACAGGTACTAAAAAGGAGCATCCCCAGAGTGGACAGTTTTGGGGGCATGTCCACATCACTCTGGGCAAACCCACTCCCCTGAGGGTATATCAACTTCCTGTCTATCTGGGTAAACATGCCAAGCATGGAAGAATCTCCAAAAAAATCAGGCCTGACCCAATAAAATCAGTACAGTTGTGATGTATGAATGCCCCAAATATATAATGGGGATACACGAGGAGTAGCTTTTAGGACTCCGGCGCACAATACCCTGTATTTATATTACACATATTTCAACATAACTATTTCAGTCACTGGATGTGGTGTTAGAATCATTCAGCAGTGAAAGGGTAAACCAAAGAACGTCCATTTCAAACCCTCAGAGATGGCGGTGTTTTGACGAGACCCCCGACAGCAGATCAGAAAACCAATTGCTACATCTCACCCCTCCTTCTCCTGCTCTCCCAACTCCTTGCGCTTTTGAAATGACTTTCAGACGAGCATCTTCTTGACGGGTGTTGTTTTTGATAAAGGAAGGACGAGAAAGAGAAGGAGGGAGATAAAAATAAAAAGGTGTCTCTGAATCTGAAAGCCAGAGGTTCAGATATAAATGATTCTCCTTCTCCGGGAACATGGGATTGAAACGGCCAGCGATGCAGCCTCCCCATCAATCACGCTCAGGTTTGGTTAAGACTCTACCTGACAAGCTGTCAATAATTTTTCTCATGAACTATGGGTAAATGCATGCACTTTATATGCTGCTCCACATGAGTTATTGTTTCTTTACAGGTCACCTACAATTTGTAGTTTCCTTGTAAAGTGAGTTACTCAGATTAGGAACTCTGTTTATTATTAAAAAGTTACCTAAAAGCAGCATGGTTTTAAATGATAGTATACAGTATCTGGCCATTTATTTCATTTATGGGTGTAGAGGAAACCATTTTGTGACTGTACCAACATTCAAATATGCAGTCTTGGTTATGCAGTAAATTGTGACATCATTAAGCTACAAGAGGTATCGGGGTCTATGTATTAAGCCTTGGAGAGTATAGTGTCAGCCATGCTCGACACCAAGGAACATGGAGGGTATGGTGGTGCAGCCGATAAAATATTGGCAGTGACGGGGCCCTCAGCAGGATGAGTCAAACTGACTCCTTATATGCCACTGCAACCCATTGGTCCCTGCTCTGCATGCTGCTGCTGCCCGTCTACCAAATGAGCAGCAGATTCTGAACTGCTCCCTGAGATGAGATGACTGATGCCTGGCAGGAGGGAGAGGAGAGTCCGTTTTCACTACTCCTGGTCACCCATTGCCTGTCACCCTCTCCCTGTAATCCACTTCCTTTCTTTGGTACTTGTGGAGTATCACGGCTCCCACGATGGCCATCGTATGCCAAAAAATCGCATGGCATGCGATCGCATAAGATTTTGCACTGAAAAGCATCCAAATGCATTGGAATTATTATTAAACATGTTCAATGGCCCCCAACTGGTATTTTTAAGGCTGCACCACCCCCACTATCAACGCGAACCCGAAGCGTGGCGAGCGCAGCGAGCCCACGAGAGGCGGCGGTACGTGTCCTACGACCTTTTCATACCCCCACTATCCACGTCGGCATGGAGTTGACAATAGAAAGTGTGGCAAGCGCAGCGAGCCACCGAGCCCGAAGCGTGGCGAGCGCAGCGAGCCCCGCGAGGGGACGCGGATACCTTCACAGTTATCCGCGTCCCCTCACGGGCTTTACAGGTGTCTGCATCCGCTCGCCACGCTTCGGGCTCGGTGGCTCGCTGCGCTCGCCACACTTTCTATTCTCAACTCCACGCCGACGTGGATAGTGGGGGTATGAAAAGGTCGTAGGATGCGTACCGCTGCGCTCGCCACGCTTCGGGTTCGCGTTGATAGTGGTTGTTGTACAGCCTTAAAAATGCCAGTTGGGGGCCATTGAACATGTTTAATACTAATTCCAATGCATTTAGATGCTTTTCAGTGCAAAATCGTATGCGATCGCATGCGATGCGATTGCATACGATTTTGTCAAAAACTGTAAAAATCGCATCGCATGCCACTATATATGGCATGCGATGGGAGCCGTAAAACTCCACAAGTACCCTTTCTTCTTCACCCACTCACTGTCACTCTCTGTGTCACCCACAGCCTTTCTCCTTCACCCACTCCATCACCCACTTTGTCACCCAGTCTCTCTCCGTCGCCCTCTGTGTCACCAATAGCCTCTCTCTGTTCATCTACTACGTCACCCTCTGTGTCACTCACAGACTCTCTCCATGAACCACTCCATCACCCTAATCGCACCCACATAGACCCTGTAGTGGGTGATGTCTTATTGATATATACCATCTTACCATCCTATTTCTGTAGGAAAATCCCTATTTGAGCCCTGGGGACTGGATTGTCCCAATCTCAGGACAATTGGGCGATATATCCACTCACCACTTCAGTGCATGGCAAAGTAGTGATGAATGGGTGCTGCAAGCAGCTACCACGGGTCATGCGACAAAGAAGGAGGCCTAGGAGTGGATCGCAAGCTACTGTAAGGTATGGCGATATCACTAGTACCCAGCTGGCTGGCTCTACTGATTGTAGTTGGCAGGCTAACTTTAATGTTCCTAGTTACTATCTAGTGTTCATTCTAGCACCATCTGTGAAAACCCCTGCAGTTCCTGTTCCCTGCCTGGGGTGTCGTGTGGTGTTTCTAGCACAGGTCTGATTTGCATATCAGTGCTGATATACAGACCACACTGTGCTAGAAGCACTACAGCAGACAACGACACCCCATGCAGGGAAGAGGAACTGCATGGGTTTTCAAAGATGGCACTAGAATGAACACTACTATCTACTGCAAATTAAGGGTCCAATTCAGACCTGACCGCACAAGTCTGAATTGTGCCCCTTTCCTGTTGATGGGGGTTTGCGCATGTGCTATTATGTGCAAACCGCAGTCTAGCAGACAGGTCTGAATCATGTCCAAAGTACACTGTAAAAACAATGCATGATATAACAAATAACATCATATGAAAGAGAATGGCTTCCTTTCCATGCGTGCCATACATAAGCAGATGATTTGTATGTCTCCAGATCACCTTTCACAGAAATAAAGATAAAACACATCCTAATCACAAATTGCCTACTAAATATAAGTACACATTGTACGTAGTGTTACATGGTAACGGTCAATGACCAGATTTGTTGGGTCAGTGGACTGGTTTAAGCTTTATTGGTATTTGTGTGATTGCTGTACAAATATGAAGGCATGATTTGATCTTTCTTTATAAATATTGCAATAAAGAGCCATTTCAGGTCTGAGATTTTGCCCTCTTCAAAAATCCGTTTGTCCTCTGAGTTCTCCCTCCCTCCTCCTCCTCCTCTTCTTCTTCTCTGTATCCTTCCCCAGATCAGCGCTCACTCTAAATCAGATTAAATCTTTACTCAAACAAAATTGAAGATTTGCATCGCTCCTCATTTTCAAAGGTGATTTTATTTATTTTTTTTCTGTCCCCCCTCCTCATCTTCCGGTGAAAAATCCATGTGTGTCGTTGAGCTAATTGACTGCGAATGACTTTCAGCGGCAGCCAAGGACAAGGCTTAAATATGGACGGATAGGAGATGTTAACCTCTCCACTGCCTGGGGTCCAAAATCCATTGTAAAAGACTATTTCTAGGATAAAGGAGACATGCTGGAAGACAGTGAGGCAGACAGGTATTTGAAAGAGACAGGCAGATAGTGCAGAGTGATAGATAATGCTGTCAGATAGACTCATAGATAATGCAACATGACTGAGGAGACAGACAAGTCCTGTATAGATTAAGTACCATATTTTAAATTTAACAATTAGGACTTCAGAGTTTTCTCTGGTTGCTCCATGGACCACAGCAATGACAAACAGGTCATGTCCATATAAACATATCATTTGACAGCTGATAAGAACGACTTGGTCAATCTATTCTGTCCATGTACACACACACACACACACACACACACACACACACACACACACACACACACACGTTGAATGTTGACAGTGATACAGTATTTTCAGCCTAACAGTAATTGCAGCCTACATATAAAATTAACACTACTTGCAGCCTAGTCCGAACACAATTCCCAGCCTAACACAATTTGCAGTTTACACACTAATTGCCACCTAACCCTAACATTAATTGCAGCCTAACTCTATCAATAATTGAAACTTAATACTAATTGCAACATAACCCAAACACTAAACTGCAGCATAATCCTAACACTAATTGCAACCTATTATGTGGCGACATTCTGACAGTCAGTGTCAATATTTATGATGTGGATATTATTAATGTGGACATTATGTCAATGTCAACAGTATTTACCATCAACGTTAAAAGGGAGAGTAGACATTCAGGCTACTTCAACTACATGGCACCAACATTTTAAATGTCGACGTCTGATATAGTTACATACACAAACTATAAATTTGCGCCTCCCATACTTTATAAAGGGTCAGGTGTGGTGTCACAATGAATGGGCATGTCACACAACAGTGCCCCCAATTCAAATTCCGCCACACAGTAGCATAACCTTATAAAATTATACCACATAGTAGTGTCCCTTATTCACATTACGACACACAGTAGTGCCCATTATTCATGTTATCATAGTGTGTATGTAATTACTAATGCTGCCTCTGTGTAGATCTATACATTTGTTATATAAATGATTTCAAAGCTTTCTCACTCAGACCTGGACTTCCGTACTGGATTATACTCATAGGCGTGCGCACGGGGGGTGCCAGGGGTGCACTGGCACCCCCTAATGACCAGCATCAACCAATGATCCCCATCTACCTTCTCCAGCGCCGCAGTCTCTTTTGGTCTGTCAGTGTCAGCGCTGCGGTGGTCACTCCAAACATGGCCGCCGTCTTGTAGGAGACATAGACTGCAGCGCTGGCAGCGGCAGGGAGCCGGCGCCGCAGTCTCTATCTGCGGTGGCCACTCCAAACATGGCCGCCGCTTTGTAGGAGACAGACACTAGAGGTCTACATGACCTCTAGTGTCTAAGAGGAGCGCAGCTGCAGCGCGCCCAGCACTACCCGGCTGGAGCGCTATTTACCATGGGGGGAAGTGACACCTCAGTTTGTAGTACAGAGTTGGAGCCTCTCGGGGAGCCCTTTGATCTGTCCCTGGACCCTCAAGCCTCCCTGACACCCTGCAGCTCCCTCCACAGATTGGTGAGTGCCCAAGGAGTGTGTGTGTGTGTGTGAGACCCTTTGTACAGTACTATCTCTGTGTGTGACCCTCTACCCCACCTCATCCCTGGTGTTTGACCCCCCCATATACCCCTTTCACCTGTGTGTGTGACACCTTGTCCCCTGCTTCCCCCTTCCTCTGTGTCTGTGACCCCATCTACCCAAATTTACCTGGTGTCTGATCCCCACTTACCCCTATTCCTGTGTGTGACACCTTGTACCCAAATACCCATCTTCCTCTATGTGTGTGACCCTGCTCAACCCCCTATCTATGTGTGTGTGAGACACCATGCCCCCACCCTTGCCATGCTACCCAACCTTATCCCCTGGGTGTGACCCCCTGTTCCCCTACCCCAATTTCTGTGGCACCCTCTACCCCCATCATGTGTATAACATATGGTACACTCCTATCTCTCTGTGTGTGTGTGTGTGTGTGTGTGTGTGTGTGAGTGAGTGAGACTACCCCAGTATTTTTTAGGCGCCTTTTATCCGCACACTTCCCATGTCTGTGTCACCCTGTACCTCCCTTCTATATAGAAGAGGGTTTCTTTGAGTAATTTTGCTATCGGGCCCACTTCTAGATACGCCCCTGAAGGAATCCCCTTGGCAACAAGCATGTAACTCCCCCTGTCAATGAGCATGTAACTTCCCCCATTGCACATAGCAACTAGAATGAAACCCCTGGAAAGAAGCATGGATTTTCTGGCATTGAGCATGTATCCAGTGACAATGACTATGTAGGTAAGCGGCACTTATGTGGCATAATATGCAATAGGCATTACGGTATGTCGTATAATGGGCATTACGGTGTGTTGTAATCTGTAACTTGTAATGGACATTATGGTGTGTGGCATAAGTGTAATGGCATTACGGCATGTGGCATAATATGTAATGAGCATTACGGTGTTTGACATTATGTGTAATGGCATTACGGTGTAAAATTTGTAGCGCGCCTTCGGCGCGCACTGTTCCTGTTTCTGGTGAGTGCATGTGGGGGAAATGATTCAATCATTGATGTCCAGTAGGTGTTAGACACACCCAGTAAGCGGTGATAGACCTGCCCCTCCAATGGTGCACCCCCTATTAAAATGGCCTGCGCACGCCTATGATTATACTAATACAACATACAAGAAGACCCACCTTCATAATAATAACTAATAAGGAGAAAAGCATACTAAATAATATGTCCTCCAGGGCAAGATTAAATGAAACAATTGTCTAAGGCTGACTATTATGAAGGGCCTATTTTGAGATACATTGGTGGTTTGGCCTGTGTTGCATATTTATCATACCAACCAACATTTATTATTTAGGAGTCAATGATGCATAGATTGTGTGTTCATATGAGAAAGGGGTGAAATCACACAAAACAAGGGCATGCCATTTCAGATTGGGGGAGAGTCATGAAGCATATAGCATTGAATGGATATAACTTTGTGGGATTTGTCAACTTTTTCCAAACCAGGACACAAATTCTGTTATGCGGAATGGCAGGATAGTCCTCTGGGCATGGAAGCCATGTTATCATTGGGTAACATTGCATATTGCCCAAGGTACAAAGAGTATACTATATATTAAAGAGTAAGGAGGGATTGAATAATTATAGTCACTATTGTTCCCGACACCGGCATCCTAACCATGTGCTTCTACTTCTGTCAATTCTTGCAGCTGTGGTAGACACTGCATGCTCGGTTTTTGAAGAAACATTGAGCCAAATGTATTTAGTCAACAATTGATAACATGGCATGTTACAGGCTGTGTTTGAGAAATGACAGGAGCTGATTGTCTGGTACTATGGGCCTTATTCGAGTTCACTCTTTCAGACAAAATCCTTCTTAGATGGACAAAACCATGTGCACTGCAGGGGGGCAGATGTAACTTGTGCAGATCTAATTAGATTTGGGTGGGGTTTTACTTCAAAGTGAGATCTATATTGCAGTATTAAAATAAAGCAGCCAGTATTTACCCTGCAAAGAATCACCAAAATCTATTTCTATCTGCACATGTTACATCTGCCCCCCCCCACAGTGCACATGGTTTTGTCCATCTAAGAAGGATTTTGTCAGAAAGAGTGAACTCGAATAAGGCCCAATGTCATTATCACTCTACACTTTATCACTTGTTAAGGCTTAATACATTTGGCCCATTATTTCAACCAACTTTTTTCTATGGCCTTTCATGACGCCTTTTAGATTTTACAGTTGGTGACATCCTCCAAATGGGTGTGGATGCAACTATGCTCTGATCAGGTGTCCTGGTTGGGGTCATTACTTTGCAAGTTCAGGCACTCCAAAACAAAATAAGCTGCTTTGTTGCCACTAGTTTTTGCTGTTTATTGGGGGGCTTGTACACTTTAACAGTTACGCTGGCCAAGAACCATTTGGCTGCCAGGTCCACCACTGTGGGTTTCTGGGTTTTGCATAATGATGGTTCGCCTTTCACCATTACTAACTTAGCTGGGTTTTGAAGCATTACCCTTTTGAAATCGGCTTTTCTCCTCAGGTTTTTTGTACAGTTTCGATTCATATCAGAGTTGCCACATCAGCCAGTTATAAATGTTACATTAGGCTGTTTTTTTTTTTTTTCAATTTAAGTAAAAGGGTTTGTTTGTCACGTCTTTGGTTTCACCTTGTCCATCCTACACAGAGACTAGCTACTTGCTGCTGTTGTCAATGGAATTCTTGAGGGATTTTGCCTGGACTGAAAGTCTTAATTCAACTAATTGGAAATGTTAATTATATGGTCCTCAGCAGGTTTTTTGGTTTAACCTTTTGACAAGATTACTTGTGTTATCCTTGCGTTATCCTTGTGCTATCCACAATCACTTTTCTTCTTCCCTCCTAGTTGAGCCTAACGTGTCTTGATGGTGGTTTGGCTTTCAATTGAGCAAAGTAAAAAAAGGTATTTTTGGCAAATCCTCCACTTCATTACCTTTTATGTTGACATAGATGTTTTTTATATTCTCCCTCCTTATAGGTGTTAAGTTTGATTCCCTTAAAGTGTGGATTGTTGACCACGTATACTGTATGTAGTTTGGGCTGCTAGGTTCAGGGCTTCCAGATGAGTTACTTCTTTATTGCGGCCAGATTGATTTCAGTGGATTGGTGTGAGGGATATAATGTGGCAGGTTTTAGAAGCTAATTTCTTGGTTGTTGCCAAGTGTTTTGGTATTCTTGATGTCTTGTTTATTCACCTATAGGTTAATGGTCTTGTAAAGATGACTAGTTTGGAGTTGAGGCATTCCATGGCTTATAATATTTCTAGTATTTTATCAGCTTGGTCATAGTCTTGGTGTATTGTGTGTGACTGAAGGCGATTGATGAAGCCAGGAAAAAGCAGACTGTAGCAGTCACAAAATCTGTTCCGGGATTATGTTTTGTTCAAAAATTAAAAATGTTCTATGTATAGGACCAATAGAGTCCAATTAACTAAGGAGAGTCTTTTGTATTTTTTTTTACAGGATATGTTTCAGGTTATTGCTTCGGTGCATTAGCAGAGGGATGTTTCATCACCTTATCAGGTGGGTTGTCATGCTAGAAGGTTGAGTGTAGTGTTCATTCTAGCACCTGCCATATTTGAAAACCCATGCAGTTCCTCTTCCCTGCCTGGGGTGTCGCTGTCTGCTGTGGTGTTTTTAGCACAGGTCTGGTTTGCTTATCAGTGCTGATAAACAGACCACACTGTCCTAGGAGCACCACAGCAGACAGCGACACCCCAGGCAGGGAGGAGGACCTGCATGGGTTTTCAAAGATGGCGGGTGCTAGAATGAACACTAGTGTGGATCATTTTTATTGCCAGGTGTTGATGTTTAGGTTTGTGTGCCCCTTTTGGCAGCATCTACCATTGTTGGATTGGGCTGATTATGACTGTCCTTTCTTTTCCACCATATTTTATTTCATTTTATTTGAACACTCATATGTATTTCAAGAATAGCTAACACATTTTCTTCTGCCAAATACGTGTCTGAGAACCTTTAGTTATATATTATGGCTTATTTATGATTGTATTAATTATATGGTGTATACAGAGGACACCCTTCAGATGATTGAAGGTATAGACCTATAATAAATATTATCAGCACTATTCCTGTCATTCATTGCTGCAATAGGCTGTACTACTGGGATCAGACAGAAAGTCATCTTGTTAATGAAGAAGGTGGCATTTCAGAGAGAGGGGCCTCAGTACATATACGTGACAAACAGACTATATGCAAATAACTTGTGCTTTTCCACAGGGACAGGTATATGAATAGTCCCAACTTTTTTTTAAATTATATATACATTACACAAGTCAATGTGGTTTATTTACTAATATGGGCGTTCTATTGAAAGATGGGATGTTGCCTATTGCAACCAATCCAAATCAACTTATAATGTATTTAGCACCTTCTAGAAGATAATAGATCAAATCTGATTGGTTGATCATAGCAACATCCCATCTTGAATAGAACTCCCATCTTAGTAAATAAACCCCAATGTCTGTTACTTTTGCAGTCATGGAACATGATGAAAGAATGAAGAATGGAAGCTGCTCGAGCAGTGCTCCCAGGGCCGGCGCCACCACTAGGCAGGACTAGGCCACTGGAGGGCGGTACTGAACCGCCGAGGTACCATAGAGAGGTACCAGAAAGCAGGGAGCGGGGAGCAGGTAAGTATGTAATCCTCCTCCCCCTCCCGACCCCCATCCCACCCGTTAATTAACGCTGCCCTCCGCGCCACCTGCTTCCTGCTCCCCGCTGGGGGGATTGCAGCGCGGCAGTATCGCCCGCAATCTTCTCTCCCTCCCCGTGCCGTATCGCACCCGCCGAAATAACCGGAAACTCCCCTTCTCCCTGATAAGTCTAGAAATCGCCCTCTTTTCACCTAGCCCCCATTACACGGTTACATTTTTGGGGAAAAAAGGAACAAGCGATACATACATTTACATTGAATCGTCAGCACCATGTCCCAGCACTTTACCAAGTAGAGTAGGTCTTACTAACTGCTTTGGGGCTCATCTACATTTGGATATAAGTCATTTTAAAAGATTTCACTCTTCTAGGTGCCGTGTTCACAATCTCTTTTCGCAATCTCTCCATATATGGAGCTAGCCACGCCCTTTGGTTGGAGCATGACACGCCCCCTCAATGGGGCACTTTGAAAAATTATATTTCCAACTATAATCTCCCTGAAACTAGTTTTCAAAAGTAGCTAAGTATGGTTTATATAGTAAGGCAAAATAAAGAACTCAAGCAACCATAAATTACTTGGTTAATGAATAGAAATACAAAACAGAAGTGTGACAATTGTCTTTTTAGCCTTATGGAGGAAAGGGGCTACCTCCTTAGCCCAATAATGCAATGCCCACTAGTAATCTACCATTACTAATTTAATACTGTTATGTTACCATGTTATTTCTTGCAATGAAGGCATTCAATCCATGCTAACATGCTGTTAGTAAAGGTTCCATCACCAGTTCATGGTGATGAGGAATCCAACCTGCAAGTTGTAGAACCTCACCCAATCGCACAGTGAATCCTGATTTACACATTTGCAATTAATACGCTCTTTCATCTGAATGGTCCTTAGCACAAAAAGTTAATTAGAGAAATCCATTCCTAAAAATGTTAAATGTTTCTCAGGCATTGTTTTCATTAATAGTCAAGGACTCTGTCTGAAACATATATTGTTTAAATATATTTATACTATATCCTTTAAAAAATGAGCTTGTCATGTTTGCATACATAGATAACAATTAGAATTGTTATTTAAACTGTGTGATATTCAACAAAGTTTCGCCTGTGGACTTTCACCTTATTAAAATATCAGCACTGTTCGTTTCTTTTGTTCCAGCGATAGGCTGTACTATCAGGATCAGACGGGAAAACACGTCCTATTAATGAAGCAGGTGGCATTTCAGAGAAAGTGGCCTCAGTACAGGGGTGACGAGAAGCGCAAGACAGACTCATTTACATATCAGAAAAATATGCAAATTGCTATGTCGCATAACTGGTGCTTTGCCACTGCCATTAGGACAGGGATTGGAATGAGTTGCAAATATGTTTTAACCCTTCTAAAATACAGTACTGCCCAAAAACCATAGTCCGACGTTATACTTTGCTGGATTTTCTGCTTTTCTTACCTGTTCTCTTTAGAATGAGCACATGTCCCTGATTTTACACTGATTTTGCACACTTTCAAACAGTAGTGTGCTGCTGACAGCAGGATCTCAATGTTCAGAATCCGGAGGTAACTGATGGGGTTGGGGTTGATTGGTAACCCTGCCTAGAGCTTATTCTATCATTCGTGCTACTATGTATGACATATCATTGGGGCACTTATACTATGGAAGTGTAATAAATGACATACAGCACATTACATACTTTCATGGTTAGGCAAATGTCCATCATTTAGAATCCAGTGTCCTACATATACTGTCCATATGGCAGCATGACCGTTTTATGCTCATGAAAAAAGCAGCGTGCCCACTAGAATCAGTCCCATGGCATCCATAGACTTATAACCCAGTGCCAAGATATTGCATCTCATGTCGATCAAATATCCCTATATTAACAGTAAATGCGGCACCATGCCCTCTACATACTGCCCAGTGCCAGTATACTAGTTTCAGCCGCATCAAAATTATTCCCATAGCATCACAAGCTTGATGTCATGATATATATATAGATATATATCTATATAGTACTCCAAACCCCCATGGGGGAATAAACGGCACTCAGGAGACGGTATAAATGAATGAAAAAAACGAAGTGTATTTGGGGACGTTTCGGGGGACAAACCCCGTCCTCAGCCCAATCCTACAGCCTATATATATAGCACCATGCTCACATATACATACATTCTTTTTGCTCATTGTATACAGTCCAATGACCCCAAGTGCAGTCCAATGCAATCATTAAAGCTTTAGGCCATTACTTATACCCCCAGTTGTCCATCATATACAGACCCATGGTTGCATAACAGGTTATTGCTCCATGCACCCTGCCCACCATACAGTCTCTTGTTAGCCTAACATTATTACATAATATACATCTTTGTGTCCACTACAAACTGTTCTATGCCATCAGTCTTATGCTATCAAATACAATTTTATATACAGAGTCCCATGCCATCCAGACAGGCGTATGCCATCATATACAGCACCCACATCCAACATATACTGTACAACACGCTGAGTTACCAGAGCAGGCAGCGACAAAGCCGATTGGGCCAAGGAATTACATCATACACCCCAAGCCGGGAGACAAACGCTGCACATCGTGAAATAGAACATGCATTCCTATGGTATATAAAGTATGTGCTGTATTGTATGATTGTATGGTCTTGAAAAAGGTCAACATGACCGAAACGTTGAACTGAACTTTGAGAGAGAGAGAGTCGTTCTTTATGAGTCCTGAGAGTACCGCCATCTAGACCACGATATATAGACTTTTTTTCAAGAACAATAGCATACAATGCTATTCTTCTTTAAAAAAAGTGTAGCAACTGAAATGTCGGATAACTGAGAACAACAGTCTGGTGTGTTCTTTTCACTAAAGTCCTAAGAGTGCCGCCATCTACAACCAATATATAGAAAACCAAGGGCTGGTTAAGCAGGAGGTGACATAAATCACCGAAGGTACCTGAGCTGCTGGCACTTTAAGTAGCAAGTTGCTAGGATCTGACTTGGAAGGGAGTAGCCAATCAGGGCTTAGGGTGGAGCTGTCTATGCTTAAGGAAGGAGGAAGTTAGGTTGAACTTCCTCTATGATCCAGCTTTCCCCTCCCTCCCATCCCTATTTCTCTCCTTTCCAGGCGGCGGTAAAGAACGGTCTTGTATATTTGAAATCATGTGAGGATAGTGTGGTGTGCTCTCCCGGCATCGAGATGTCGTCAGCACATGCCCCTGGACAGGGGATGGGCTGCACCACCCGGACGGGTGGGTGTGATGTTTGAATGGTGTGTGTGATCTTTACCCCCTCCTTTCTATGACCGTTCTATAGGGCCGCCTACCACTTTATAGTCAGATATATATAACTGTCAATTAATAAATTTGACAATTTATTTTAAACCCCAGCACTTGTGTCTGTCTCTTTATTTTAGTGATAAGTTTAGTTGTAAGTTAAATAAGTTTGGTTAAAGTGTGCGGCAAAAAGGTTGCCGATGGTGAGTTTAATATATTTTGGTCAGGTCCATCCCAGAAATCCTGGCAAACATTTAAACGTATAGCAGATTACATACAGTATTTCATTAGACTCTTTCATTACTAGAAGAAGGATGCAAGGATACTGATCAATGGCAAAGGATTTTGTTTTTGCTATATATGCCAGAACTCCCCGCAAGTTCTCTGATTTGAATTAGATAGCATTTGGCAGAAATTACATTATCATTATAATATCTATCATCCCTTTTAGGGTTCAGTATATTACCATGCCTAAACTACTTTGCTTGCACTTGCCAATCTCATTGTCCTGAAAGATCTTTCTGCTGAGAATGTAAAGACTTCCAAAGTTGTTTATTTTCTACCCAGCCCTAGATGCCAGAGCTATCTTCCCCCTCCCTTGTGCAGTAACTCTCTAAATATGCTTCCAGCCCTCAACCATATTCCAATTTTCTCTCTCTGATTTCTCTCGCAATTACATTACAATTGCTACCTCTGCCTTTTCACACGGTTGTAATGGAGGCCTGAATTGTTTTTGATTAACTGCACTTTTATTCCACAGTGAATGAATAGGAACAGCTATCTAGTTAGGTCAAAATAACAGTTTCGTTAGGAGTGGGCTTAATTGGTTTTAGGAGGGAGGAATTATTGAGGAGGAGCAGGTTGTCAGCTATGGGCTAAAGCGTTTGATCTAGCTAGATTTGGGCTTAAAAGTAACAGGGTTACGTCTGCTCAAATTCTAGAGGCCTATGCAGGAAATATGACTAAAATATGGTCACTGTCGTTTAATCAGGTACATGATTACTTTATTATTACAAACTACAAGCCAGCGCTATAACAACTTGTGGAGCATAGTGACTGAAGAAATAAAAGCATTTAAGTTTAGCCAATATCACGTTATTAATGGACTGTAGCGCACAATCAGTCGTTTTTTTTTCATTGATCATCAGTACAAATTAGATCAATAAAAGCCAATGCGTGATTTGTCGTTGTGAGTTACAGCACCGTTACCATGAGAATTCTATATGGATGAGAACACTGAAGTAAAGATTTTGGCACTGTAGTACACGGTCTGCGACGGGCAATGAATAATTCAGTACATGGCATGATAATCCCTGACCCTCACCTCGCGCTATTACTTTAATGTTAATCCCTTTGGCAAGTGTAATAGTCCTTGGAAGTTCCCAGATATGATGAACATTCTTAACTGGATGGGCATGGCGCATGCCGATCACTATCGGCATAACTGGAAACTCAAATAAAAAATAATGTCTGTTTATTGGCCAGGCTGTGACACTAGTCCGATTGGTGCAAATTGTCTAAAGTAACAAGCAGTGCTTCCTGGCGTTATGCCTATTGGTAAGCTCAAGTTCTTTTACTACTAAGCCAGTGGTTCCCTTTTTCAAGGCCCACTGATCATCAGAGGGCCCGATTCAGACCTACAGCAGGTAAATGCCACCCTGCCTAGCTCAATCCCCCTGCCCCTGTGCACGGCGTGCCGATCATAGAGACTGAAGCAGCCATGCTGTCACAGGGTCCATCACCAGTCCAGTGTACTCTGTACAGCCATGAACCAGGAGCCAGGGAAGCTGAACAGACAGCATAACCAAGGGAGGAGGATGCGGTGGTGGATGCTTCAAATATTATCCCACAGCCCTCCACACAGTGTTTGGGGAGGCTTGTCGTCCTGCCCCAGCACACTTTGAGCATATTGTAATGAGCGTTGTGACGTCATGCCATCGTGGGCAGCCGCTCATTACATATGCAGGAAGGAGGGGCTGGCTGGAACTGCACATCCACAGCAAGTGTATGTCTGTACAGCCACAGTGGCTGTCCCAGCCTCTGGTCCCACACAGTAATCTTCTGCACAGGGTGGGTGCCGGCGGCTGTTTGGGTGCGCTGCCATGCACACTGACCGTGGCACCCCTGTCACAGCACCACGGCACCCCAGGGAGCCAGGGCACACAGTTTGGGAACCTCTGTAAGCACTGTATAAAACAATAAAGCAATGACCAATTGGCGTAAGTCTCTCTGCAAAGGTAGTTTGCTGAGGACAAGACTCCATAAATTTAGGAGATGAGGAACAAAGGTGGAACCTATAAAGCAATATATTACCACCTCTCCAGGACTTCTTTAAGCCCTGTTATAAGAGACAGAAAGTGTTGCTAAGACCTTTAGTACCACCACTAAGTTCCCTTGTTCTAATATGTAAACGGTTTCCACTTTCAAGAGGGGAAGCCAAACCTCTGCTGATCTTTGCTCTGGGAAAGATGAAACCATTGCTTGAAAGCTGCTATTGGGAGAGTCATAGACATGTAAACATTGTATTAAACCATATAAAGGCCCAACATGTGCATATGAAGACCCAAATGTAATGTTTAAGCTTTCTAGGAGAGACTGCTACTTTAGAATTCTAGACATTTTTATACCTGTGCCATCATATAAAGCCTGTAACATTTTTATTTATATTCAGTACGCTAGATATTGTACACAGTATTTCGTTAAGTATATCAGCATTAGATAAACTAGGGAAGAGCAAAAAAAAAAACCTTGGGTTTAGTATAGTAATAGTGAATTAAAATATTAAGTGAAATTGTTGTGATTGAGACCAATCTGTGTTTTATTTGTGCTTATGTCAAAACTATGACACCTTATCCTAAATAACTTTTTAAGTCACATGTCCCAGTTCAGCCTTCCTCGTTGTGTCTTTAGCGATAAATGTTAGCTGGTGCTCTGGTCTGGTGGCAGTCTGCCTACGCTGGATAGGTCATACTTAACAATTCTATCAGGAGATTCACAATTGTTTGGGGAGTTCCCTGGATTCCGGGAAGTGGGTGGATTTCCAGCATACCACCCATTTCCTGTTGAAGGGGGCAGGATGGGAGATAATACTGGGCATTGCAGGTCTGTATTTGGAGGGCAGGGCTAAAATGATGTTAATCGCAAAGAGCAGGTGGTTAGGATTTTCATAATTTTATTGTGTACACTATTGCTGCATCTCCTCTCTGGGCTCCTCCTGAAGAGACAAAAGTCTGCAAATAGGAGATAAATCATTGCCTCTGCTCTGGAGTGTAAAGGGGTAGTGACAGTGAAAAATTGGGAAAAGAGCAACTCCTTCCAAATGCCCCAAAAGGTAACATCAGGGTCTGTCATAATTCATTTACACAAACAAAACTAAGAAATCTTTATTGGGCAACCACACTAGTAGAGTAACTTGCAGATGACAATAATGAACCCTAATGTGGTTTCATTGCTTAAGTGGTTTCATGCAATTGCATTTTCACCACTCAGTTCCCACCCTAAAATGCCCTATTTCACAGAATTCAGAATACAATATGGGCATATACCATACTTGCCTACTTTTGAAAACTAGTTTCAGGGAGATTATAATTGGTAATAGAATTTTACAAAGCGCCCCATTGAGGGGGCATGTCATGCTCCTCCCAAAGGGTGTGTCTAGTTCCATATATGAAAAAATTGTTAAAAGAGATTGTGAACGTGGCCCCTAGAATCGTGGGTGTGTACTGCTACATCTGAGAGGAATCTTTTAAAACAGGCATTTCCAAACTATGGCCCTCCAGCTGTCCCATCATTCCTTGCCATAGTTTTAGCATTCCCTAAGAGCAAAACTGTGGCACTGCATGCTGGGACTTGTAGTTTCACAACAGCTGGAGGGCCATAGTTTGGACATGCCTTTTTTTAAATTACTTATATACAAATGTAGATGGTCCCAAAGCAGTTAGTTAGAGCTACTGTAATTGCTAAAGGCTGGAAAATGGTGCTGAGGATTCAATGTAAATGTAGCTGTCTCTCATTCATTCTTCCCCCCAAAAATTTAACAGCGTAATGTGGGCTAGGTGAAATGAGGGAGATCGCTAGACTAATGAGGGAGAGAGGGAGATTGCTGCTATTTCAGGGAGTCTCCTGCAGAATGCAGGAGGGTAGGCAACTATGGCATATGCAAACGTGTAAAATGGAATGTGTTGTATACAGAAACTCACCATTTGTGTCTGAAGATACGTGTGACTCGGACCCGGAGTCCCTGGGAAGATATATTTTTCTTAGGAATATTACCATACCACATAAAATGGCTGTCTCCCCTTATACAACATATTTTTTATTATTTCCCAAGTGGATGTTTCTGCTGCATTCTAGATCATTAACCCTCCATACGAAATAATTATCAGATTCAATCATCTGCCTGCAGTTCCTGCTGTGAGTGAAACCACCAGTTACACAAGCAGACTTCTGCCGACACCTCTATAGACTATGAGCAAATATCAACTCAGATAAACAACCTGCAAAGACACCGGAAGCCATTCTGACAGAAACATGCTGTTAATTGATTCTAGCCCCATAACTTGGAAGCTTTGAGATATGTTACTGGTCCTCCCTTTCTATTAAATGTATTACTATATCGCTATTGTTCTTTTTCAATGACCATGTGTAGGAGGCCTAGGACTTCGTAATGGACTATAAACACCTCTAGCAGTGAAATGGTTTACAAGCCTTTCAAATTTTGTCAGTGGCTGATATACATTCCCATAAGGATTAAGATTCTATGCCTTATACAGAACACTTGATGTCTTTCACTAAAAGGCAGGGATCAACGTAATCTCTTTAATACGACGATTGTAGTATATAGGAAACAGACAGCGGGATTCCGAATCCACCTTAATGGGATAAAGCTCTCACTGCAGCCGTACTTTATTTACACAACAGACAATAAAAGAGCCCATGACTTAAATAGATTTCTGTCTATTACCTGCCTGGAGATGACAGATGGGCAGTCTGCATATTTCCTAGAAAATGCTATGTATGACATAGGACAGCTAACAGAATCACTGTTATCAACCGTGTGGTGCAATCAATTATGTGAATCGTGACAACAGAACACCAGGAACTTTTACATTCGCAGAAAATAAAAATATCAAATGTTTGTGTATATTGAAAGACTAAACACATTTAACAAATTTCATTTAATTTTGAGTGAAAGGGAACTGCAAAATACATGTTGTAGGAGTGGTATTATTCGGTATGGGCACAATAATACACCTAAACGGACTGTTTTTTTCGATTGGCTCTAAAGTTTCATTTTTTGATACAGTCTTTAATGATAACCATAAACAGATTAGACTGGGATAGATTTAAGTATTTCCATTACAGCCTTATGGAGGAATTCAATTAGCCACAGTCATTTATTTAATGTTCATTGATGCAATGAGGTGATTCAATGAGTCCCAAAGCCATCCCCTAGGGCTATTCAATTAGTCCCAAGTGCAGCCTGCAGGCTGCACATAGGGGCCAATTCAGGCCCGTTTGGTGGGGAGTTTGAGCATGCGTGTTTATGCCTATGTGTAAACTCACGAGTTTCACACTCACTGAGCTGTTCGCCCCAGAGGGGGGAAGGCAGGGGTGGACACAGTGCTGGAGCAGAGGAATGCCCAGCGTTTTATGGATGCCTCCATGAAAATGCTGGGCGTTTCCCTGGGAACGTAGGCGGGCTCATGCCTGCTCAGGGCGGATGGCTGACACATGATGACCGCACTTGCCCCATTTTCGGACATTGGGGACATTGGCTGTGTGCACAAATGCCTAGCTGCTTACATGGTAACCTGTACTGAGACAGAGACACCCACCTGCCATAGCTCTGGTACACTTTCTATGGTGCTTCCAAAGACACACAAATCAGTATTTCAGCGTCTTCTCAGTTCCGGCACATTGAGACGCATGGGCGTAACCAGGGAAAAGTTTTGTAGCAACATTTTAGTAAAGTTGAGAGATATATAACAATGGCACAAGGCACTTACTTGCAACAGCTGATTTTTGGATTAAAGGTCTGTCACGTACTGTACACACACTGAAGACCCCCCCAATGATTGTGTCAGTGACATCACTGAGGCTTTTTCATTACAAAGTGCTCATCCACCGGTCCATCCATCACCCGCTTCCCCCACTGTCAAGCTTGTGTACCAATCTGTCACTAAGTTACATATGAATGTAAGAACATGAGTGGCAGGGCAGTCAGGCAGGAGGTAATAAACAAGAATGCGGTGGGAGTTAAGCACTTAGACCCCTCAAAATGACCTTGTATGTACGTCTATCATACCAATATATCAGCTTCACAACAGTCTACTAAAGTTTTCTGTTGCCTCAAAATGTCTGCGTTATTCACCGAGATCTACATGTCATTTGTGAGAGCTTCCCAATAGTTATCCATCAGATAATGACATACTTACTGCCCTCTCTCACTCACAGCCCATGACTGATAGCCTTTAAAGCTTTGACAAATACGGCATTTAGGTTTCATAATTCACCAAGTGCGTAAATCACTTATAACTGATGCTCACTAAATAAAAAGTCTATTTCCTAGGTTATTACGGCTGCAAATTTATTTTATTCCTGCAATTTGTAGTCTATTTTCAGGGTATTCATTTTCGTCTTTGTGTTTTGCCTTAGGATATAGCCCAATATGTGACCTTTACAAGACTCTTAAATATGTGATGTGGAGCATTAATGAGTAAACTTTCAAAACATGATACCCTGGAACAATTCAATGACAACTAATTACCACTTGACCAAAGATCACTAATCTCAATTTAGCACATATTACAGTAAATATTTGTTATCAAAGCAGTTGATTTTCTAGATGTATCTAAAGAATAAGGAACTTTTTCCATCATACAAACAGAAAAATACAACAAAAATATGCCCCTTCATGATAGGTCTGATTTTATCACCACAATTTAACCAAGTAAATCACAGAGATAGCTGAGAGATACCACCCCCAAAGCATTACTGGTAAAATACGGCTTTGCTGGGCCACTATTGGGCATGTGAGGCTTGCGGCTTTCCGTTCCACTGGGAGATTTGGGAATTGTGGGGCAGATGTATTATGCCTGGTGAAGTGATAAAGTGGAGATAAAGTGGGAGGTGGTAACGCACCAGCCAATGAACTCCTGTCATTTTTCAAACATAGCTGATTGGCTGGCGCGTTATATCACCTTCTACTTTATGTTCACTTTATCTCTTCACCAGGCTTAATACTGTACATCTACCCCACAAAGAGATAAATGCGAGAGTGATAAACGTCAAGTCAATCAGCACTCAACTGTCATTGTCAAACACAGCCTATAATGTGGCAGTTAGGAGCTGATTGGCTGGATGTTTATCACCCCTGCGTTTATCTCTTTTTAAGGCTTAACATATCTGCCCTTCAGTGTCACAACTTAAAACATATTTTTTTATCCCATAGATGTTTAAATTGCTCTACTGTTTTAGCCTCTACCACGTCTGATGGGAGGCTATTCCATTACTCTATCTGCAAAGGATTTTTTTCCTCAGATTTCCCCTGAACCTCCCTCCCTCCAGTTTCAGTGCAATGTAACTGTGTAACAATACATGGATCCCTGCTATTCACAGCCATACAGGAGGCTCCAATGGGTGGTGGTTTCTCCCTGTGACACTGTCCTGACTGCAACTAGCAATGGGAATCCACTCCTGCTATGATGTCAACCCCAATTGACTTTCAAGGGTTGCAGCTAATGCAGTTCCTACAGTATAAGCCTGCATATTGATTTGTGATCATGCGCAGAATTGCAATAATGAGCATGCACACATTTCAAACTGGCACCGTATCCCCCAGGAGATAGCGGTAGGAGCTGCCGCTGATCCTAATACAATTATATTGCACTCTATAAATTCACCACTGGTGATGATAAGAAATATAATACACTTCTCATACACTTGTACAGGCCAAGGGCCAGATGAATCAAGTTCAAAAAGTGATAAAATGGAGAGTGATAAACAACCATCCAATCAGCTCCTTACTGTTGGGTGCTGATTGGCTGGCTGTTTATCACTCTCCATTTTATCACTTTTTGAAACTTGATACGTCAGGCCCATACTCTGTAAAACAATACATGGCCTGATCACTGGACATGGTCATATTATGATTCTATTACAGTCTATAAAGACATAAGGCCTGATTCAGTCCTGATCGCACGGCTGCGATTTCACAGCATGGGCGATTATCAAATAACCGCACATGCTCATGGCACACTGTGGACATGTATGAGCTGTCCGTACAAAGGCAGCTATCGCTGGCTGGTCACCCAGCTACTATTTGTGGGCGGTACCCATGCATTTTCTGGGAGTGAACACAAGTATTCCCTGGCCATTGGAAGGGAGGGACGCTGATGTCATCAGTGACCTCCTTCTCCCCTCGGCCATCGCAGCGCTGAGTAAGTCCTGGCTTAATCTGTGCTGCTAACAGAGGGCAAAACCATTAGATCATGAGTGATTGCAAATGGTTTTCCCCTCAAGTGTACAGTTGTGATCGCATTCACAGCCGTGCACATGGGCAAGGGGAGTGCATTAAGTGGGGTGTCGTTTACCTGATCGCTGGGCTCACAAAACTCACAGCCCAGCGATCAGGTCTGAATTGGGCCCATACTGCACAATACCCTCCAACATGACTGGATTACTGGTTATGACATAATATATACAGGACACATAATTATATTACACATTATGCATAGATAAGAGTCAGACAGTGCCTTTACTTACTGACATGGACAACCAATAATATGACTTATTAATCATACCTACATAGATACAACCATTGCCCCCGTTGCAGAGTAGCAAGTAGCACCAATGAAGAAATTGTGGAAAAGAATGGGCCCTTAGGAATAGAGAGACCCAGCACTGATCTACCTGTGTCTAGCAAAAGTAGCTCTTATGTGTTCTAGCCTATGAGTACGTGACAGCCATGTTCTTCTTATTATTGTGGCAATAGCTTATGCTTTATGACAAACAACTTCACTTTTAAACATATCATCCATGCCTGCTGAGGGACTTCTTATAGTCAGATTATGTGTTTCAGGGACGCGACAACCAGCCATTCTGTACAATGCACATCTCCGGACATTTCCCCTGTGCCCATCATGCTACAGCTTAATAACTTGACCTCTTGTATTGTCACATCTTTTTGTGAAATGTCTGTATGCGAAAACTTCTAGTATAGCGAACATTTCCCTTCTCCAACTGGAGATATTTATATAAGTTATAGGTGGTTTTATATGAATAGAGAAAATGACACTGAAGTAATGTGGGTGCAGGCAGGTGTTAAGCAGTCACCATACTGCCATCCTCTGAAGTTGTAAGCCGAAACCATCGGGCCACTGAAGGTGCAGTTTATTGATCACTTCCTAATGGAACTTTTATACTATGGGTCTCAACTCCTGTCAATGCTGAGAGAATATACACAGTTCTGGAGGAGGCCTGGCCTAATGGTCTAGATCAGCAAACTGTGGGTCCTGACCTCAAAGCGGGTCCCGACCACCTCAGCATGGGGTCACGACTCTATGTTGCTGACCATCAGGCTAATGTGTCTGTGGAGGGGGGACAGGGTATAACTCATTAAGTAAACACCCACTGCTTCCCTCTTCAAGCCCCCTGTCGCCCTTTTCCATCCCCCCCAATTACCCACTGCCTCCCTGTCACAAAAGCGGTCACTTCACTTCACATGTTGCGGCCATTCAATTGTAACTTGCTGGGGTCCTGTAATAATTTTTATTGTCTGACAGGTCCCAGAGCAAATAGTTTGAGCACCCCTGGTCTAGATTATCAAGCTGAAAAGATCGGAGTGAACAGCAGAGTAAAAAAAACATCTGAGATTCAGTAGAAAAACAGCGATACATTTCTCATGGCCCCATCATTAATGGTGACAAGAGACAAAACCCCACAAGTTAAACGTAAAAAAAATCAAGAAAACAGCCATTCAAAAACAAAAAATCCAGGTGGTGGCAAAGTTGCCATGTACTGTATTCCCCTTGGTATAAAGTGTATGTTTGCAGGCCCTTTTTACATTATGAGGTCAGTTTATGAACTTTGACCAATCTCAAGCACATCTTCAAAGCCTAACACAGTGATCTGTTATGACAAACAAGCCTGAAATAGTCAGCGGTGAGAATGTAGAGAAATCATATCAGTCCTTAGTGGCAAAGGAGTCTCAGAGTCTCTGAAGACAAGGTGACTTTAGAGACATCATACTGACATGTTCGAGAACTGCCAAGACAGCCTGCACGGTCTCACAAGTCATTACAGGGTAGGACAGCTCAGATGCAGGGATAGATCAGCAATGAGGACATGTAGGAATCCCGGGGGACTAATGGGGACAGATAGGGACGTTGGGAGGGGGCATAATCAATACGGAGAGCTCACTCTGGAATAGAGCATACAAGTATTCAATATTTCAGAGGCAATTTATACTTATTAATAGGATTATATGTTTGCATTTCCGATTAACATAATATAATTACATACATACTCTGCAAATTACGTGGATCATATTAAAGGGATATTTATCAAATAATATTTAAATCCAGGTGAAAATATGAATTCACACTTTGTGAGTTCTCAAGAAAAATAAAGTGTGATGAATATGTCTCTACATGCTTCAAGACTTACAATGTTCTCCTTGGCAACAAATAAACAAATTATTCCACAAACAAAAAGGCATCATTACATGTATTCAGAGAGTAAATGATGCTCACAGGTGGAGGGATGGCACTCTCTATATGTAATACTAGGTAGCTGCTGGTCTCCAAAAAGGAGAGGGAGGCCGCCCTCTTTGGAATAGATAATGAAAAGGTAAAATTTGGAGTCCTGCGCTAAAGACCACGTGTGGTGTGACACTAAATAGATCTGCAGAGAGATATGGTGAACAAATAAAGAAATGTATTAAGCACAATGTCACAAAAATGCTCCAACTGGCATTCGTGTGTATAAAATAGTTGTAGGGTATCGGAGGGGTGATGGGGGGTGGGGGGAGGGGGTAGGTAACCAATGCCTTGCAGGAAGGGAAGAAAGGAATAATGGATGGGCACAAGGTAATGGGTTCAAGTGGGCAAATCACCACTGCACCTGAGGAGGTGTCTGTGGTCTGTTTGCACTCAATATTAATTCAGTGTGGGCAACAGTCAAATGCTGTCTTCAGAAGCTTTCTGCACTTCACAGGGTTAAGGAGGATAAAAAGTTAATGGTGATTTTCTCTCTCCAGCTGTAACTAGTTTAAACCCTGCACTGTAAATTTTCACATCAAAACAGCGTTTCTGCAGCAATAGGGAGAAATTGGACTAAATTTCCTGTAGCCGAGCTGGATGTGAAAACAAGATCATTTCGTTGCGGATTTATACCCATAAGTATGTAGTATATCACCAGCGCTCTGTGGCTGCCAGCTTGGAGTTGTGCGTGGAGGGGGTACAGCATCTGGTGGGAAAACAGCAGATTTAACAGGAATGCTCAAGAACTAATCAAGAAATTAAGTTTAGTAACAGGAGTAACAGAAGTTTATCTTCTTTTTTTTTTTAAATAAAGAGGATTCCCTTGCACTTAAAGGGAACGTGTGTCTATTGTATTGTTACACTGTTATCATGACAAAATCTCCTTTTTTTTTATAGTACGGGTAAAATGACAATATTCATATTGTGAACAAGCTACTTTTGGCATATTAGCCATCAGTGCTGCTAAGGACAATTCTATGGTCCGTAGGAAGTTGTTCTGTGGTTACGATCTATTTGACAAGTACGTAACTACAACTTCAGAAGTCTGCTACACAACCGAGGGATTAGGGAAGGTGATTATGAAGGTCTGTATTACCCTAGAACTCACAAACTGGTTTGATTCCTATTTGTTCATTTATTTATTTTATCTTTTTCTCCATGATCAAAAGAAAGTTGTTGTTTTTTAATACATAAAAATATATGAAAAATGCATTAACTGAGTTTTTCTGATTTGTGGTCCTCTGAAGGGGAACCAGGGTAGCAAGGGTCTTCTGCAGCAAACAACTTTCTGCAGCTCAAACAACAGGACAAGGCTTCTGTTCTACACCAGACCACCAGGTGTTTGGTAAGGCGCTAGGCCAATGGTGTTTTCACATTCATGCACCAAGCCCGCGCCACATTCAGGCACCTAATCTGTACCTCATTTGGCATGCTCAGTTTCCTTACATTAGGCCTGCTCCCTAATTCGGAGTAGTGAGCAGTAGGTATACAGTAGGTGCTAAAGTGGGGAACCAAGGACAGATTATCTCCCACTGGCTCCCCATAACTGATTAGGTAGCCGGAGCAACAATCATTGCTGATGTCCATGCCATTTGTTGTATTGGTGTACAGGGACAGTGGGAGCATGCGGACCTCAGGCGCTACCATACGGCTGCACCATGCCACTCAGCCTGCGATGCAATAAAGTATTAAGATATATATCTGTAAATGCCCCTGATGTAAAGTAGTCGACAAACTAACATGCCAAATTTAGAATACATAGAGGCCCATTTATCAATGTTTCAGGAAAGTTTTAGTTATTTAAAACCTGTTGCATATGATAAATGGTGCTCCAGGAAATCATCTTCCGACCACATGACAGTTAGGGCTGATTGGCTGGAGCCCAATTAATAATATACAGGACCAGATGTGCTAACTTTGAAAAGTTATAAAGTGGAGAGTGATGAAGTACAGAACCAGCCAATCAGCTCCTTACTGCCATGTTACAGGAAATAGTAAAATGTCAGTTAGGAGCTGATTGGTTAGTGCTCTCCATTTAATCACTTTTCAAGGCTTAGTAAATCTGGTCCACAATGAGTTTTAAATGGATAAAACTCATTTATAAATGGTCTCCATTAGTGGGGTTATGAAGGGGTTATCCATCCCCCACCAAAAATTGAGGGCTCCTAGGAATTTTAGGTTTGTATCTTCTTAATGCTCAGATATGTACTGGCTCTCTACGGATACAACAGCAACATGGACTGGTTTGGGGAGGTAGGAAGTTTTCTTGTCTATCTGCTCCCTCTCCCTGGACTGGCGACAGATTATGCTACTCATTCTCTGCTGTGAACCAGGCGCCTGAGGCCCTAGGACCTATGATGATCACTCACCTACCATACTGTTGCTAGGAAACCGTATACATCTGCTGACCAGATTTTTGTCTCCTCTATCCTTAAGGGTGTTGCTTGTGGTGTGGTACAGGGGTCCGACAGTCATTAGCCCGACGTTGGGATACCGACGGTCCGGACTCAGACAGCATGGTGAGGGCAACTAAGCCCCTTGCGGGCATGGTGGCTCACAACGCTCGCCACCTATTCTATTCTCCCTCTATGGGGTCGTGGACCCCCATAAGGGAAAATAGCAGGTGGCCGTCGGGAACCCGGCTTTCGGTGTTTTGACAGTCGGGATCCCGACGCCGGGTAAATGCCTGTTGGGATCCCGACTGTCGGGATCCCGTCCGGCACCCGTTGCTTGCAGTCAAACAGGGAGAGATTACTCTGTCCAGCATATGGTAAGTAAAGTGACTCAGCCCTTACATTCTACTTCTGACACTATCACTGCAACTTACTATGTCAGTTCTTTTCTGAGAGCTTCCATTGTTATGCAGGTTACCGCCAGCCCAACGCTGCTGGCAAAAACTTACAGCAGGGGTTCCCAGTCTTTTTTTGAATCACGGACCTTTGAGTAACAGAATTTTTCCAGGGCACCCCTAGGCCCCCCAAAAATGCAAAAAAATAAATATTAAATGAAGCAGATTGTGTTTATATGTGCTTCTTAGGTTTCGTTATGTGGTAAAGGGCAGAATTTTTTACACATAGTTTATGATTGGCAGCCACCAGCACTGGTGTTGTCCATAAATAATGGTACTGGACCACCAACCCAGGGCACCCCTGTAAGTGTCCCACGGCACCCCAGGGAGCCTAGGCGCACAGTTTGGTAACCACTGACTTACAGTGATAAGCACAAACACACTTGAGAAAAGTATAGCTTATTGCTAGATACATAGTAGGTAAGGCTGAAAAAAAGACTTGCGTCCATCCAGCTACTTGTTACATATACACAGGCCGCCATCAACAATCTACATTTGATGGCACCAAGCTTCTGAAATAGAGGTCAAACAGGATTTATCTGCACTTTACCTCTTGGCATAGTGTGAGAAACTGAGAAATTGCTGCAGAAAGGGTCGTACACTGACTCCTCAATGGAAAAATCCATAGAATGAAAAAAATTGACATAAATCTATATAAAACAATTGTAAAAACCATGATTTAACATAACAATCCACTGGTATCCTCTTTATAGGTATCTTGGTCCCCAGTACAAATGTACTTTCTTCCCAGCACAGGAGTTTACCAATTAAGTATTTGTCAGACACAAGCAGATTTTACTGTTCAATGATGTTTTGACTTTGAGGATAAGATCACAGTTCCGTCCATCAAAATTGATGAAATTGCTTAGTTGGCACATTATTTCCTCCCCTACACGTTTTAATTTCTTTCATCTTCATAATGTCTCACATTTTTAATTCATCTTATAATCTAACATTTAACCTTTCTACTGTGAGAAGTGCTCTTTTATACTGTTATATACTGTTGCCTATTACTGGCAAAAGTATTAAACAGTGCAATATATCACTCTTCATAAATAAATACCCATATCTGCTATTAGACGTGTATGAAATAGCAGTAGCATCAGAATATGGACTATAAAACTTAGATTGAATATACTATTTACGTTCCACCTATAAGGCCTATTTGGCTAACATATCCCCAGCACTCCCGTAATGTAGAAAATGTAGATAGAGATTCTGGATTTGAAATGTGCGGCCCATTTATCGACTGCAAATGCCTTGGAATATATTTTAACATACTTACCTGGTCCCCCCGATGGTCCCCCGGCATCCCCGGCAACCTTCAAGATCTTCTTCAGTAGTCCCAGGGGTGCATTATGCGAGTTTGCAGGCACGCTGGTGACATCTGCACTCCTGGGACTGCTGAAGATGCTGAAGGCTGCCGTGGACATTGGGGGACTTGGTGAGTATAAAAAACGGGGCGGGGGGGGGGGGAACAAAACAAAATCAGAAATATTTAAAAAAAAACATGGTTTTTGGAATATTTCGGATAAGAGAACTACGGATACAGGAGACTTGACCTGTAATGCGAATTAGTGACAGATATTATGGTGTCTGATATGAAAATACCATATAGTCTAACCAGGAATCGGTCAGCCTCTCCATTACATGGGGAGGAGGGGGTTCCCTTGAATCTGTGAATTACAATGATATAATTATTTAGGGTACTTGTTTCCTATCTGGGCGCCCAGGTTTTCTACGTACGGCACCGTAATGAAATCGGATCGCATCGCATCGTACACATACACGATATTGAACGATGCGATGCGATGCGATCCGATTCCCCATAGGAAACAATGTGAAATGGCTCAATTTAGCCAAATTCTCATAGGAACAATAGTAAATGGGCCAAAAACACCCCTGAACATTGAAATGTCTCCCCAAAAGTAGTTGACGCCACCCCGCCATCAACGTGAACCCGAAGCGTGGCAAGCGCAGCGAGCCCGCGAGGGGCAGCGGTACGCGTCCTCCGACCTTTTCATGCCCTACTATCCACTAGGGCGTGGAGTGAGAATAGAATAGTGTGGCGAGCGCAGCGAGCCACCGAGCCCGAAGCGTGGTGAGCGCAGCGAGCCCCGCGAGGGGACGCGGATACCTTCACAGTTATACGCGTCCCCTCGCGGGCTTCCCAGGTGTCCATGGCGACGCAGACACCTGGGAAGCCCGCGAAGGGACGCGTTTACCTGTGAAGGTATCCGCGTCCCCTCGCGGGGCTCGCTGCGCTCGCCACGCTTCGGGCTCGGTGGCTCGCTGCGCTCGCCACACTATTCTATTCTCACTCCACGCCGACGTGGATAGTAGGGCATGAAAAGGTCGGAGGACGCGTACCGCCGCCCCTCGCGGGCTCGCTGCGCTCGCCACGCTTCGGGTTCACGTTCATGGCGGGGTGGCGTCAACTACTTTTGGGGGGACATTTCAATGTTCAGGGGTGTTTTTGGCCCATTTACTATTGTTCCAATGATAATTTGGCTAAATTGAGCCATTTAACATTGTTTCCTATGGGAAATCGAATCGGATCGCATCGCATCGTTCAATATCGTGTATGTGTACGATGCGATGCGATCCGATTTCTCTACGGAGAATAGCATGGTGCGCAATTAACTTAGCGGGCGCCCAGATAGGAAACAAGTACCTTATTTAGTTTAAATTGTTTCTTGGCAATGCCACAAGTACCGTAATCTAATCTTGGAAGTGGTTTAGAACCCCAAGCACTGTTGATAGCCTCCATTTTTGTCGCAACTTACTATGTATGATGCTTCTTCACAAACATTATTTATTAACATTTATTTAAATAGCGTCAATACATTTAATTGAGCTTTAGAATACAATGATGGACTGATCAATAAGTAGTACAGCAAGGTTATCTACTTTAAGAATGAAACTTGTTTATGTAGTGTATAATACCTGGCTTCCACTATATCCACTATATATAACTAACACTTTCAGTCTGCCTGGTTGGCCAGCTCTCAAGTTGTTAACCCAGTGACACTAGGTTTTAAACAAGCAGCACAAATCCATTTTCTTGCTTCTAGTTTAAAACCCAGTGACATTCGGTAAATGATGGTGTAGATGATGCCAGGGCAGGCTGGACACAGTAATTCCTGTCTAAAGTGACGGAATGTCTACAGCACCTGGAAAAACATGTCCTGCATTTTAAACGCACCTAAATTCTCATCTTCTCTAGCAATCCTGGCCCTGGGTAGTGGTGACCAGTGCTGTGCACACAATCACTGAAGGAACATTAATGTAAGCAAACTGAGGCAGTGGTAGCACATGAGGACAGGTTTACCCAACTTGGACAAACGTATAACCTGTAGTTTTGCTGAAGTTCGGACATATTTACATTCTGATTTTTCTCCTATGTACTGCAGCCCAATAATGAACGTAAATAACTAACATAATAAATTCCTAATTTTTTGCAAACATGGTGGATATAGGGAAATCGAAGGTCCCTGTCACTCAGGTGTAGTAAATGCTTGTCTTACACAATGAAGCAAAATTGAGAAATAACTTGTTTTGGAGGGTGTAAAAATGTCAATAAAGATGCTTGCAAAGAATATGTAGGCAAGCGAGACTTTAATACCTCTTCACACAACATTTCTGGGTCCAGCGTGGGTCATGGCTTGAAACCTGTTCAGTCTGCAGGCTAGAGTTGGGTTATTTGCTGAGGCTTCCTCTATGTCAGCGCTTGGAGATAAGTCCTCCACATGCCAGTGAGTCCACTCCCCATAAGGTGTGTTTGGGACCTGGGTCAGATGATTCCTGGTACCTGTCCACACTGCCCTATAACCCAACATAGGTTGCTACTAGGGTTGAATTCCTGACTCAATGCACCCAGTTGTTTTTTTTCCCGGAATCCTTGCATACTGAACAGGGTTAACCCAGAAATAACCTCAATGGAAGCGATGGATTGAAAGGGTATAACAAAAGAAAAACCTGTTTTTGACAATTACATCAACATGAAAACTCTACCACTTCCTGAGATAGAAGCTTTATAGACAGATAGATAGATATAAATAGAATAATACAAACTTTTAGATTTTTATTTGATACAAATTTTTATTAAACAATTGTAATGTCAAATTTGAGACTGCTATTATACAGAAAAAAAAGATAAAAACAGCAACATTATATCAGAAACTGTCACAACAACATTTCTGGGCAGCACGGACGGTGTAAAATCCGTCATAAATCACAATGGTAATAAAAAAATCCACCAATCAACTAAAAAAAATTCTAGAGTTTTCTGAGGACTTGTCAAGTAAAACTTCTTACGAGGGAGCACGTAGTATTTTCAAATACATTCATTAGTTTATTAGAGGTATTATCTGGTAGAAATGTTAAATATATCTCCCATTTTGAGTGAAATCTATTTAATCCTCTTATAATATCTTGTAGAGCAGACCTTCTGTCAAAATACACAATATTTAATAATTACAATTTTAACATTATTACTGTAGGTGATTTTTTTAGAGAACAAGAACTGAAGAATTAATTTCCTAGCAAGGATAATCAAGATAGTCAAAAAGGGAGTACATTGGAAGGCAGTATTGCTGGAGACCATGTTGAAAAATACCCTGATAAAAAAAATGGTCCAATAAAATGGTAAAATGAACATCCACTATAGCTTGAACAAAGTTGTGAATTTTGCCCCCAAAACATTACATTTTAGAACATTGCCAAATATTATGGTAAAAGGTAGGCTGCGAATAACAACATTTTTTTCAGCAATTAGAATCAGAATGAGTCATAGTGTATGTTTCTATTGTGCTTGAGATATAAAAGCTCTATTAATAAATTTAATATGGATCTTCTGTAAATTAGCTGAAGAGACCCATTTTAATATTGAAGGTATTTGTTGAAATATACCAGTGGAAAATCTAAACTCTGGGAAATCTTTGGTCCTCGATGACCACACTTTGGACCATATTGAGGATGACTTATTCGGGAGTAAATCAATATAAAGATAACTTGCCGCTAGGGAAAGAGTAGAGGGTTAGGTTTCCAGATATGCAGTAGAGGTTCAAAAGGGGCAGACTAGATGGGCCAAGTGGTTCTTATCTGCCATCAATTTCTATGTTTCTTAGTGCCCATTTACAACTTCACCATTAATATAATGATGGGTTTGCAAGTAGAGGAACAATGTTTATTTGGTATATCATATTTATCTTGGATTTGGGTAAATGAAAGGGTGTGGTATAGGAGCCTGACATCGGGATCTCGACTGCCCGGATTCAAACAGCGGGGGGAGGGCAACAAAGCCCCTTGCGGGCTCACTGTGCTTGCCACGTTGCGTGAACAGTGGCTCGCTACGCTCACCACCTATTCTATTCTCCCTCTATGGGGGTCGTGGACCACTACGAAGGAAAACAACCGGTGGCCGTTGGGATCCCAGGTGTTGGTGTTTTAACACTCGGGATCCCAATGTCATGCTAATGACTGTCAGGATCCCGACTGTCAGGACCCCATCCGGTACCCAAATGAAAGGAGATTTCCACCAGGATCAAAAACAGATTGCAATCCCTTTAAATTTCTATATACTCCCCCAAATCACCTTACTTTACATTACTCATGTTATATTTTTATTACTATGTTTTTTATATTGCATCCGTGCCACCTGCTTACTAGAAAATATGCTTTACCATGCGCTTTTTTTTTAAATAGAAAGATACAGAATTTCAGCACAATTATCCTACAGGAGTACAGGTTAAATGTCACTTGTAGAACCTCCAATTCTCTAACACACAATTACACAACCGGACAAACCCATTACCGCTAGCTTAGCTCAAGATTGGATTTTCTTTTCCATCATAGTATTTGACAATATTATTTTATTAGTGGAAATGTGTTTTCATCAATGCGAACAACCCAGTATTTGTAAGAAATGAAAAGACTGATTTTTCATATACATAAGCCATAAAACTATCATTTTTTATATCTGCATGAAAGCCAGGATATTTTAATATTGCTGAATACATGATATGCTGTTATTTTCTTTATTGCTCTGCAAATAGTTCAGGGATTCTTATGGTGAATGAGAGTGACCCAGTATTTGGATATGATTAGAGAGGTTTATTACACAAGCTAGGTATAACTTTGATAAAACTGCCGTGAATTGTTGGCAGGAGACTGCTGGAATGGGGAAGTTTACTGCTGACGAAGCATATAAAACAAATATTTCTTTGCTTGGAGAAGTGAGAAAAAGTACAGTGGAGACCCAGAAATACTGGTGACCCTTGGTATTTATGGACTAATATAATACGCTTTATACAGAAGGCTGCAATTTATCAGGGGTCGATTTGTAAGAGTGGAAACCGCAAGGTAACAGTTTTTCATATTAGGCACTCTTAAAGCGAATAACAAATACAATGGCTGTCCTTCACTTGTATTTTGTTGCTCCCTTCCTCCATGTAGGAGGATTTTATTATTATTATTATTTTTTCTTTCTTTATATTCCTTACATATTTTCCATATATATTAAGTAAGGTGACAACTGTGCATTGTTCGGATTTCAAATCCTGTGCGTTAATAAACAATAATTACCAATAGTATGTAACTTAAATCTGTACATTACACTATCACATCCTGTGCCACATTCATATAAATCTGGTTAGCAGGGTGTCACTACAGATGGAGCCCCTGTCAGCGTTGCAGGGGCTGGCGATAGAATTGCCAGCCCCCGCCATCTGTCAGAAGGGGGTGCGCGCGCATGAGACATTGCGTGCCCTGTTCCGATGGAGCTCCCAGCTGTCGTGCGCAGGTCCCCACCGCCTCCCTGAACCCCCCCTAACCCTGCTCATCTCCCTGAAGTGGAGATGGGCAGGGTTCTACGCTGCCCAGCCGCTGAGTGACTGGGACGCGAGCCCCAGTCTAATGGAGTCCCTCTCAGCCAACGCTCACCAGCGGGGACATTCTGGCGGGCAGAGAATGTAGACAGATATTTAAATAGACAGACTAATAATAGATACATAAATAGATATGTGCAATTTACAGTCACTAAGTTAAATGGTAAATACAGTAATAAAGTATGTGCAGCAGTAATGTGCAGTAAGGTCAATTGCTGGGAAGGCGCTGGCTAATATATCAGAGCTATACACACACATGTATAGCAGCCTAAGGGTCAGATGTATCAAGCTTTAAAAAGTGATAAAGTGGAGAGTGATAACCACAAGCCAATCAGCTCCTATCTGTCATTTTTCCAACCCAGACCGTAACATGGCAGCTAGGAGCTGGTTGGTTGTTTGTTTATCACTCTCCTTTTTATCACTTTTTTGAAGCTTGATACATCTGGCCCAAAATCTTGTTGGGGACTATCTGCTTCCTTCCTGTTACGGGGGTATGTTACCCACATGAGGGGAGTGGGCTACCCTGTTCCCCATTTGCCCAACCCAAGCATCCACTCAACAGCACATTCCGCTGTAATTTTGCTGTCTTTATCAGCTTCACCTTCATGTTGGTTGCTCCTCGTTGTGGATTATGGTCAATGTAGAATACTTTTGACATCGATGGGGAGAACCAGATCGGTGGAACAGCACAGTTGAATCAATTACAAAACCAATATCGATGGAACAGCATAGTTCAATCAATTTTTTTAATTATTTTCCCCAAGGTGCTGGGACACAGAACATAGCTCCACCCCCAAAACCTATGAAGCCCCAACCCCAGGATATGATTGATCTACAGGACAGTCAAAGAAAAGGTATGCTCATCAATGGGTTAAACCATTGATGGTCGTCCATTGCTTAGTTTTTTGAGATTGAGGTCAGAATAGATAACAGCCATTGATGGCGCCCAAACCGATGACCATCCCTAGTGCTGGGGAAATTCCAGGATAAGTCACCTGACACTGCATCAAACCACACACCCCTCACTGAAGAAGATCTGACAGCTGCCTCCCCTTATGTTTTTTCGTCAGTATTATTGTCCGCAGTGCTGACCTGTCCCCAGCTAGTGGCAGCTTCTGACTATGAGTAGGCTGAGCTCGTAGCTGCCAAAACTCTGGTCTCTGACAGTCTTTGTACAGTATTTCCAGCTTGGCGCTGCCGATTTGGTGAGTTATGACCATAAAAATTACTAGTATATCCAAAGATGATAGTCATAAGTTATACATTTATTTTTTGTATTATTCTAATCAATTTTATGGTCAAACCACTGGATGATGACAGGTGAGGCTCTGCCTCCTCCACATCCCCTACCTACCAATGCAATCTTATTTATCTTTTAGGCCAGCAATATGAGAAATGCAACGCTGAAAGTAAGTGCAATAACACACGCGGTGTTTAGCTGCAATAATTAAAATTGATACAATCGGTTTCTGAATTTACTTCACTATAGCTTAATTGCAATCAAAGCAGCTTTGTCACAGTCTGACCAATCAGAGCAAAGCTGCTATGTGTCTTTAAAACAAACAAATGGTTTAAAGTTTGTAATTTACAGAGTTGCCCCTATATGGTGCAGCGATGGTATCGCTAAATTATGTTTTTATCCATTTAATTGGAAGAGGATACATACAATATCCCAGCAGTGGGGATGCCAGCAGTCAAAACACCAACCCTGGCATCCTGATACGGAGAATCTTGACAAGTAACTTAACCCTCTCCCCCTACCCCCGCTACCTCTCTGCTTGCAGCCTAACCTTATCCCCCATACCCCACAGCTCAAAACTACCCTTCCGCTGCAGCCTAACCATAACCCCCTTGTAAGTGCCTAAACCAAACCCCCGTCCTTCAGCCAACCTCTAACCTTCCACCTCTATTCCCCCCCCCCCTGCAGCCTAACCAAAAGTTCCCCCCATTGCCAAAACCTTACACCCCCCACCCCCCTTACCCGGCCTAACCCTAAAAACTACTCCAAGCTTGTTCATTCACTTTTTTTTTTTTTTTAATCAGATCACATTTCCATACTTATAACAGGAAATGCGATTTGGACAAAATTACTAAAAGAAAACCTAAAAAAATTCTGCAGTGAGCCCTGTGATAGTTGCACCATCCTTACAGAGCATAATCACTGTGCTCACTGCGAATCCTGACTTCTGAACACACTTCTCTGGTCGTATGCAGAGACAGCTGTGCTGGAAACCGGTCAGTGTGATCATCTCTGTGCGTCTTTACAGCACAGGGGGTCTCACAGCAGAAGATCTGATAGGTGGCAGCACTCCCGAAGCACTGATCACCAGTACCTTGTAGTAGGTGAGTATGAGCAGCGCTATGTGGTGGGCTGGATGTCCCACTTTACTTTCTTAGTGGAAGGCAGGGTCTGGATACAGCTAAAGTCGGGAGACTAACACATTCTTCCAGGGGGGTCGTTAGGGTTATCCAATTTTCAGGAGCTTCCAGGCCATTGCAGCTGAGTAGGCAAGTATGTCTCTGCAGATGTGAAACCAGTGTACCTGCTCTGTACTTTTTTAGGCAAGCCACATTGCCCAACCTCTCTCCTCTGCCTGGGCAAACATTTAGACATGCAAACTTTGGTAGACGTCAACTAGCATGGTGGGAATCAAAGCTGATTGGACCTTATACAGAGAATGTTATGCAGTTCAAAAATGACCTTGACTGTCTTACAGCACATGCCTGTTACAGTTCAATAGCATCCGACACTGTGCACAGCACTGTGTAATGTAGAGAATCTAAACAGAGCAGATAGAAGCAGTATACTTATTATTGTCACCCTTATAAAGGAGAATTCTCAAATTCTCTCCTATGCTGTAAATGCTGCACTTTACACCTCATTATATTTTTAGCACTTTTCATTTTACCTCTGTTCTATATGGTTTTGAATTGCTGACACCTTGATGTAGATCCATCAACCTCTGCTTTTTTTCAGTTGTCAATTTTTCTTCCTATCCTTTGCCTGCTTTGTTCTCTCAGTCTTTCTCCGATTCAACAGTAACCCTTCATATTCGCAAGAAGGGATTGTATAAATAAAGCTGGGGGCGTATTTCAGTTACTAAAGAACAATAAACCGTCTTTATTTCTTGAAGTGTTGCAATCAGAACAATTCCCATCACCCCCCCCCCCCCTTTCCTTTCCGGGGAGAACAATGAGAAAGCGGGAGACAAGGACTGGACAGACCCTGAACTTAAGACCACTGACAGTAGTACAGAGGAAGGCTTTTTATTCCTAGGGATAAATGTGCGAAAGGAGGGGTGAGGGGGTAACATGGGACTGCGAAATGTGTTCTAATTTCCAAAGATTGGGGATCTGTGAGCGACATTACTTATCTGCTTCTAAGGCTAAATCACAAATCCTTTCGTGCTCTGTGACAGGCACTGTGGCAACAAGGAAAACTTTATGCCATCACATTATCTTATGTAAATGCCTTTTGTAAGAAAATTGCAGACTTTTTAGGTTTGCAGTCTCTTAAATTAATTGTGTTGAAAAACCCATGCAATTCTACACTACTAATTGCAATTGATTTATTGCTGCCCCCCACAAATATAAATAAATCCATTTCCTTTATGTCACTTACCCCTGAACGAGTACCCAGCATGCATTACTATGAAGGTCAAGCGAACACCGTCCAACAAGAAAATCTTTTCCTAATCGTCGGTCCCATTATACTCTATAGAGCGATTAAAATGGGCAAAAAACAAACTAGTGTGGAGGTGTTTATATTTAATTACATTTTATATTGAAAATGCTAATTTAGCAAGAGATTTACTTTATGCATCGTTAATTGCACATGTTAATCGCCTGCTAAATCTACCGTGTGGCTTGTCTCGTAAGCAAAAGGAGAGAGGGGGTGATTGCAGTTTGACTGCTCATGATCAAGCAACTACAGTAAAAATCTACAGGGTGGCTTAGCCCTAATTAAAGAAACAAATTAAGATAATGTGTCACAATGTCAGAACAATATTATGTTAGGAGGTCGGGGCCTAATTATTAAAATTAATATTTTAATTGCCACAACATTTTTTTTTCAAAGCTATTGAATGTTACCGCTGTGGGATCTATAATCAGCTGCCATGGTAAGTGCTATCCACAGCAGTAAGGCTTAGTTATCACCCTGAAGGCTCACATTGTGTTATATAGGGGTTTATTTTGGTTTACTTGCTCGGATGCAAATTCGCACCGAACACTACCAGTGAACGGTGGCACACACGCCCCCCCCTTTGCACACTTGGTTCGTTCGCCCGGCATGCAAATGGAAGTTTTACATAAACATCCTTTCGTGGGCCAGGGGGCACCTCCCACATCTTTCGATGGTCGACAACCATCGAAAGATGTGGTGCGTGCATGTATATCAAAAGTGACTCTCAGGTCACTCAGATATGCATGCACATTTGGGAGGAAATGGGCAGGCAGCTGACAACTGGTGATGTCAGCTGCCCGCCACTGGCACCCACGTCACCGGACAATCACCATGGGAATGGCCAATGTTTTCATGGGAACGCCCATGAAACGCTGGGCGATCCCATAGGTGGGTACCCTGGCCTGCCGCACCACGCCACCCCCATCCGCAAATTTGGGTTAGCGTGTACAATCTGTTTGTCGTAGCCTCAAGCACCTGGCGTATGCACATGCACAGAAATGCGGCTGCGCATACGCCAAACATCGGTCCCCATGCGAACGAATGGCCATTGCGAACAGACCTGAATAAGTTCCATCGAATGTGCATCCTACTTCTCTTCCTGATTTAGGTCTAAAATACAGTATAATATTAATAATAATGCTTTGATCTGACGCTCCTCCCTTTTAGAATGTTGCTATTAGAGATGGCCAAAGGCCATCAATGATTTAGAATAATTGATGGTCTATGACCAATGGTAACTACTTTTACCATCAGTGGGGGAGAACCAGATCATTTCCTGTCATTGATGCCATTTTGTTTCTTCCCTGCCCCCCAGCACCAATGAAGCATCACCGCTGGGCTCTGAATGGCCTGCAAATTACTACACTATAATGTAGGGATGACCATATGTGGGTGAAACCATCAATGGATTCCATGCAGATGGTTTCACAACATAGAGGTTTACCATCGATGGTACCACCTATGTTGATCATCGATGGATAACCCACTGATGGCCATCCCTAGTTGCTATACTGTATGTCTAAAATTTTTAGTCACTGGCTGTACTTCTTCAGTAGCAACAATAATGCCCAATGGTTCTAAAAGCATCACATAAATATAAAAGTAACACAACCAAAAATTATACAGTATAATCGAATAAAAACAGTGAAAAGCTAAATTAACGACAATAAAGAAAATAGCTTTAGGGTACCAAATTGACTGGGTATGCCATGTTTGAGGCATTGAGGCGCTATTGTTTTCTTGTTTACATATATGTTCTAGTAAGGTAAGGTGGTTTTCACAGTTGTTTGACCTTGTAACAGTATAAAAACGAGGGCAAAAGACAGAGAAATGTGACCGCAGTGAGCTCCTCTTTTCTCTCTTGTTCCCTGCGGTTTAATAGAACAGTCTATTTAAGAAGATAATTAGCAGGTCTCCAGCTCTTCTCAGTTTATGTAGACGCACTCATCAAACGAAAAGATAATGTCCCAGAATCCTGGCGGGATCAATACAGGAGTTATTCTTACACTGAGCTGCTCATTTTAGGAAGCTGGTAATATATCAGGAATGGAGGAGACGCTGTGTCTGAGGCGCACGGGGAGGTGGGTATTGATTTAAAACAAAAGGGAGTCAATGCCGGCATTTGGATTCCCACATGGATCTGTGACCTCAAACCAGTCTGTGCAGGGCAGTGTACGGAAGCCTCTTATTGCAGTAGAGTGCTGTAAGAGTGTCAAGAATGAGTGGCATTGATAAGGGACTATAACTTTCCTTATCTCACACTTGGGTACTGATAAAACACCACATATGTCATCTTGTCTAGCTTACCAAGCAATCAACACACACTGATTTGGGATTTAAAAGGAGCATTTAAGTAGAGTTTCAGCACCATATTGCATGATACAGAGTCAAAACTACCACTGGTGCAATAGGTTCGTTGCACTGGGGCCCCCGTGGAATAAGGGGCCCACTGCTTCCACCCACTGCTGTGTGGCATATTGTGAACTTGGGTTGGAGTGGAGGAAGGGGCCCAAATTATATATTTACACCTACTCTAGGCCAACCAATCACAAGGTCCGCCACTGACATGATACCTGCATCTCGCCTCCATGCAACATGCCCCTAAATGTTAGCTACTTAGCTCAATGTAATGCACACAGCAGTACAGGTGATTTTAGAAGATGCTTACACTGATTTTTTAGGTGGCCCACGCTATTATGCTGGAAGGGCAGGGCTGCAGCTGACAATGGTAAGTTTGTGATGTGAGGGGAGGAATGGAAGCAGTCAGGAGCTACAGTTAGACAGTGGAGGAAGCAGGGTCTTCCTAATAGCACTCAGTAATGATGTGAGGCTTCTGATGCTGAAAGGCTGTGGTGTTAAACGCACCTCTATATGAAACCAGTTCATACATTCAACTTGTATAACTTAAAAAGAAAATGTGCTTCTATGAAGTAAATCACATATATAGGTGTGTTCGGAATTTAATAACTTCTGAACTGTATTATGGAGCATTGCCCTTGGAGCTTAGAAAAGTGAATGTGTCTTTTTATATAATTACTAGCGACCCAGCCCTGCAACGCCATGTTCCTTCCCTCTTTATATACTGTCGCACGAGTGTCAAATCAATGATACCCTAGATTCACTAAAAATGTTATAGCTCAGCTCCCATACAGGATAGGCTGATGGTTAATATGCCTAAGCCTTCCTCGAGAACTGCACTACATAATAATGAAAACTGTACAAAAATTCATCCAGCTGTTTTCCAGATTAGCACGTTCAGACAGACATACTTCAGGGACTTACTTTTATATTTTGTGAGGATTATGTAACAATTTATAAGTGTGATGGGTCTGTTTATCAGGCATATTTCTTTGTTACAAAGATGAAATCACCAAAGAACCAACATGTGTTCTATAATAACAGTGGCACTACGTGCTTATTGGGAGTACTACAATAGATTGTCAGTACATGGGTCATACCTCCCAACAGTTCCCAGGGGTTGGGGGGAAGTGGGGAGTGCCCCGTCACCCGTTGTGCAGCGGTGAATAGACAAAATGGGGGAGTGGCCTCATGGAATGACAGGATTTGTAGGCCACACCCCCAAATTTCACCATAACACATGTCCTGCTCTACAGATTGAGAAAGACGGGAGGTATGCATAGATCGACACCATATGGTCAACAGGCACAATGGTTGACAAGTCGACATTTCTACATTTCTTTCAACTTTTTCACTCTTCATCATCCCTGTGAATTCCGAATGGAAACAGTCACCTGTGCTGAGCGCAGCAGTAGCAAATCAAGGCACCTTGCCCAAAACCGCTCGCTGTGCAAAGGGACTCAGTACCTGGGACACACTAACATGGGGTTCAAAATGGTATATGAGCACCCCCCCCCCCCCCACACACACACACAAAAAAAAAAATAACCTGTCAAACTTATTCAGGTGTCTACCTTTTATATGATGACCTCTGCATGTTGACCATATAGAATAGTCCTACAGTATTGACCTAATTATGGTCAAACAATGATCCTACCCCACATATTGGGGGGAGATGAATCAAGCCATGGAGGCAGAGAGGGAGAAAGAGAAAGTAGGAAATTTGCCCCAAGCAACTAATGATTGGGGAAATACATGTTTTGTCAAAGCATAGCAAAATGCATTAATAATGTTTTGTGGATTAATCAGCTTTCAGCAAGGTACAATTAACAATTTAACGTAGACAGAAAATTGAATCCATCACATTGTGCAAGGATAACATAATGATCCTTAACAAGAACGCTTACTTAATGCATATTTTAAAACAACTATTTTATATATATATATTGGTCCTTATATAATAATAATTTACCTTATTTGAAGAACAAAAAAAGTCAGTGTTTTTCTATGTAGGGAGTCAGCACTTGTGAAAGTTGTTGCATGATACACTCCAGGAAATGTCCAACGTGACACAACTGAATTCCTATACAATTGAAATATTGTACTACAAAAAAAATAAAATCTAAATGTTCGTCTCGGTATTAACCCCTTACTTCCAGATCCTTCTCACCAGTGAGATAATTAATTTCATACACCGAGCACGCTGTGCTCCTATTGATCATCATCTCCCTCAATCAATCCTTCATCTCACTGTCAAAACTTGTACATCCATACATCAAGTCAGGATGATAAACGTCCCCCCACTGATTAATAAACACCCTTGTTAACTTCTCTCCATCCCTCAGGTGGATGGGACTGATCACAAAACCCAAATATATCATGTTGTGGGGACAGCAATAAGTAAACACTGATGTGACTTCCACATGACCTCCATTTGGATTGTCCCTTCTCGTGGTTTGGGATTTAGTGATAGATATTTCTAGGCTGTGACAAAGTCACTTATCCTCTTAATTTACAAAATGAGTAGCCACATTCCTCCCATTATATACAAATGTGTGACAGAAGAAATCTATGGATACAGTTACTGCTCTAGCTTAAAAGCCCAGAAAAGAATAAAGAAGTCTTGCCGGGATTTCTCTATGAAATATTTTAACATAAGTGGGAGATGCCAACCTAACTTTTGATATAAAGTTATAAAATTAAATATGTTCAGTAGACTAAAAACTAACAGTGCCATACAGACCAGTGGCAAAACTAGAAATTTTGCCCATCATTGCTAAAAAAATTAAAAGTTTCTGGCGCACGAATACCCCTTACTGTACCTGTGTGCTTGTGACTGGGCCCCGGGAGAGGAAGGTGTGTGTGCGCCTGTTAGTACGGCGGTGGGTCTCAGCGAGGCTGGACGGGAGGGTAAAGTACGAAGGGGCAGTGTAGTAATGAAGCAAATACACAGCAGAGGGACGGGCAGAATTTTATAAGTACATATTACAGTTAGCCTAAAAAAGATGTCGAAAGCAGAACAGAGAACTTCAACAAAAAACCAGTGAACACAGTTCTCCATATTGGCATGAAATATGCAAAAAAAAAACATAGAAATACAACAGCAATTTCGGCGAACAGTGATCATTGAATACGTTGAATATCATTTTCCGGAGAAAAATTTGCAGATTCGCCAAAAAACCCCCCCAAAAAACGCCCAGTTCACCGAAAATAAAAATGGTAAAACAAGAGCATTGAATACTGCCCTAGATGGGAACAAGTGTTTAACTGCTGTCAAATGCTATGTTTCTATTATTAATAAAACATTTTCACCATCAGCTCACACCAAAGAGCATTAGTAGACACTGAGATAAGAAACCTGCTGTCACAGAGACTTGTACTCTGCTGCAGGGTTCGGTCCTTGGGCCCATTTTATTTAACATTTTTGTTAACGATATTGGGATGGGGTTACTCAGCAATGTATCCATCTTTGAAATTTGGGACTATTTATATTAGAGAAGAGACGTTTAAGGGGGGACATGCTCAACATGTACAAATATATCAGGGGCCAATATAAGGAACTGTCAAACACCCTTTTTACTGCTAGAAAGGAATCTAGGACACGAGGGCACGAGTTTAGATTAGAAGAAAAAGATTTTGTTCCCTTAGAAGAAAAAACTTCTTTTCGGTCAGAGCAGTCAAACTTTGGAACGATCTTCCTGGGGAGGTGGTGTCGGCAGAGACAATAAATACATGCAAATTAAGGTTGGAAAAACATTTATTTGTTAAAAAAATCCATGGGTACAATTAGTAATCATAATCTGCCTTTAACAACATACTATACAGCAAGGGATAAGCTACTCAAACCTAGGTTGAACTTGATAGACGCAAGTCTTTTTTCAACCTTACCTACTATGTAACTATGCATGGGGACTAAGAGAGTCAACATTAGGGACTGCTGTGCCCAGGTAGGAGCCATAGTGCTAGCAGAAAATTACTGCTCTTGCAAATTCCTTGGTTGTACTCTAGCTGCAGTAAATAATGCAGTAGAATTGATTTAGAAAACAGGGCAGCAGGAGATAAGAACTTCAAATGGGACAGGAGAGCAGGCGATTCTGCCCTACTGTCACACAGCAGAGACATCCCTTCTACCTCCACAAAGCAGAGACTTTACATATACCTCGACATTCACATAGCAGCGATCGATTCTACCTCCATGCTGCAGAAACATCCCTTCTACCCCATACAGCAGAAATTACCCATCTACCTCCACACAACTCAGAGACATCCCACCTAACTCTACACTGTTAAGAGACACCTCCTCTACCTCCACACAGCCAAGATACACGTTTACCATATATCCGTGACAAAATGTGAAAGTTCCAGATGAAAAACTTTTCAAAGATGGATCTACTTGAAAGTTCAAAAGAAATAAACATAATCAACCGTAATTACTAAACTCAGTTTTTATACTAGAACAACGGTGTCTGAATAATAAATGAATTCAAGGAGAGACACAGACTGCATGCTTAAGTTTGAATGTGGCATTAAATAAATTATATTTTATCAACTATTTACAAAATGACTAAAAATCAGGCTGGGCCAGGGGCAGGCTGCGATCTGCCCGCTGGGCCAGTACAATATTGACACTCTGGAGCTGAAGGTAGCCACTCGCACATTGTTGGTGGCTGGGAGGCAGATAGAGGATGCTTCCTGCCAAACCTGATTGCGGAGATGTTACAGGAAGCAGCTCAGGGTTCTGGTTCTGACTTGACCTGCAGCTGCTGCTCTCAGAGCTTCTCCCATTGCCCTTGGAAGTAGAAGGGAGCGGCACACAGGCTGTCCAGAGAGCCTAGCTCACTGATAAGAGGAGCCTGACTTGTTTACCTAAAGCATCATCAATATTATGATGCTGTGCATGGAGAGGAGCCAACAATAATGAAGGAGCTCAAAGAAAATCTCATTAGAAGCCTAAGGTTAGTAGTCCTGCCAGGGAAACAGTGGGTGTGGCTACAATTGATCTTATAAAGTGTGGCAAGCGCATCGAGCCCCCGAACCCAAAGCGTGGCGAGCACAGTGAGCCTCGCCAGGGGACGTGGGTTACTTGACATCTCTCACAGACATGTTGCCAATCAATGGGCTAAACTGTGAGATGATCACAGTTTAAGAAGAACATTGCCTGCAGCCTTAGACAGCCTGTCTTGCGAGGCCAAGGAAACTGCACCTCATGGCAGAGGAGATCACAGTTTTGTGCTCCCAGGACATGCGCCTGACCAGCGGGAACCTGCTCTGTTGATCGCAGAAGCCGTCGATAGTGAAATAGGCACTTACTTAGGATTATTTTAGCAAAATTATCATGAATGCAATTACGAATATATAATTGCTCCCTGAAAAGGTGGGGACCATAGGTGCCGATTCTGTGGGTGCTTAAGGGCCCGAGCAAGCACGGAAATTGATGAGCACCCACCCGCTCAGCAGCGGCCCAACCGACCGTGTCCTACTGCACTCCCCCTCCCTTGTCGATGGCACAGGTACTGTGTGGGCAGTTATATACCTGCACTGTGGGGGCATTTATGTATTTGGCACTGTTGCCATAATTTGAATATTGGAGACAACTGTGCTGCGTAATATAAATCAGTATTATTTTGTGGCCACGCCCCTTTCCCACAAAGCCACTCCCCTATATTTTTGGCTCGAGCACCCACCAACAAAAACTATAAATCGGCACCTATGGGGTTTATTCTGGTTCACTCATTCTTCTTAAATGAACAAAAGCATGTGCACCGCAGGGGGGCAGATGTAAAATGTGTAGAGAGAATTAGATTTGGGTGAGTTATTTTGTTTCTGTGCATGGAAAATACCGGCTGCTTTATTTTCACACTGCAATATTGATCTCACTTTGAAGTAAAACCCCACCCAAATCTAACTCTCTCTGCACAAGTTACATCTACCCCACCTGCATTGGGTTTTGTCCATTTGAGAAGGAATCTGCCAAAAGGAGTGAACCAGAATAACCCCCTATATTTTGAAACGTGAGCCTGTTTCCAGAGTGTATTATTACAAGTGGCTAGGTATGTACACTTACAACACACTCTTATGTCTATGTTCATTTAAACAGACACTTTTTTATCCTTCATATAAACACCCCTGTCCTCTTCCAATAAACAGTTTACATTATGTTATTTACTTGGTAAAACATCCAACAGTGTCTAAGTGTCTCAGCGCCCATTACACAACAGCCTTATCTTTGGTCATCACCTGCCAGGAATTAACACTGGTTTAATAAGCTGTCAGTGCTGATGGAACAAGAGGAAAAAGGATCCCATTCTTTCAGCTGGGGAAATATCAGGGAGAGCACGTACTCATCTATTAGTAGAAAGTCAATATCGGCAGTCAGGTCTCTGTTTGCTCTTGTGACAGTCACAGTAAAAAGGACACAAGCTTGCTATGTATCCTTGCTCTGTCCTAGCTAATCTCAAAAGCTGCAAGTTCTCCTTTTAGAACAAGTTTGCAGAAAAATGTAATCCTGAAGCCAGAGCACTATTCATATGTAGAACAGGAGACCGCTGCGCACACGGCCAACCAAAGTGATGGCTTATCTACATCATTGTAAATGAATAACTGTCAGCACTTTGCTTCCCATATCAGAAAACAGTTGCTGCTGGTTAAGGGCCTGATTCTGGTTCACTTACAAAAGCAAATTCTCTCGGTTATGGACAAAACCATGTGCACACAACATGTGCAGAGAGAGTTGGCTGCTTTATTTTTACACTGCAATATAGATGTCAGTATGAACACACCCCACCCAAATCTAACTCTCTGCACATGTTACATCTGCCCCCCTGCAGTGCACATAGTTTTGTCCATTAGAGAGAGAATTTGCTGTTGCAACTAAACCAGAATCAGACCCAAAGTGTGTATTAATGTTACCAATGTACATTAGGGATGCTTGTGCAGACAATCTATGGCAATTGCATAGGAATAAAAGTTGCAATAGAAAACTGTCCATATGGCACCGCAACACTTGAATGATAGCCTTACATTCTTGTCTCAAGAAGAGAGGTGTACCCATAACTGCCAATAATTTCCTTACACTATAAATGTGCTAGTTTCTCATTTTAGATTTTGCCAGGATACAGTATGTACAGGTCTGACTCACTGGCTTTAGAAAATCCCAGATCTATCCCAAGGTGAAAGACATAAGTAATTTCATATGATTGTAGGAATTTTAAAGACTACGCTGTGTCAAAATACATTTAGTAGTGAGGGTTAAAAATTTGAGGGCTGTCCCCTTTTTTGATCTGATTTGCGTAGTCCTGTAACAGTTAAGGGGTTGAGTTTTGGGACTGAATTGCTTGTTTATAATAGTGATTTCCTGGTAGGAAGGTTGTATTTTTTTTATGCAAGCCTTGATTTATTGACTATGGCAGGGGTTCCCAAAGTTTTTGAATCACGGCACCCCAAAGCATCAGAAATGTTTTTGCGGCACCCTTATGGGCCCTACACACATGCCGATGCTAGCTATGCTAGGTCGGGCTGTGCTGCGCAGCTATCGCCTAGCACACAGAGCTGACAGCCCACACACAGAGCGAGCTGTCAGCTCTGTGTGCTAAGCGAGCAGACAGCGCCAGTGTTCTCCGGTGGGAGAACACTGCCGATGCCGAGATTGATGGACACTGTCCATCAATCTCGGCCAGCGATAAAGACGCGCGGGGACGCGCACGGATGCCGATACAGCCCCCACACATACACCGATGTGAGGGCATTTGCTAAGCGACTTTGCCAAACTAAGCAAAATCGCTTAGAAAATGCCTTAATATCGGCATGTGTGTAGGCCGTATTAGGCTAAAGAGTTCTCATTGAGAAAGTCAGAAACAAATATTAAGTTAAATAAATTGTGTTTATATCTCATCCTCAGGATCAGTTATGTGGTAATGGACAGGATTCACTTCTGTTTGTCCACAATATGACTATTATATTGGACGTAAAAAAACTTGAATTGGTCCTGGACCACCAACCCAGGGCACCCCTGCAAGTACTCCAAGGCACCCCAGGGTGCCACGGCACACAGTTTGGGAACCACTGGACTATGGGCTTACAGTTGGCCTCTAGCTAAGGCTTGAGCTGTTGGTTATGGGTTACTATTTCCCCCCCCCCCCCCCCCAAGTAGAGACTGAGTTATTGGTGATGGGCTAACATTTAACCTCCATCTATGCATTGCATTGTTGCATTGTTGATGATTGGCTGGCAGTTAGCCCTCAATTACCAATGGTATTGAAGTATTTGTCAAGATATTGATACTGCATAAAGGGCATTACTCTATATGGACGTAGGAAGGTATGTACACCACAGTGCGCACTAGCAGCTAAGAAAGAATTTGCTAGGGTGTTCTCCAGCACCAAGTTTCAATTACACACAAAAACAGAAGTGGAAATATCTTTCACCAGCGCTAAAAATATAAAAAGAATAATACTTCCCTCACAGTTACCAGTATGTTTGTTCCCGACAGAATGACTATGCACCAAATACCCTTTGTCCTCTGTTTTCAAGGTTCACATAGGAGTGCATGTAAGGATTCATATATATCATATCATAACAGTTTTAATTGGCTAAAAACAACACACACACACACACATATAAAATCAATATAATCCCAGTGTAGGATCTCCAAGAATTACATAAAACATATGTAGGCACATAAAAAGTAACAAAGTGACGATTACAAATAATGCTCTGTGGGTAATTACTGGATGGTAATGAACTGTGAAAATAACAGGAAATACAACTGTGTGAGCCCGGGTCGCACACAGGATTCAGCATGGAAATGGCATTTGATTAGAAACATTTGAAATCTAGTCTGAAATGAACATATAAGACCATTTGGTGGGATATGTTCTCCTATCTCCTGAATGGGCTACTTAGGGTATTTAACATGCTTTCTTAATCCACACAGCAGGCTGTTGTAAATAGAGGTTATATTATAGAAGCCTCATGTAAATATTGGATACAGAATGGCTTGCGACCACTTGCTCTTTCATAAATAAACCCTTTTGTTTTCAGGATGGGTTTAGATTAAGACCTCCTTCCATATAAATAAACAAAGATACTCTTTACTTATCACGGCGCCCATCGCGGCCATCGCGGGCATTGAATGCACTAAAAAATCGGGTGCGACGCGACCGACGCGATGCCCGCGATTTCCCATAGGGAACAATGTTAAATGTCTCAATTGACCCGATTTTCCTGTTCAATGCCTCAATTGACCCGATTTTCCATAGGAAACAATGTTAAATGGCCCACAGAGGCCAAATAGGCACCCTGAAGTGTGAAATGGCCCGCACAATTGTTAACGCCACCCCACGTACAACGTGAACCCGAAGCGTGGCGAGCGCAGCGAGCCCGCGAGGGGCGGCGGTACGCGTCCTACGACCTTTTCATACCCCCACTATCCATGTCGGCGTGGAGTTGAGAATAGAATAGTGTGGCGAGCGCAGCGAGCCACCGAGCCCGAAGCGTGGCGAGCGCAGCGCGCCCCGCGAGGGGACGCGGATACCTGTGAAGGTATCCGCGTCCGCTCGCCACGCTTCGGGCTCGGTGGCTCGCTGCGCTTGCCACACTATTCTATTCTCAACTCCACGCCGACATGGATAGTGGGGGTATGAAAAGGTCGTAGGACGCGTACCGCCGCCGCTCACCACGCTTCGGGTTGACGTTGATCATGGGGTGGCGTTAACAATTGTGGGGGCCATTCACACTTCAGGGTGGCTATTTGGCCTCTGTGGGCCATTTAACATTGTTTCCTATGGAAAAATCGGGTCAATTGAGGCATTGAACATGAAAATCGGGTCAATTGAGGCATTTAACATTGTTCCCTATGGGAAATCGCGGGCATCGCGTCGGTCGCGTCGCACCCGATTTTTAGTGCATTCAATGCCCGTGATGCCCGCGATTTTTTTACCTGCGATGCCCACGATCAAAATCGTGGGCGCCGTGCTAGGTAAAGAGTACCTAAACAAATGTTAATAAATTATTCACTATTGCAAGAGTTATAGCGTATTCCTTTCTACCCCACACCTTATGCTTCCAAATATATATGTTTTCATATTACATGGAATGAAACACATACAGTATATGCCTTAATGATCCCTCAGTAATTCAGTAGAGGCCTGATACCCATTACCCATGTTTCTCAAAAATACCCCTCTCTTGGTATTAATTATCTATGTCATAGAGAACTTATCCCTTTTCTACAGTATGAATATTGTATTATATTTTATGCTTCTATTGTTGTTCTTGGTATTTTCTATATTGTTTTGATTTCTGTATTTTTACTTATACTCCAATAAAAACCACGTTAAAAACCTAAAGACAAGTGAATATGACATCTTAAGAAAACAAGCGAGTGTGAGCGATAATTTTAGGTTTTGCATTGTGGCCCAGTAACCTTTGCTGACACCACTACATGTTTATGCTGTTCCTCTTTAATTATTTCCTCTGCTATCTAGCTACAATAAAGTAAGAGAGAGTTGGTGTGGGATCATTAACATCTGAGTTGAACATTTTCTAATTTAGGGCATATTAATTCAAGGCACCCCATAGCTGAAGACAGAATAATTGGCCCTAAGTGTCACACCATAGGAGGAAGCCACTAGGTACAATGATAATACAATGCTATTATTAGCTATGCTCATCTTCAATAAATTATACATTGCAAACTACTAAGAATATGCAGGCATAGACAGCAAAGAAAGTGATGCATTAATAACTGTAATTTCGCCTGCACCAGCAGTATCCCACACTTGCTCCAAGGGAGCAATTTCTGGTTCACCGGTATAATGTGAAGCGCAGGGACCGAACGTGCAGGTAACATCACACCCTCAGCTCCAGCCAATCTCATTATACACTCGGCAGTGTAAAGATGTCAGCACAATGGTGGGGAACGGGAAGATTTCCACTCTTCCACTCAAGCCCTCATTGGCTTATAAATATTTCTCACAAGGTTGCTAGAAGAGTTCAATTCAGCGAACGTAGTCCTAGCTGATCAGTAGGCCTCCGAACCTCAACCAGAATGCATTATGAAAATATCCCAAGGCAATTTTCTCCTACCTCAGCGATTAATAAGTGGATTCAATATTACGTATTAGAAGTCAACAAGTTGTTTTTTTTGCTGTTTTTACTTTAACTCTAACTGCGTACAACATGGTCTTTCTATATATACTATACTAGTGTTCATTCAAGCACCCACCATCTTTGAAAACCCATGCAGTTCCTCTTCCCTGGGGTGTCGCTGTCTGCTGTAGTGCTTCCAGCACAGTGTGGCCTATATCAGCACTGATATGCAAACCAGACCTGTGCTAGAAACACCACAGCAGACAGCGACACCCCAGGCAGGGAAGAGGAACTGCATGGGTTTTCAAAGATAGTGGGTGCTAGAATAAACACTATATCCAATAGAAACTTCCTAATCCATGTTCCAAAAGACCATGCATGGCAATTTTTGGCCCAAAAGGGACTAAAAATTTAAATGTAAGTGTATTAATTAAAACTATGCACATGTTCTACTGAGCTAATTGTAAAATGATTAAACTTATGATTCTAGTAGACAGAACAAAATCCTTTTGTGCATTAGCCTATGTGATGCTTTATCTGACAAGCCAACTTGTGCTCTGCTGACCCCCACCATCGTTGGGGAGACCCCTATACTGAACTGCAACCATGTCACATCTATAAAAGGGACAAATCTATTTTACAAGTGTCGGATCTAAGCTCCCCTCGAGACATTGGATACGTAGATCACAGAGCAGAAGGCTTCTTGCCTCCTGGTACCCTCAGGGGACAATGCAAATGAATCCAGAAGATACCATTAATAGCCCCACTGGAACCACTGTATTGTTATATGATGTGGATCTTCCTTCAGACCAACAGGGATGGGAGATATTCCCCAAACAAAAGCCAAGTGCTAAATAAATGCAGAAGGTGGCGCCCCAGTCCTGACCAGACCATCAGAGTACCAAAGAGACACTTATTATCTATTAAAATGTATAATATATATTGATTAATGCTGACAGTACAATGCAATATTATAACCAACACTGAACAATTTTCCAGATAGTGCAGTTTGTAATAATCCAATCAAAATCAAAGCGGCAAGATGAATAGCCAGCTTTAACCCTTTGAGTGCCAGCATCTTTTTGAGATATGTGCAAAATATCTGCTAAAAATGCCAGCGTCGCTCACATTTGTTGTATAAATTCAAATTAAAAAATGTGTAAAAAAAAAGATATTTCCTATATAAGGTAAACATTACAGATCATTACTATGACTACAAATGTTGGCTTGACAATTTTTGCACCTATTTTGTCAAATTCACTCGGCACTCAAAGAGTTAAGACTAGAATGAACAGTTGCACCACAATTTAGTACGAGGCTGTATATGATATTACGCATAACAAATGAAATGCCTACAACACTGACATTGTTTAAGCATTGTTGAATAAAAGCAAATTAGTAACTTGGGCGAAAACTGGAGTATCACACTGGGATAATCTGAGTGTTAAGTACAGTATGAGTGGTTGCATCTCTATTTCATTTTTTTTTTTTTGGGGGGGGGAGATTGGCAGCCTCCCAAAAATTCCATGTTCTGGCATTTGCTTGTTTCACACCCCACAGTCTATGTGATAAGGTAACATCGTAAATAGTAACCTCTGTTTCACAGGTGTTTTAAAATCTCCCACAAAAGATGTAATGTCAATGCCGAGAAATGCCTTCTGGAACCTAGCACTTGCATACTTACCTACCCTCCCGAAATATATGGTCCTGAATATATGGCTCAGAAAGGGTGAGCAAGCTTCCTGCATTTAGCGGGGGCACCACATCAACCCCTGCACCCCCTCCCTCTGCTTGTCAAATACCAGCATTTGCAGCCCTTTGGTGAGGGCTACAATGCAAATCACATAATTTAGTACCACCCCTTCCCAAAAGAGCCGCAAATCACGTCATTTACAGGAATAGGGGTGGGGCTTAATGATTGCAAACCCTGCCCCTGCCCCCTGGGAAAGCTGCAGAAACTCTCCTCTCTAGGAGAAGACTTATAAGGTAGGCAAGTATGAGCACTTACTGTAGCAGCAATAACTTTTACAATAACCCACATTATATTGCTGATTATAGTTTTGTATGTGTTCTTATCCCTATAGTTTTTATTTTTTTTATTTAGCACACCACAGCAAAAACAGAGCTACCGTATTAGGAGGGATTTTTATAAAACAACTGGCAGTTTACTGGTGCAATACATTAGTGAGAGCCACACTGTAATATATATTTTTTTAACTGTCGCTCTCTTGAATACAAATAGTTAAAACTATGAAAACACTCTAATTACGCCGCCCTCCCGTAATATTCTCACTTTATTCACATATACAGTAATTACAGGCTACACATGAACTTCTGGCCCAGTTACAATAAGCAGCAGATGTACCAATTACACGAATCTTCTGCCACTGGCTCCAATGTGTAGCAAGTATTTTTGGGCCCAGATGAAGAAAAGAAAGTTCCAGAATGTGGGTGGGAGGGAAATGGGCCAAGAGATGAAGCTATTTTTATTTTCAGCTGTTCAAATTGTATTTTTTTTCTCGTCTGATACCATGGAGAGTATTGTGCTGAGAAGAAACAACCATATGTTTATCTGAAATGCACTGTATGCTTAGTGCGTGCTGGAGAAGACACACACCACAAACTTCAGGGCACTTGGAGGAACTTAGCAGTAACAACACAATGTAATTACATTTTTCCTAACAACGGTCTTCCCATTTAAAAATAAACTTAGTAACTGCCTCATAGTCACATGTAAAGCTGCTGTATAAGACCTGGGTCAGTTTGTTTACAACAGCGATTCCAGTGGTCTATGTAATTTTTATTCTCCTGCTCGTTCCTGTTGAGTTTCTCCCAGGGCTCACCTGCTTTTGTAGTACAGTGCAAACTTTTCCCATAGTGACGATGTGACTGCACGGAACTTGCGGCTGCTTATTAGTCATCCTGCTTAAATCCATCTCAGCATTATACAGCGGCAAATCCTGGGGTAAAAGCTAAGCTTTCTGTCTAGCAAAAACATGACTTGGTGGTATATGGTCACTGGGATCGACAAGGGGAAGGTCAACATTCATTGCGTCAACATGCATGAAGGTTGACATGTCCCCATTTTGACTGTTGACCTTGCCCATGTCAACCTAACGCATCAAGCTTCAGACATATTGACCTTGATGCATGTCAACCTTCCTCTTGTCGACCCTATGATCCATACCTGGCTTGGTGACCCCCACCCCCCTTGTAGGCAGTAATCAACCTCAGGCTGCTTGGATACAGCCGTCAACATTTTAAAAACTAAAATATATATATAAATATAGGGTAAGGGGTACAACAATTTTTAGCCCAGCTACATTAAGGTATCAATGACTGCTGCATTTATTATGTGGTGCTGGACTGTTAATTTCTTTTAAAGGGAGGATGCAGGCTTCAATGTCTTAATACTCAATGGGGCAGATGTATGAACCAGCGTTAAGTGCAAAAATGCACTTAACGCTGGTTAACTGGGGGGGGGGATTACGATTTCCCTAATGTATCACTAGCGCACCTAATGTGCACTAGTGACAGCCCGCCGAGTTACGTTCGGCGGGGCTGTCCCCTGCAATCCCCCCCAGGGATTAACGGCTGGGCAATGTATTAACAGCCTTCAATGCGTTAATTCACCCCGGCCGCTTCGCCAGCTCAGGGATAGCGTTGTCCTATCCCCCACTGTGGGGACAAGGCTAGCCCTCCGTCTGGCTTGGGCTGCGCTGGAGATCTCGCAGTTTTAGCGAGATCTCGCACATGCCCAGAAAGCCGGCCGGGGGGGGGGGGGGGGGGCTGCGAGTGCGCATGTGCGTGGCGGCGAGGGAGCCGATAAGGAGAGAAGTTCACGCTGGGGATAACGGCTCTCCTTATCTGCTTAATACATCTGCCTATAACTTTTGCCCGCTTCTCCACGTTATGCTGGAGAAGCGGGACTCGTTATTCGCCAAACGTTATAGGCAGATTAATACATCTGCCCCCATATCTTTATCTTCTCTGAAAATCCAGCTGTTTATTAGAGCCTACCTTATTCCGACCTAGATTACTCACTCTCATTACTATAGTGACCTTCACCCTCAGTCACTTCTCGCCGCTCTACTCTTTTCCAAGTACATTGTGAGCGCTCACAAACAGGGCATTCCATTCCTTTTGTATTTTGTTTAACCCATATTTACTTATGCTTAGCTTTCCCTACTGCTCAGTGCTTTACAAATCAACAACTGTTCTAATAACCACTTGTGCCATACTTGCCTAGGGGGTGGTACTAAATGACACGATTTGCATCATTTTAGCCTTGCCCCCTCACCAAAGAGCCACAAATGCTGATATTTGACCGGCAGGGGGAGGGGGGCATGAGGCCCCCGCTAAATGTGGTAGGATTGCAAGCCCTTCTGGGGGGCAAAGGAGGTGAACCCGATTTTCAGGACCCTCTCTGCCATTCCGGGAGGGTAGGTACGTATGACTTGTGCAGCAGCAGCTATGACTGTCCATATGCATTAATTAGAGAAGGTTTGTGGTGTAAACCCACATACAGTATGAGCTTACTACTATGTGGTTATTTAGATGCAAGAGTGTTTTAAAGTTTCTTATACCGTTTTGTCACAAAGCCTTTGCCTTTTTGATTGTAACATTTTTTCCTAAAGGTGAGGAGCTTTTGAGACAGTTTATTAAGCAAATGCTTTAAGAGGACTTTATACCTGAAAGAGAGGCGAGATAATGTTTAACCTGTAGATAGCTACTGGAATCCAATATGTGGCTTCTCATATAGCACTAATAATAATGGAGTCCAGTGAAGCCAGTTAGAGATACTGTATATAGAAATAGGAATGGTCATAGCCGGAAAGAAGCTTGAAAACCCTGACAATACTTACAGTAGAAGAACTCATTCTGAATACTCTCCATGAATAAACCAGTCTGGTTATTAAGCATACCAACCTGGTAGCACCTGAGGGTACCAGGTACCCCCCTCCATTCACTATTTAACTTGAAAGTGTCATCAAAGTGTCTAATGATGTTTATGAACCAACAATAAGCAAATACAAATGCATGGATCGATGGAGGAAAGGATGCTGGTATCTTAAATAAAACATTTCTTTACTATGTCACTAGAGTATCTCAACATTTATGTTCCTGATCTGCAGGTCACATACCACCTGGAAGTCTGCAGAAGATTGCACCATGAAACGAATGGCATAAAGGACATTCCTTCAAACAGCTGTAGTCCCGCAGAGTGCTGCCCAGCGCCACCAGCCCTGATTTATAAATAGGAATCAGTGCCTCTTATCACCTGCCAAAATTTCAAGTGGGTAGTTGGAATCCCAGCTGTTAGGCAGCTGTTTATGATTTAAGTAGCACTCCCTCCCATGTGCCCCCAAGAAAATGTTTCAGTCTCTCCCACTCTCCTCCTCAGCATCTCGCAGACCACAGGAGCCATACTACCTTTAACACTTTCAATTCCATGTAAAACAGCTCAAATTTCTGACTGACGTTTAATTACATTCATATATTCCACACAGAATACTTGGTACTTGTTTCCTAGCACGGCCACACCGATTCAGATCGGGGTGGTCGTGTCGGAAAAATCGGGTCGATCGCATCGCATGCGATTTGGTCGCATGCGATGCGATCGATGCGACCGACCGATTTTTGACCCGATTTTTTTCATTGAATCCAATGTAAATTGGGTCCCTGGGACCCAATTTTACATTGGATTCAATGAAAAAAATTCCCAACCCCCCCAAATTTAAGCGCGTTAACCCCAGCCCGTGATTGACGCCAACCCGAAGCGTGGCGAGCGCAGCGAGCCCGCGAGGGGCGGCGGTACGCGTCCTCCGACCTTTTCATGCCCTACTATCCACGTCGGCGTGGAGTGAGAATAGAATAGTGTGGCGAGCGCAGCGAGCCACCGAGCCCGAAGCGTGGCGAGCGCAGCGAGCCCCGCGTGGGGACGCGGATACCTTCACAGGTAAACGCGTCCCTTCGCGGGCTTCACAGGTGTCCGCGTCGCCACGGACACCTGTGAAGCCCGCAAGGGGACGCGTATAACTGTGAAGGTATCCGCGTCCGCTCGCCACGCTTCGGGCTCGCCACACTATTCTATTCTCACTCCACGCCGACGTGGATAGTAGGGCATGAAAAGGTCGGAGGACGCGTACCGCCGCCCCTCGCGGGCTCGCTGCGCTCGCCACGCTTCGGGTTGGCGTCTATCGTGGGGTGACGACGGGGACATCTATAATGTGAAATGGGTCATATTGGCCCATTTCACATTTTTTCACATTTTTACAGCATTTCAATGTTAAAAAATATTTTAACATTGAAGCCTATGCAAAAATCGGGTGCATCGCGTCGGGACCAATGTTAATGGTCCCGACCGACGCGATGCCCCCGATATTTTACCTTCCCGACAAGATTTCAATGTTAAAATATTTTTTAACATTGAAGCCTATGGAAATATCGGGGGCATCGCTTCGGTCGCGTCGGGACCAATGTTAATGGTCCCGACCGACGCGATGCCCCCGATATTGTCTCCTAGCCGGCAAAATGGACCTGATTTCAAAAGAAATCGGGTCCATCGGGGGTAATCGTGTCCCTTAAGTAAGGGACACGATTACTTAAGATTGTGGCCGTGCTAGGAAACAAGTCCCGAATACTTAAATAAGAATGTACCTGTAAAATATAGTTTTGCAAAGTAATGCAAAAGGGTACAATAGTCAAATGAAAATAAAATAGCAAGCAACCAAATAATTCATTCATCTTTTTTTCTAGTACACTTCGTGTATCTGAAGCAAACATCAGAAATGGTCTATATCACCTTGCAACTCCTTGTACAGTACACAAGGCTTTATTATTATTATTATTATTATTATTATTATTTATGTAGCAGCAACAGCTTTGTACTTATAGAATATTACCGTCTGGTCTGGGGCTCACTGGCTAATAAATAATTAAATACTGCCTGCCTAATAAATAATTAAATACTGCCGTATAGCTCTACCTTTGTGGTCTGGGGCTCACTGGCTATACTGCCGTATGTACCGTCTGGTCTGGGGCTCACTGGCTAATAAATAATTAAATACTGCCGTATATCTCTACCTTTGTGGTCTGGGGCTCACTGGCTATACTGCCGTATGTACCGTCTGGTCTGGGGCTCACTGGCTAATAAATAATTAAATACTGCCGTATATCTCTACCTTTGTGGTCTGGGGATCACTGGCTATACTGCCGTATGTACCGTCTGGTCTGGGGCTCACTGGCTAATAAATAATTAAATACTGCCGTATATCTCTACCTTTGTGGTCTGGGGCTCACTGGCTATACTGCCGTATGTACCGTCTGGTCTGGGGCTCACTGGCTAATAAATAATTAAATACTGCCGTATAGCTCTACCTTTGTGGTCTGGGGCTCACTGGCTATACTGCTGTATGTACCGTCTGGTCTGGGGCTCACTGCCTAATAAATAAATACTGCCGTAAATCTCTACCTTTGTGGTCTGGGGCTCACTGCCTAATACTGCCGTACCTGTCTGGTCTGGGGCTCTCTGCCTAATACTGCCGTACCTGTCTGGTCTGTGGCTCACTGCCCAATACTGCCGTATCTACCCTCTGGTCTGGGGCTCACTGCCTAAATACTGCCATATATCATTATCTACCTGTCTGGTCTGGGGCTCTCTGCCTAATACTGCCGTACCTGTCTGGTGTGTGGCTCACTGCCTAATACTGCTGTATCTGTATAACTGCCTGCTGGTGCATACTCACTGACATATAATTGCACTCCAGTGGCGCTGTTCTGTGACATAACTCCACAATAATAATGGAGATCCAAAATATGGAGGTTAACAAACAAAGGAAAGATGAAGATGCACTTCCTCATAGTTCTGAAGCTGCTGCCACTAGTCATGACATAGACGATGAAATGCCAACAACGTCGTCTGCCACGGCCGATGCCCAGTGTGAAAGCAGAGGGCATGTACAATTGAAACCAAACTTCCGTAAAAGGAATAAAAATATGAAATGTAAATCGTTGAAAGAGAAACTTAAACTTGGCAATATGCCATTTACGACACGGAGTGGCAAGGAACGGCTAAGGCCATGGCCTAACTTCATGACTAGTGGTGCAGCTTCAGATGACGAGGAAAGTCCTCCTCCTCCTCTCTCCCCGCCCAATAGGAAATTAAAGAGAGTTAGGCTGACACCGACTCAAAAAAGTCTGAAAAAATTTCAGAAAAAAAAACAGAAAAAAATTCAGAAAATAAATCTGGAAAAAACTCATCCTTCTAAAGACATATCCCAAATCCCCACGGAGAGTCCGAGGGTGGCGGTGGTTGTGATGCCGGACCTTCCCATCACTGTACGTGAAGAGGTGGCTCCTTCCACCATTTGCAGTACGCCCTCTGCATATGCTGGAAGGATCACCCACAGTCTAGTTCCAGATTTTATTAGTGAAGGTGATGTTGTACACCAGGAGGAGGATATTGATGTAGCTGGCACTGAGGAGGAAGTTGTCGAGGAGGATGGAGACTTGGTTTGCTTAAATGACGCACCAGGGGGGAATGAGGCACCTGTGGGGGAAAAAGTTGTTGTCCATGGGATGAAAAAGCCCATCGTCATGCCTGGACAAAGGACCAATAAATCCACCTCTGCGGTCTGGAATTTTTTTTATCCGCATCCGGACAACAAAAGTATTGCCATTTGTAGCTTATGTAAAACTCCAATAAGCAGGGGTAAGGATATTGCCCACCTAGGGACAACCTCCCTTCAACGTCACCTAAAGACGCGTCATGGTTCAGTGTTTAGTCCAGAAAGTGCAGCTAGCAGTCCAGCGACACCTAAATCACTTGGTCCTCCTTTTGGAGCCAAATGCCTGAAAAGCACACCACCAACTCCCTCCTCGACAAATTCCTCCTCGATCCGGATAGGGGGGAGCCCTGCAGTCCATCTCACCTGCATGAGTGACTCCATAGATTCCTCCGGAGGATCCTGCAGCACTACGCCTACTTCTACTACTACTACTGCCGCTGCTGCTGCTGCTGCTGCTCCTGGAAGTCAGTCATCATCCCAGAGGGGAAGTCAGTCATCATCCCAGAGGGGAAGTCGTAAGACCGCTACGTCTTTCACTAAGCAATTGACTGTCCAACAGTCATTTTCCATGAGGATGAAATACGACAGCAGTCATCCTATGGCAAAGCGGATAACTGCGGCCTTGACAGCTATGTTGGTGTTAGACGTGCGTCCGGTGTCCGCCATCAATGGAGTGGGATTTAAACGGTTGATGCAGGTATTGTGTCCCCGGTACCAAATCCCGTCTAGATTCCACTTCACTAGGCAGGCGATACCCGCGATGTACAGGGAGGTCAGAAAAAGTGTCCTCAGTGCCCTGAAAAATGCGGCTGTACTCACTGTACACTTAACTGCAGACATGTGGACAAGTGGATCAGGGCAAACTAAGGACTATATGACTGTGACAGCCCACTGGGTAGATGCATCGCCTTCCGCAGCAGCAGCATCTCCTGCATGCCAGCTCCTTCTTAGGCAGGCTACGCTGTGTATCACCGGTTTCAAGAAGAGGCACAACGCCGACAACCTCTTAGAGAAACTGAGGGAAATCATCTCCCTGTGGCTTACCCCCCTTAGACTCTCCTGGGGATTTGTGGTGTCGGACAACGCCAGTAACATTGTGCGGGCATTAAACATGGGCAATTTCCAGCACGTGCCATGTTTTGCCCACACAATAAATTTGGTGGTGCAGCATTTCATAAAAAATGACAGGAGTGTGCAGGAGATGCTTGCGGTGGCACGCAAAATTTGCAGACACTTTCGGCATTCTGCCACAGCCTGCCGAAGGCTGGAGCGGGAGCAAAAACTCTGCAACCTGCCCTGCCATCAGCTGAAACAAGAGGTGGTGACGCGCTGGAACTCCACCCTCTATATGCTGCAGGAGGATGGAAGAGCAGCAAAAGGCCATTCAAGCCTACACAGCCACCTATGACATAGGCAGAGGAGCGGGGCTGCACCTGACTCAAGCGCAGTGGAGGCTGATTTCCGTGTTATGCAAGGTTCTCCAGCCGTTTGAAGTAGCCACACGTGAAGTCAGTTCCGACACTGCCTGCATTGGTCAGGTGATTCCCCTGATCAGGCTGTTACAAAGCAGCTGGAGAAAGTGAAGGAGGAGCTAAAGCGGAGCAATTCCACAAAGCATGTCGCTATTGTGGATGAAGCCCTCCATACGCTTTGCCAGGATACGAGGGTGGTCAGTCTGTTAAAGTCAGAGGAATACATTTTGGCCACAGTGCTCGATCCTCGGTTTAAAGCGTATGTTGTGTCTCTGTTTCCGGCAGACACAAGTCTACAAAGGTGCAAAGACCTGCTGGTCAGGAGATTGTCATCTGAAGGGGACCGTGACACGGCCCCAGCTCCTCCTTCATTTTCTCCCACACCTGTGCCTGTGAGGAAACAGCTGCGATTTCCCACACAACCCGCTGGCGGGGATGCAGGGCAGGCAGGAGGGAGTTTGGACATCTGGTCCGGACTCAAGGACCTGCCAACGATTGCTGACATGTCTACTGTCGGTGCATTGGATGCTGTCAACATTGAAAAAATGGTGGATGATTACTTTGGTGACAGCATCCAAGTAGACATGTCAGACAGTCCTTACCTGTACTGGCAGGAAAAAAAGGCAGTTTGGAAACCCCTGTACAAACTTGCTCTATTTTACTTGAGTTGTCCCCCCTCCAGTGTGTACTCCGAAAGAGTATTCAGTGCAGCGGGGAACCTGGTCAGTGAGCGGGGAAGGAGGTTGCTCCCGAAAAATGTTGAGAAAATGATGTTTATAAAAATGAATTATCACTTATTCAATGAAGACCAGGAATTGCCTCCAGAGATTATAACTGGACCTGTGATTGTGGAGTCCAGCGGGGACGAATTGATAATCTCTGAGAATGAGGAAGTACACACTGAAGGGGGCGAGGAATCAGAGGAGGAGGAGGAGGAGGAGGATGATGATGATGAGTGACTATGACATCTTGTTGCTGTAGAGCCAGTTTATACAGGGAGATATTATGAATTGGTTTATTTTTTGTGGGGGCCCAAACAAACCAATCATTTCAGCCACAGTTTTTTAGGCCCTGTCGCTGAAATGTTTGTTTTGTTAAAGTGTGCATGTCCTATTTTCGCAACATAAGGGTGGGTGGGAGGGCCCAAGGACAATTCCATCTTGCATCACCATTCATTATTCCTACTGCTGAGAGTCATTCATATGTGGGACTTGTCTTTTTAATGCATACAACTGTTTGCATTCCAATTGATTGCTGCACCTTCATGGGTTAGAATGTGATCTCCCTGACCTGGGGGAGTCAGGGCTGGGGCAGGAAGGCTCAATTACACTTCTTTTTTTGGGCGGCTAAACTTTTTTTTACCTGTCTGGTCTGGTGCCCACTGCTGAGACTCATTTTTTAATGAGGGACTTGTCTTGAAATGCATACAACTCTTTGCATTCCACTGATTGCTGCACCTTCATGGGTGAGAATGTGATCTCCCTGACCTGGGGGAGTCAGGGCTGGGGCAGGAAGGCTCAATTACACTTCTTTTTTTGGGCTGCTAAACTTTTTTGTGGGCGGCTGCAATTACACTTCTTTTTGGGCGGCTGCAATTACACTTCTTTTTGGGCGGCTACAATTACACTTCTTTTTGGGTGGCTAAACTTTTTTGAGGGCGGCTGCAATTACACTTCTTTTTGGGCGACTGCAATTACACTTCTTTGGGGGCAGCTGCAATTACACTTCTTTGGGGGCGGCTGCAATTACACTTCTTTGGGGGCACAGGGGCACTCCAGGGGCACAGGGGGTATCCTGTAGTGGGCTGCCACACATTTTTTTAAATATGGCTATCCACAGATTGTTCAGCCTGCCATTTGAGATTGGGATCTTTTATCACAGAGACCAACCATAACCAGAATCAAGCCAGATAGGGGGGTCTTGTTAAATATTAAACTGACCAAAACAGATACACACACAACTAGTACTGCCTCATCTACCTGTCTGGTCTGGTGCCCACTGCTGAGAGGCAATTAAACTTCTTTGGGGGTGGCTGCAATTACACTTCTTTGGGGGCGGCTGCAATTACACTTCTTTTTGGGTGGCTAAACTTTTCTTTACCTGTCTGGTCTGGTGCCCACTGCTGGGAGTCATTCGTATGAGGGACTTGTCTTTTAAATGCATACAACTGTTTGCATTCCACTTGATTGCTGCACCAATCGCCCACTGCTGGTTGCAGCTCTCACCCTGCATTAATTTGGGAGTCTGCCACTGCAGTCTTTTTTTTTGGAGCCTTGAAACTTTTAGGGATGCTGTTCTAGCCGACAACTTTAGGTGGACTCTGGTCTGTCTTGTATCCAGGACAGTGGTCTCGTGTGCAAGAGATTGTTCTCTGTCCTCTTTTGGATTTGTGTCACCATCACAATCTTGATCTCCCTGACCTGGGGGAGTCAGGGCTGGTGCAGGAAGGCTGCAATTACACTTCTTTTTGGGCGGCTAAACTTTTTTGTGGGCGGCTGCAATGAAACTTCTTTTTGTGCGGCTGCAATTAAACTTCTTTGGGGGCGGCTAAACTTTTTTGAGGGCGGCTGCAATTAAACTTCTTTGGGGACGGCTGCAATTACACTTCTTTTTGTGCGGCTGCAATTACACTTCTTTGGGGGCGGCTGCAATTAAACTTATTTGGGGGCGGCTAAACTTTTTTGAGGGAGGCTGCAATGAAAATTCTTTTTGTGCGGCTGCAATTAAACTTCTTTGGGGGCAGCTAAACTTTTTTGAGGGCGGCTGCAATTAAACTTTTTTGTGGGCGGCTGCAATTACACTTCTTTTTGGGCGGCTGCAATTACACTTCTTTTTGGGCGGCTACAATTACACTTCTTTTTGGGCGGCTGCAATTACACTTCTTTGGGGGTGGCTAAACTTTTTTGAGGGCGGCTGCAATTACACTTCTTTTTGGGCGACTGCAATTACACTTCTTTGGGGGCAGCTGCAATTACACTTCTTTGGGGGCGGCTGCAATTACACTTCTTTGGGGGCACAGGGGCACTCCAGGGGCACAGGGGGTATCCTGTAGTGGGCTGCCACACATTTTTTTAAATATGGCTATCCACAGATTGTTCAGCCTGCCATTTGAGATTGGGATCTTTTATCACAGAGACCAACCATAACCAGAATCAAGCCAGATAGGGGGGTCTTGTTAAATATTAAACTGACCAAAACAGATACACACACAACTAGTACTGCCTCATCTACCTGTCTGGTCTGGTGCCCACTGCTGAGAGGCAATTAAACTTCTTTGGGGGCGGCTGCAATTACACTTCTTTGGGGGCGGCTGCAATTACACTTCTTTTTGGGTGGCTAAACTTTTCTTTACCTGTCTGGTCTGGTGCCCACTGCTGGGAGTCATTCGTATGAGGGACTTGTCTTTTAAATGCATACAACTGTTTGCATTCCACTTGATTGCTGCACCAATCGCCCACTGCTGGTTGCAGCTCTCACCCTGCATTAATTTGGGAGTCTGCCACTGCAGTCTTTTTTTTTGGAGCCTTGAAACTTTTAGGGATGCTGTTCTAGCCGACAACTTTAGGTGGACTCTGGTCTGTCTTGTATCCAGGACAGTGGTCTCGTGTGCAAGAGATTGTTCTCTGTCCTCTTTTGGATTTGTGTCACCATCACAATCTTGATCTCCCTGACCTGGGGGAGTCAGGGCTGGTGCAGGAAGGCTGCAATTACACTTCTTTTTGGGCGGCTAAACTTTTTTGTGGGCGGCTGCAATGAAACTTCTTTTTGTGCGGCTGCAATTAAACTTCTTTGGGGGCGGCTAAACTTTTTTGAGGGCGGCTGCAATTAAACTTCTTTGGGGACGGCTGCAATTACACTTCTTTTTGTGCGGCTGCAATTACACTTCTTTGGGGGCGGCTGCAATTAAACTTATTTGGGGGCGGCTAAACTTTTTTGAGGGAGGCTGCAATGAAAATTCTTTTTGTGCGGCTGCAATTAAACTTCTTTGGGGGCAGCTAAACTTTTTTGAGGGCGGCTGCAATTAAACTTCTTTGGGGACGGCTGCAATTACACTTCTTTTTGGGCGGCTGCAATTAAACTTCTTTGGGGGCGGCTGCAATTAAACTGCTTTGGGGGCGGCTAAACTTTTTTGAGGGAGGCTGCAATGAAAATTCTTTTTGTGCAGCTGCAATTAAACTTCTTTGGGGGCGGCTAAACTTTTTTGAGGTCGGCTGCAATTAAACTTCTTTGGGGATGGCTGCAATTACACTTCTTTTTGGGCAGCTAAAATTTTTTTTACCTGTCTGGTCTGGTGCCCACTGCTGAGAGTCATTTGTATGAGGGACTTGTCTTTGAAATGCATATAACTCTTTGCATTCCACTGATTGCTGCACCAATCGCCCACTGCTCCTCGGCTGCACTGTGTAAACAGTGCACAATCAAGCCAGATAGGGGTCTTGGTGCTTGTTTTGAGGTTGTAGCAGGGGAGTGCAGCTACGAGTCGTAACACCTTGAGAGAAGATCAGTACTTCTCTACCGGCAAAGGACATCCTCCTCGACAGAGCGCGCAGCTTCACGAGGGACGCATGTGAAGCAGTGAGCAAAGGGAACACCCGCCTAGCGAGCCAGATCACCTGAATCCACCCTAGCGATCAATAGAGTTACAGAAGTCGCAGCCAGATAGAACTCTTCCAGCTGCCACCTAGTCATTGATTAGCCCCCTCCCCTCCACCCATTAGGCAATGATTGACGAGATGAATGGTAATAATAAATAATAAATGAATAATATTACTAATCACCAAATTAAAAATCAGATGAAATTAATTATAAATAATCATAATCACAATCAAGACAGATAGGGGTCTTATGAAATATTAAACTGACCAAAACAGATACACACTCTGCACCATCGAGCAGGTGATCACTGACATGCCAGGTGCAACGGTCTTTAGCACCCTGAATGCCAAGTGTGGGTTTTGGCAGATCCCTCTGGACAGAGCCTCTTCCATGCTTACTGCCTTCATGACCCCTATTGGGTGCTATGTCTTCCTACGCATGCCCTATGGCATCACCACGGGCAGCGAAGTTTTCCAGCGCTACATGGAGTAACAGTTCGCTGGCTCTCCCTTTGACATCATCGCTGTCAGCATCCTCCTTATCTGCACAGCCGGGTCCATCAGTTACTGCCACTGCTGCAACCAATGCTAGTGATGGTTACGCATGCCCTATGGCATCACCACGGGCAGCGAAGTTTTCCAGCGCTGCATGGAGCAACAGTTCGCTGGCTCTCCCTTTGACATCATCGCTGTCAGCATCCTTATCTGCACAGCCGGGTCCATCAGTTACTGCCACTGCTGCAACCAATGCTAGTGATGGTTTACATTACATTACATCTTCCATCTGCCACCTTAAAATTGATTAGCCCACTCCCCTACACCCATTAGGCAATGATTTAAGAGACGACTGGTAATAATAAATGAATAATAATCACAAAATTAAACAATCAGATTACATTATCACACAATCAAGCCAGATAGGGGTCTTTTTGGATGTTAAAGTGATCAAAACAGTTACACACTTGCAGACAAACTCTGTGCTGCACAAAATGCCCACCGCTCCTTGGCTGCACATGGTAAACAGTGCATGATCAAGCCAGATAGGTATCTTTTATGGGCCTATTTTTTTAAACTGCCATCATGTCTGCCGCTGCAGTGCCACTCTTACATGAGCCACGTGTTTGTGCCGCACACTTGTGTGGCTTAGCATAGTTATCCAGCTACCTCAGTGCAAACTTTGGCAATAAAAACAATATTGTGAGGTGTCAGGTGTTCAGAATACACTGGAAATGAGTGTAAATGAATGTTATTGAGGTCAATATAGCATAGGAGCAAAAAAACCCACCAAATTCTGCGATTTTAGCTGTTTTTATGCATTTTTAACAAAAAAATCAGAACCCAAAACCCAAAAAAATCCAAACACAAAACAGGAGGTGTTTTGCCAAAACCCATTAGAACCCAAAACCTCAAGGTAATCAGAACCCAAAACCCGAAAAGTGGCCGGTGCACATCTCTAATAATGAGTGCATGGATAAGAGATTTGGTAGTGTCTTGTGTGAGATAGGGTTGTATTTTGGATATGTCTTTTAGATGCATGTAACATGAATTGGAGACAGATTGAATGTGGGGAAGAAAGGACAGTTCAGAGTCGAGGATGACCCCTAGGCAACGAGCTTGTGGGGTAGGGTAGATTGTCGAGTTGTCAACAGCGATGGAGATTTAGGATGGTAACATTTCTTAGATGGCGGGAATATAAGTAACTTCATGCACTATAGTGAATTAAGATCATATACAGTAGTATCTGAGCAGAAATATAAACCTCCATCGCCACGCCCTGAAGCAAACATTTTTAAGTGGGAAAAATGATTCTCCCTCTCTCCCTCGGAGCTCATTTCAGGGCATACTTTAATCAGGCATAGTCAATGTGAAGTGGATGGACAAGCATCGCTGGGCCCTCTTGTGACTGCCAGGCCCCATAGCTGACACAATTATTGTGAAGATACTAGTCAGCACTTTACCTGCAGAGTCCCAAAAATCTGCACATCACAAACACCAACATCAGATGGAATCCAAGAGACACTTGCACTTACAGGGCATTGTGCCTAATAGTAGATAAAAGGGATTTGGAGTGAGTATCATTAAAAAGCTCAGTGGGGGAGAGGAATACTGAAAAACATAAACCTAAAACCAAACCTCGACAGTCAGAAGAGAAATGCCCGGACTTATTTTTACAAATACAATTAAAGAGTACAGTAGCTGTGAGCGGGGGAAAGTGGTTTTCTTAAGCACTGGCCTTTTTTTTCCCTTGCTGTCTGTTGTTAAAATAATTTCTGGGTGTTTTTAAGCAAGCTTGCAACTTTAAAGCCTTTTCCTAGCAAGTCCTGTGTCAGCTCCCAGCAGGTGAGAGCCAAGACGTCAGCATTACTGAGAACAGCATCAAGGATCCCGGAGGAGAGGAACTAAAAATACGGCAAATAACTAGTGGGAAGTCCTCAAGTAATTTTATCACAGTAAAAACAGCATATACATTGTGCTATAACAAAGGTTTCTCAGAACAGAACACAATATAAGCCTTTATACTGCATGTAACAGTAAGGCCAGCCAATGGGAGAAAATGTGACCCACATGTATTTAAGGGAACTCATCAAACTCTTAAACAAAAGTCAGCTTTACCATACAGCTACAAAGACAATCAGGCAATAATCACAAAATATTACATATGATACAATAATTGTGGAAAGCACAGCATACCTCCCAACATCTGGGACCCGGCGGCGGGACAGGGTGCGCGCCGATTTTTTTGGGGGGCGTGGCCTGTCTGAAAGAGGACGTGGCCTATACTCACGGCGCTGCCACAAGGTCACGACCCTATTCTTCGCCGCGGTGCGGGCATGCCCAGCAGCTCTGTGAGCTGCTCGCCAGCCCCCCGCCCCTCTGCAAGAATAGACGCTGTGTGCATGTGCACAACATCTATTCACAGACGACAGGGAGGACTCCACGGGACACTGCCGGCGGTGGGAGGGATGCGGGAATGTTCCAAAATATCGGGATGTTCCCGCGATAAGCGGGACAGTTGGGAGGTATGAGCACATTGTGTCTCTATATTTATTAATTATTTTATTAACAGTTTCTTATACAGCACACACATATTCTTCAGCACTTTACAGAGAGAATATTTAAACATTCACAGCGGTCCCTGAGAATATTTAAACATTCACATCAGTCCCTGAGAATATTTAAACATTCACATCAGTCCCTGCCCCAGTGGAGCTTACAATCTATATTCCCTACCACATGTACACGCACACACAGACATTCTAGGGTTAATTTGTTGGGAGCCAATTAACCTACCAGTATATTTGGTACTCTTTACCTAGAACGGCGCCCACGATTGAAATCGCGGGCATCGCGGGTAAAATCGCGGTAATCGCGGCATCGCGGGTAAATCGCGGGTAAATCGCGGGTACATCAAAATCGGGTACCCGCGATTACCGCGATTTTCCCATAGAGAACAATGTTAAAAAGCCTGATTGACCGCGATTTTAGCGTTAAATGCCTCAATGCCCGCGATTTTCCCATAGGAATCAATGTTAAATGGGCTACAGAGCCCAAATAGCCCCAATTAACCCTTAAATGTCCCCCCAATTTTTGTACGCCACCCCACGATCCACGCCAACCCGAAGCGTGGCGAGCGCAGCGAGCCCGCGTGGGGCGGCGGTACGCGTCCTACGACCTTTTCATGCCCTACTATCCACGTCGGCGTGGAGTTGAGAATAGAATAGTGTGGCGAGCGCAGCGAGCCACCGAGCCCGAAGCGTGGCGAGCGCAGCGAGCCCCGCGAGGGGACGCGGATACCTTCACAGTTATACGCGTCCCCTCGCGGGCTTCACAGGTGTCCGCGTGGCCACGGACACCTGTGAAGCCCGCGAGGGGACGCGCTTACCTGTGAAGGTATCCGCGTCCCCTCGCGGGGCTCGCTGCGCTCGCCACGCTTCGGGCTCGGTGGCTCGCTGCGCTCGCCACACTATTCTATTCTCACACCACGCCGACGTGGATAGTAGGGCATGAAAAGGTCGGAGGACGCGTACCGCCGCCCCTCGCGGGCTCGCTGCGCTCGCCACGCTTCGGGTTGACGTTGATCGTGGGGTGGCGTTAAAAATTTGGGGGGACATTTAAGGGTTAATGGGCTCTGTAGCCCATTTAACATTGATTCCTATGGCCAAATCGGGTGGATTGAGGCATTTAACACTAAAATCGGGTCCATCGCGGCTTTTAACATTGCTTCCTACGGGAAATCGGGAGCATCGCGTCGCGGGCATCGCGGGTACGTTTATGGCCGGCCGCGACGCGACCGACGCGATTTTTCAGGTTTAACATGGTTTTCAATGGGAAAATCGCGGGCATCGCGTCGGTCGCGTCGCGGGCAGGCATAAATGTACCCGCGATGCCCGCGACGGGCGCCGTTCTAGGTAAAGAGTACCGTATATTTTTGGCCTGTGGGAGGAAACCGGAGTACCCGGAGTACACCCACGCAAGCACGGGGAGAATATACAAACTCTGCACAGTTAGAGCCATTGTGAGAATCGATCCCATGACCTCAGTGCTGTGAGGCAGTAATGCTGGGGTAGCCAACCCTAGTCCTCGAGAGCTACCAACAGTGCATGTTTTACAGGTCTCCTTACAGAATCACAAGTGAGCTAATTAGCTCCATCTGTGCATATTTTAAAATGTGTCAGTGATAATGAGTGCAGCTGTGCAGCAGCTAGGTTGTCTGGAAAATGTGAACTGTTGGTAGCTCTCGAGGGCTAGGGTTGGCTACCACTGCAGTAATGCTAACCGTAACACCGTCTGTACTGCCTATAGTACCTATGTGCGTACTGTCTATAGAAATGGAGTTGTGCTATACATGTAAGACCTCCAACCCAATGCATCTACTGAGCATGCTCGCCATTACTGCACATCTGGACAGTACGGACATGTCCTTGCGGGTCTCCAGAGAGAGACTGTGTCACAGACACAAAACATGTGCAATATATACAATATATGTGCAATATATATGCACAGCAATGCCTCTATAAGTCGCTGTCTCACCACCAAGAGCCGCATTGTATTTTCCAGTATTGCTGCTGCTCAGTATGGATCAGCTGCTCTTGCTATTTTTTAATTATTGCTGTATTAACACATTTTTTTATCCCTGTGATTCTGTTATCACCTCATATTAATCCTTTGAGTTCCAAGTGAATTTATCAAAATAGGTGTGAAAATTGGCAAGCAAACATTTTTATTCATCATAATGACCTGTAATGTTGACCTTATATAGGACATATAATCTATTTTTACACATTTTTCATTTGAATTTATTTAACAAATGTGAGCGACGCTGGCATTTTTAGGGGATACCTTGCACATCAGAGATGCTGGCACTCAAAGGGTTGATAAATATAGGCCTTTCTGTGAAATTGGTACAGATGCCAGATAACAAAAAGGAAAGAGGGGAGGGGGGGGTGTCTATGAGAAAAAGTTAATTAAGCTGTGATACGTTAGACAAGGAATAAAAGCAGCTATAAGGGTATATTCAATTGCAGTTGGATCCATTTGTCAGAATGAATCTGACATGCTCTATTAGCAGCCAAATCCAACTGTTGGATTTGGCGGCTGCTGCTGCTGACCCATGCAGCGCGACGAGCCCGCGAGGGGCGGCGGTATGCGTCCTCCCACCTTTTCACACCCCCACTATCCACGTTGATTTTAGATAGTGTGGCGAGTGCAGCGAGCCACTGAGCCCGAAGCGTGGCGAGCGCACGAGTCCCGCGAGGGGACGCGGAATACATGTAAAGTAATACGCGTCCGCTCGCCACGCTTCAGGCTCGGTGGCTCGCCACACTATCTAAAATAAACTCCACGCTGACATGGATAGTGGGGGTATGAAAAGGTAATGCCGCCGCTCGCCACGCTTCGGGTTTGCTCTTCGCCTTTGCGCTGATAGTGGGCGTGCATTTAACATTGTAAGCACCCATCAGGGTGCTTGTACAATTAAAAACCACATTGCATCGTATCGTATGCGGCTATATGGCATGCTATGCGATCAGATGCTGTAAGATGGACATCGGGGGCGCCGTGCTAGGAAACAAATACCAAAAAAACACACCTTATTGATTAGGTCGGAACTCCTTCCAACCTATTCAAGTATCTTTCCGACAAGACGGCAGTTTTATATGCAATTGAATATACCCCTTAGTTGGAGAAGAAAATTAAAGCTTAATGAAATTTTAATTATAGTTGAGCTTTAATAGAAAGAACACTGGAGTATACTTCATAAAACAAATGTATTGATGTACAAACTAGCTAATTAGGTGGTTTGTTTTCTAACTAACACAGCTTTCAATGGAACATGTACGGATTTTTTTAAAATTATTGACTAATTCCCCTTTCCCTTTGTATGTCTGAATGCAAAATCTCATGTTTTAAACATCTTACAATAGAGCCTTCTTTGGAGGTATGATTTTTTGAGATTTATCCATGTTAATAATGAAGTACAATCATCCAATATATTTTTGTTACCTCTGATGAAGTCCATCTAAGGACGAAACGCGTTGGGTTCCTTTTCTGAAAACCATTGAAGAATTTTTGGACATTTGCCAGTTCATATCTAAGAACTTTTAAAAAGAACTTTTTGGATAAGACTTTTTGCCTCATGTCTCAAACCCTGGGAAAACTACATCATTGCTAAAAGCTGAAATAACCAATCCAGGACTCAAACAACAGGGCAGATTCACTATTGTTGTACACATTGTTTGTTTCTTTCCCGCCCTAGTGTATAGGCTCCTTAAAAAATTCATAAGTCTCTATCTTATGTAAATAGTGCGTATTGGAGTATTGTTGTAATATATATATATATATATATATATATATATATATATATATATATATATATATACACACACATATATATATATATACACACACACACACACACACACAATTTTAAATATGCGCATTTACAAACTCCTCTCTTCTGCAGCACCAAGGTAGCTATAATATGCAGCTACCTTGAGAACCCTTACCTAACAGTGCAGGTATGAAAATGCAATAGATGTTGGAATACATAGTTAACAAAGGCAATTCCTACTGGGAAAGTCAATGGAGGATACGGAATGACCACAATACATTACACGGAGACAAACAAAAACAAGCAGATACCGCTAGGGAGTATAATGCCCTTGGCATTTTATAAAACATATATTTCAATATCAGTGTGTAAGGGGCCATAATTATTATTTGTGGTCATTTAAAAATCTGTAAACATATTGAGATATAGGACAGGCCATACAGAATATGCTAAGATCATGTTTTATAGAACATAAGAATATTAGTGAACAGTATACCTAGACCCTTCTGGTAAGGTGTATTCCTTTAATTAGAGTACCTTAATGTACAGCTTACCAACAGCATGCAGCAAACTTAAAAACATCCTAAAACATCAGAAGCATTTTATACATTATAAATCCCACGGATAATTAGGTGTAATAAATAAACAAATTACATAAGTAAATGAAATTATTAAGATGCTGAAATCTTATAATGTGCTGTTAATGATTTCAATTTTCGAGGATAATGACTGAACAGCACTCCGAGAATGTTTCCTAAGGCTACAAAATAGAGTAGAGACTAAAAACAAACACACTAAAGGGAAGTTTCACAGCATAAGTAAAAAAATAAAATACACACTAAAGCTAGTATAAGTCTCAAATATTACTATGCAAAAGGGAATATCCACTCAATGGCCCTTATTCAGATCTGATTGCAGTACAAATTTGTTTGGAAAATGGGCAAAACTATGCTGCACAGCATGTGGGGCGGATGTAACATGTGCAGAGAGAGTTAAATTTGGGTGGGGTGTTGAAACTGAAATCTAAATTGCAGTGTTAAAATAATGCAGCCAGTATTTATCCTGCACAGAAACAAAATAACTCACACAAATCTAACTCTCTCTGCACATGTTACATCTGCCCCACCTGCAATGCACATGGTTTGCCCGTTTTCCAAACAAATTTGTACTGCGATCAGATCTGAATAAAGGCCCATAAGGGGATACAAATAGTGGCATCTGTGCAAGTGTAGCTGTTAGGCAGATCAGGGTATGCCCTGCAACATTTGAATTATGCTTGTCTACACTCTCAGAATGTCCAGGAGACTCTCATAATTTATAGAGCTCTGGGAGTTTTGCATTCACAATCAGTTCATCAATTCAGTGATGATACGAGTGAACACAAATCATTATAGCACCACCGCATGGGATAATGCTGCTAATTGTGGTATTAAGCTAAACAGTTGGGGTCACATGACTACATTTAGAGCAACGAACTTCCTCTCTAACCTTATCTCTGGAATGTACTGGATGGGAAATTAAAATGTAGGGCTGGCTCTACCAGCCCTCTACCAGCTCTATGGACAGGGCTGGCTCTACCATTAGGCAGCTGCCTAGGGTGCCAGGATCTGGGGGCACTATCGAGTCTGTCTTTCACAAAATGAAGGATGTCTATGCGGAAGACATCCTTGTTGTACTTAATGCAGATATGGGCTGTGGAACTTCTAAGACGCAACCTACATTAAATACATTGCATCTCTGCACTTCTATAAAGGACAGCACCTTCTAAGCACCAGCACTTTATGACTGGGAAAGCACCATGGACTCTGTGGTGGTGCCAAGCTTCACAGCCCAGCACCTTTCTGATGGGTAAGCTCATCGCAGCACCAATCCTTGGTGAGATATTCATTTATCCCATGCTACAAGTTTTCAGGTAATGGGGGCGTGTTGGAGTTGGAAACCATCCATAAAAAAATCCAAGCTATAACAAAAACGGTACTGTACCTGCCAAAAAGGTACAGTTGGAGGGTATGCTTTTCTACATGGTAAAGTTAAACATTCCAGTTAAACTTACAGGTGTGTGCTTCTAGCAATGTGCAGTGACAGGATCCTTCATCCACAGATTATTCATGATTATTTTAAAACTTAATGAGACTAAACCAAGCAGTATTTTAGGAATAAAACAGAAAGTCTAACTTAATGAAGGAAGTGCTCGCAATTAGGAAGAGCACTTTAATTTTCAATCATTTCGCCATAGGCAGTTGCAGTAATGGTGGCAGTAAAAGGAATTAATCATTTCGAACGCTAAGGTTTGGATCAGGTGAGGTTTTGCTCAGACTATGGTGAATGTGTGACATTATGGCTGATATTTTATTTTTATAGCTGTGAAAAAAAAATAGCAACTGCAATTTATCAAATATACACAGCTGCCAAAACAATAATGGTCCAGAGCAGAAAGATAACCTTTCGCCAGGCCTGTCTAGGTTATGTGGAAATCTATATATAAAAAAGTAACAAAAATTACAAATCTTCAGCCCTGAAAAAATGCTTACAAGGAATTTAACTTTTTTTTTTTTTTTTTTCCCAATTACTTTCTTCAGTTATTGCCATCCTAAGATATCAATACCAGTACTGTGGTAGTACAAGTGGTGCCATGATTCTTGTTAAATAGTCTTGCTCTTGGAAATGCCTGTCATTCTCAAAGGCGATGCATGTGTACCGTGAAGTACTATCACTGGCAAAAACACCTTTTGATAAAATTTGGCACCTAAATGCTTAACCCTTTGACTGTCAAGTGAATTTGTCAAAATAGGTGTGACAATTGGCAAGAATTTGTTTTTAATTCATCATCATGACCTCTAATGTTTACCTTATATAGGAAATATAATCTTTTTTTTTTTTTTACAATTTAGTTATTTCAATTTATATAACAAATGTAAGCGACGCTGGCATATTTAGCGGATAGTTCGAACATCTCTCACAGAGATTTTGGCACTCAAAGGGATAAAGGAACATACTGTGAGCAAGAGACTCATGCATTAATGCATTAATGTGGATCATTAATCCCAGTGTGTGGAAAAAAATAACCGAATAAAACGGTTAGTATAAGCTCTCGAAATCCAGAAGGTGCTGCAGCAGCAGCATAACCACACACACATACGCAGAAGTATGTGGCTGCAAGTATAGAAGCAGTGGTGTAGCTACATATGTGGCAGACCCTGCGGTGGCTTGGGGGAGCAGCGTCAGCAGGGTCTGTGGTGGGCGCCACTGGCTTAACTGACAGGTGACCCAGGCAGCAGTGAGCCCTGAGCTGGTCCCTACCCTGTACACAGAGCCAGATTAAGGTCTAAATGGGCCTGGAGCTGAAAATTATCAAGGGCCTACTATGCGCATTAATAGGGGTTATGGCCAGTACCTAATAATGTGGGAGGCGTGACCAGTGTTCTGGTTGGGTGGTCTGCTCATGGGTGTGTCTATATTTGTGTAAATACTTTCAACTAATTATATATGCCTGGAAAAGGATATATTGGTGGGTGCCCTCTAAAGGTGCACCCACAGGACGCCGATGCCCTAAGATACTTGCGGGGTGAGGCGGCTCTCCAGTCATAAAAAAAATACTGAAAGACGAAACTTGGTAGACAACATTTCAGCGCCTTTTATGTGGTCACCTAAGTTTACCACACCATATACCCCTTATACAAATCATGCAACACAATAGTAACCCCCTTATACTGCACTTACCTTTTACACATTATGCCACATGGAATGAGACAAAATTCACACTATGGCACACGGATTGAGCAATAATGCACAATATGCTTCATAAACAGGGGCATTGTGCGCCAAAGGCACGCATTAAAAATTTACACCATAATGTCCATTACCCATATTGTCCATTACCATTTCCATGTTAAGCCACACACCATAATGTCCATTACCTATTATGCCAAACACCATAATGCCTATTAAAAATTGTTCTACATAAGTGCTGCTTACCTACAGATGTAGCCCCTGTCATCTCTGACGAGCGCGGAACGGACAGGAGCTACATTGAAATCCTCTGTAGGCGGGGCAGCGGCATCCTGCCCGTCTCCGCTTCAGGGAGATAGTCAGAGTTGGGGGGGGGGGGGGTCGGGGCGGCGGGGGGGCCTGGGGGAAGCTCCGTTGCCATGGAACGTGCGAGCATCATGTGCGCGTGCGCCCCCGTGGCGGGAGCCGGCGGCTGGCAAAAGTATTGCCAGCCCCTGCAAAGTTTAAGGCAGCTCCATCTGTACATGCTCATTGCCAGGGTTTCTATGCTCATTGCCAGGGGTTCTATGCTCATTGCCAGGGGTTCCATGCTCATTGCCATGTGGGATTACATGCTCATTGCCAAGGGGGAATACATGCTCGCGATAACTGGAGGACAGCCGCCAACGGGCAGAAATGACAGCCATTGACAGCCGGGCAGAGAGCAGGGGGCAGTATTCAGAGCACTGCAGGTCCCGGCTATTTGAAATAATGCCCCTTTCACACCAGAAAATGCAGGGACTGGCCCCTTTTACATCAGCCTAGTCCCTGCATATTCTGGTGTGAGAGGGAGAAAAAAACACTCTCCCCTTTAAACAACCAGCTATATCTTCAGAACCAACCCATTTACACGAGACCAGTATCATATTGAAGAACTTTTAAGTGGGCTTCGACTGATTTTGGTCCCGTGAAACTGGGCCGTTTGGTTCCAGAGAAATCTGTCCTCAAACAACATGAACAGCCATGAAATGATATTTCAGAAATTAAATCGGTTTACCCGCAATATCTCTAGAACCAATGAACCCATATGGACCAGTTTGGTATCAGATTGAAGGCCCAGAGATTTGGATTCGACTGAGATCAACCTCGAACTTCCAGTTCCCTGGAGGGTGAACTGGCAGCTGTTGGAACCAGGTGGGGGTGTCCCATGTTATGGGGAAAACGTTCCAGATTTTCCTGGCGGTATCTCTGGTTCCCGGGGGGCTAGCGACGCGGGGCTGAGCTCATTGGAAAGCCCTGGCCCTCAGCTACAAAATGGGCCTATTTGTAGAGTGAGCCTGGAGCTATAGCTCACAACAGAATTTCTAGCTACGCCACTGCCTGGTAGTTGCAGTAACGAAACCATACCTCCCAACTTGAATCAACACAAGATCGGAACCTTAACGTGTGACCCAAAGGGGGCGTGGCCTAGGGTGGGAGGGCTTGGCCTCAGGTAGGAGGGGCATGGGCTATCTTCACAAAGCTGTTTTTAATATTGTGGGAGTGTGGCCAGCACTCCCTGAGCAGAGGGGAAGCCCCTGGCTCACCACCCTGTACAGCATCTATTCAGGGATAACTTGCTGCTTTGCAGAGCAGCAGTGATCAAAGGCTCCCCAAACCTCCCCCAAGCCCGCTGGGCAGTGTACCATTAGCGGGACTGTCCCAAAGGAATTGGGACATTTGGGAGGTATTAAGTGAGTGAAGTCAGAAACTTTTGGTTAATGATGGTACAAAGGAATCTGTGTACTGCACAGATGGAAATTGGATCCCATTGGTGACCAGGCACAGTGATCTGTGTGGCAGAGTAAGCCCATTCAGTATTCAATATTGAAGTATTTGTGTGTATTATTTGTATTCTTTTATATAAAACAATACATACACATGGCAATCCTAACATAATCCTGCAGCAAAGAAAAATAGTAAAATGTAGTCAGAGTTATTTTGACTCAAGCTCCATCAATCGGCACCACCAGACTCTGACACCTGCAAATGGTTAACAGATAAACACTATGCAGCAACAGGAAAATAAAATCAGGATTAAAAAATAAATAAACTGTGGTAGAAGGGAAGGTAAAATCAGCTGAGCTTTTCCCTAGGAGAGGAATATTATTCCGTACAGTAAAATATCATTCGAGAGACGCCACGAAAAGAGATTAAAAACCAATAAATGCAGGAGAGAGAGCAGCGGTATAATTACAGGATCACGCCGCCAGCACCAGAAAGCACTCAAATTTTAATAGCAAGCACCGCATTTAATTTAACAACACATTTTTTCAATTACTTGAATAATTGTCTTATTCATAAAATGACTTTCAATAAGGAGGGTAATTTGGCTCTGGTTTTGTTTGCAGCTTCTCATTGAGTTGGGAGGGAGGGTCTCGGAGAAGTCGGAGAATAAATGGTACCATCACCTAGCTATCAGCGTAAACAGACTTTGATGGCAGAGTGGAGAGTAAAATAGTCACAGTCTGTTTTACACTGTTGTTATCTCTACTATCTAATGGGTTCTGGACGAAGAAGCCACTATCTGCTGGTAGATATTCTAGAATCCATGAATATTTTTGGTCTATGAAATATTCATTTATGCTTTTGCAGTTAGAATACTGACATTTCAAATAAGTCTGTGATACACCCTCCCCAAATAATGTTGCCTTTAATTTAGGAATGCCTACTTATCTACCACATTGTCAAAAGAATGTCAACATACTTAAATTCATCATGTCAACACTAATTAAATGGTGTCATCATTGTAATGATGTGGGGGTCCAGCAGTTCCTAGCAGTATCAGTAAGCCTAACCAAAACCTCCCCTGCCTAACCCTCCCCCCTAGTGCCTACCCATACCATACTACTCACAAGACCTAACCCTTCCTTAGCTTAACCCTCAGCTGCTGCAGCCTAACCCTCCAGTCCATGGTAATATCTACATTTCAAGTGTTGACCTTCTGCAGATGTCCTCATGTTTCATATTAACATGACAACTGTCAATCCTGTTGTGTCGACATTATGATTGTCATCAGAGCCGGCCCTAGCCTAAATTATGCCCTAGGCAAGATTTTGACTGGTGCCCCCTAGCACCGCCACTAGTTCCGTCTCTGACCCTGCTCCCCTTTCCCAAGATCATCAACCCTCATCATAGCAGTCATAATTTTGGTGGTCCTACCCGCAATATTTTAAATAGAAACAGCGCACCCATTCGGTGCGGAGCCCAAACAGGGGTGTGTTCTTGCTGGGAAGGGGCATGGCCATACAATAGTACCCCCAATTCAAATTATGCCACACAGTAGTGCAACTTTATTCACAGTATATCATGCGATGGTGTCCCTTATTCACGTTACATCACACAGTAGTACCACTTTACCTTATGTACATTACTCCTCATATTATTCACATTATACCATTAGAAAAAAATCCTGAGAAAATATTGTATTTTAAGCACCTCCATGGCCACACTGCAACCCAGCATAAAGCAGGGTGTGCTGGGCAGAGGAGAAGAGCTGCAGCTGCTGCTGTCACTTAAGGGGACGGGGCCCGGGGCCCCCACTGGGCCCTTCCATCAGACTTTGGCCTGGATAATTTGTACCCCCTACCCCTTTTTCTCGGCACCCCTGATAATACCACACAGTAATGCCCCTTACACATGACACACCTTATTAATGTCCTTATAACCATAATGCCCCTTACACATTATGCCAACCTTTATTAATGCCCTTCATACACATAATGACACACATAATGCCCCTTACACATATGTCACACATTATTAATGCCCTTATACACATGACACACATTATGCCCCTTACACATATGTCACACATTATTAATGCATTTATACATGACACACATAATGCCCCTTACACATATGCCGAACACTATTGCACAACCAATCCACCCACAGACAGGACTCGCACAGCCGCTAACAGCCTCACTTACACACAGAATATAGGCATGCTGCATATCATTTTAATCAGCAGAAGCTGCTGATGCCCCTAGGCATTCCAAATGCCCTAGGCAAATGCCTAGTTGGCCTATGCCTAAGGCCGGCTCTGATTGTCATAATTGTTTCCTACTAATGGCTACATGCCTCTACTTCTGAGGGACAAAACAACATTGAAACACTGAGGTCCTCCTATGGCTTGTGCCCCAAGATGTAATCACTTCAAATTAGGATTGTGCCAAAAAAATTAAGACATTGTTTCTGAGCCTTATATCCTTCAAATTTAACATTACGCATAGTCAAATAATTCTCCTCGTTGTTTAGTCATTAATTAAGATGCTGACAGTCAAAGGAGCTCTAACCAGGTCTAACTAAACTATTCATTGGGGGTTAAAGGTAATTCATTTATTAATGACAACTTAAAGAGGGTGTAGTATGTGGCTCAAACAGTCGGGATTCCAACGGTCATTATACAGACATCAGAATTCCGACCGCTGGTACTCCGATACGGGGGTGAGAAGCCCCTGCATGGCTCGCTGCGCTAGCCACAAGTTGTATTCTCCCTCTATAGAGGTCGTGGACCTCGAATGTCGGGCACATTTTTACAGTCAGGATTCTGATGTTGTCGTACTGACAGTCACAATTCCGACTGTCGGGATGTCATCCGGCACCTCTTAAAGAATAAAGGGTGGCCGAGAAACCTAAAGCAGGACAAGGAAATAGGATATAACACAGGGGCATATATTTGCCCCTCAAACGCACTGTATTGCAGGGAACCCACCATGGTTTACTGGGCTGTATAGAAACATTACACATTATTTTTCCTTATTAAGAGACGGGCCACTCACTATACTCCAAAGGGTGAGGTGCCCCACACAATCCTACTGTACATACAGTATAACACATCCACTGAAAAGCAATGGTTTCCCGTCGTATCATAAAAGTGGTGCTGTTTGGCAATTCAATATTTAAAAAAAAGGGTCAATAAAAAAACTGCTGAAATATACATTAGACGTGTGTCCACCTACAGTGGTTTCAAGACAAAACATATACAGGTATTCTTAGCAGCACACAGAAAGTGGTGATCGCATCAGTTAACAGTTAAGCACAATAACTTTAATACTCCTCCTACCGTGGCCTAGAAAGAAGCTAGAGGGAGGGGAGTTGGGGGCATCGAGGTCCCAGAAGAAATCCATAGAATGAAAAATACAATATTCTATCTTTGCAGACAATTCTGTTGGTCTGCTCCAATATACTGTAAAAGTAACGGGAGTTTGTTTTTTTCCTGCGGCTTTCTAACGCTCTAACATCTGACTGCAGAGCTGTATCCCACTCCTGGGACCTCTGTCTGGAAATTGAACGGCTGGGGGACTCCGATGATGGTTTCCATTGACGCACACAGTTATACAGGCTGCAGGCTTCTTTACCTCTACATTACCAATCCAACAATGCATTGAAGTGGCAAGGGGTTAAACACGCATTATGCTGTATGAAAAGGAGGATTTATCTACAGGGAAGCTCTGCCCATAGAGTGCCCAACCTACCAGATGCCCTTGCTAATAACTCGGCTAATCAGTTAAACATGCAGCCACCTTTGATGCGCCTCCAACTGACAGCTGCCTGATCCCCGATGTTTTCAAAAGAAATTACTTCTAATTAAAGAAAAAAAAACAGCAGAATTACCATTTTAATGAGGATTTGTCTACAAGATTAAAAAATAAACACTTAACTCTACCTGGGACAAATTTTATCCATCAAACAAAACCAGCAGATGTAAGGAAGTGTCGCCTGAGATTTTATTGGCAACATATGTGGGGTACAAGGAACCTACAAGGACGCTTATTGGATTTCAGATATAATTCTGAGCTTTGTAAACATTTTTTTTATTGAATTAAAGAAATACTTACAAAATTATTTTATAAAAATTATTTTCTATTCAAAGGAAACAGAATAAAGGACATAGAAACTGAATGTACAACTGGGTGACATGAAGAGAATTGTGTCGGTAGGAAGACAAATTAGTGGACCAGAGGAAAAATTACTCAAAACAACCAATCAACAACTTCCCATAATTTTACAGAATGATAAATGTTTCCGCAAAGATGATTAGTTGCTATGGGCAAACTTCTCTTTTAGATCACTGGTACTGAGTCTGACATGCCATTTATTGCATGTGAAAATGGCATATCAAGTGCCAAATCATAAGCGAGCCTCCTTAGGACAAGTCGGACAACTGCATGGGGCCTTTACTCTTAAGGCCCCAATGCACTACTCAATTTCACCCGATTTCGGCGGATCGGACCGAGAATTTGGCCCAAATCGTATGTGTATTACATACGATCCCATGTGCATATTTGTCGGAAGGGCTGCACATAAATGATAAATCGTATATGCAGCCTTCATCGGCACATCATGAGTACTTTTTAGCACCTGTGATGTATTGCATACGATATAGGCCATATGATACCGCACCGCTGACACACACACCTATATGCAGAGTGAGGAAGTATCGGGCAGGAGAAGCGCTCTCCTCTCTCTCTGCATCCCCTGTGGCGGCAGGCAATAGATTTAAAAACTACAATACAAAAGAATGGGCGTCCGCTGATTTTTTTGTATGTTTTTTTTTTACATTTTCCAGCCCCCCGCCTGCAGCTCCCAGGGATTTACATGCAATAAATCGTGTGCGATGTATCACATGCAAACATGGCACATCAAGCCTACCGCAGCTGGACAGTTTGGTGAGTGAGGCATGACTATTTGTATCTTCGTGATAAGAGGATGTAACATTATTAGCCATATTTGCTTTTATTAGTAAAACACATCAGTGTTAAAATCAATATATGAGTAAGACATCTTTAATACATTGTATTGGTATCAAATGGTCTAAAAAGATCTTATTTATGCAACCTGTCACAACCTTATACATTGTTACTACCACTGGCAGAAGGACATAGTAGCAAGCTAAGGAGTGGTAGTAAATATCGTCAGATTAAGACGTCACAAGCATTGGTTGATACTGAATTCAAGACGACAGTTCCTGCACATAATTTTTATCACGTTCTGTGCCTGATACTCATTGGGCAGATCTATTTAGAGCAGTGCATTACTATTGCTCTAAACCCAATTAAGGGACAACCTGTATCCTCCACCACTATGATCAGAGGAGTAATGTAAGGGTCCATATGCGGACTGTAGTCCCAATTACCCTAATTACACTCCTCCACTCTAACTACCTTCCTGCATGAAGTGCTGCTATGCCTACCTGCGACACGGCTGCTTGTGTTTCTTTCTGTGGGACGCTCCATTAAATGGCCTCTTTGGATTGTTAATTACATTTCAGGAGTGATTTCCATGTTGACATGTGAAGGGGCTGAGTGGCACACAGACCATCTTCATCAATTGGTTCTGCTTAATAAGAGGCTCTGGGGACACTAATAGATCAGCGCTTGTTGGGTGAACATGACAGCTTTATATGATAGATGATGCCACATGCTGGCTGCTGGGGACGAGAGCTCACAGCCCCTATCAGTCTCAAGAGCCTTTCCGCCCTGCATGCTGAATAATGTGCTGCAGATACCTAATGCAGAAATCATCCAAATTCATGTATTGCATTATATACTATTCAACGATAATGTACAATTTCACCCTAAGGGTTATCATATCAAAGTGAAAGATACAGCAGACCGGCCCAAAAAATGGAGACAAAAACATAAGTACAGCCATTGAAACAGCATAAATCATAAGCAGGTCACACTTCAAGGGCACCATAACCACCCAAAAACCCAAGTACTGAGCACAGTACAGTTTGTATTGTACTTTGATGTTGGCTATTGCCATTCATGATAGCAGGGGCTCTATGGAGGGCATTTGAGGTATGAGTAACGCATGTCTAGTCTTGGAACCGCACAATGCACAGAAATAACAGTTTGTTCTGTTACTGCAGGCATAGCAGACAATGAAGCTGCACAATTATAGTGGCTCCTGCAGTGCAGATAGGACCCATGTATAGCAAGCATGGGCTCATTTTAAATGCTTAGAAAAGACATTCTCAACTTGGTCCTCAAGGCACAATATAAGGCTGTATATCTGCAGATGCATTGGGCAACATAGTGTTCATTCTAGAACCCGCTATCGTTTAAAACCCACGCAGTTCCTCTTCCCTGTCTGGGGTGTCGCTGTCTGCTGTGGTGTTTCTAGCACAGGTCTGGTTTGCATATCAGTGCTGATGTAAAGACCACATTGTGCTAGAAGCACTACAGCAGACAGCGACACCCCAGGCAGGGGAGAGGAACTGCATGGGTTTTCAAAGATAGCGGGTGCTAGAATGAACACTAGCAACATGTTCTTCATATACGCTGCCTGATCCATCCTGCCTGGCATCACAACTGGGTAGGCATTTACATGTGTGTGCCCTGTTGTACCATCCATCAGCACCAGCTCGTACAGAGGGTGTATGGTCGGCCGGTGGATCACCCCTACACACAGCATGATGGGCCAACATATCTTTTGGCACAGTATGTCTGTAAACGATGTAATTCACAGACATATTGCTTGTACACACTGGTCAACGAACCAGTGATATATTGGCAACCAACTGAACAGCCAATATATTGGCCAGTGTGTATTATTTATTTGTTATTTATTAACATAAATAGCACAGCATATTCCATTGTGCTATACAATGGGAGACAGTGATAAAACAAGCTGGGTAGTCAAAGATATGAGGGCCCTGCTCGAAAGTTTACAACCTATAGGCTTGCACCCAGCATAAATGTTCCTTGGGGACTCAGATTGGGAATGCCTGGCTTAGAAGAAGTTCATTCTGATCACAATGACCCCATACATTAAAAAAAAAACTATTACATATATGTAGTAGACACATGCAATGCATTCAACATTTATTCAATAAAACTCAGGAGAGTGCCGATTTGTGCAAACCAAGCCTCCCAATTAGTCTTGTACTCTTATTGCATTGCATGTTGCTGGCAGTTACAGGCGGCAGTTCTGTGCCTATAATGAGGCAGAGTGGGAGCTGTCGCATCAGTGGAAGGGGAAAGGATAATGTGGGGAATACAGTTGTTTAATCTTGTTAACAGATCTATTAGTGCTTACAGTGGCTGTGAATTGTTTGTTGTTGCTTTTAAATATAATGTTTGCTAACTACTTGAACAGAAATACTTAGAAATACAGCAATGGTGTGATAAGTGCTCAGTTGCCAATTCAAGAAAATGTGCTATGGATAAAGGCCAGCCTGCAGGAAAACAATGGTTCGCATAGCACCGTACAGAAAATGATCCTAAAAATGTCACTATATGTACTATATGTAGATTATCAACTAATAGACAAAACAAATAAACATACAGTGCTGTTTGCTCACCTAGAAATTGCTACCCATTGTAATATTCTCCATAAAGATAAACAGCTGTATTGCCAACCAGGAAAAGTAGACACATGACTCGGATAATGCGGTTTCACAGTTAGCATAATGCAGTCAGACAGGGAACCTCCTCCCGACATCCGCCAAACTCAGACTCACCCCACTGATTGCCATAGAAGCGTGATTCGTCACTCTAGAACATGTTTCCACTGCTCCACAGTCCAGTGTTGGTGAGCCTTACACCACTCCATCCGACACTTGGCCTTGAACATGGAGATGTGAGGCTTGCATGCCCTAATGTAAGTTTGGGAAGAGGATATAGATTTTGGTGCCCCATGAATGGTAGAATAAATTAGACTGTACAGACAGAAAAATTTAAAATGCAGAAATGGTAGCCATGTAATTAGCTCACTTTGAGCCAGATTCTCTAAGCTTCACAAGTGATAAAATGGAGAGTGATAAACAGCCAGCCAATCAGCTCCTACCTGCCATGTCACAGACTGTGTTTGAAAAATGTCAGGCAGGAGCTAATTGGCTGATTGTTTATCACTCTCTATTTTATCACATTTGAAGCTTAGAGAATCTGGCCCAATATTTGCAGTTTCTCTCAGTTCTATTAACCAATGCCAATCATCACCGTCCATAGATACTGTATATAATAAATTATTTGAAATTATAATTTCACATAATATACAAGTGGCAGTGGGGTAATTACTGGGCCATATACAGTCAGTCACAAACACTGCCTCATCTCAGACAAGGGGCGGGCTGGGCCGGGGGCCAGGGTGCCATATGCCCCCCAGGCCGATTTATCAATTAGTACTGAGGGCCGCCTGGTGGTCCAGTGAGTATTGGCCACCTCCTCTGGTCATTGGCACTGTCCGGGCTTTAAGAACATGGCCGCCGGCCTCCTGCACTGAGGACATGTCTAGACAGTGCAGGAGGCCGCTAGAGGGCGGGGCTGTGGGCGGGACGAAAGGTCAGAGCACCAGTAGCAGCCTGCCTGTGTCGATCATAACACGGTACCCTACTTCCGGCAGCCGACCTGTGCGTCCACCTTCCCCCTGCTAGTGCTGCAGGTCTGCAGCGGAGCCTCTGTGTCCCTGCGGCGGCAGTGGAGCGCTCAACCTCACTATCTCAGGTCACAGCATCTGTACATGGGGACAACAGGACTGAGGAGAAGCCTGTGGTGTCCTGACTCTTCAGTCCTGTTATGCAGGGGGAGTAGCTTGTGGTGTCCTGAAGTTATGCAGGGGGAGCAGACTGTGGCGTCCAGTTATTATGCAGGGGGAGCAGCCTGTGGTATCCAGTTATTATGCAGGGGGGAGCAGCCTGTGGTTTCCAGTTATTATGCAGGGGGGGCAGCCTGTGGTGTTGAGTTATTAAGCAGGAGCAGTAGCCTGTGGTGTAATGTTATTATGCAGGAGCCGCAGCCTGTGGTGTCCTGTTATTATGCAGGGAGAGCAGCCTGTGGTGTTCTCCAGTTGTTAAGCAGGGGGAGCAGTCTGTGGTGTCCTATTCTTTTTATGCAGGGGGAGCAGCCTATGGTGCCCTGGTTTATTATTATAGTAGAGGAGCAGCCTGTGGGCTCCTGCTGTTGTTGTTGTTATTAATACACAGGGGGAGTAGGGGGTTTTCATAACCAACTGCTGTTACTCATGGGCCAGTGCTCTGGACTTGCCCCCCAGGCTTAAAGTTGCCAGCCAGCCCCTGCCTCAGACTGTCCTGGCTGCCTGCCTTGCTGTCACTATGGCAGCTCAGAGTAAGTGAAGAGAGATACCCAGGGAAGTATGGTGCAGGAACTACATTTATTGAGTTTGAGTGACCAGTCAGACCAGGAGGGATCCACAGTGATGAGAAGCTCTGCCGCCTCATCCTGCCTTTTTTATTTTTGAGGACGAGGGAGCCTGACAACTTCAAGTATTCAGAGCAGATAAAATGGCTGCCACGGCTAGTACAGTCTCCTCCAGACAGACCACACCCGCGGTGTCTAGCAGCCATCCCTTGTGAGAACACCACATTGCTGTGCAGGCAACTGTGTTACAGTGAAAGTCTTCCCGAGATTAGCTATGGCTGCTGTGCCTGTGAATATTGAAATGTACATGTTGCGGCTGGGCCAGGGCACCCTCCTCTGTGCAGTGCCCTATTTTGCTGCATAACCAGCTTATAAGTAGAACTGCCACTTCCGCTGCTCAGCCATGTAAACCCATTCCACTGCACAGTTGTTGTACTTACATTAATGCCAGTGAAATATTGGAGGTCTTCTGCTATGGAATCACCACAGCATTGGCGACTTTTACGCACTACGAGCCTAAGCAGCCATTGACCCCGCTCTGTGATTTTAAGTGGTCTTCCACTTTGTGGCTGAGTTGCTGTTGTTACTAAACGTTTTCACTTTCTAATAATATCCAGGAGAGTGACGACCTGGAGTCCAGGATAACACCATACAATTCAGTGGTCTCTCAGACATTTAGGGAGAATGGGCAACCTTCCAGTGATGCGAGAATCCCTTTGGACACCCCCCTGTGGGTTCATGTAAGAGTACCTCAATAGGTAGATGACTAAAAGTAAGCAATTATATCACCCTACTGACATATAGGAGACTACATGGGAACTTAAAAAAAAAAAAAAAAAAATCAGTAATAGACCAATGTATCCCCTTCCAGCCACAGCAGTGCCACTAAAAAACTTCTGCATTACTCAGATCAATAGTAAAATGATTTACAGTCCGAGGAATTACCTTATTTTGTCTTTGTGAGCAGCTGACACTCCCAGGAACATAAAACAATCCCTTGAATAGTACAATCCTATTACTTTTAGCTCCTGTTCTCCCTAAGATCAATAATATTATTAGTAAGCAGCATGGCACGGATTCATTTTACATCTACGGCCATATTGTTTATGACAGAGATAGAAAGGGCAGTGTTATGGAAAGCTCTATGATAAAATAGCTCAGGATCACCGAGGAAGTAGCAGAGGCTATAGCATTAGCATTATGTGGGTTGCATACATTGCTGCTGAATTTCAGTATGTGGTCATAATTCATTTATTATTCATTAGTGTGTTTGGTAGAGCAATCTTGCTGCCGGAGCAGTGTGCATTAGCGCATACATGTGTATTATTCAAACCTAGAGAAAGTCATGGGCAGCTTTGCTGCATGTAAGTAGAACACAAGATGGGTGGGTTGCGCTAGATCAGGCATGTCCAACATTGGCCCTCCAGATGTTGTGAAACTACACATCCCAGCATGCTTTGCAATAGTTTTAGCATTCTCTAATAGCAAAACTGTGGCAAAGCATGCTGGGATGTGTAGTTTCACAACATCTGGAGGGCCAATGTTGGACATGCCTGCGCTAGATGAAAGTATTCAATTATGCATACATTAAAAAATTCTTATTTATTGGGTTAATAAACACTCGGATTAATAAAAGTGCACATACTCAGCTGAAGAGCTGTTATAAAAAATTCTCATAAAATATGAATATATACAAAAAAAGGAAGAATGCTGCAATAATTGTAAATGGGGTTATGTACCCAGAGTCACCTCAATTCCAGTAGTGGCTTGTCCTTTTTTGGGCCCAAAATGAAACGAAAGTGCTTCCAAAAGGTGGTGTGTGGCAGTAGGATGGATGGGATCTGCCACTATGTTCTCACCGCTTAATTTGGAGATAGCGGGAATGGTCCACAGTTGGATTTTGGGTGGTTTGAGGATGTGGGGTCCTGGTTACGGCAAAATTACAGAGGTGGCATTCCTCCACACGATTGGTGATGCCTGCCCTGGGATCCCTCACTCCAGAGAATGGTGATGATCTCAATAGATTTTTCAATTCTGTGATAGTGCTGGCAAGCACAGGCTGGAAAGGGTGGTGGGTGATTTAGAAGCAGCTGGAAGGATGTACCAATGTTTCGCTGCCCCTGCAGCTTTTTCAAGGTCAATGTAAGTAGAACAACTGGTCTGGTGCACCTACAGTAGGCAGCTCAGGAGTTGTGACCCATCTGATTATACTGTAAGTTCTAGCCTCCTGTTCTGTAATATGGAGGTTAGGCCTTCTTGCTCACTGTGCTGTACTAACAGCCATGCATTAACCTGCTGCATACGGGTGAAACAACGCTATTTAATAATACAAGCTAATTTGTGAAAATTGGGCAATAGATGATTGACAACAGATTTCAGATCATCGTATTATTATAAAAGGCACAGTATGTGTTGTCCGGTTCAACCATTGCTATACTTAAAGCAAACCTGCAGACCCAAATATTAGCAAAAGAATGGGGATTTTAATGTGACATAACCATAGGATGCTACATTACCACAAATCAGTGTGCCACATTTCTGCTAGCTTTAACCATGTAAGTGCTGTCATTGTGACGTGGGATCTTATAGTATCCGAGTGACAATGAAGACGCATAAGCCTCAGATCAATGCAAAAAGTCAGTGGTATAAAGTAAGCCCTGGAATCTGGAGTCATTTCTGGAGTGGAGAATCGCATTTCACCACCTGGCAGTCTAACAGAGGATTGCCAGATACCAGTAGAACATTGTGCTATACTTGACTACACACAAAAATTATGTGGCACTCCAGGGCCACCAGGAAGAATTGCTTTTATAATACCACCCTAATTAATCACTCCAAATATGCAATTCCAAATGATACCAGCTATCTACTCTATTAGCTGTTTCAAGAAAATGTAGATGTTCTTATTATACACTTACCCTCTACCTGCCCCTACAGGAATGACTCCCTATCATCTATCCTTTTTACTGCTTTCTCTAGCTCACCTCTAACGGCTCCCTATATCTTCTAGCTTATTGCGCCTGTAACTGTTCCCTATATCTTACCTCTCCTGTAACTGTTCTATAGCCATGTCAGCGCAGTTTAGGAATAAAGTACACTTTCCATCTAGCACTCCGGCCCTGTGCTAATCTGGCTATAGCATAAGCATCGCTTCTCTTCCCAATTCACCACTCGCAGTCAGGTTGGGGAAAAAAAAAGTCTGCAACAATAATGAATGACGAGTGAGAGAAAAAACTTGACATTTCACGGCAGTAAAATGGAGCCAGCTAGCGCCCCGAGCCGCATTAAACCTGCTCCGCTGGTGAAATATTTGTTCTGAGAAAGTTGAAAGTGTTACTTGCATAAATGCAGCTCAGAGCGAGAGGGAAGGAAGGGGATTGCGACTGATTTATTACACTGATGAGAACAGTGACTTTCCAAAAGTCTCCTGTCACCCCAGTCTGCCAGCCTCCCTGCACCGGTGTCACCTCATGGCTGATAAATGCTTAGCTTGCAACACATAAGAAATAAAAGACTACAATAGAGATTTCAAACCAGCAGTGTGATGCCTAATACTTTGCATAAACTAATATCAAAGTGGAAAATATATATATTCATTTTGGCTATTACGTGCTTTATTTTTGTTTGATTCTTTTCTTTCTTAAGCTATATCTATGACCTACATACCGGCCACAGCCATTTTGTGGGATGAAGCCAGGGGTAAATGCAGGTCTGGGGCAAACAACTGTGATTCTCATGCAGGAGAGGGCAAGGTCAAAGTGCCGCAATTCCAATGGAGTGGATTCAAATGTCCTCCTCCCCTCCCTACTCCCTCCATTTTGTTGCAAGTGGTAGGGTTTAATAAAATGGTGATCAAGATCAGAAAAGCTGCCATGCAAATTTACAGCCATGCAATCTGGTCTGAATCACCCCCATTGTATGAAAACATTTTAATATTGTAAATAAGACCAGGGTGGGATTAAAGCTTGTGGGGGCTCCCACCTAAAAAAAACCTGTCAAATAGATGTCAGTTCCTGTTTCCAGATAAAATACTGCACCTTTCCCAGCATGCACTCCACCAGTAGCTCACATGGGAGAGAATTGCCAGGGCAGGTGTATAGGGAGTGGAAAAGGGCATTGTAATGTTATGTTTTGGTGCCCCCCCCCCCCCAGGCTTAAATCTGGCCCTGGGAGGATATGAACTTTAATTGACAGTGTAAAAAATATTTTAGTGCAATGTCCCTTTGTGAGCTACTAATCTGTAGCTTTAACATTTTCTTAACTTAATGATCATTCTGAAAACCAAGGTTGTGTGACACTGCGAAGAGTTTTTTTGATGTGAACAAATCAAAACACTGCCGCTCATTCCCATCCTCTGTTGGCAAATTAAATTGTGAAAGGAATAAATTTGCCTCCATTACAGAACCGGAAGAGCCCCGGGGGCAGGGCCGGCGCCACCACTAGGCAGCTTTAGGTATTTCCCTAGGGCGCCAGTCACTGGAGGGCGGCACTTGGGACAGAGCAGGTGTACCCCCAACCCTGGAGCCAGGTGAGTTGAGCTGCAGCAGCGCCTGCACCCGCACCCCTACCCCACCGTAGAGCGGGTGAGCAGTGGCAGGAACTCTCCCGGGCGGCGGTTGACAGCGGGGGCTCAGGAAGCGCTGCTCTGCTATGATGGTGCAATCGGACACACAGAGTGTGGGGACACTGAACTCACACTATCAGCACAATCTCCCCTCACACTGGGTAGACTGTCACTCTCTCTCTCTCTCTTAATGCTATTGAGTGTACACACTAGACAAGTTAGTAACAGATATCGTAAGTGCCCTTCTGAGTGATATCTTTTAGTATCCTGTCTAGTGTGTATGGGGCTTTAGACCTTCTGCCAATATAAATGGTTTCCTGCAAGTCTATCACCTACTTAGTATCCAGGTAATAGGTCAACCAGAATTAGTAGAGAGTCAATAGTTCAACACCATATGGTTAATATGCATGAGGACGACAGGTAGAAAAGTTCAGCATGGTCAGTAGGTCAGCCTGTACAAAGTTGACAGTGCTTAAGGTAGAAAAGGTCAACAGGCTCAAATGATCGGCATGACAATGGTCAACACACATATTGTATGATCGACACAACCTTTTTTTAACTTTCGTTTTTTTCATCCTTAACCATCCACGTCGACTACGATTGGGAATAGTAACCTTGCCCAAAGCATGTCGAGCAAAGCATAGCACGTGGTACACTAATGTGGTTTAACATTCAAAATGACCCCCCCAAAAAAATATCATGTGCCAACTTTTTTGGGTATTGCGTTTTGTATCTGTTGACCTGTCTACCATTTACATGTTAATCTATTGACCCTGTCGACCACTTGTATGTCAACCATATGGGTTTGAACTATTGACTGTCAACCTGATACTGGTCAACCCAGTGCTCCATCCCCAAGGTGCATACCCTGATGTGTGTAATGCTGTTTTATCACATTAAAGTACAATGAATAAAGTTTATACACTAATAACTGAGGTTGTTTTGTTATATGTATTTTTGGGGGGATGGGAGGGGCCTGATTGAAGTATGACCATGTAGATGAAGTGGTCAGCAGTGGTGTTCATGTATAATAGCGTCTGATAGAGCAAAGACCATTCAGATTTAACTACAGGATATGGAGGCCATAGTGTAACAAGTGAGGGAAAGTATATATTTTTCCTGAAGTTGAATGTGGAGCAAAGAGAAGGGGGACAATCTCACAGCTTAGGGGAGCCACAAGAATATGGAGCACTATGGCCGGGGATGCAATCAAGTGAAAACATAAAAGTATGTAAATCATCAGTGTTATAAATAATGTATATAGGTACATACTGCTTTCATAGAGAATACAGATGCTCTGAATACGCTCTGCTGTCTTGGCACCATACGCGTTAATACCCCAGACTGTGCTGTAAACATCCGTGATTGTTACATCCTGGCAGAAATGCAAAAGAATCCGACATTTGTGCCGGCGCTTAAAGTGAAGACTGGAGTTTGGACATATGGGGACAGCTCTGTTCTTGGCAAAAGCATAAGAACCGCAACAATGATCTCATCCTGCAAGCTGATCTCTCTCATATGCCATAATATTTCAGCCTGGATTTCCCTTGATAGATATATAAGTACAGTTTAATTTTCATCGTCCTGCTAGGTCATTATTGAATCTTTACGCTCACAGTGAGCCCTCTTGGTAAACAAACATGCTCTACCAATGGGTGATCGGAAGCCATCTCTGCTATGACTGTTGGGCAAAAATTATGTATACCGGTAGGGTTTTCTGACATGGAAATCAAAAACCTACTTTAATTAGGCAGAAAAAGCAGGCGTTCTGCCTAATTGAGCCATTTTGCATTCCCAGACTCGGCAGGGTTTTCGATTTTTTTCCCTCATTGGGAAGCTATTCAAATCTATTACTCTATCTAGCGCTCTTAGACTTCTGCATTGACAAACGAACCTATTTGGATCATGTCCTTCACCCCTGTAGTGACCACTGGATGGAGCACCTGTCAGCTATACACATGGATGGCCATTATTTTATGAGATTTACCAATAATCACTAGGCCCAATCAATTTAATTTCTGAAGCACTACAAAGCCAATGTTTATAAGTTTTAGGGATTTAATCATTTCAATTTCATTAATATGATTTCATTCAACCACCATCCATGGTCTGTAAATCACATATAAGATAACCAGTCCTGCTAGCAGGAGACTAGAGAAAATATTGTGGACCCCATAGCAACATTTGGAAGGCATCCTCGTACCAGCGTTTCTAGAAAGACACCTATCCAAAGCAGTTGTTAAATTGGGATGTGTTCTGCATCCCAGTGGTCAGGAGGATGACAGTGTCGGAATCCCAACTACCAACAGGAGAGAGGCGCCATAATCCCAACATCAGTTAGGATGCTAGTGCTGGGAATCCCATTTGCTGGGATGCTAAACGGTAAGGATGTGAGCATCGCTAGTGTGCGGATGGGGAAAGGGGGTTAGGTTTAGGCACTAATGGTGGAAGTTAAGGTTTAGGATAAAGGGAGGGTAAGGGTTAGGCACTTAGAAGGGATAGTTAGGCTGTGGGGTGGTCAGGTTTAGGCAGTAGGGGAAATGGGTTAGGTTTAGGCACTAGTTGAGAGCGTTAGGGAATCTAAGGGCAAGGTAAGTATACTTACCTGACCCGGTCAGGATTCGGTACTTTGGGATGCTCACTTTGGTGTTCTGACTGGCAGCATCCTGACCGCCATTCATTCGTATGTATCCTGTTAATTTTCTGCCTATTATAGTGCCCTGGTTAATCTTTTGAACAATAGTAGTGCTTTAGTTAATGTTATGCCCCAAAGTAGTGTCCCAGTTTATTTTGTGTACCATAGCAATGCCTACAGTAGTTCACATTATGTCACATTGTATCTTTCATCCTATTCAATTCCACCCATTATGTTGCACACTATCCCCAATTCACATTATGGCATACAGTGTCCCATATTATGTCAATTTTATGCCACACTATACTATATCACACTATGCTACTTCTCATTTGAAGAAGAATATGTTCTGACATTTTTGGAGGCAGTGCAACATGATAAAGATACACAGTATTAAGTACAGTATATGCAGTTATATATACACATATATATTTCAATCTCTGGTAAGATTCCAACAACTAGAAAATAAAATACTGAACCTATTCAACTGGATGGGTGAAGAGTGTAGGAAGGGAGGGAGAAGGAGTCAAGGAAATGGGGGTACGTGTTTAGGGGGGAGTGGGGAACCAGTCAATGTCTACTACCTGGACTCATGTTGTAGACCAGGCATGTCCAACGTTGGCCCTCCAGATGTTTTGAAACTACACATCCCAGCATGCTTTGCAATAGTTTTAGCATTCTCTAATAGCAAAACTGTGGCAAAGCATGCTGGGATGTGTAGTTTCAAAACATCTGGAGGGCCAACGTTGGACATGCCTGTTGTAGAATAAACAGTAGTCATAGGAGGATCGACTTCAAAGTAATTCATCCAGGGAGTCCAAACGTTTAATGATATGAAACAAAGTATCATGTAGGATAGATGTGATTGTTTCCATACTGTATATGGATCAAACTATATTTATTGTAGCATTGAAAGACGGGGGTGCTGGGGACTTCCATCTGAGGCCATGTGACACTTAGAAAAATTTAAAATATGCTTCAGAAATGTTTGTTGGACAGGTCAAGAGCGTAGAGAATATAAGGGAGAATCTGGAAGCTGATATCTAATACGTTTGTGAACCCCTATTCTCACTAGTGGGAAGGGCTTCAACTTAATAATGTGCCACATTACAATGCCCCAGTTCCTAGTAAAAAAAAACATTAATAATGTCCTCATCTTATACCATGTCCCAATGAGGACGTAATGGGCCCTATGCACCACATTATGGTGAAAAATGTCTAGAGCACATATAACCCTTGATAAGGAAATTAGGTACTCTTTACCTAGAACGGCGCCCGCGATTGGCATCGCGGGCGTCGGGGGTAAAATATCGCGGGCATCGCGGCCATCATATGCACATAAAAAACGGGTGCGACGCGATGCCCGCGATTTTCCCATAGGGATCAATGTTAAAAGTCAGATTGGACGCGATTTTAGTGTTAAATGCCTCAATGCCCGCGATTTATACATAGGAAACAATGTTAAATGGGCCACAGAGCCCTAATAGTCCCCCTGAAGTCTTAAATGGCCCCCACAATTTTTAACGCCACCCCACGATCAACGTGAACCCGAAGCGTGGGAAGCGCAGCGAGCCCGCGAGGGGCGGCGGTACGCGTCCTCCGACCTTTTCATACCCCCACTATCCACGTCGGCGTGGAGTTGAGAATAGAATAGTGTGGCGAGCGCAGCGAGCCACCGAGCCCGAAGCGTGGCGAGCGCAGCGAGCCCCGCGAGGGGACGCGGATACCTGTGAAGCCCGCGAAGGGACGCGTTTACCTGTGAAGGTATCCGCTGCGCTTGCCACGATTCGGGCTCGGTGGCTCGCTGCGCTCGCCACACTATTCTATTCTCAACTCCACGCCGACGTGGATAGTGGGGGTATGAAAAGGTCGGAGGACGCGTACCGCCTCCCCTCGCGGGCTCGCTGCGCTCGCCGCGCTTCGGGTTCACGTTGATCGTGGGGTGGCGTTAAAAATTGTGGTGGCCATTTAAGACTTCAGGGGGACTATTAGGGCTCTGTGGCCCATTTAACATTGTTTCCTATGTATAAATCGCGGGCATTGAGGCATTTAACACTAAAATCGCGTCCAATCTGACTTTTAACATTGATCCCTATGGGAAATCGCGGCCATCGCGGGCATCGCATCGCACCCGTTTTTTAGTGCATACGATGGTCGCAATGGTCGCGATGGGCACCGTTCTAGGTAAAGAGTACCGGAAATTAGGCCCCACTCAGCTCAGAGTTCCATAGCAGCCGCACTCCCTGCACCTACTGTACCGATGCTCTTGCCTGCTGGATAGTAGCAAGAAATGTTTTGATCAAAAGCTGAGAGAAGCAAATCTTCTCACATGTTAAAAAAACCGAACCTACACAGCCCCAGTGCTACCTATGATAGCTGCTATGAGAGGCGAATGGTAAGAAAAAAACTAAGTCTGGTAATACTATGTTTTTTTTTTTTTTACTTTTACTACATAAGAAGAAACAAAATATTGTACTTTCTCTCAATAAACTTCTGGTGAAAAGCAGTTCTTAGGCGAGATGTATCAAACATTGGAGAAAGGTAAAGTACCAACAAATCATCTTCTAAATGTAATTTTTCAGCCACAACCTGTAAAATATTAGTTATGAGCAGATTGTTTGGAGTTTTATCTCTCTGCTAACTTTGATACGTCTCCCCCATTGTTTTCAACCAAGATGTTGTTTATCTATTACTCTTTCAGTGTCAAATAAGTAGCTGCTGGCAGGTATTGCAGGAGTCTGAAGCTGTAAGTATAGAAGCGGTGTCAGGTGCAAAAAGAAAATCATAATAGGGTTTTTGGTCTTTGGTGGCCGGAATGGGGTAGTGGAGTATGGCCAAACTTGCCTATCGTTCCGAAAAGGATCCCGGGAAGGTGGGCAAGTCTCCCGCTTGCTTCCCAAAGTCACCGCACCCCATCCCCTCTTGCTCAAATACCGAAATTTGTGGATCCACATAGAGGGGGCGAGGCTAAAATTACACGAATAGTGTCATTTTGTATCGTCCCTACCTGCGTTTGTGTGGCATGGGGTGGAGCTTAGTGACATAAGCCTCTTCCCCGCGCACTTGACGTTTGCCTCTTCAGCCTTCTCCCGGAGAGGGAACTATAAAAGTAGGCAAGTTTGATTATGCCTTTAGGAGCATTACAAAAAGACTGCGGGTTGTTATGTCAAAATAAGCCAATGCATTATTCCAGTAACTGTATACTATCTCATTCTGAGAGAGAAATGTACATGAGGTCACTGCAGGCGCCAGCATTTCAATCATTCCAAAACAGTGGGCTCTTTCCTAAGACTTACTCGCAACTCTATCTGTTACAGTATATGTGTTTTCAAACCCCACAGTGTGGTGTGGGCTGCACTCTTAGGAGTTCTCATCCAGAAAAAATGCTGCCCACACCACAATGCTGAATTAAGGTTTGCTCGGACGCCTAGGATGGCACCAGGGCCATACAACACAAGAGTGCCGGCCTATCTATCTAGATAGATAGAAACATACATAAACACAGCGCATACAAATATGTATATATATATATATATATATATATATATATATATATATATATAATATTCTGGAACAAAGTAGCACTCCTCAGACTTCTTAGCAGGTAAAACTGCTTGTCCCTGAAGACGGGGGTACGCCCCGAAACGCCGTTGGGCACCTTAAATAAAGGACTAAGTTTTACCTGCTAAGAAGTCTGAGGAGTGCTACTTTGTTCCAGAATATTGCATTGGGCTGTTGTATCAATCCTAAGGAGGCACCCCAGCAGGATACATAAGTGGAGAAAGTGAGTGCCGGTTTATTGTCATATATATATATATATATATATATATATATATATATATATATATATATCCCACTGTATGCCGGCACTCAGGGGTCTTTAAAGCAACTTGCTTGGGTGCATTTTATACAAATTTAAACAGTCCTCCAATGAAAAGGCACTCCAATACCATTTTAAAAGATTTTTAGTTATAAGTGGATATCACCGAATACATGCATTTTCGGTGTCAGCGCCCCTTCCTCAAGGAAATACATGCATTTTCGGGGTCAGCGCCCTTTCCTCAAGGTACAATCCACAACTGGAAACAACAGGGTAACACCCGCCGCTTCCCCACCACCCCCAATAAATACCTGTGTCTCCATTATCCTCCACACGCCGTCCAGCGCCCGGACCTCCTTCACCGGAAGTCAGATCCCCGAACTTCCGGTTATTGCAGGGACAGGGCATCTGTACGCACTCCCTGTGCTTTCCAGATGCGTTCCACCTGTACTTCCGCATCACCGTTGGACAGGATCTATTCTCAATAGGTGGGAGCCGGGTCATGTACTAAGGCATGAATATTATTAAAACCTGGACTGGAATGGCAGCATTAGGCATACTTGCCTACTTTTAAAAACTAGTTTCTGGTAGATTTTATCTGTTAGTAGAATGTGCTGAAAATGTGTGTCGTGCTCCGCCCAAAGGGTGTATCTAACTACCCCTATGGGTGTACCTATCGCCACTAAAGGGTGTGTCCTGCAGTGACAGAAGAAAACTCTGGAACACTGACTGAGCCTGATACAGATGTGGCTGTTGCTGCCTGTAGCACTGCACTAAACATTTGAAAGAAAACTCTTCTGTTTCTCTTGCTACCTGTGTGTGTGTTTGTGTGTGTGTGTGTGTGTGTGTGTGTGTGTGTGAGGAGGGAGTGAGAGAGATAGAGAGAAGAAAAGAGAGTGTGTGAGAGACACATAGGTGGGAGTGAAAGAGGGAATATGAGTGAGCGTGAGAGAGATGGGGATAGAGCAGGGTCCACCTCTTGCCAGTGCTGACAGGGGGACAATGGGACGGGTAGTGGCTGCAAGTTGAGCATGTGACTACAGTTCCACTGCCTGCGTCTCTACATTACAAAGACAAAATATGAAAAAGGGTGCAGGAGAGAGCTTCCTGGGCTTGGGGCTCCCCAACATCCGGGCCCCATAGCCGTTACAACCCCTGCACCCTCCATAGTTACACCACTTCAACCATATAATACATAACACGCACACCCCACATTAGAGCCAGTACATGCACATGTATTACATTATATACAGCCCCCACTCCCACAGTAATACATACATCCTCCACTCCCCATTATACACAGCACCACTCCCCCAGGACACACAGCATTCACCTGGCTGTGTTGCCCCTCGCAGCAGGCAGAGATGAGGAGCAGAAGGCTGGCCTCAAACACTCTGTCAGTGAGGTGGCTGGCGCCAGCTTAAGTGAAGCAGTGCCCCGGCTGCTGGCTCTCCTGCTGTCTGCTCTGATGTGGCTGCCAGCTCGAAGTTCTACCCACAACCCCGGGTGGCCAGCTGTAAAGATTTCTGTGCAGGTCCCACCCCCCGCCATTTGCAGATGAGCGAATGCACAGTCTGGATTTTATTGCAGAGATCCCTAGACACTGGAAGGACTGAGGGGATTTGCGTAGCAGTGGGAGGCTCCTGTGAAAGTCGGGAGCCTCTGACTGAATGTGGGAGGGTAGGCAAGCCTGGACTTAGGGAACCTCTGGACTAGCATACAATGTGAATGCAGTGCAATGTTTGAGTGTGTGTAGAAAAACAGTGTGTAGCAGTTTGCTGATTTTCTCTGTATTTGCTTTGAACGATGACTATCTTTTCTTTACAGGGAACAGAGGGGCAGATGTATTAAGCCTGGTGAAGAGATAAACTGGAGATAAATTGGAAAGAGATAACGCACCAGCCAATCAACTCCCAACTGTCATATTTTAAACACAGCTGATTGGCTGGTGCGTTATCTCCTTCTACTTTATCTCCATTTTATCTCTTCTCCAGGCTTAATACATCTGCCTCAGTGTTCCTAATTTCAAAGTACAATTGAGTCAAGTTTTAATACAGAAGCTCAATGGACAGCAGTTGCAAATAAATTATACCCTTATTTTGTAGGAAACCTTTTTTACCCATCATAACAGCAAAGTGTTGTTAAACTTATTATAAAATTAGAAGAGTACTTCAATCTCATTTGGGAGTAGTGGGAGATTGGATACTGGCCCTTATCCTAGTTGACTCGGATGGATGCTTATTTTTGGACAGGAATCGAGTGTTCTTAGCCCCGCCTACCGTACGGATCGCTCACACCATCCGAATGCCGTAAGACGCCGACTGAACGGACCGCGAGTGGATGTTTCATGTAAACACCTCCTCCCCTGCACATGCGCAAATACCAAACATTGGCCGTCCGACCGAAAACGGTGCCGTCCGAGTCAATCAGAATAAGGGCCACTGTGCAATAACAAAGAAAAAGATTTGTACAGCAAGCCAGTGATGGCAAGAAGAGGAACCAGGAAGACTTGTGCTGGGTCTGCAACTTCCCCAGTCTCTCCTGGCCTTGTCCGACACCTCACATACAAGAGAGTTCATGTACACTGGCCTTGCATCTTATCTCCACCATGTGTCTTTCTCTGGAAAGCGACCAGACCAGTGTACCTGTCTCAGAACAGAATATTACACAGCAAAACAAACAAGATATTAATAGGCATCTTTGTGTGAAACTGTCAGGCAGATATATCCAGAAAGTGAGAAGAGAGAGCGGAGGCAGCAAGATGCAAATCAAAGGAACGCTTTAATTGGGAATAACAAGCACATAGAAATTATGTTTTGTGGCTGCTATAACTAATTAAATGACTCATTTGATCAGTAGCGTGCTGTGCACAGGCAATAGCCATACAGCATGTGTATCCTATACAAAATACTGAAACGGAGAGACACCCATGGAGGGAGATGGGATCACAAGAGTGCTCTAAGCAGCAATTCCTGTCTTCATGCATCACCGGCTATATCAGGAATATATAGGCTGGAGAACATGAGTATTTTGAGTTTTGCTGATATTTTTGTATCTTTTACAGTTTCTGACCGTATAGGTCAGCACTGAATCCTGCAGATCTGAGAAATGTAGCTGAAGCTGACTTATTAGAAGCCTGTTGGGATATGATCATGTCACTTCTTGTCACTTCAAACGAAGGGTGGGATGTACTAAAAGTAAAATGCAGTCAAACCTCTGAAAGTAGCCATAGCCCAATATATTTATCAAGAAAGCTTGTGTTGTACTCATTAGGCAATGCTTTTTCATACATCCCAACTGTCCCGATTTTCGTGGGATGTCCCATTTTTTTGGGAAGGTCCCGGGTCCCACCAGTGGCTGGCAGTGTCCCCTGGGGTGGGGGTCAATTGGGAGTCCCCCTGGCAGTGTGGGTACATACTTGCCAACTTTTCGAGAAGCCTCTCCGGCAATGTTCCCTCTAATTTTACGAAGGCTGTGTGCGGCAAAAGATTTTGACTGTGCAACTTTGGAAGGAAATATTAATTTTTGTGCGTCAATTATATATAACTGGAAAATTACATCCAGCATTTGTGTTAACTTTACTTCAAAATGATATTAAACATTTAAACATTCAAATCACAGCACACAATCTAGTTAATGGCTGAAACACACATTAATTGAGTCCACAACTGCAAAAAGGGACCACTGCTGCTTTGTGCGCTCTGTTGTAATGTCTGTGCGCACGCTTGTCGAGTTGTGTGCGCGCGCACGTGCGCACAGCTTAGAGGGAACACTGCTCTCCGGGAGCAGCCCGGAGAGGACAGCCGGATCTTCAGGTCAGGGGGTGGGGACGGGGCTGATGACTGAAAGCCCTGCCCCCAATCCAGAAAAATGTCGCGATTCACGGGTCCACAAGTAGGGGGCGGGGCTAAAATTACGGAAAAATTACGCGATTTGCGTCATTTTAGTCCCGGCCTTGCTGCGGAACCGTGAAAAAACGGTAATTAGTGTGGTAAGAAAGGGGGATGCAGGGACTGCCAGGGAGTGGGAGGATTGCTGACCTTCCTGGGGGGCCGGGAGGGGGACACGATTTTCAGGAGCCTCCCAGCAATTCCAGGAGGGAAGCCAAGCCTGGTGGGGAATAGACACTGCTATTCAGGGAGACAGATGGAAACGGGGAATTGTAACCATTGGTTCACTGAATAACCCTCAGGTTACTCAGGATGTCCAACAAAATAAACCACTGGCATCAGCTCACACAGTAAGCTACACTCCCGCATTTTCTGCAATGCACCCTGCAATCTGCCACAAATCACGTGAAGATTGTCAATCAGGCTATGGCTAACAGAGCACCATTGCAAGGTGTACTAACGCTCTGGCATATGTCCAGTCCTGTAAGCATTGGTCAGTTGGAATAGGTACAGCGTCAGAGGAGTCAGCACCTCAATAAATAGATTCTACCTAACTGATGGAAAATCAAGATAAATTGCATAATTAAATCAATTCACGCAACACACACACACAAGAATTAACTTGTGCCACCAGCTACATAATTTGAATCTCTTGATGTAGGCTCCACTGCCAGTAACAGCATGTGTTCATGTTCATCCTTAGTATTTAACGGTCTAGAAACACCATAGCAGCACAACAGAAGACTGCAGGAAGAATGATCCTGATGGACGGCCCCATCTCTGTATTGCACTGTATTCTGTTAATGATTATTGAAAGCCATTAAAGTTCACTTATCTCCAAACACAACTCCCCAGCACCTCATTATAGCTCCAGTTAGTAAATAAGGATGTCTCAGTTTGTGCACCGCTGCTCTCTCCTTAAAGGTGAGCTGTAAACAGATCAGCCAGGGGAGATGGTCTGATGTTTTTACACAATTAAGAGGAAATAATACCATGTATTCACATTAACCCATAAATTAACAACTCTAAAGCTGGCCATACATTTACAGATTTATTGTCAGATCTGGCTGGTTGGAACAAAATCCTGGTAATGGATGAGAGCAAATGACAGTTGACCATTTGCTTCAAAATGCTGGAAAACTGACAAACTGTTACTCAGCTATTACCAGGTTGTTGTTCCAAACAGCCAGATCTGGCAATACCATACGTCCCAACTGTCACACTTTACACGGGATCATCCAGTTTTTTTGGATGCTCCCGCAACCTGTGGCAGTGGGGGGGGGGGGGGGGGGGGGGGAGGCGAGTCCCACCTGTCACCCGTGAACAGACATGGGAACTGGGTCGGAATTAGGGTGGCCAATCCCGGTATTGGGATCGGCAGGATCCCGGGCTTTGGCCTAAAAAAACGCCGGGATTTGAATCAGGATTATATGCGCATGTGCATATCTAATGCCGGGCAGCGTCTGAGCGAGTGCTCAGACGCTACCCAGGAGTTCCTGATCCCCAGACTGCAGTCTGGAGCTGGTATGGGCAGTCCGACCTGCGCAGCGTGACCTCTGACCATCACGCTGCGCAGGTCGGACTGCCCATACCTGCTCCAGAATCATCTCTGACCTGGACCGGACCTGGTAGCGTCGGCCGCCCACTGGACCGGACCAGGCAGCGTCGGCCACCCGCTCTGCTGCCCGCCTGCCCGCTCTGCTGCTCGCCCGCCCGCTGGACCGGACCTGGCAGCGTCGGCCGCCCGCTCTGCTGCCCGCCCGCCCGCTGGACCGGACCTGGCAGCGTCAGCCTTCGGCTCTGCTGCTACCGCCGCCGACGCCTCCCGCTCCTGTCTGCCCTGCTCCTGGCCGCCGGTGTAAGTAAATTAATGTGCGGGGCGGCTGAAGCAGGGGGTGGACTGGGCTTCTTGTTTTATTGTAGCGTGTTTTTTGGCCTAAACAGACTTAGAGATGCCAATCCCGGGATCCCGGGATCCCGGGAATCCCGGGATTGAGCATTTTTCCAATCCCGATTCCCGGGATTGAAAAAATGCCCCGGGATTGGCATCCCTATTCGGAATGCTGGATGGTTGGACCTGGAAAATGCAAGGTGATTGGACCTGGAAAATTTAAAAAGGCCATTTCAGTTCGCACAGAGACCCAGGTTGACAAGGAAATTTAAAAAGGCCTTTTCAAATCGATTTTTTGCAATGTGAAAAGGGTTTTGATTTTGGTTTTAGTATGACACCTGAGACTCTGCCTAGCCTAAGCAAATGTCAATGGACTCAGGACACACTTCAAATAAAAAAAGTTGTTGATCCTACACCTAAAGGTGTAATATACTTTCAGGGGAAAAGGCGTGAACGGATCAGTTTTTAAAGTTTTGCTTGTGAATCAGAGTGCAGCAAGGAAAAGGTTACATCCATAAGCAGACAGTAGAGGCCTGTAAGGACCAAAGTTTGGCAACCTGGATATTTTGGAAAGCAGTCGAGGTTAAATATTAAACAGTCAGTGGCTTAGTAAACTGTATTATGTGAAAAAGAGACTGTGAGGTTTGAAAAGCTTCCCTCAATGAGGAAGCCAGGACATGGACTATTTTGTCTGTCTTCTTGCCTCTTCCTTCTGCTACTCTGCCTTTTTAATGAGAGATGGAATTGTATTTGCATAATAATTCAGTGCTAAGAAGTGTAATAGGCAGGGAGAATGCGAGGTCCCAGCCCTGCCAGCCCTGGGCTCGTCCGTATCCTCAATGCAGGGAGATTTTACCATTTAAATGCAGATTTTGACTTTTAATCAGATACAGTTTTCTATTTTTTTCCCCAGCAAAGAGAGGATTTCTAATTACTCTGAATGCCATATAAATGAGGTCAAATCAGAATCTCATTCGCTATATCCTCCATCTCTTCTAGAAGGTCAATAGAATCCAGTAAAACTCTGGCACCCAAAGCGTTAATTAAACGCACTTCCAGCTGTGCCACTAATTCATTGTCAAGAATAAAATGACAATAGGGATAGTAAAGCCATCCCCAATTACCGTATGTATGCACGCAAGTCATTTCTTCCACAAATAACGCTCACCAGGCCTGCGGGTACAGAACTGCTCATAGCATTAGCTTCTCCTAAGGGACACTGCGATCGTGTCCCACCGCCATGTCTATGCTTTTCAAGTGTAAAGGTGAACAATGTAATCAATATTACAAACTACAATGACAAGTTAATGGTATCTGCTATGTATTTTTCCTGTTTGTTTCTAACACAGCTCAAAAAAACATACTGTGGCAAAACAAACTATTACATACAGCAGTGTTAAGGTGAATGATTGACAGGAGCTTCACCACTAGGAACACACCCAGAAGTGTGGCTCCTGATGCCCCGAGATTAGCGCTCGGTGTTATACTTATGTGATGCATTTGAAGATAATCACATTTGTGGCATCAGGTCATAAAGGCTTAGAAACACACAGGCGTATGATTCATTGAAGCCATATATTGTTCAAAGCCATTAGAAAAATGACAGATGTAAATGATTAGAGAGGACAGGGCTTAAAGTGGTCCTGGAGAAATTGGGGAAGTCATTCCTTCTGCCACCTAATTCTCTCTGCCAACTAATTACCCCCCATTAGGCCAGGGCCAATGGTAAGGTTTTTGGCACCCCCCTGCAAACTAAAATGCTTTTCAGTTAGAATTACTGTGAAGGGTCAAGGTGGATGTTGGACTAAATTAGAACGCCATTCCACCCTGCCCCTTCCCTTACTTTAAAAAAAATTACGTTTGATTAGTGGCAGATTCTGATGGATGGAAGCAATGCCAAGTTCACCTAAACTGACAATTTTTGGTGACTGAGCATCTAGATCTCTAAGTCCCACGTCGCAAGTGTCCCATTGTGTTAACTCAGTATTATAAAGAAATAAAGTGAAGACGTTGCCCAAACATATCATCTTCGGCATTGTCTTTGAAATTACATTTCTAAGCTATTTGGTTGCCTTGGGGAACTTCACTACTTATCTCTCTACAAGGTTAAGGACCATACACACTGGGCAACTATGCCCAGCGTGTATGGACAGTGATGATTGCTATCATCGCTAGGGGGGAAAGCCGCTCACTGAGCGACTTTCCTTCTGCCCGGCACTGTCAGTGGCGCAGCGCTATGCAAAGCTGCCCTCAAAGCCGCTCATCTGCTGGTTATACCAGCAGATGAATGGCTTTCCCGTCAATGATTCAGAAGCACTGGGCCAAACACACTGGGCGGCTTTGAGCTGAAAGCTGCTCAAACATACTGTTTTGAGCGGTTTTCAGCTCAAAGTCACCCAGTGTGTATGGGCCTTTAGAAACATCTTCCTTCAGACTCTTAATCATGTACATTGGAGGCTATACTCTGCCCGAGATTCTGCACTTAGCGCAAGGCTAGTGCAAACCCAGATGGTACGGTCATTGGTCATGAAAATTGGGCATCCTGGGCTTTCTGCATTCCGAAGTATGGCTGTACACTGGAGGAAGGGCTGATACTATCATTGCCAGCAACAGACACTAAGTCCCAGGAGTGTCCAACTCAGAATCAGGCTTGTAGTCTGGGTGTGGTACAGGAGTCCGACAGTCGGGATCCCGACAGTCATTAGCCCAATGTCGGGATCCCGACTGGCCGGACCCAGACAGCATGGCGAGCGCAACAAAGCCCCTTGCGGGCTCCCTGTGCTCACTGCGCTGCGGGCACGGTGGCTCGCTACACGAGCCACCTATTCTATTCTCCCTCTATGGTGGTCGTGGACCCCCACGATGGCAACTAGCCAATGGCCGTCGGAAACCCGGCTGACGGTATTTCGACAGTTGGGATCCCAACGTTGGGTAAATGCTTGTCAGGATCCCGACTGTCGGGACCCCGTCCGGCACCCCTTTAGTCTACCTGAGCTTTAAGTTGCACTGTGCATGCAGGATCACGCATCCCTTGTTTATCTAAGACTTCCCTAAAAAGCAGTAATTTAACCCTTAATTCTCAGTGCTATTACTGTCACATATCTTCCAACTGTTTTGATTTTGGATTGTCATTCCACTATCCTGCAATCCGCACATTCATCTCAGTTTGCAGGAGGTTGTGAGGTTATATATTGCATACTGTATTAGCAGTTGTCTCCCCATTTAGAAGTAATTCCAGTATACAGATCAATGATCTCTAATTGCTGTCAAATTACAACCCATCTCATCAGACAGAGAGCTATGATCCACTGAAGAGCAGAGGTTGACCCATTTCCTGTGTAACAGGTTTGATACGTGTAATGGCTAAACGTACAGCAGGGTTTGCTCACTACACTGCTCTGGAACAATGCTAATAGACACGGGGCAGAGGTAGACAAGAGGGCAGATGTATTATAGGGCTACATATGCCGCTATAGCACTAAAACCTACACTGACCACATGTATTAACATCTCATTTACCAAGTCAAACGTCTAGTCAGGCTCAACTGCCCTAGCGCTAGCAGCAGATCCAGTGGTGAGCCACTTTAAAATAAGAAGAACATTAACAATGTCCAACATTCAGTGTAGACCATTTTTGAATAATAAACAAGAAGACAATTAATTTAAACATTTAAACTAGAGTGGTTGAATTGCAAAAAAAAAAACTGTAAAAAGGAAATGTACATATATTTTTCTGCTGCACACTGTTTAATGTTACTTTCAATATATAGGGGACAACTTAATTATGGCGCAGTAACAGTAATGATGTTGAACACATGTTGCGGAAGAATTTTCCAGAAAGATGACAACGCACAGCTATCACTAACAATTAAATTGTCTCCATAATGCTTTTACTACAGCTAACAAACAAAGAAGGCAATATTAATATACTAGTTACCAGCCTGTCACAATGATGAAACAACATAACAGCAATGTTAGTGCTGCCTGTTGTGTGGGCCAGAACAGAGCGACAATTGTATTGCTTCATCAGGCACTATCTATTGGCTGCTGGTGCACAAAACACTTGAATTTTCGCCCATAGAGGTGAGGAGCAGTGTTAGTCTTATATTATGTAAGATTGCATTTAACATAGGGATGGCCATCGGTGCAGATGCCATCGACTGTTGTCATCGATGGTGATTCTGCACCGAGCCATCGATAGTCATGAACTATTTGATGGATAACCATCGATAGATTTAGCTATCGATGGTCATCCATTATATTTGATTGAATGGCTCGCTGACGGGACTTCCGGGTGTCCTGGCACCTTGAAAAAAAAAGTAAACATCGGTTCTCCTTTGCCATGGATGTAGGAAAACCATCTGGTTCTCCCACATCGATGACAAAAGTATTCGACATCGGCCATAAACTATCAATGATTTCAAATCGTCGATGGCCAGCCCTAATTTAAACAGTTCGGGCACTGCCTAGTTTGTGAGCAGATGCAGAACATTTCTTTCTGGTTTGAAATTTCAAACTTAAGGTGCCCTGTACTAAGCAATTCCCCTTCCTCGTTGTCATTCATCCTCAGGCCGCTTCCCACAATGGGCTACTCAGTTGAACCATCCCCTTAGGCTTAAGCGGTGTACACACGGAGCGATCCTTCTAAGAGATTTTGACTACATAGTCAAAATGGCTTAGAAGGTTAGTAAAGATCGCTGTCAAGGTTAGACAAATCTCCCTTTAAAATCGCTTAGTAAAAAAGAGTTGCGAGGCAAGAATATTTTGACTAGATCGCTGGCTGTCTAATCAAAATCTCTGGTGATCACTGGGAGATATTCACTAGGTGATCTGCAATTAAATATAACCCAGTATGTTAATACTAGTATAGTCAAAATCACCCACAGACAAAATCGCTTAGTCAAAATCGCTGTTGTATCTAGTCAAATCACTTAGTCAAAATTGCTTAGTTAAAGTCGCTCACTGGCAAAAATTGCTGTGTGTGTACACCCCTTAAAACATGCCAGCCATCCCCAAAAAGTGACTGACTAATGAAGAAAATGCTGTTAGCAACTTCCTACAGTACAAGATTGCAGGTTAAATCAGCACCTAGATAGCAGAGATACAATAATGATTAGCAATTAGCTCAGTGACTAATGATTAGAGAAACACAGGTACTGGTAGCAGCTCTCAAACGCGAGTGACAGACAGAAAACCGAGTAACGGAAATAAGATTTATTCGGCAAATTCTATTCTTGACGTGTGCATTGATGCAGCATAGTATTCATTTCCTGCCGACACTAACACCTCAGGATTAGTACTGGATACCCAGTCATCAGACACTATGTGCAATGCAGGTGTTAACCTTGTGTTAATGCCACATTCCACAGGAAATATGTTCTATATTAATGGGGAACTTTTATTTTGTGGAAGGTGATGTGTAATAGTTTGTTGCTACTAAATAAATAATGCACCAGGGTCAGTTGCTAACAGAATCCCTTTGCTTGGAGCTTACATCATGCAAAGCTTATGAGCAGCTTTATAGACCCATTAACTCTTTAGAGGAAGCCATGCTCATGGTTACTATATTTGTCAAATTGATGGCCAATTTTATAAACATTTTGTTTCCTAAAATAATGTGAAAAAAGGTTTGTTTTCACACCCTTTTCGCGTTATTTTAGGATCACCTAAATGCATTTAAGGGCTTCTACAGATTTTATGAAAAACCTACAAATCCTTTAATTTGCTAATTTTGAGTAGCCAGAACACATTTCCCAGACTATTATGGCCAAATTGACAGCAAAAAAAATAGTGAGCCCTGTGATAATAATGCAAGTTATAGCTGCGAATACCCTATTCCTGCACAGCTTTCTCTGGCCCTAGAGTCGTCATGAAAGGAAGGGGGGTGCAGGCGTCAGTAATAAAGCTGGCGATGTCGGAAGCACATGGGCAGCTCATAATCATGTTAATTTTATGAAAAGCACCGTGTGTGTGTGTGTATATATATATGTATGTATATATATAATCCAGGGGTCCAGGGCACTCACCAAACTCATAGTCTGCAACAAAGTCCTTTATTATCTCATTGCTGAGAATAAGCCGACGTTTCGGACCATACAAGGTCCTTAATCATGGCAGTGATCCAACACAAAAGTACAACTGGCCTCATATGACATAGGTCTCATTTATATAGGGCTTACAATCACGCCCCTAACAATCACCTGTATCCACAGGAAGTTAATCAACATCATACTGGTATCAATGTTATGTCCCCCCATAACGGGTAACCCATCCCCACATACCTCTTTTAGCTCAACAACATAATAATAAATGTACATATTCCAGCGCTCATGTACAGGGGATAAGGCGATCTCTCACCTGAGTCCCGATCAGGGCTCTAGGCACGCTGTCTCTGGCGTGCGGTTCAACACTTCCGCGTTCCAACACAATGGAACGCATGTCGCATCCAATAGCGTCATGGCCAATCAGCGCTATGTTTTAACGGAGCGCATAGTACTTCCAGCGTCCCCAGCCTGAGTCCCAGTCAGGGCTCTAGGTGCGCTGTCTCTGGCTTGCGGTTCACCACTTCCGCGTTCCAACACAGTGGAACGCATGTCGCCTCCAATGGCGTCATGGCCAATCAGCGCTATGTTTCAACGGAGCGCATAGTACTTCCAGCGTCCCCAGCCTAGACAAAACAGTAGTCATGGCAACATCAGTGTATAGCCTGCCTAATGCACGTCTCTACCGTACCGTGCATATTATACCACCCCGTGCTATCATCGATGGGAAACTAAACAGTTCCCATAATGATATTTAACAATAACGTACAGTTAAGCTAATGATGAAAGGGACGGGAAAACCCCCGTTATTTGGAACAAGAATTTACATATATTCAATCTAAGTGCATGTGTATTCAAATACTCATATATCTCACCATATAGGAGCCATTATTCTATGGATACCATATATTACATATTTCATACAAAATATCACAATAATGTATATCATGCTATATACCTAGTGTGTTATAAGGCACCAAATTGTCCATCAAAGATATATAATTACTTAAGGATTATCACACTGTAGCCCTCAATCTGTGCAACTAAATTTTGGTATACATGATTCCACATGAAGTAATATGACTCTAAAAAATTTTTTTACTAAAGAAACCATGTACTATGAGGCCAGCCAACTTAATTCAGACATTTATAACACACAACACTAAACATATAATAAAAAAGCAGAAGCACCATCCAGATGCTGCATAGTTGGTGCATAGTCCTTTTTCCCTGTATTATACAAAAAATTCTCATATGGGGGTTATGTAATGCATCATGCAGCAACAGTAGGTAACTCAATTACTGGTGGTCAACTCTTGGCATGTCTCAGTCAGATCAATATGTCAACCCTACTCGTCATAAAAAGCACCTCAATGAATTATACTCATTCAAACCCCTAGGGTTGATTGTGCCCAAGGAGTGTATCCAGCGGGCCTCCTTCTGTAGTAGCAATCGCGCCCGATCTCCTCCTCTCTCCAGGATAGGAACCTGATCTATAATCATGCTTCTCAAAGATGATAATGCATGTTGTTTAGACAAAAAATGTCTTGCCACCGGTTTATCAGAGGTTTTGGTAGTCAGGGCAGCTCTTATACTCGACCGATGGTTGGCCATACGTTCTTTAAAGGAACAGATTGTCTTTCCTACGTAGGTCAATCCGCATGGACATTTAAGCAAATAAATTACATGGTCTGATGAACATGTCAATCTATGTCTGATCCTTATTTTTTGTCCATTGTGTGGATGGTTAAAGAATTCACCAGAGTTCATAGACTGACAAGTAGTGCACCCAGTGCATCTATAACATCCCATCCCATATATATATACACACACACACACACACACACACACACACACACACACACACACATACATATATATATATATATGACTGAATAGGCCAATGATGCAATAAAATCTGGTCTTGAGTCCCTGAGTGCCCGTTATTCCTGATCTACATGTTGTGGGCCGTGTCGGGACGCTGCCCTCTTTTGCTGGCACCAGGGCAAGTTTTCTATTACTGCAGCTCCTATAAGACCTGAGTGACGGTACTTTGTTGCTTGATATATATATCAACAGCCTGTTTTGCCCGTGAACATGTGAGAGCTGTCTTGACAAAGGCCCCCAGAGGGTCAAAACATCGACAATTTTTATATATATTTATTCAAAGTATCAATTTGGGGGGGTGGGGGGGGGGTGGCATCCGGGGCTGTGATTCCCCTGACATTTCCGACTTTTTTTTTTAATTGAAGCTGCACAATGAAGTGGCCCGCACGCAGGTCAAAACAAAGCTGTCCCAGGCAGTACTCCCACAGTCTCTCTGACTTTTACTTCCTCTATTACCGGGGCTCGATGTCACGTATTAGTGACCACCCTAGTGCGTAGAATGTGAGCGGCTGCTGCGGGTGCTACTTTGAGGACAACCCACTGCTTCCAGGAGCAGCCTAAGGGGACAGTTGATGCAGTTGGTACACGGCTGACAAGGGGACAAGTCCGTAGCTGCCTTAAGGGCCCCATACATCAGCAATTAATTGTGACAATTTTCAGATATAGAGATGATTGCCACAATTAATTTTAGATGTGTGGGCTCCCCCTTTTGACAATCCCAATCAGAATCGCCAATCGATTGCTTAATCAGGTTTTTAAACATGTTTAATAATCTGGTATTATCTGCAGATCTTTTTTAGATGTGTGGGCATTCCCAATTCGTTTTCTTCATCTATTTACATTAAGAACAGCTGAAATGACAATCAATTGGGGCAATTTCCAGATATGAAGATGCAATTTCCAGATATGAAGATGCAATAAATCTGCCGATCACTGAAATAAATCTGTAATGTGTGGGCAAAGTCGGATAGATCTGAAAATCCATTTATCTGGCCAAAATATCCCAATATCTGAAAATCCATAAATTGTGATTGCTGATGTATGGGGCCCATTAGGTACCGGCTTTTATTGCATCAGGGAATGAGGGGGTTCAAAAGAACCCAGTCACACCGGTACTGGGGGTGGGGGTAGAGATATGTATATACACAGTGATGCCTATCTCTCTCTATCTTCCATCTCTCCACTCCTTTTCGCTCTCTTGCTCTCTCTCTCTGCATCTCTCTCTGTTTTGCATCTCTCTCTCTGCTCTGCATCTCTCTCTCTCTCCCCATCTCAATCTTTCTTTCTCTATCGCTCCCCTCTCTCCTCTCCATCTCTCTCTCAGTTTTTTCCCCAGTACTTTCTCCATTTCTCTCTTTGCTCTCTATCTCTCTTTCTATTATCAATCTCTCCACTCTCCATCTCTCTCCTTTTCTGTCTTTCTCTCTTCTTCCATTCTCCATTTCTCTCTCTCTCTCTGTTCTCCATCTCTCCACTCTCTCTTTTCTCCACTTCTTTCTCCCTCCATTCTCAATTTTCCTCTCTCCTTTCTGCCTCTCTCTCTCCCTCCCTCCTTTCTCTCTCTGCTCTCCATTCTCTACCTCCACTCTCTCTCTGTCTTCAGTCTCCATCTCTCTTTTTTCCTTTTCTCTTTCTGATCTTCTTTTCTCTCTCCGCTCTCCTTTTCTCTCTTTCTTACCATCCCATTTCTCTCTCTCTCTCTTCCTTCTCATTCTCCTTCTCCTTTTCGCTCTCTCAGCTCTCCTGTTAAACCCAGAAAAAGAGAACAACAACGCCCCCTGGGCGGGATGTATTAAAATACATCGCCGCTCTCCCCCCCCGCCGCGATGCTGCCGCATATGTACTAACATATGCGGCTGGCATCGCGGTGCGGTGACGGAGGCCCCCCCCGATACCTGTACACTGGTGTGCGGGGGGTCTCCGTCACCTCCCTGCCGCCACGCTCTCCCCTCACGCCGGGGACAGCTATGCATGCTGTCCCCGGCGCTTCCTCCTCCCCCCTGCAGCCGGAAGGATGTCCGGCTGCTTCACTAGGGGAGACAGGGCTTACCTTCCGGTGTCCAGGAGGACCCTTCAGGAAGGTAAGCCAGAGGGGGGGGGGGGGTCGGCGAGGCGGCGGGTTTGCGTCGGCGAAAAGAAGCCCATAGGCTTCTATAAGGTATCGCCACCCAAAGGTGGCGATACCCTTCAGTGCGGTATCATTTTTGATACATTGGAAAATGCGGTAAAACCGGGGTTTTACCGCATTTTCCATTTGATACATCTCGCCCCCTGGGTGGTGGTGGTGGCGCTTGACTGAGTTGGCTTCACTAAGCTGCTGCTGTGTAGGGATAGTCAATCCCTAAAAGACTGGGGTAAAGAAAAAAAGATATGTGCAAATGGCAGTGCTAAATATGTGTAAAAAAGTATTCTAGAAGCCAATTGGACTGGTTTTACAAATATATTTTTTTTATTAAACATGGTGTGACCAAGAAAATGAGTAAAGCAATGTAAATAACATTACTTCTAAAATAAGATAAACAGTAAATACTGAGGTGCTAGTGCACTAGACTTATAACCCACACAGTTCCTGGTATATCAAAAATTAACCATTTAGGATCTGTCTGTTCCTATAAGGCCCTTTGAATCACTCCCAAGATGTATATAAAGTGTTGTTACCGTCCACCTCAGTGCAAAGTCCCACGCTGTTGTTTGCCTCCTGGTGGAGGATAATGTTTGGGGCTGGTTCGAATAGGTCCAGATGAAGAGTGATGGATAGTAGATTTTATACCAGGATTTGGTGGGATTTGAATGATACTGTACCTCTGCGTTTCGCTGTTAAACAGCTTTATCAAAGGATAATGTCAGATGGTCACCAGAATGATTTATATACTGAATAAGGAAATGGTAATTGGTCACATGGTACATAATAACTGGTCCAATTGTAATAAAAACAATTATCTAAAATGAAAAGGAGCTAGAATCTATTATGTAGATCACATATTTTCTTAATTAAAATATTTATTTTTTGGTACTTATGTATTATCTGGGCTCCCATGTTAAATGTACCCCATTTTTTCATACCCCTACTATCCAACTACGCATGGAGTTGATTTTATATAGTGTGGCAAGCCCAACGAGCCACCGTGCCCGAAGTGTGGCGAGCACAGCGAGCCCTGCGAGGGGACGCGGTCTCATAAGAAAAACGGGAGCCCAGATATTACATAAGTACCGATTTTTCTTTCTAAACAGGGAGATATAAAGGTTTAAAAAGTTTGTTTACATTGTAATGATTAAATTTCATTGGTGGGTTGTGGTCAAGAATTAGCATGGTGCATGTTCATAGGCTTATTTATTAACAAAGAATATCATTAGTTGTCTGCGCGGGCCCGGCCGGAATTCTCAGAGGCCGCATCTCCGGAAGTGTGGCATCCGGTCTTTGTAGTAATAAGGATTCCTGGCCGCACCCATGCCGGCAACTAATTATATTCTTTGTTATTAAATAAGCCTATGAACATGCACCTTGCTAATTACAAAGGTAAGTACTTCAACTATAATTCACAATGTATAAAAAGGTATGATATTTTCACAATTCATTTACTGTAAAAACAATTAGTACATGATGATAATACTCCAAATTTGTCCAGCATCAAAATTCTTCCATAATCACAGGTAAGTGTGGATGGATGAGACCATAAGGCATACATAGTTTTAGAAATATATCCGTTTGAGGCTGTTGGCCCCTCTTCAATATGCAGTACGCATGACTCACCGGAAGCAGTAGCTGGAATGCACAGACTTCCGGTATCAAGTCAAATATGGTGGTACGCATAACTCACAGGAAGCCGTAGCTGGAATGCACAGACTTCCTGTTTAGCGTTAAATATGTGTACATCCAGTCACACTGCATGGTGAGTCTGTATTATATACAGGGCAACAAACAGCTTTGCCAAGCCCCTGTACATGGAGTGGGAGTGGCCAAAGTGGGAGGGGTGGCAGCAGTACCTGAGCAATAGGCCAGGGCCTGGGTAAACTGTACATACCCCCTCCCCTCTCTCTTTGCCACTGATTAAACAAAGAGAACACACACATATACAGGTAAGGCACACCTCCCAATTGTCCCATTTACAGCAGAGCAATTCCGCTAATTTGAGACTGTCCGTATTCCCCCCCCCCCCCCCATGGGTCACAGTGTCCTGTGGGTGGGGGACAGTTAGGGGAGCCGGTGATCACTGCCGCTGACCACTGAATAGATGCCATGCATATGCACATGTAATCTATTCCATTGGGGGTATGGAGCTGTACAGCTGCTCAGGGCGTGTTGTTCATGCCACCATGAAATGGGGCCGACCCTGCCACTATTTCTGGGTGCAATCGCACCTTAGTTGTGCCAAAACCCACTTTGGGAACTTTCAAAGTTGGATGTTATGTGTAGGGTTACATAGAGCCATATACAAACATACGCAAGTGGATTACATAGAGAGCCATACAGGCACATACAACTTCGCTCATTTGTTCAGGAAATTTTTCAAAATGACACTCAAAGGGCATATTATAAATCACTCTCTGTTTCAGCTAATTAATAATTCATTAATAATAATAGTGCCCTGTGTGAGATGGGGGAAGAGCTAGGCAACATGCAATACATACTTTCATTGTAGCAAATATGTTTTGGAGAGAGGTGGCGACTCACTCCAGGGAGGCAATGATCTTCAGAAAGTCGATGAGCAGAGAAAATAAAATTTCACGCTCCGTTCCTCTGACATCCAGACACTGTGCCTAGCATGCGAGAGGCTCGGTGGGAGCCTAGATTAGATTAAGTATGGGATTCCCTCTTAATTTATACCAAATTCTCTGGATAAAGGGCGAGGTCGCACTTAATTAAAAGCCGGAAGGGATTCATAGCTGTGACTCCGCCAGCAGAAGATTAATGAATTTATCACAATTAGATTCTTTTTTTTTTCTTGCCTGGTATGTTTCAATAACGGATTCATTTTTCAGAGGACTGTCTACTAGGATGCAGAATTTTATTCTAAAATCCACAGACCTAATTCTAAAGGTATGAATAATAGGGCCTGGACAGGATAGCCTATAAAGCAGAATATCAAATAAAGGGGGAAGTGTATATGGAAAAGGGCAAATAACATTAAGACAAAAATAAACATATTATAGGCGGCTCAATATAACAGTGTAATGCAACAGTAACAGGTATAGAGTAGGGCACATAAACAGTCTCTAAGTAAATGTCGAACTAATGACCTGTCGAACTAACGACCTGTCGACCTAGAACCATGTCGACCTTTTCCCATGTCAACCTTTTCCCATGTCTACCTAATGGTGTCGACCTAATGACTGTCGACCATAATGCTGTACACCAAATGATCCCAACCCACTTAAAGGGTGTCGACACAGTGCAATTTTGGCATGCGATTTTAACGAGATAGTCAAAAATCACCTAAAAGGTTAGCCAAAATTGCACGGTGTTAACCGTGCAGCAGATACCGATGTGCGGCCCCACTAAGCTAGTATTGCTTAGATAAAAAGAATTCGCAGGCAAATCTAGATTGTAGACTATCATAGTGCATATAGTCAAAATTACTTATTCAAAGTCGTCCACTAGCAAAAATTGCACTGTGCATACATGCCTTTAGATACAAGGCTCAGGTATAAAAGCAGGGCAAACCCAAATTAGATTTTTATCCTGCTCAAACCCACAAAAAAGGTAAAATAGGATGGAATAGGCCAACTAGATGAGCAAACACTAAAACCAGATGCTTCTCATTAACGACCATTTGACAAGGAAGGCTAGGATGGGATGGATCCACTGGTTCATAGGTTCCTGAGAGCTATAAAGAACTAAAAATCAATGTTGGACCTGGTAATACATAAACTAGTCCACAGCTTGGAAAGAAAATGGATCCCAGATGTGAGTGAAGGGGCTGTTGGAACCTGCAGAGAACTGATGGCCTAGCAAAAGTAAAATTCTCTCCTACCAATTATGCAATCAATATAATCAAAAACTTGGTAGATTAATTGTGGGAAAGCAACTAGAAGGGATCCGGATGGGCTACTAACCTATCTTACACATTAAGGGAGTCATGTGTAGAAGACAGCAGTGGGCAAGAGCCTAGCAGAAACCCATAAAATATCTGCAAAAGGAAACTTAAGGTTCTGTAATCGAGTTTATAGCCATGCATCCGAGTAGTACAAGAAATGAGCCAAAGTTAAACCCTTAGCACATTTAGGAAAAATCATACGAGCATACACATTCTTGGGGGGACTCTATCCTCTACACAAAAGAGGACATGGCAGCATGAAATGTGTCTACAAATATCTGGGCAGTAAATGGGGGGTGTTATAAAAACATTCATGAGCTTACGCAACAATATAATTTTTTAAGCCAAGAGACAGCCGAACTTTATGACCTCATGCAAAAGCCAAGGATCTGCAATGCCACCTTGATAAAAGGGGTTCACAGACCCCGAAGAGTTGGTTTCTTTAATACACTTTTTGCTTGCTTTAACCTGTGGAGTGTCGCTGCCTGTCTTGTCACCAATATATATATATATATATATATATATATATATATATATATATATATATATATATATATATATATACACACAAACACACACACAATAGGCTTGGGGTGGCACTCCAGGATGAGGTAGCGGATATGGCTGCTTGAAAACCACAATAGGTCCGGTGCCTTCCTGATGGGAGGTGTATGATGCACGTCCCTGTGTAATAGAAGATGGGGGGCGGCGGCACTCGGAAATAATGACAGGACAGCAGGCGGTGGTAGAAAACCGACGTTTCAAGGTCCGTGGACCTTTTTATGAAGGTGCTGATGAGAACATACAAGAGCAGGACAGGCGGCACTCAGAGACAGTCATAAAGGTGAAACTAATAGAGGTTTATTGTGACATACAACAACGTTTTGGGGCACAGCCCCTTTCTCAAGCCAACCAAAACAACAAGTCTTGTTGTTTTGGATGTACATACATGCTGCTGGTGCTTGGGAAGGCGCTATATATATATATATATATATATATATATATATATATATATATATATATATATACAAGGTCAACATGGAAAAGAGGTCAACATAAGCAGGTCAACTTGGAATTAGTTGACACATGAAAAGGTCAAGATCTTTCAGGGTTTTAGTCTTGAGATACTGATTTTGTACAGTACGGATCAGAAACCCAATGGGTGGTAATTTGTTTGTATAGGAAAGCTTAACTGCACTGGTTCAACTGTCTATGCAGTCTCTGCAATGAGGTTGCTGGGCTGGTAACTAACAACCAAGTAATATTTGCAAACATGCATAACTTATTGCAGGCATTCCCTACCAGAAGTCTACCTCAGCATGCCGGACCATAACAGGCAACTTTCTGTATTAAAACATCTTATTGTAGACTAGACCTGCGCAACCATGTGTCAAGTGCAGAGGAAATCTCTCTAAATCCCACTTTGTCCTATGAGACAGCGTTATTCACAATCCAACAAATCTCTACACTTGGTAAAATCATCTCTAAGGAATAAAACTAGATTTGAAAGGATTTTCTCACTGGTGCAATATTGCTAAGATCTATACTGTAGATTCAGTTAGCAGGACAGTATTTATCATGTATGTTCTACAACTAAATATCTTTTGCTTGCCCCTTTATTTGTTATACTTACTTATTATTCCAATTATATGACTAAGGTTGTTATTATAAGGAAATAAGGAGAATATTATCCCTGGTTTCTTTCCTTATGGCCAGAGATGTAAAGTACATGCAAAATCAGAGACGTAACTCTTGGAGGCAATGGAGTCATCTGCCCCCAGGCTCCTGCTCTCAAGGGGGCACCTCTTCTCCCCTGTGAGTTTGAATCAGTTAATTGAATGCCGTCAATATTGACTTCCCCTCCTAGCAGGACAATAGACATTACACTCTCTTTATTCTCAACATATTTTTTGTCAAGTGTCACACCTTGTATTAGAACCCATGACCAGTTCCACTAGAAGCAGATACCTACACACATAAGTTGGTGTGTGTATGGAGAAAAGGGGAGGGGGGGACACCAATATTTATCTTGCCTTTGGGCAACTGGAATGCCAATGAGTAGATGCCATTAATGCCCTATCTCATGATAGTTTAAACGGATTAGATTAACTGCTTATGGACAAGGGCAGAACACATGCAATAGGACAGCAGCAAAATTCATCAATAACTTAAATTATTTGTATATACATACGCCTGCTTGATAAGAATACAGTATACATTAAAGTACATCAGCTGATCAAAATGATAAAGGTTACACAGGAAGATTTCATTTTGAAAACTGTACTTGAAAACCACAAATGATGTTTCGTATATTTCCATGAGCACCAAGTGTTATACACAACATCCCTCATCATCTGCACACCCTTTCTATCTGCTTGTCTCTGCCCCTTCCTTATCTGGCTCCCCTCTCTGTCTAACTGATGGCCATAATTGCCTGAAATTGTCATAATGACACAGATAATGAAAATAATAACACTTCTTTATTACAGGGAACGCCGATCAAAGTCAGAGAACGATGCAGTTCCTATGATTGTGTTAGAGGTGAAGGGTTTAATGCCAACATCTACTACAAAGCCGTACAGCTCGAGTAATAACAGTAGGGAGAATACAGAGACTTTCATTTAAAGGAACAATGACTATTAAATATGTGAGTTGCTAACAAAAAGAGCATAATGTCTGCCCTTTATTTGGGATTGGCTGCATTTTTTAATAGTGAATAACTTTGCGGGAGATCTATAAATCTTTATAATGTAAGTTCTCACAAGAAGGGCCCTCTCTCCTCATGGGCTTTCACACACAGTATCTCTGCCACCTTATAATTGCTTCAATTTCTAGACTGTTCTAGAAGAGGTTGTGAACCTCATTCTAGAAACCCTACATAAATAATGTGCCAGTTCCTGAAACACACTGCACTGGGTCAATTAGGAACAACATTTTTTAGATGTTGCACACACAAGTGGCCCCAAATCAAATGTAAGCAGAACCAACGTCAAAATAGATGGGATTAATATATCACTTCAATATGCTTGGCAGTCTAGTGGCCTCCAGACCTCTAAGCTGCTGTGAAAAACCACAAAATCTCCACATTTCAAATAATACCCCATCTCCCCTCACAGAGACTGAACACAGACCCCAGACCCCCATAGAGCAGACAAACAACTCATTACCATAATCCCCAGAACATCACAAAAATCCAAAACGCTCCCTAGTGGAGCCCAGAAACACCCCAGAAATTGTTACACCCCTGGATAGCACCCACTATTTAAAGGATGTCACAATAGATGTATATGGGCACCCATCTTATATGAGTTTTTGTAACATCAGGTATTGTACTCTGTGAACCAGCAAAAGTTGTTTGTGTGGTAGACTGGAGGGCACATGCCACAACTGACAGATGGCCTTTCAGTGCATTGCCCTACTGGGAATCTTCCCTGTAAGTTCAATAGCCAATTTGCCCCTGCACTGTGCCAACACTGAGGCAATGCGAACATAGGCGAATCTAGGGGGTGGTCCGGGGGTGCACAGGACCACCCATTAGCCCATTTTGTAGCTGAGGGATGGGGCTTTCCAACGAGCCCACCCCTGTGTCTCTAGCCCCCTGGGAACCGGAGATACGGACAGGCAAAGCTGGAACATTTTCCCTATAGGATAACATGGGACCCGCTAATTCCGACCCCCACCCAGTTCAACCGCTGCCAGTTCCCCCTTCGGCATCACTGAAGCTCGAGGTTGATCACAGTCGAACCCAAATCGCTAAGCCTTCAATCTGATACCAGGCTGGATCCATATGGGTTAATTGGTTCCAGGGATATTGAGGTTAAACCGTTTTTTTAATTTCTTAAATGTCATTTCATGACTGTTTATGTTCTTTGAGGGCAGATTTCTCTGGAACCAAACAGCCCAGTTTCACAGGACCAAAATCATTCGAAGCCATCTCAAAAGTTCTTCAAAATGATACTGGTCTCATGTAAATGGGTCAGTTGGTTCCGAAAATATAGCTGGTTGGTTAAAGGGGGGTAGGGAGAGGGGAGTGGTTGTCTCTCCCCCTCACACCAGAAAATGCAGGGACTAGGCTGGTGTATAAGGGGTCAGCCTGGGAATGTCCCTGCATGATCCTGGGACCATATTCCCGGGTAAATCCCTGCATTTTCTGTTGTGAAAGGGGTATTATTTATTCATGTGGTGCCGGCGCCCGGCGTGCTCCCCTGACGTCATGCACAACAACAGTGCGCACAATATTTCAAATGTCCACTCGGCTAGAGGGGACACCAGGAGGGGAGTGGGAGCGTTCTCTGCGCTGCGCTCTGCTCCTCTCCCCATAGAAGCAGCTGCACTGCTCTCCATCTCTCCCTGCAGCAGCAGCGAAGGCTCATATAAAAATTTACAGTAATTGGCACTTTTGGGGGCATTGCTTAAGGGACAAGTGGCGGTATGTAGGGGCATTACGCATAATGTGTGGCTTAATGTGTAAGGGGCATTACGGTGTGCAGCATCATGTGTAAGCGGCATTATGTGTGCAGCATCATGTGTAAGGGACATTATGAGTGCAGCATCATGGTGCGCGGCATCATGTGTAATGGGTACTATGGTGTGCGGAATCATGTGTAATGGGTACTATGGTGCCATCAAGCAAGAGCCCCCTAGCAATGAGCACGTAGGTAAGCAGCACTTATGTGGCAAATATGTAATGGGCATTACGGTTTGTTATATAGTATGTAATGGGCATCATGATGTGTGGCACAATGTGTAATGGGCATTATGGTGTGTGGCCTTATGTGTAATTGGCATGTGGCTTTATGTGTAATGGGTATTACGGAGTTTGCTAAAATGTGTAATGGGCATTACTGTGTATGGTCTAAAGTGTAATACCACACCCCTTTTTTGCAATGCCACGCCTCCTTCCCATGAGGCCACGCCCCCTTTTTGCCGCGCGGCTCCGCCGCGCAAAGGTCTCCCTTCTATTATGTCTAGATCTGGGACCACCCATTACCATAATTCTAGATTCGCCTATGAATGCGAACACAAAAGCTTGCCACCTTTCTGGGACAAGAGACCCTACATTGTCCTGTTTCAATCTGTGCTGATGTTGGTCCTGGACAGTATTATACATTGCCAATATGAGACTCTTAAGGGTAAATTCACTAAAATGGAAGTTCCATTGAAGATGGGATGTTGCCCACAGCAACCATCTGGGCAGGATGTACTAAGCTAAAAATGTTCTAATTTACAAATTCCTGGCTGCCGCGTCATTGCAGGGCAGGGTATCACCACCTTTGGGTGGCGATACCCTATAGAAGCCTATGGGCTTCTATTGCCACCCGCCGCCTCCGCTGACCCCCCTCTACCCCTCCCTCTGGCTTACCTTGGTGCAGGTCCTCCTGGACCTGGAAGGTAAACCCCTCCTCCCCCTAGCAACGCAGGCAACGCAGCCGGACGTCCTTCCGGCTGCAGAGGGAGGAGGCGGCGCCATGGACAGCCTGCTTAGCTGTCCCAGCATGAGGGGAGGAGGAGGCGCCCAGGGAGGTGATGGAGACATTACATTACCACATTACAGGTATCGCAGGGGTCTCCGTCACCGCAGTGCAATGCTAGCCACATATGTTAATTCATATGATCTAGCATCACGGCGGTCGGGCAGCGATGTATAATAATACATCCCGCCGTCTATCTTTTATCTTCTAGAAGGTGCTAAATAAATAAGAAGTAGAATCTGATTGGTTGCTATGGGTAGCAGCCAATCTTCAATAGAACTCCCATCTTTGTAAATTTAACTCTTACCATACGTTTTATGGAGGCATAAAGATGAGACATATGGTAGGATGAGATAATAAGTGAAAGAAATTAAAGAAATGCCTTATTTGCAAATGCTAATAAAAGTAAGACTTGGGAAGTCCATTGAAATCTGTGAATGGTCAGAGCTGGGCAATATTGGGTACCGACATTGATGTTGTATGGGATGATGGGATCCAATACCTAAAATCATTACAGTTGAGTGTGGGTGTATATGATTGATTATTCCAGAGTAGGATTAGGATTTTTGAGAATGCCTGCTTGCAAAAATTTTAGATTCCAAGGGAAAATTTCAATGTGGGAGTAATGCTCAAGGTAGTCTGTCTGAAAACCATGTTTCATAGGTAATACTTTATTAATATAAGAAACAGGTATGAGGGTTTAACACAAACGTGCCAACTGCCTCAAGGAGATCATGGAGGGGTAGGATGGAGGGACAAATGCTAAGCGATTAGCGGCACCCTTGGTGGCAACCAGATGTGGTCATGATGGTGCAAATCATAGGATCATTACTAATTCCAGAGTTTCACAGACATTCTGGAGAGTAGACAAATATGATTTAACAAGTTAGACGACAGAATCCGTTTAGCCACAACGTAACCAAGGTAGGCCCTGTAAACAGAGGACATTTGAAATATTATCTAGTTTTAATCTAGCTATGGAGAAACCATCTAAAACATACAGAAAAGTAAGTTTGCAACCAGAATAAGCATAGCAAAGTGTTGATAAAGCCTTAAGGCCCATACACACTGGGCGATATTGAGCTCAAAGCCAGCCATTGTGTACGGCCGGGCGGTGAGTGTTGAGCGGTGATGCGTGCTCCCGCATCATCACCGGGAAAGCCGCTCATCAGCTGGTACTACCAGCAGATGAGTGTCTTTGCAAAGCCGCCCCCTGCTGACAGCGACGGGCAGGGGGAAAGCCACTCAGTGTGTATGCACTGAGCGGCTTTCCCCCCAGCGATGACAGTGGTCATCGCTGTCTATACAGGCTGGGCATAATCGCCCAGTGTGTATGGACCTTAAGTATTTGGTGCAATAATTGTTTTAATAAGGTTTTCCCCACACTGAAGTGTATGGGAGAGTATGTTTGAAGAATGCTATTTTGCCATGAGTTAGAGGGAAATTCCACATGTATTTCTAACATCTAGCAAAATCTAGCGATAGACGCCCATGTGGATTTTCAGCCTGCGCTGTCCCAGAGATATAATTAGGGTAATCAATAGTCATTACTAGCAGGCATCTGTTGGCAGTGACACTTGTAGGGTCTGCAGGGAATGCATGCTGTGGATGGAGCAGGAAAGGGTATCCCAGGAGGGGTGCTGACATTCAACTCTCTGCAAGTGGCAACAGTAAATCTGCCAGTGCAAAAGCTATCACTTACCACCCCAGGCAATAGGCACCTGTGGGGGAAAGGGGGGGAGGAGGCATTATAAATTCAGGGGCTGAAAACACATGATGCTTTGTTTTCCATAAACTGGGCCACCTAGAGTAATGTTTGTTATGCAAAACATAATGGTAATTTACCCTTTTTAACAAAATGCAGCTCAGTTTATATAAATTGAAAATTCTATAAACAGGGCTGTATTTATTAAACATTTTAACTATCGTGCATATAATATTTTATTTAGTAAACTATACTAGGAAATTAAGTTTGCCTTTGATTGGTTGCTGTAGGCAACACCAACGTATTCATTTGTACCAGCGTCCATAAATGTCACATTCTGAATTGTATAGTGTTCAGCATTGCTTAGTGATATATGGATTTAGCCTACCTAGATTTTTTCCCCACAAATCCTTCAAATGTCAACTCAGTGGACGCACACTATTGGACATCTTCTGGGCTGTACGGATACCACTACATCATGCTGCCTTCGTCAATTCTCTCATTATGTTTTATTAACTCCAAATGCTAACATTATTTCTTTTAAAGTAAAGAAAAAGTATTAAAAGGGCTACTTCCGGGTGTACGCTCGCCACGAAATATGTCCAAAAAAGTAATTTAACTCCATGCCAACATGGATAGTTCATACCTCCACTATCCATGTTGGCATGGAGTTGATTTGAAATAGCGTGGCGAGCGTAGCGAGTCACCGAGCCCCGCAAGGGGACTCAGACGCACGGCGCCATGCTGGCGCCGTGAAACTACACAAGTACCTTGAAAGGTTTTTGCTCCAAAGCTAGAAGTGGACAGGTTTTGTGAAAAATAACTACTGTATAGTAGCTTTTATGAAGTTGTCTGGTTCACAGAATAACTTCCCAGTAGAGGTGACTGAAGCTAATGTAGTAACGTACTCTGAAAGAGCCTGCAGTAATATTAATTTTTACTGAATACAAAAAAGCTAGAGATCAAATGTGGTCAGAGGTTTAAAAGAAGGGAAACACAGAGCAAGCTACCTGGGATCCCAATTCCATACCTTCTGATTGTGTGAGTAGCGTGGGGTAAAGGGATTACCCATTTCAACTGTGAGGACTCATTCATTTCTGAAGGTCATGGATACAGAAGGGCAATAGCTCAGTGAGAGGATGTGGTGGGATGCTGAGCTAATCTATGACAAAGAAATAATGGACCACAGCATGATGGGAATACCAAGATGGAGAAATGTATAGTGATGAGGCTGGGGGGGAACTAATGTACGCATACTGTGATGAAGGAAATACAGCAGAAAAAAAGGGGCGAGTTAAAAGAGGTTGTAATTGAAGTTAAGGAGAACAGTAATATTATATATATATATATATATATATATATATATATATATATATATATATTTGGAATAGATCTGACATTTCCCTATTCTCATTAGACCTAGATGAAGCAGGGATTTATACAGGGAGAGACTGACAACAGAATACAAAGCATCTCCATGCACTGGACGAAACTGGAAATGTTCTTCCTAAACTGGGAAGTACTATCAAACATCCATGATCATATAGATATTTAAGTAGGTATAAAGAATATATGGATTCCGTGTGTAACACAAACTGCATAAGGTAAAACCGTAATCTCTATAGAGTTAATATTTTTGGAATCAGGGGACTGACATTGTGTCCTGGAGACAATAGGATACTCGCTCTCTACTCCCCTATAATCCTCACGTCAATATTAATTAGAGCCAGCTCCAGGGAGAACATAATAAAAGGAGGTATCAGAATAATGGCTAGGAATTAAACGAGTCATTTATCTGCAGGGTAAGTCAGGCAAGCAGCATATTCTCCCTGACAGGCAATTGGTGTTGGTTGGTAAAACAGCTTTCTAAATAAACTGCCCTCCCACGGCCAATCAAATTATAGGACAGTACAACTGCAACATCACTGGTCCTTTTATAATCCTTTTAATGACAAAAAGGAATTAAGCATTAATAGCAAGATCATAAGTTTAAATGTAGCGCTTTAGGCCATTTGCTCAATAATGTGTAAAAAAAAATACAAAAAAGTAAACCAATAGTGATTTTACTATACATTCCTATCATTATATGCAGAGATAGGTGCATGCAGTACCAATATGGATATCTGCACATGCACCTATCACTATGTGCAGATATCCAGATTGGTACTGCATGCACCTATCATTGTGTGCAGATATCCAGATTGGTACTACATGCACCTATCACTATGTGCAGATATCCAGATTGGTACTGCATGCACATATCACTGTGTGCAGAGATCCAGATTGGTACTGCATGCACATATCACTGTGCGCAGAGATCCAGATTGGTACTGCATGCACCTATCATTGTGCGCAGAGATCCAGATTGGTACTGCATGCACCTATCATTGTGCACAGAGATCCAGATTGGTACTGCATGCACCTATCATTGTGTGTGGAGATCTAGAATGATGCTGCATACACTTAATATTGTGTGCGGAGAACCAGCACAGTGCTTCATGCAGTTACAGTACCATTGTGTGTAAAGACCCATTGCAGTGCTGCATGCATCTGTCATTGTGTACGGGGACCCAGTTGGTACTACACGCACGCATGTACTTATCAATAAGTTATCATTGTGTGTGGAGATCCAGATTGGTGCTACATCCAATCATTGGGAGCGGAGGTTCACCACAGTTCTGCATGCACCTATCATTCCAGCACAGTGATGCGTGCATCTATTATTGTGTGTGGAGATCCAGTGCAGTGAAATATTCACCTACCCCAATGTAACTAGAGATAGAGACATTTTACACTGAATACTCAGCACCAGGGTAAGGATTAGTAAAATAGGCACTTAATTTGCATTCCTACCTTCCTCAAACAAATTAAGGAAGGAGGCAGCAGAAACCTCTGATATTTGATGCAGCTCCTCCATTTCTGCCACAACACCAAGCCCCCTTTGAAACCTTTGAAGCTGTCAGATTGAAATCTATGAAGCTGCAATGCATTTCAGAGTTTGGATCCTGCAGAGCTAATGCCATCTAAAGATGGCATTTGTGTCTTCAGCCCTTTTAGACTACATGTCACAAAAATAACTGGGAGAGGGTTCCTCAGTGACAACTAAAAATGCACTGCAGGGTCCCTATACATAATTGAAGTGACCTTCACTTGTTAGCATCCCAGTCCTGTCTCTGCAATGTAATCTTTGGTACATTTGGGCAGTACATGATTTGTTATTGCTGCTAGTAAGAAATTACAATTATTGGGTCTTAAACACAATAATTGATACATATGCCCCTTTTGACTTTTGCTAGGGCATAGACTGGGGGGTGGATGTACTAAGCTTCAAAAGTGATAAAATGTAGAGAAAAATAACCAGCCAATCAGCTCCTGCCTGACATTTTCAAACACAGTCTGTGATATGGCAGGTAGAAGCGGATTGGCTGGCTGTTTATCACTCTCCATTTTATCACTTTCGAAGCTTAGTGCATCTGGCCCTAAATGATTTCCCAATTTGGTAGAGAAAGAACAAAGGATAAGAAAAAGACAGACAGGCATATTTATATTGAGCGGAGTACCTTGTGTCAGCACTGTACCTGACTTCCTGAAATACAGAAACCACAATGTCCGCCCACACCAAAAGCGCTGTCATCCCAAGATAAAATTAACAAAAAATTGATCTGTGGGTGAGATCTCTGTGATTTTACAGACGCTGAAGTTTCTCCTGCATATAAATGTGTTTTTAGATACAGAGATTTGAGCTAATTCCTGAAAACATAGCTAATATTCAGTGATGGGATAGCAGAGTTCCGTTGATTCTGTGGGGCACTGGGCCTAGCTGAGGGGCAGAGTCATTTAATTGATAAATTCAATTTGAACCAATAACATGCACATTGGAGGAGCAGTACCCAATCTATCCATCACCGCACAGCGCTTCACCTAATATATGCCTCCACAATACAGGCCAGTTATCCACTGCCAACGATACCAAGCAAATCATTACTGTCATATAACAGCGGTTTTTAAACAAACTTTTTCAAATCCCATCGCCCCGTAGTATCAGAATTTTTTTCATGGCGCCCCTAGGCCAAAAATTGTGTTTAGATCTCATCCTTAGGGTCAGTTATGTGGTAATGGATAGGATTCACTTATGTTTGCCCATAATTTGCATATTACATTTGCCATCAATAATTTTAATTGGTCATGGACCACCACACCAGGGCACCACTGCAAGTCCCCCGAGGCACCCCAGGGTTCCACAGCACACAGTCCTATACAATACACGGGGGCTATATTAGACCCACATACAGTAAATGTTAAAAAAAAAAGTTGAACCAATTAAACACTATTTAATCTAGAAGACACCAGTGGGTCCGTAGGGGGCAGAAGATGGAAAGAGAAGTCGGATTGTGTCATGCTGCTAAGCCCGATGCGCCTCTGATTAAATTTTTATTAGAACGAGAAGGAATGTTAAGCAACACTTGGTCTGACTCCTTGTGACCGCCCCCTTTATCTCTTCCCAATTCCCATCATTGCCAGCACAACACCCTGCTGATCAGCTGCCCTCTGCCAAGACCACTGCAGGAATGGCCTCTGTTATTGAAACACATCCGTCTACAGCATGATGCTTCCCTGCTGAGAACTATCAAACATAGATTTGCCTCAGCATGCGCAGCAGGAAAAGGAGCAGGTTGAGGCCAGGCAGTGTGAAAAGGTCGGAATAACATGCTGACTGCAAGCCGCAGCTCCCTCTTTCTCTCATTACATATAATGCTATGGCAATAGTGTTGTATACACCAGTGTATTCGCATAGCAGGCTGCAAAGCGGGACCGAGGTGCCAGTGAGAAACTGAATGCTGCAAAATCTAAAAGGTTCTGTTTACTCTGTTTAACACTTCGATTAATGAATTTGGCAACAACACATTGCAACAAGTGCCCAGGGGAAGTGGGACATTTCTGATTAGAATCAACAACTGTAGCAATCAGGATTGTTCAATGCTTAGGTGTCATAGCTTAGCTCCTTCAGGCTGATCATGTACCAGAACGTCCGTAGGGCTGGCTCTTTTGTATTCGCTCTACCACCTGTTCCGATCTTCGCCGTCTTCTCCTGCGCAGTTATATTAACAGCCAAGAAAATCCCACTAGCCTAGAGAAAATAAAGAGTGTTTTCCACCCTACGGAAATTGCATTTTAATTATCTTCCAGCACATTGTGCTGCAAAGCATTCTGGAAGTAAAAGTGTTAAAGATGCCTGGTAGCTGTAGGACATATGGCATGGAAGAGCCGATTCGCCGTCTATCAAATGACAGTCGCACTGATCAGATTGTGAGCTGTTAATCGGATTGGGTTTGGCGGGTGTTAACCGGATTAAGGAGACTGTATGCCTGGTCAGAACATTAAAGTAGCTATTACGTTTCCCACATCTCGTGACTGCTGCCTCCTGCTGTCACCCAGCACCTCCAGGCATCTTCCAAATTAATGTCTTCCCCACTCTATCTAGATCCCTTCTGGGCATAGATTGCATGAGCTTTCCCTGCCGATCCAGTGCCCTACAATGTCACACGGAGACATGGAAATCACAACAATATTTTTGGCTCCCATAATTTAAAGGGATGCCGTTTCGGACAGTTTTACCTCTCAAATGGTTGTCAGCTGATTGTTTAAAGCTTCAGTCTTCAGTGAATTTACTCAAAAATCTCCTAGAAATGGTATTTTGGAAAGACAGGAATATTCATGTTATTTGCTAAAGGCAAGCTAGTCCCCATTATTTACAACATTTCTTATATGGAAGACATTTAAAGGCTAATTTCACCCAAAACTGATCAGTTAGGTTATGTTTAAAAGTTCAGTACCACTATGCGACTGATCATGCATGAAGAAAGGAGTCTGGGGATCAATGCTTGACAGGCACAACACTGATACTGCCCCGATTTGTAATTTCTAGGCAAATCAAAAGCTTGTATGTGCATTGGTGGTAGCAAGTGATGTCTTCTGGTCCTCTCTGCTGCAGGGACAACCAGAACAAGACTGTTTGTCACTGAATGAAGATGGGAGTGTACAATTTCAGATTTAGGAAAACAACAAGAACTGAATGGGCCCTTGTCTTTTCAGCCTCATGCTCTTGGTGTCTCTCCAGCCACATGCCCCCATTCAGCTCTCCAGCCTCATGTACCCCTGGTCTCTCTAGTCTTATGCCTGCACACTGTGTCTCTCCACCTTACTAATCGCCATGTGTTTCTCCAGCCTCATACCCACCCAGTGCCTGATTAACCAATAGACTGGTTAGGCTGCAGCCTAGGGCGCCAGGACTGGGGAGGTTGCCTTGCCAGGGACAGCCAAAGAATAAAATTAAGGCTTAATTTACTGTGGGGGTAAAGTTCTTAAGGTGACTAACAGATGACTGTGCCAATGTAATTTACTGATGGAACCATTACTTTATGTACATTGTTCTACTGCGCCAGCTGGTCAGTCTAAAGCCAAAGCCTCCTTCCCAGATCCTACATGCCAGTTGTATAACCTTCCTTACATGCACATGGGCAGTATAAATGGTGAGTCTCTGAGTGCCCATACAAGTGTGTTTAGCAGCATCTCAAGGGGAGCTACATGTGTATTAGCCTAGCACACCTGGAACCTTTTATCAGGCCCTGTACCCACTCGTGTCTCATGCCCCACATGGGTTTCTCCAGTACCATCTCGCAATCTTCTCTTAAAACTCCCAGTTGTCTCTCAATACTTAAGCTTCTCTGTGTTTCCACCCTCATACTCCATAACTCTCTAGCTTCATTTGGCTGGAAAGGAATTTCTGTGTATCCATCTTTATGTGCAGTTTGTGTTTATATAATATGAATAGTAACCATTTAATTGGTTGTATTCATTGTGTGTATGCACTAGTAGATAAGTTCTGCGGCTCTGTGTTATGGAAGCACCTATAGATTTTATCCATACCTAATGTACATAAACAAACAAAAATCTTCTTTGAAACAGGGAACCACAGAAGAAGCAGAGAGGATATTGCTGAGTGTTGTCAAGACACTAGTACGTTTAATTCAGGATCATTGCTGAAATGTAGCAATAAAGAGACCAGTCCTCTGTACTTTGTGGATGCAACCATACTAGTCCTGGGCAAGGTTGACAGTCAAAAGGTCGACATGGGGTTTTCACAGTTTTTTGAGCCGACATGTGCCGACAGGTGGTATTTCATGCCCTACCATCCACTAGGGCGTGGTGGGAGAATAAAATAGTGTGCCCGAAGCATTGTGAGCGAAGCACTTCAAACTGTGTCCATGTCGACTGTGTTGGCATTCAGGTAAAAAAACAGTGAAAAACCCCATGTCGACCTTTTGACTGTCGACATTGCCCATGTCGACCAAATTATTGTGTTGACCTAATGTCCTGTCGACCTATACTCATGTCGACATTGACCCATGTCGACCTTGCTGTCTGGCAACCTAGTGGTGTCGACCCAATGCTTGTCGACCTAGTTGTTGTAGACCTAACAACCCACACCCCTAGACCTTAAGGAATTTATGGAGTTAATTTTCAGCCTATGTGTTCAGCCCAGAATTGCTGCCTGCACTGTGGAAGAGAAGTGCTCTATAATATTAATACAAATATTTGCTTTTATTCATAGACAAAGATGAAATGATTTTGTCTGTATGGAATAATGGGGGTCATTCAGATGTGGTTGAAGTTGCTGTGTTTGTAGCAACGTACTGATTATTAGTATAATGTGCAGGACACATTCTAAGAATGGGTCCGATAATGACAAACACAGGATAGCATCAGTCTGACAGTGATTGACTATCTAAAGATGTTAGGGGAGGGTCAGTGGCAGTGATGGCCACTATTTCTCCAAAATGGAGGCGTGTGACTGGGGCAAGGATCGCCATCAGAGAACTGAGATTTCCTGGACTATAGCGGCTGCGGTGGACAAATCCAGATAAAAACTTGCACATGTAGTAGTGTTCAGTCAATGGAAAATGGCAGGTGTTATATTACTGGAGAGCATGCCCAGTGAGCACTAGCACAATGATGGAGTCTACTGCGCTGTAGAGAGGAGGGGCATCCCAGTGTATTCCCCGCACACTATCCTTACCTGGTGGGGCATTATGGAGAGGGAGTGGCTAAATGACATTGGTGTAGGTTATCACATCATTAGACCCCTAAAATTCTACAAAGTGAAGAGGGGCATCGATCGTTGGGTTGAGAGTCAATAGGTTAACCAGAAGGTTGACACATTAAAAAAGGTAAACATACATTAGTTCAACATGATCAAATGGTCGACACAAGCAAAAGGTCAGCATGAAAAAAGTTGACATTGGAAAGGTTGACGTGAGTATTTCAGGGCCTTTGTGTCAGTGTCGACATAGTGTGACATGGACACTTCATTAGTGTACCAATTCCTTTCACAGCTTCGGGCACGGTACACTATTACATTCTCCCTCATGTCCACCCTTTTTCATGTCGTCATTTTGCTTTTGTCGAGTTGTTGACCGAATGCATATTGACCTTTCTATAGGTGTCAACCTTAGTAGTCGACTTTTTGAATGTCAAGCTACTGATTGCATACCGTGGAGAAGAGACATAACAAGTAGACAGGTATGCATGGCAAGCCTACAATTAATAAAAGGAAAATGTCACCTACAGTATTTGTATATAGTTTATCTATCCATTCACATGTAGCAAGAGATTTGTAGGATAAAGCTCTTAGAGACTCGACCTTTGATATTCCTGTTCTTTGAATTATTCAGGTTTTTTTTCAATACTGGCCAATTGTAAAGCAAATTCTTTTTTTTCTGTATAGCTGATGCAAGTCTCACAGAATATTATTGTGTATGGTTTATCAGATAATGATTATTGAAGAGGAGAATTGAAGAAAAGCAAAAGAGACAAACAGGAAAAAAAATCACATTAAAATGAAGATCAGATAAATGATAAAAGGGAACTATAGAGAATCAAGGTCTGCCAGCAACCAACCTGCACTTACCGCCCTTACACGCATCAGCTCAACAGCAAAAAGTGTCCATGAAAATGATTCTAACATGTAGCTAACTACGACAGGGCTGCTGGATATGTCCTTGACATTAATTGTTCACAATTCAATTGAAAAAAAAAAAACTTACAATGCTTTTCAAATAATATCTCTTACTGCCACAATAAAAACCTGTTATTGCCACAATGTATCGTTAAGGTAGCATTAAATCTCACACAGGAAGTTGAATGATATGCAGCTGCCTTGAACATAGGGGCCAATTCAGACAGAATTCGAGCTGTTTTCGATGGTGGGGAGTCTGAGCATGTGCATAAATGTGTATATGTACAGAATCCCTGCGCGAACGCCTTCGGCGAGTATCACACTCACTGAGGCGGGAGGGAGGGGGGACATGCAGGGGGTGGCATCAGGGGAACACCCAGCATTTTAGGGACAGCCATAAGGGCAATGAACGCAGGCGTGTTAACGCCTGCTCGGGGTGGACGGCTGACATAACATGATGTCAGCGTTCGCCCCCTTTTCGGCCATCTCTGGCGAAAATAAAAGTCTGTTCAGAAAGGGAGAAAAAACATTCCATACAAGATTCCCCTCCCGTTTGGCTGCAGGTGAGGGGATGCGTTCTCATACACATCCCTTTGTATGCTAGTGAAGGGATGCGGGCAGCACGGGCGGCGGGTGGCGCTGAGCTGTTGGATAGGCTGCGAGTACACTCAGCCTAGAAACAGGACTGAAAACAGTCCCATCATTTACTGTTCTGCCAGCCAGTCTGAGGAGACATGTGGATGTCTGGTGACAGTTTTCGCTGACCTGTGGCTATAGCGGTCATTAAGATCAATTGCAGATGTGTATTTTCAACAAAACCTGACAAATCATATCACCATGCGGTGGCTACAGCTGGTGATAGCGGTGCAAAAATCAGCAGTGAGCCCTGGGTGTACAGAGTGCAGCCCTAGCATCTGTCATACTAAACTGCTCAACACTTCAATTGTTTCATAGAGAAAACTTGTTGTTAAACGCGGCATAAAATGTCCCAGCCGAATGCTGGTATGTACATCGTGCTCTCCTCTGCATGGCCACTCCCACTACTCCTAGTAGCTGTGAACATCTTCCAGGGGTGTGAGTTGCCATTGTGATGGTGTGTGAACGCCTGTGTTGGGTCCGATCCTAGGTGTGTGCCAGCAGTAAAGTGGTGGCAGGCAGCAGGGTCTGTCCAAGCAGCGGCGGCGGCTGGGAGCTACAGGGGGCGGGATTCGGCTGCTGAATATTTTGAAATGACTGGACGAGCATTGATTGGCTGAGAGAATTCTCAGAGTGCGAGATACTGTCCCATTTAATCACGCCAGAGCTGTTTGTGGCTAATTGGATTAATTAGTAGTAATAATAAAACCGACTTGCTGTGAGGTAGTTTGTTTGTGTTGATAATACTTGCTTTTACTTTTGATACATACTCTAGCTACACATTAATATGTGGCTGTAGCTCTACAACTAGGAACTGCAAAAATGCCCTATTGCAATATTTCAAATGTTGAAGGAACCAGCATGCAGGGAAGGAAACATTAAGGGCACAGCTTTATAATAAAATGGGCCTGTTACTATGCTCCTGATATAAAATAATGGCAGCTAATTAGTGACAACCCTTCTTACGCCAAGGAGATGACAGGCTTACAGGACCACTGCCCTTCTCAACCACAAGTGCAAGGTACAAACCCTTCCTTTAACACCACAACAAAATGGCCCAGCTAGACAGCCGCTGCTACTGATCCCAGTAGGCTGAAATCAGACTAAGGAACGTATTGGAGGGGAGTAAACCTACTGTAGGTGGATTGCACAGAGCTAGCCACTGGGCTTATGCTCTATCCCACAAAAATAGTTTATAAACAACCAGGGAAAAGTAGTCTGGTAGGTAGGGAGAACGGATAGAAATGGGTAGAAAGCAGCCTAATCTGCACTAAACCAGCTTCCTGTCTCATAATAGTCCTATTTCTGTCTAATACTGTTTTCTTTGTTTATTAATGCGCTGAGAAGTAGATTATGAGTGAACAAGCCCCAGCTTTATGCATGTTTAATGATCCCTTAGTGGCTGCCTCTATCTTTTGCTGCAATCATAGTTAACAGAATTCTTAAAGTGGAAATACTGTAGTCCGAATGGATTGTGCCCAAATGCTGCCAAACCACGCTAGTTCTTTGTGTTCTTATCAGATTGCTGTACAAGTGGATACCGTACATTCCTCAGTGCTACTGTGAGAGCTTTAGGCATACACACTTTACACAGTCTCTGGGTGTTACACAACTCACTTTTCTCACAAATTACCAGTTTTGGCCAACAGACACTTTATTACTTTAGATAGCACTAAGTAATTACATCTTTAAAGTCTCACTGTCTTTAAAACCAACTGTATACATTAAACAGTGTGACAGCTTCCAGGTACTAGCCACAAAGAGCTCAGCATACTACACAATCAGCAGGGAGAACAAGAGACAGGGACAGAGACTGGGGGGGGGGGGGGGGGGTGGAGAGTGATGGGCTTGTGAAAACAGACAGAGCGGGGTAGTCATAGGCGGAATTACCATTGGTGCACCAGGACTAAGGGGCCCACTGCAGCCCCTGTCACCCTCTTCTTGACTCCGAAATGATGAGAAATGGCTCCTAATTTTATAAGTTATTATAATCTTCTACTGTGATGCTGTTGCTTGTCTATACACACAAAATCACTGGTTGCAACGGGGAGGTGGTAACAATAGCTTATGCAAATTAAGAATGCTCATGCTTCAGTAAGGTTTCCACAAAGTGTACTTGTTCCTTACTAGGGACAAAGACATATACAGATGTATCGCTGCTCATTCAGTGCTGGGGCTCGCCAGACCACCCCCACTGGCGAGCGGAAGCTACATCTGACTGGGAAGCGCGAGCATCCCACGTGCACGCGCGTCCCAGTTTCCCGTCAGCGGGGGACGGGAACCCTGCCTGTCTCCGCTTCAGGGAGACGGGTTGGGGGAGGGGGGGGGGGAGTGGGGAGGTGGGGGACAGCGACGAGGTGTCAGGGACCCAGGGGGAGCTCCGGCTGAAGGGGATGTGCGTGCATCTCGTGCGCATACTCTTCCGGCAGCTGGCGGTGGCTGGGGAATCTACCGCCAGCCCCTGTCTGAATGGGAGGGGCTCCATCTGTACGGCAACATACATGAGTTTTTATGTTCCATTTTATTGAGGTATCCCCTGGTTGTTCCTGTTTTCTTCAAAAACTCTTAAAAAAAAAAATATTGGTAGCTCAAGGACAGTAATATGTAAACGTGTTATACATTAACGTTAATAGAAAGTTGCCTTATTCTCAAGTAACTAAACCACCCCCTTACTCACCATTATGAGCGTCAATCTCCTGGGGATTCCTTCTAGACTCTCTTGGGGTCTATTATTATATTTGGCCCCACAACATAGAGGCCAACTTATATAGGCATGACACAATAGTCAAATCCCACATTTTAAGACCCAAAACCAATATTATCACATGGGGGCCTTAATACTGAATTAATAGAATGGAATGAAAAAATTAGCAGCCTAAAATACTAATGAAATGTGAGGAATTTTCTTCTCACACCAGGTAGGCCTTATTTTACTTTCACCTGAATGTATTAAAGTGTATTAATATTAATTCACATTTCTTTTGTAAACAGATTGCATTTCCCATACTTACAATAGGAAATGCGATCTGAACAAATTTACTAGAAAAAATAAATCTGAGGTGCAAATTGGGGTTTCTGCTCAGCTTTCTCTCCACACACACACACACACACACACACACACACACACACACACACACACACACACACACACACACACACACACACACACACACACACACACACACACACCATAGTAGCCTACTTTGATGGTCTGATGGGAGAAGCCAGGAGAGCAGACTCTCAGCAGCTGTTTCTGCGGGTGGGGGTTGCTGTCATTAAGCGTTCCATTAAGCCACGCCCCCATTGAATAAATGGCTCTTAGGGGAGGTGGTACTAAATGACGCAATTTTACGCACCCTCCCTGAAGAGCCGCAAATGCTGGCATTTGACCTTCAGAGTGAGGGGTTGTGGGGGCCCCGCTAATTGCAGGAGTCTTGCCCATCCTCCTGGGAGGCCAGGAGGGGGACCTAATTTTCGGGACCCTCTCGGCCATTCCGGGAGGGTAGGTACAGTAAGTATCAAAAACACACACACATACAGCTTTAGTTAGGCTTAAAAACTTGTACTTCCAAGCTTTGGTACTTATGTAGTATCTGGGCTGCCGATTTCTAAATCGGGTCGGATCGGGAGATCGCATCGCATCGCATGCGACCATGCGATTCGATGCGATGCGATGCGATGCGATGACCCGATTTTTCCATAGGAATCAATGTTAAAATGGACTGAGTCCATTTTAACATGGAATTCAATGGGAAAAATGGGTCCTTTTCATACCCCTACTATCCAAGTGGGCATGGAGTTGGATATAAACCTGTGGCGAGCGTAGCGAGCCACCGAGCCCGAAGCGTGGCGAGCGAAGCGAGCCCCGCGAGGGGACGAATACCGTCCCCTCGCGGGGCTCGCTTCGCTCGCCACGCTTCGGGCTCGGTGGCTCGCTACGCTCGCCACAGGTTTATATCCAACTCCATGCCCACTTGGATAGTAGGGGTATGAAAAGGACCCATTTTTCCCATTGAATTCCATGTTAAAATGGACTCAGTCCATTTTAACATTGATTCCTATGGAAAAATCGGGTCATCGCATCCGATATCGCATCCGATATCGGATGCGATGCGATGCGATATCGCATCGCATCGCATCTGATTGTATGCCTTAACTTAAGGCATACAATCAAAAAATCGGCAGCCCAGATACTACATAAGTACCCAAGCTTTTTAATTCTCTGTTCAGTCTGGTTTCTTGAATGCATTCTATTGAATTCTATTGTACTTTGACATAGGGAGATATATAGGGATATATTCCACCATCGTGCTCGGTTTAGCCCCTTCAGAGCAGAATTAATAATCCCCATGATGACAATTTTCAAGGGAAGAATAGAGCTAATTGATTTCTTTCTGAATAGTACAGACTAATTAAGTACTAATCTTGTGTTTATATGCCACACTGCTGCAGAGTGATTTTACGTAACAATAAGACTCTTTGGGGATTACAAAGGATTTTTTTGTAGATAAATTGTGTACTGGATGAAAGAAAGCTATTTATTTTCCTGTAGTGATCAAGCTTCTCCCACAGTGTATATGCAGCACAGAGCAAAGGGTTAACAGGCTGCGCGGAGGCCTTGTGCAGAAAATATGTCCCGCAGGGCCTATCAATTGCTTCTCGTCTGCACAACAGGTGCAGATAACAGTTGGTCCAAAGTCTGGATCATTAGACAGAAGGACGGAGGGAGATGGAGTGTGTCCAGTGAGAGACATACAAGTAGAGATGAAGGGAGACAGGAAGAAAATGGAGGGGGCTGCAGAAGAATAGCCGACAGGTTACAGAATGTTGACAGCAGCAGGTGGGAATAGAGGATAAATCAGCAGGATCTTCAGAAGGCGAAATCAGTAAAGTACTGTATGAGCCGAGACAGCAGAAGATGTTGAGAAAGATAATCAACCGTAAAACATTAAAAACCCCAAAAAAAAATTATAATAATGAAATACAGAAGACAGCAGAGGGTCATTAAAATGAAACAGATTTTCTTCCACCCCTTCAGCCTAGCGCCAAAGTAATTTAGGTATGTAGTTTGCAAACACTAGGTGGAGCTGCAGAACAATAGCACATGCCAAACAGAATCATCTGTATCTCTTTGCACTTCCTAAACTTTCCATAATACAGTCTTGGTTCTGGGACTCCACTAGTAGATCCCTCTCTCACATGCCATAACCAAACAGCAAGCTGACAAAAGCAGCAACCGAGCGCCTGTCATCTCATGCTCACATTTACGCTTTTATCCCTTTTTAATTAGCGAATATCTGAGAGACAGTTGTTGCATATTCTACAGCCGAGACCCCCAGGGCTGTGCTGCTAAGTAGGATTTGAATTTGTTAATTAAAAGCAGAATACCGCCGTAACAAACTTCCCATCTGCAGCTCTCCCTCCTCCTCCCTTCCAAACACACATCCCTGGAGGAGGGCGAGGGGCACAGCTTGATCTTCCTGGCAGACTTGCCTCGATATTGCTCAGATAGAACAGTTGGGACTCTGCATAAAAGTTCCAGAAACACTTCTCTTGCCATCTATAACCCCCCCCCCCCCATAAATAAATAAATATATAAGTAAAAAAATAAGTACATCAGAGTTCATTATTAAATTTAGAAGTTGTGATAATTATATTTATGTATGTTTGTACGTATGTACAGATGTTATTGTATTTTCCAATTACAATTAATCAGTGATGTACGTGAATTCATAGGGCAGAATGTAAGCGTGTGAGCCACATATTAGATATACACTGTATATCTAAAGTTTTATTTTTAGGGGGGGGCAGATTGACAATTAATATTAACTCCTCTTATTTGTATTCATGATTCCTCCCACTTCTTAGTCTGCACTCCTGCCATATAAATATAAATCAAATTGAAACAAAATAACATGTATATAATTTCCTTGTATTAAAATACAGACTCCATAGCTCATCTTGCATGGGATTCAAGCTTCAAACCACGTGTCATGGCAAGACATTTCAATGAAGAGCTATCCATAACTACATTTGCACCATAGTAAAATAGTTTTCACTGACTTAATCCCACTGTATTAAAACATGCAACACTCCTATAGTGCATCCAAACATGTCTAAGCTTGCAGTAATAGTGTCATATATACCATGTGTAAACTAGCAGTAATAGTGTCATTTATACCATGTGTAAGCTAGCAGTAATAGTGTCATATATACCATGTGTAAGCGAGCAGTAATAGTGTCATATATACCATGTGTAAGCTAGCAGTAATAGTGTCATATATACCATGTCTAAGCTAGCAGTAATAGTGTCATATATACCATGTGTAAGCTAGCAGTAATAGTGTCAAATATACCATGTCTAAGCTAGCAGTAATAGTGTCATATATACCATGAGTAAGCGAGCAGTAATAGTGTCATTTATACCATGTGTAAGCTAGCAGTAATAGTGTCATATATACTGTACCATGTGTAAGCTAGCAGTAATAGTGTCATATATACCATGTGTAAGCTAGCAGTAATAGTGTCATATATACCATGTGTAAGCTAGCAGTAATAGTGTCATATATACCATGTGTAAGCTAGCAGTAATAGTGTCATATATACCATGTGTAAGCTAGCAGTAATAGTGTCATATATACCATGTGTAAGCTAGCAGTAATAGTGTCATATATACCATGTGTAAGCTAGCAGTAATAGTGTCATATATACCATGTGTAAGCTAGCAGTAATAGTGTCATATATACCATATGTAAGCGAGCAGTAATAGTGTCATATATACCATGTGTAAGCTAGCAGTAATAGTGTCATATATACCATGTGTAAGCTAGCAGTAATAGTGTCATATATACCATGTGTAAGCGAGCAGTAATAGTGTCATATATACCATGTGTAAGCTAGCAGTAATAGTATCATATATACCATGTGTAAGCTAGCAGTAATAGTGTCATATATACCATGTGTAAGCTAGCAGTAATAGTGTCATATATACCATGTGTTAGCTAGCAGTAATAGTGTCATATATACCATGAGTAAGCTAGCAGTAATAGTGTCATATATACCATGTGTAAGCTAGCAGTAATAGTGTCATATATACCATGTGTAAGCTAGCAGTAATAGTGTCATATATACCATGTGTAAGCTAGCAGTAATAGTGTCATATATACCATGTGTAAGCTAGCAGTAATAGTGTCATATATACCATGTGTAAGCTAGCAGTAATAGTGTCATATACACCATGTGTAAGCTAGCAGTAATAGTGTCATATACACCATGTGTAAGCTAGCAGTAATAGTGTCATATACACCATGTGTAAGCTATCAGTAATAGTGTCATATACACCATGTGTAAGCTATCAGTAATAGTGTCATATACACCATGTGTAAGCTAGCAGTAATAGTGTCATATATACCATGTGTAAGCTAGCAGTAATAGTGTCATATATACCATGTGTAAGCTAGCAGTAATAGTGTCATATATACCATGTGTAAGCTAGCAGTAATAGTGTCATATAGTGTCATATATACCATGTGTAAGCTAGCAGTAATAGTGTCATATATACCATGTGTAAGCTAGCAGTAATAGTGTCATATATACCATGTGTAAGCTAGCAGTAATAGTGTCATATATACCATGTGTAAGCTAGCAGTAATAGTGTCATATACACCATGTGTAAGCTAGCAGTAATAGTGTCATATACACCATGTGTAAGCTAGCAGTAATAGTGTCATATATACCATGTGTAAGCTATCAGTAATAGTGTCATATATACCATGTGTAAGCGAGCAGTAATAGTGTCATATATACCATGTGTAAGCTAGCAGTAACAGTGTCATATACACCATGTGTAAGCTAGCAGTAATAGTGTCATATACACCATGTGTAAGCTAGCAGTAATAGTGTCATATATACCATGTGTAAGCTAGCAGTAATAGTGTCATATACACCATGTGTAAGCTAGCAGTAATAGTGTCATATATACCATGTGTAAGCTAGCAGTAATAGTGTCATATATACCATGTGTAAGCGAGCAGTAATAGTGTCATATATACCATGTGTAAGCTAGCAGTAACAGTGTCATATATACCATGTGTAAGCTAGCAGTAATAGTGTCATATATACCATGTGTAAGCTAGCAGTAATAGTGTCATATATACCATGTGTAAGCGAGCAGTAATAGTGTCATATATACCATGTGTAAGCGAGCAGTAATAGTGTCATATATACCATGTGTAAGCTAGCAGTAATAGTGTCATATATACCATGTGTAAGCTAGCAGTAATAGTGTCATATATACCATGTGTAAACTAGCAGTAATAGTGTCATTTATACCATGTGTAAGCTAGCAGTAAGTGTCATATATACCATGTGTAAGCTAGCAGTAATAGTGTCATATATACCATGTGTAAGCTAGCAGTAATAGTGTCATATATACCATGTGTAAGCTAGCAGTAATAGTGTCATATACACCATGTGTAAGCTAGCAGTAAGTGTCATATATACCATGTGTAAGCTAGCAGTAAAAGTGTCATATATACCATGTGTAAGCGAGCAGTAATAGTGTCATATATACCATGTGTAAGCTAGCAGTAACAGTGTCATATATACCATGTGTAAGCTAGCAGTAATAGTGTCATATATACCATGTGTAAGCTAGCAGTAATAGTGTCAGACATACCATGTGTAAGCTAGCAGTAATAGTGTCATATATACCATGTGTAAGCTAGCAGTAATAGTGTCATATATACCATGTGTAAGCGAGCAGTAATAGTGTCATATATACCATGTGTAAGCTAGCAGTAACAGTGTCATATATACCATGTGTAAGCTAGCAGTAATAGTGTCATATATACCATGTGTAAGCGAGCAGTAATAGTGTCATATATACCATGTGTAAGCTAGCAGTAACAGTGTCATATATACCATGTGTAAGCTAGCAGTAATAGTGTCATATATACCTGCATGTTGTTAATAACTTTTAGTTTAAGTCCCCTGTATTAAAAGACAAAATTAACATCATTCTGTATCACGGTTTTGATCCTGAGACCTCATGTACCAGTCAAACACTAAATAACATAAGCTGTGTGCTTCTCTGTAGTAATTCCATGACCCTGATTCTGGTTGACTCTCAAAGCAGCAGCTTTCCACATGCACGAATGCCCCCCCCTCCTGGACACTGCATGTCCCCGCAGGCCTGTGAATGGATGTTTTGCATAAACATCTATTAACAGCCTTGCGTGGGTGCCTGAAATCATTCAGTGGTCCCCAACCATCAAATGATTTTTGTAGCACTCACTAATCTAAGTCACTCTATGGCAATTAGCGCTACCCTGCTCCGGGAACAGGGCGGGCAGCTGTCATCCGGTGATGTCAGCTGCCCGCCCCCAGAAGACAGGAAGCCGCCCCATTTGCATGGGGATGTCCAGTGGTTTCGTGGGTATGCCCAGGGAACGCTAGGCATTCGCATGGGAACGCCCCCAGCACACCTCCTGCATGCCCCCCCCTCCCAGCTGTGAGCACCTCTGAGACTATGCAAGTGAAGACCTGCACATGCGCATATTCGCTTATGTGCAGAGCTTCAACAATGGTCGCCGTTGTGAATTTGCAAACGTGCGACCAGACCAGAATGAGGGCCTATATGCAAGCTAGTTGGACTTGTTATTTTAAACTAAAATTGTCATTAACGTCCGATGTTTGTACCTGGTGCATTTTCATTACTTATTTATTTTTAATCTTTTCTGCAAACAAAACATAATCCTAAAATCATGATGAGGAACAGCGATATACTTACCTTAGAATACTACTCTCACAGGCAAAGTATGTTGTTGTTTCTACACTATAAGAGAGATAAATATTGAGTTACAGACCTCAGGATCTATGCAGCAAATTAGGAAACTGGGTTAAGTAAACAACAAAAATACAACAACAAAATAAAAATCCTAAAGGGATTAAAGCAACTATTCCTTAGTCAACGACAACATGGATCATTGCCTTTAGAGCAACAAGGCAGCAGGATGGGAAATAACGTTACCACCGACAGTTGAATACTAATGGTCAAATTGACGTCGGATTGGCCTTGATTTTCGACTGTCAGAAAAGTTCCAAAAATCATAATCAAATACTGAATACCCCCCTAGGACTATAGAATGCCAGTTAAGTAAAGACCCCCATACACCTGAACGAGATTGGATGCAACTATCCTATCTCGTCTGGTTGTGCGAGGGATTCTGTGCATGATGCGCACTCCTGTGGGTCGTGAGGTCGGCCCTTCGTTGAGACATGCTGCACGTCTCATCCATTGGCTCTCATTACGGTTGATTGAGCGATCGTATGTGGTTTTAAGCACATACGATCGCCAGTTCGACCTGCGTACGACCATGTCGTCCTGATGTATGGCTAGCTTAAGTCATCATTCCCTGGCATATAGGCTGGGTCAGAGTAAGGCATCTCGGCACCCTGGGAAAAACTTCAATCTAATCCCTCAAACCTACACTGCCACCAATACACTTTTTCCAGCCCCTCAAGTAAAAATGTGAAGGTAGCATTTTAGAAGTTCAACATTTGCCATCTGTATTAAGTACAACAAGGATCCCGGTACCCTGGGCAGCTGCGCAATTGTAGAGTCGGCCCTGCATATAGGTAGACACAGGGGTTAAAGTGAGGGGAAACAGGGTGGAACGGAGTTCCACCACCTCTAATGGTGAGGTGGGACATTTTAACCTTCACATTGGTCCTGCACAGTAATTCTCCCAGACAAGCATTCTAGTTTGCAGGGGGATACCCAAAACCCTACCACTGGCCCTGTCTCTGACTGATGGGGGGGGGGGGGGGGGGGGTAAATAGGTGGCATAGAGAAATGAGTTCCCCCACCTCTGCATGACCACTTTATGCCCTGGGTAGACAGCTGGCAATGCTTAGTGGCACAGCCCAGTAAATGGTCACATAGTCACCTAAAAGACATAGACATAGTTGTACTCTGTAACACTACATACTGCACTTGTAGTAAGCCTTTGCCAGCCCCTAATATCTGTGTAAGAACAGCAGCAGCAGGAAAGTAAATTCAGCTCCACCTCATATCAGCCCTAATCTGCTTTCCATAACTATTGTCTGCACTTTTGTTGGACTGTAAAATTGTTATAAGCGTATTCTGAATGATTTTATTTTTACTGGGAAATTCTCTCATGATGAGCAGATGACTTACTGGCACTGTGGTATTCAAGAACTTTTAGTAGTCACAAATCATTATTAGCCTCTTGATGTCTGCTAAAGTGTGAGATTTACATTCACATTAAATAAGGTAGAAAACGCACACTTAAACCAAGCGAAGAGGTGAAAACAGATGAAGTATTGTTCTGTACACTCAAAGCGTTTAGAGAGGGGGAAAAAAAGCCTAAATAAATGATCGTTTCAAAGTCTGAGCTGCAGAATTTTAGAGCGCTCCATCGCCACTCCCCAGGTGGATCTGAGCTGGATTTTCCAGCAGAGAGGGCGCTGAATTCTCAGCTTGTTATGCTGAGAGACCTATTCAGAACTGGCATGAGCAGAGCCGGGCATTTAATGTGTACCTTCATTGAGAAGGCATTATTCAGATCCGGCCTCTCCTACCAGAAGCTGCCCCAAACATGGAAAAAATAACAGTTTTGTCAAGGACAGGCTCTGCCTGTGCTCAAAACTTTCACAGCCCAGCTCTGTCTCGCCCAAAGTCAGAGAGATTTATTAGGTTGGACAGCATGTGCCTTCAATGCCCAGATCCCCCCCCCCCCCCCTCCACCCACAAGGCCAGAAGGAAGAGTCCTTGCCTATGGTCAGAAGCTCTTAGATTGTATGTTTCCAGCATGTGTTCCAGTGCTCTTTCATGCACTATCCTCTAGCAGATAAAACGGCTGAATAGAACAGCAAGCATTATTGATTTCCACAGTGATGATTGGGTAAGTCCTAGCAGAAAAAGCCACATAGCTTTTGGAAGTGTTTCCTATGCCTGGCCACAGCAGGTCAGTTAAAAAGAGTATGACTTGCATTTACTATATTTAATATTCATTGTCCATAGTGGCCAAGGGAAATAATAAATAATCATGTCCCACTGCAAATAGCCGGAAAATCTGACAATCATGAGTGAATGTCTGGTGCAAATGTACCGGAACAGTACATACTTATTGCCTATCTCAGCATGAATGGTCATTGTGTGAATTGGTTCTAGGGTTCCACTGTGCGAGCTGCTGAACCATTATAAATCCTGTCAATGCACTGGAAACAGGTGGACTCACAGGCCGTTACCAATATCACCAAGTGCTAATGACGTGATCAGTTGGCTCTTTATATATTTGTCATTATTTTGAAACCGTTTATGTAAGTCTATCCTAGTATGGGCCTCATTCGGAGGCGGACACATCTGCATTTGCAACTGATTTTTCACATCTTTTGGATCTGCGGAACGGTTTAAATAATGTAATCACTGTTTATACAGAGATGGTGGCATCTTTGATTTGCCTTTTGAGTACAAAAGATGGACCACTTCTGAAGCAGACCCTGTGTGCACTACAATCCCCAGCATGACGGGATACCTGCACATGAGTTGGTTTTGGTGCTTTAGTACCTAGCTTTAGAAAGGTGAGAGATGCTTGCGTGCCCCCGTCCGCCAGCTTTTCCGATATGGCGAGCTGGTGGACTGACAGTCTGGCCCCATCTGTAGAAGGCACAAAATAAATAGTTATATTTCAGTTCAGTATTAACCCCTTGAGTGGTGGGTTTTTCTGGGGCAGGACAAACCTACCAGCGCAGCTTTGTCCTGCCCCAGAAATACCCACCACAGAACTTAGCGGCAGCCCTCCCTCCTGTTGCTCACCACCATCCAGTCCTGACTGCCCACCCCCGCTGCCATTGACAGCAGTCACCAGATGGCAGGCTCAAGAATGTCCGGGCGGCTCAGGGGGACTCAGGCATCCGAACTCCCAAGCATCCCCAAGCTTTCCAGAGCGGGTACCGCCACCGGTGCCTGCTCACTGCTGTGAATGGCAGCAGGGGTAGCAGCAGGGGATCCCTGGCGTATGATCGCCGGGGTAGGGAGTCTGGACTGGCAAGAGGTGAGCATGTGGAGGGAGCAACAGGAGGGGGGAGCCCCTAGAGGTGGTGCGCCAGTGGTGCTCAGCTGGAGGCACCACTGGTGCACACCTCCTTATCGATGGTATGCTTGGAATTTTCCAGGGACAAATCTTGAAATCATTGCATTGTCCCTGACAATTAGGGACAGTTGGCAACTATGCAAAATACTGGTTTAGATGACCAGGCAAAATACATACTTACGTGCTCAAAGCGGTTGTAGTTGGGTTCAAATTATAAAGGAATGCTGACCCTTAGTGCGATGTGTATCATTCACTTTATCCCTTCTGAGCATTATCACTCATTTTATTGGCCAGTGTGCATGCTGCACCTAATGGATGATGCATGACCACGCGGGTCGTTAACAACCACCTCCATCGTCGACTCATTGGATTGTTAAGATGGGCCATGCTGCATAGCCCCCGCCCCCCCATTCATTATCAAGTGTGTATGTGAGATCGGCAGCGAGCATATCCCTAGGTGTGAACGCACTTATGCATGCCCGACTTAAGCTAATATCTGAAACAAAAGATTCCAACCTAAGCATTACCAGGAAACAGATTGTCCATGTAGACGATAAAATGTATCCAGAGATAAAACTCTGTGGCCCAGATGGTGGGGTTTGCACCTGTGTGAATATGCGCATGTGCAAACCCCGGGAGTGAACGCTTACAACCTGTTTCACACTCGCCGGGCATTTGCTCCATGGAGAAATGGAAGGGGGCGGATGCAGGGGACCGCCCAGCATTTTATGAACGTGCTCGCAAAAGGTGGTCACGCCCACGGAAATGCTGGGTGTACCCCTGCAAACACAGGGGTGCCCATGCATATCAGGGGCGGGCGGCTGACATCACCACCCAAAATTTGCCGGATAGCCGGCATCTGAGAAGTATAATCTTACATTTCAGAGTGAAGGCTAGAGAAATCATTCCATAGTGAGCGGCCATCACATGATTTCTCCACCTTGCAGCTGCCTGCGTGTGGATGTGTAAGCGTACACACTCACTTGCATGCTAAAGCGGGGATTCGCTCAGCATGGGTCAGGGGCAGCCTATGATCAGGTCTGAATCAGGCCCAAAGTACAGCGGCTCTGACCCTACCTGTAGTATAAATCATTGCTTATAGTCTCATAAATATAACATTAAGGGCTATGGATCATTGGATAAAAATTAGGTCGACAGTCATTAGGTTGACACCCCAAGGTTGACATGCATGAAAGTCGACATGGGGTTACGTCGACAGGATCATTAGGTGGACACAAGCATTAGGTCGACATGGAGATTTTCACTTTTTGTTTTACCCGAATGTTGACATGGTCCATATGGACACTAAAAAGGTGCACCGCGTCCCCTTGCATGGCTCGCTGCACTTGCCATGCTTCAGGCACACTATTTTATTCTCCCTCCATGCCTTAGTGGATGGTAGAGCATGAAATACCACATGTCGGCTAAAAAAAAAAAAGAAAAAACCCATGTCAACCTTTTGACTGTCAACCTTCCCCATGTCGACCACCTAACCACATGTCGACCTTCAGTCATGTCGACCTTGTGGTGTCGACCTAATGCTTGTAGACCTAGTGACCATATCCCAAAATTAAGTGTATATATATATATATATATATATATATATATATATATATATATACACACACACACATATACATACACACACACTAAAGTTATAAATACAATTAAAGAAAAATGTATGTATAAAAAAATGTTTTATCATTATTGCGTAGTTTTATTCCTGAACTAAAGCTTTTTTTATATTCCTGTGGCTTTTTCTCACCATCCTGGGAAGGTGATAATAGAACAAGCATAGAGGTACTGTAGCACTTGTGTATAATCCCCCTCATGCAAAGGATCTTATTAATCTCATTGGCAGTAACCGCGTTCTTGCTTTTGGTGACATGATAACAAGACACATGGACACATACTGTAGTAAATAAGGCATTGCCACTAGAAAACAGTTTCACTTCCCTCCAAGCCAAATGCTATTTGCCCTTTTCAAATATGCCCCTGCTAGCAATATGGCCAATACTTTGAAAGACTGTGATTTAGCATTTTGCCTGTCACCCTTGATCAGCGTACTGTTATGACAGTGGCATAAAGGGTAGTGTCATTCTGTCTCCCAGCCAGGCCAAGGTGACATTACAAAGAAGGGACAATCATGGAATCATCATTTCAGTGTCCACACAACAGGATTCTGCTCAGTTTCATATAAATGCAGCACAAAAGAAATCACTTTGAACTGTATACAGATTGTAAGCTCTGTGGTCCAGTTCTACTTTCCAGAAAAATGTTATGAAACTACAGCCAATTTGTAAAAGAAATGAAGTTGGCCACACTGGGGTTTACTTACCAAGATGGGATTTCTATTGATGGCTTCTTTTGCTCGAATTTTACATGTAGACTATAGCTTGGCCTTTTATACGGTAATTCCATCATCGTTAGTGAGCAAACTTTCTAAATTAGGGTTGAGCGAGTGTATCTTCAGATCGATTTTTAGGTGCCCACTGCCCATACACTATGCGATTTTGGGCCGATTTCACGTGATTTTGGCACTTGGGCCGATAAATCAGGTGAAAAATCGGCCCAAAATCGCATGTGTGTGACATTTGATCCTATCCGATGCGCGGTCCGGACCGGATCAGGAGGTCAGACATGCATGTACTATGACGTCCGACCTCCGGGAGCGGCGAAAATTAGAATGTTAAAATAATGTGTCAGCGGTGCCGGTGAGGAGCGGTGCCGGTGAGGAGCAGTGGAGCGTGCAGCAGTGATCAGTGTAGCGGGCAGGCAGCTGTGGCTATTAGAATTTCAAAATAATGTGATTGGCTAAGATAGAGCACTCTCAGTCGATAAGGGGCCTCCCTCCCACAGGTTGCTGACCGGCTGAGAGTGCTCTATCTCAGCCAATCCAAAGCCGGACAGTCATTTGACACATTATTTTAAACTTCTAATAGCTGCTATTGCCTGACCGCTGCACCCGCACTGATCACCGCCGCCCGCTCCACTGCTCCTCACCGGCCGCACTGCCGCTGCACCCACTGTCTACCCCACTGTTCCTCACTGCCCTTCAGCTGCCCAGTTTTTTTACATGTGATAAATCGCATGCAATTTATCACATGTAAAAAAATGGCACATCAAGTGGCAAATTGTATGTGAGCTTCCCGGGGAGCTGCCGGGTGGCTTGATGTAGAATTGGGACCAAGTATGTCATGAACTAACGGCCAACATGGGGGTACCTCAGGGGTGCATTTTGAGCCCCCGGTTGTACTTGCTGTTTACTTACAAGCTCCAACTCTAAATTTGCAGACAATATTGCTATAGTAGGTCTTATTGTTAACAATACCGAAACAGAGAATAGGTTCGAAGTGTCTAGATTGGAGTCTTGGAGTAGGGACAATGGCCTGGTCCTAAATATAGAACAACAAGGAATTATTGTGCATTTTAGGAGGTACCACCAAGATACATTTTGTCCACTATTTCTGAGTGGCCAGAAGTTGAAATCGTTGAGTCTTTTAAATTTCTGGACATAAACATGTTAAAAAAATCTTTCATGGAGTATGCAAGCAAACACTGTCATAAAGAAAGCTCACTAGCGTATGTTTTTCTTAAGAAAAACCACATTCATCTGGTATGTGTAAAGGAGCACTAGTGAAGTTCTACTCCTGCATCATTGAAAGTGTTCTCACTTATGGTTTTTGGTATGGTTTACCAAGCATCCATCACATATATGAAAATCAGCTCCTCTCAAAAGTGAAGAGTATTTTGAGGGATCCCTCGCATCGTAGCGGAGAGCTGTTCTTCTTATTACCATCAATAGGAGATATCGCTCCATTTTGTTTAAGACTAGTCATTTTAGAGAGAGTTTCTTCCCACAGGCAATTCGCATTTTAAATAAATACTGTAGTTGGAAGATTGGTTGCAATCTTGGTGGAGAAGTACGGTTCTGTATCACTGATATTGTTTTTCTTTTCATGTTTGGTTTATGCTGTATTGTTTTACATTTGAATTTCGGTAACTGTTCAAATTCTATGTGGACATTTGATGATAAAAATATTATTAATAATAATAATAATAATAATAAAGGAGCCCATACACGGTCCGTTGTGTATGGCTCCGTTCTGTACTATGCGATGCGCGCTCCCGCGCATCACATAGTACGGTACAAAAAGTATGTGCTGCACATACTTTTTGTACTAGGTACACATCGGATCGGATCGCAGTGCACGCACACTGCATGCACTAGGGATCCGATCCGATGTGTGCTAATTAAGTCCCAAACGGATCCGTTAAACGGACCGTGTATGGGCTGCTTAAGATGTGATATTGCCCATACCAACCAATCAGAATCTACTTCTTATTTAGCACCTTCTATAAAATAATAGATGGAAACTGATTGGTTGCCCATAGCAACTTCCCATCTTCAATCGAACTCCCACCTTAGTAAATAAATGCCACAATGTCCTATTTTAGACTGACTAAACTCAAAACTTTATTAACGATATTAACCCTTTGCGTGCCAACATCTCTGTGGAAGATGTGCAAAATATCTGCTAAAAATGCCAGCCTGGCTCACATTTGTTATATAAATTCAAATAAAAAATGTTGTGTAGAACAGATTATATTTCGCATGTAAAGGTAAACATTACAGGTCATGACGATGAATAAAAATGTTTGCTTGGCAATTTTCACAACTATTTAGAAAAATTCACTTGGCACTCAAATGGTTAAGAAAGATGTAAAAACCAGTGTTTAAAATTTCAGAAATATGTAAAACATGTTTTCAGAAGAAGTTGTTTTTTTTCTAATGAACCACTACAAGTTAGGAGGCAGTTTACCTCTATGATCGGACACATTTTCATGGCTTTGTGGTAAATTAAGGTCTTATTCTGGAAAAGCAGTAATGTTTTATGGGTTTTTTTTTTTAGGATATCTAGGGGTTTCTTTTAATAACATCTTGGAATATACAGTATAGTTCTTTATTGTACTTCAGATACCTATAACTTTTGTATGTTCAATTCAATCCTTCATTCAAATCCTTAGAAAAATCCTTGAACGCTTACTAATCCTTGAACAATTTATAGATTTTTTGCTACTACAATAATGTAAAATTGAGTTTTCTCTATCCTTTTCACACTATTTTAGTTTCACTGAAATGTATTACTGGGCTTTTGGAGCAGTTTTCATGAAAAAGTACTCCAAATATTTGAATTCATTTAATCAGTATGTTCCATACTTAAAATTAAAAATGTGATCTGGACTTAATAAAAAAAAAAAAAATCGGAGGCAGCACCGTGATAATAACGCTATCTTCAGACAGCATTAACCAAAAGGTTCCCTCCAGTTTCCAGCTCCATTTTATACTCTGACAGGTAGAGCAGCATCGGGAGCCAGTGGCAGTAATTAGCTATACTTAGGTCTTTTTACATTTACTTACTGGCCCCTTGGTGTGGTGATCAGTGGGATTCGGCATGAAAAGCCGGCGGTCGGGATCCCGGTGTTCAAAATCCCGAGCGCCGGAATCCCGACAAGGGGGGGACGTGGATCGCCCCCACCCCCCTTGCGGGCCCAGTACCTCGCTACGCTCGGCACACTAATTTATTCTCCCTCCGAGGGTGTCATGGACACCCACGGGGGGAGAAAGTGTTGGGATTTCGGCGTTCGGGATTTCGGCGTTCGGGATTCCGGCGTCGGGATTTTGAACGCCGAGATCCCGACCGCCGGGATTTAAACTGCATCCCGATCAGTGTCCCGTGAGCTCTTCAATATCTCCGGTAATCTGATCACCGATTGACCCTACTGTGACCCTGGTCATCTGATGTCTGTTGTAAACTTGTATTTACAGCAGAGATTGGATGTAAGCAGAGATCAGAGAGCAGCAGAGAACCGATCACCGGCTAAGTGCAAGGAGGGGACACACACACCCAACAGCAGCAGTGGTGATTTCACAACCCCTTCGGCAACATGCCCAATACCTTCCCATAAAATGCCACCTTCCCGGGGGGGCCAGGAGGTGGACCCGATTTCCGGGAGGCTCCCGGCCATTCTGGGAGGGTAGCCAAGCCTGCTTTACAGTGTATCTGATTATCCACCTCACAGTCACTTCCCAGGAACACCCAATACATACCAGGGACTGCGCTTTTTCAATGGCTAATGCCAATCTGTTTGCTTTTGTATATGGGAGACCTTCAGGAGTGATAACACTCAAATAGTTCTGTTTTATTTTTGGACACCAAAATATAAAACTAACTAATGCTTTAGTCGCCTCATTGCTTCGACAGAAGTCATAATATGGACATAGAAGACATATACACTGTATATTGTATCTTTACCTTTATCTTCATATATATAACACCTTCATGGCTGATGACTTTCTCACCCTTATTCCGAGGACATGTTTTCACATTTGCTCGTCACATTATCACTAATTTTGTATGTGATACACACAGAAATCAATGGAGGGGGGGGGGGGGGGGGGGGGGGGGGTCAGAAGACTTTGTAGTTTCAGGGGACCTTAAAAACAGCACAAAGGGCTGTATTCAATTAGTGACCATTATTTAGTGGTGCGTGGACTTAGTTGCCCTTTGCCCAGGTTCCCTTGTGCAGGTCTGTTGTGCTCAGGTGTGTAACTAGAAATATGTTAGGCAGAACTTAATTCCTGCACCAATCAGGACCTCCCTTTTTGGTGTGCCTGGCCCTTTTAATCTTATACAGAGCATTGCGAGTCCCAATGGGAGCCACCGTACAGAGAAGCCATGGGAGGAGAGGAAGCCCATTGGGGAGAGCACAGCAGCAGGTGCTGGGAATCTTTTTCGCTGCCCATCGTTGTCTGGAACCCCATCGCTGCCAGATTCGGTAAGGGAGAGCTGGTCAACAGTAAAACCATGAAGACAGTCGCACTGCTTACCATTTAAACGGGTATTTTGCGATGTCCCATCAGTATAAAGGCAACACCTACTTAGGGGAGTTTTGTTAGAACACACACGCCTGCATTTTGCCCAACACAATACATTTTTTGGAAAAGTATAAAATTGTATGTCATTTACTTAGCTTTCCGATCTGGTGCACCGTCCCGTTCACATCGGATTGGATCCAGGGATTGTCAGTGCTGAAATAAGGATTTATCATACCCGGAGCGGTAAATGGGATTGCATGCGATACAGTATTTTCTCCCTCATGGAAAGGATCAGATACCCTGATCTAAGGCTGGTGGCCATCATTGTTTAACCTTACTCCAGCCAGTTTCAAAATTATGCGGCCAGCAGGTCGACAGTAATACAGTCAATAGGTCAACCACTATTGGACTACAGGCCATAGGTCGACTCATGAAAAAGGTCAACATACCTTAGGTCAACATGTCAAAAGGTCGACACAAGCAATAGGTTGACATGGACAAAGTCATCGTGGAAAAGTTCGACATGGGTTTTTCCAAAAATTTTCAAAAAAGTGGACATAGAGTTAGAAGCATGGCGAGTGCAGCCAGAACATGTGAGGGGACGCGGTACACTTATACTGTGTCCATTTTGACCTATGTTGACATAGACAACAAAAGCCACGAAAACCCCATATCGACCTTTTTCCTGGGAATATTTTGACCATGTCAACCTAAGGTATGTCTACCTTTTCCAGGTGTAGACCAATAGTGGTCAACATATTGACTGTCAACCTTACTACTGCCAACCCTATGACCCATACCCATACCCAAGGGCAGTATGGATGGTGTAATGGTTAGCATTACTGCCTCACAGCGCCAAGGTCATGGGTTCAATTCCCACCATGACTCTAACTGTGCGGAGTTTGTATATTCTCCCTGTGCTTGCGTGGCTTTCCTCCGGGTTCTCCGGTTTCCTCCCACAATCCAAAAATATATTGGTAGGCTAATTGGCTTCCAACAAATTTAACCCTAGAATGTCTGTGTGTGCGTGTACATGTGGTAGGGAATATGCTCCACTGGGGCAGGGACTGATGTGAATGTGTGCGCTATATAAGAGACTGTTAATAAAAAATAAATAATACCCATTACAAAGCGTTCCCTTTCTTTGGGGGTAACCCATGTTTTGTTTGTCTAGTTTAAGGTTTTGTAGTAGACTAAATATCTCCTGATGAATCCTTGCAGCATATTACTAATTCTCCGCATTGTGTTCAAATGAATCTCAGTGTCCTGGTATCAATCTCCCATTTGCTCTGCTCCTAATACCTCTCTGTACTGAGGTTAGCATCACGCTGCTTCTCCCCAGCACTCTGCTCTATTGCCTGCTTACCTTTAATTCAGCTGAAATAATAGCCGCTTGCTCCTTCTACTTTGAATCACGTTAGCAATTAATCCTATGTTGTGTCACTGGATTATTGAATCCCAGGTGTATTATTTTCCACTTTTCTGTCATTAAAGTGAAATTATCACCCTTTTGCCCATTCTTTTAATTTAGCTGAATCGAGAATCTATCACGCAGAAGGTAATTTGCTTGCTTTTAAATATGCTGGCTGTTTTACAGCAGCTCTTGTTTACCCGAATCAAGAAATTATTAACTGTGGATTTTCATATAACAAAAAAAGCAAGTGAAGCATTAATCTACCGTCTTAAACTAAAGCTAAATAATTAAGTAGTATTATACCAGACAGAAGCAATATATATGGACTTCTATTTTTACTACTATTATTATTATTACTGTTTTCATGTGCAGAGAAAAAAAAAAAGACAATAGTAAAGCTGATATATGTATTATCATTCTGAATATGAAACTGTTGCACTAGTGGTTTATAGCACCAACCTACTCCATACTTACACATCTGTGAGTAAGAAGCATTTCCCAGGTAAGATCATCAGTGTGCTTTGGGTCCCCGCTCAGCCCGGTACACTAGTACCACATACCTCCCAACATCATCCATTCTAGGTGGCAGTTGCAGATGTGGAGCTGTAGCACATTCAAAATGTCAAATAGGGAAGCTACAACAACTGCCACCCCATACTTTGCCAAACATTACCAGACAGGACTTACTGGCAGTTGGTGTGGCTCCCCTATTTGAATTTTGGACTGTGCTCATGGGTTATGGGTCATGTTGGGAGGTATGGAACTGGCAGGAGGCCCTGGGTGCAACAATGACATTATTGTGGTGTCAGGCCAAGTGTTCCAGCTGAGGTTCACAACACTGCACTATGTGGGTGGATGGGCCATAATTGTACAATTTGAGGCAAATTCTGTAACCAAAAGCCTGGACTAGTCCATTCAATCAGGAAGTTGGCGCCATTCGGTAAACTAGCCCACTCTCGAGAAAACTGCTCACAATATTAAGGGAGAGTCGGTAAACATGCCCTACTCCCCCTCCCCTATAATAATACACGGATGTACCCCTGCTACCATTTCCCTGGCTGATTTTTTTTCTTTGTAAGCAGATCTGTCCATTTCCAATTAGTTTGGAATGTACTACTACCCTTAGATTGGGTGTGGAATGGATCAGTTGGTCACCAGCAAGTTGTTAGACAGTCATTAGGTCGACATGCATTTAGGTTGACATATGTCTAGGTTGACATGCAGAAAGGTCAACATGAGTCTAGGTCAACATGGGTTAGGTCAATCTATCTGCATGTCAACCTATCTGCATGTCGACTACTTCGATCTGCATTTATGGTAGGGATGGCCATCAGTATGGCTGCCATTGATGGTAAAATTATTTGATATTGGTCGATAAACCATCGATAATTATGAATCAACAATGGCCATCCCTAATTTATGGTGCTGCAAAGTACAGTGTTGTCTTACAAAAATAATTCTAATAATAATAAAAATAATAGGGGTACATTTAATAAGGTGGAAGTCCTATTGAAGATGGGATTCTATCTATTATCTCCTAGATAAACAAATACGTGAAGTAGAATCTGATTGGATGTTTGGACAAGATCCCATATTCATTAGAATTCCCATCTTAGTAAATGTACCCCATAATATCCATGACAATATAAACTGCATATTCATTGTTACCCTGGGAAAAGGTAGTAAAAATAATTTCAATAGATGCTGATTTAAAAAAAAATATATAATATTCAAAATGATAAAAATGGTTTCATTTTGAAGCGGTGTAGAAACAGGACAGCTGTAGAGAATAACTGAGCCCCTGTACTGTGGGTGATTTACAGCAGTCTACATCATACTGTAAGCAGGCTGTATTTGTACATGAGCTATTCTTTCTTTTATATGGAAATCTATTTTGGAACTTGGATTATCTTTTTCCTTTCTAGCTGCACCATTATACAACTCCATTTCTATCCGAATCTAATGGTATTTTCAACATGCTGTCCTTCAGATTTTGTACAACCTGCCACCTGCTTTGTGAACCATATCGGAATGCTTTCCTTTAGATTTTAACAACCTCGCTGCCAAAAGGCAGCGTTATTTCTTTTATTGTTTGTTTGTTTGTTTTTGTCTAGTTAGTTTTATGAAACCTCGGAAACCTTACTTTGTGCCAAAACAATAAAATAAAAATTCATAAGCCTTGAAAGTTGCATTTTGTTGTTTTTGTTTTCAGACGGTGAATGCTCGGTGCCCCCCTGCAAACTATAAATTTGCGCCCTCCCCTCCTTAACTCATAAATGGACGTGCGCTGAAGAGGTGTGGTGGAGAGAGGGATGTTTGGAGAGAGAGATATATATGGGAGAGAGTGAGACATAGGACAGATAGAGACATGAAGAGAGAGTGAGAGAGACAGACAGACAGAGATAAGGGAGGAGAGAGAGAGAGAGACATGAAGAGAGACATGGTGGAAGAAAAGACAGACATGGGGGGAGAGAGGGAAACATGAAGTGAGACATGGGGAGAACGAGACATATATATATATATAGAGAGAAACATGGAAGAGCAACCTGGAGAGCAAGAAAGAGACACAGAGAGAAGGGGAGAGAGAGAAAGAAAAAACACAGAGAGAGAGAGGCACGTAGAGAGAGAGAGAGAGAGATATGAGCTGCAGAATGAGACTGGGCAGAAGAGCTGACACTCGGATCTGTGCGGTGCCCTGGAGAACAGTTGCCTGGAGGCCACGACGACTCTCTGGCCAGGGGATATGCAGTGGTTAGGGCAGGCTCCTGGGCCATCACACACCTGTAGGCAGTGGCAGCTGGTGGACTGCAAACTGAGGAGCAGCTTTTCATGTTACTGAAGCCACTGCTGCCTGTCCTATAGTGACAAGCACAGGCTGTGGAAGCAGCAGGGCACAATCTTGGCTATCTTATCAGCAGTGTAGGCCCCTGGACAAAACAGTACTCAGGAGCCCATACCCATCCGCCCCCATTTTCAATACCCCGGGTTCAGCAACCCGGCAATCCGACACGGGGTAAAAGAACCGGGTTGCTGGTCAATCTGAACAGGAACAAAGGGGTCGAACAACACGGATCCCATTCACTGCGATTGAGGAGTCAGCAGCATCAGTGCTGCCTCCTCCCCCGCCCAATGCGCCATAGCTCCACCCTGGACCCCATCTGAGGTCAGTGCATAGCAATGTGCCGGGTGCGGACATGGCATGATTTATCGAGACTACAGTACCCATTGTTAGATTTCAGATCTATAAAACTGCCTGCTAAATGGAAGGATAATTAAGAACCTATTGCCCCTGAAAATGGCCTTCCCGACTTTCCTAAGCTGTATAGTAATGCTTAAGGCCTTTCAAACAACTCTAAATACATACTTTGGATATAAAATAAACTTTTATTACAATTACGTAAAAGAACAAATTAAATAGGAGTTGTGACAATTAAATAACGAGACTAAATAATAAATCATACTTCATGAGTACCATAAGAAGGTGGTGGAACATTGACCTTAAACTATCGGTTTTGTAAGTTTCACCCCTCTTGCACAGATAGTTTGCACAGCATTGGAAGAAGCTGTATATTTACAGTGCATCATAAAAATGCTCATTCCAAAAGTCGAGCAACTTACTAACTTAAAAGTTTTAGATAAATTCAACAAAACTCCCACAGAATCTCTTCATACGGTATGCTTACACAGCAGATTACACGTCACTTAAGTGGCACAAAAGATTTATTGATAAGCAGCAGCGGAGAGATCACTAGGCACATACATGTGCGTAATTTATGTGCTGGGTCAATTTCCCGGGTTCTCCAGCACTGAGAGAATTAGCATAAGCTATTGCACACTGTTACTCCCGCAAACTAGGGGGGAAGAGGGGGGGGGGGTGGTGTACATAACAGTATGCAATAGCTTATGCTGGTTGCAGGGCACTGAAGATCCTTGGGGGTCTATCAAGCATATCCCTTATAAAAATGCCAGTCCATGCACTGAATGAATGGAGTAAGTACATCAATGCAAATTCAAATTGAAAGCAATGCTAATTGTTTTCTTTAAAATCAAGTGTGTTACTTTGCAGACTGGGTGCCAGAAGGTGTAACAGTGAATCAAGATTAGCACAAAACTGTTCTAGCAACATTGTGGGGAAGACTTGGCTTTTGGCCAAGAAACAGATTGCAGTGCTAGACCACCCCCCACACTCCCCACACCTTACACTGTGTGACTTTTATTTTCCCTAAAATCTCCGTACTCAATGGATCAGGTTTTGCATCAGCCACTGGGGTAAATAAAAAAACGATGGAGCTGTTGAGACAGCTGACAAATAATGAGCCACAACATGGTTTGACCAATGCAATATAAGAATACAGCAGTGTGCGGATGCAAAAAGAGACTACACACAATGGGGAAAAAACTTAATATGTACTTAAAATAATTAAATGCAAATTATACCATTGGTCTTGTTATTTAATACCTCATACTTATGGAAATAAAACTTTTGCCATTAAGGGAAGTTATTATTATCCATTATTCATTAATATGGTACCACAAGGGTTCAGCAGCACCAACCAAAGCACATGAACTAATGAGCAGAACAGCTTACTGTAGCCTTTATTGCCGTTTCAGATGGTATGCTGGGCCTACAACATTTTACTATTTACGTAGATGAAACAGTCGGAAAAAATGATGCTATACTGAAACAAAAAAGATACATATGTGCAAAAATGAACTCCTACTGTATGTTTTTTTTTTTAAAAATGTAAATGTATGCATTAATGTAGAATCATCTTTAAATGTGTACAACATAGATGTCAATAAGCGTAGCTCTTATCCAATCCCATGTTTTCTACAAGCTCCACAGACCTGCATAACCATTGCTATAAAACCAGGAAGGGTATTTATCAGGAATACTGTATATTCCAGTTCTTGAAGGGGAGATCTACTGAACTGATGTGGAGATGTATGTATTGTGTTCACCCAACCTTGTCCATGTGGACTCAGCTTTCAGACTTTTCTCCCTACAGGCACAATTTACTTATGTAAACCAGTGCGAAAACAGTTAATTTGGTAATACTGAAGTATGATTAGCTCTTGGAGGATAAGATACAAATAAGCTTTCATCTCATTTTAACTGGTTAATTGTAGGCTTAATTGGGCTATGATCATGCAATATCTATACATTATAGCTAGTATGACATCTTTTCTACGGCACTCCTAACATTGAATTTTCCATTAGTGCTATGATTGATCTTTATTACATTTACATGACTTGTTAGATTTTAAGTAACACATTGAAAAACAGAAAACATTACTAGGCACTGAGCAGCCTCTGAGTGCATTGGTTTACAGCGTCCAGTGCATTCTAATCAGAAGTAAACTGACCCTAACCCAACTTCTAGCCTCATATTACCACTGGACAAAGGTCTAAAGCCCACATGCACTATGTGGTTTCACTGAAGGGGAGAGGTCGTGTACAATCCCCTTTAAACCGCCCAGCAGCTTCCCCCGGGGCAGGATCACATAGGAAATACTGTATATCGCATGCAATGTATCGCATGCGATGCCACAAAGCTTGCGTCATTCGATAAATCTATATTGCAGGCCTTGCAATCTCTTGCTCCGATCCAATGCGCACATCGGATTGTAATCAGAGCTGAAAATCATGTGATTTTACACTTTTCATTTGATTTCTTAGCCAGATCCATTGGAATCGGATGAAAAGTGCCCATATCGTACCAGTGTATGGGCACATTAAGTTTATAATAAAATGTAGTTTGAATGTCCCCCCCGCTACGCTAGGAGTATACAGTGACTTATTCGGCAGCTGCAATGAATACAGGAATATCCGTCCTGGAGCTGACATCACACACCTTCCCCTAAAACACTTGGGCACACCTGCGTTGTCCTAGGCACGCCTGCATTTTATCTTAGCACTCTCACGGCCAGTTACCACCCCCAGACACCTACTTTCTGTCAATCACCACAATGGCTAGCGAAGGAAAAAAAGCAGGATTACTTGCTAGCAGGCGTTGTGCATTGTGGCCCATGCACACTGTGCGACTTCGCTCAGCAGCAATCAGGTCTGAATTGAGCCCAAGTCTAGAAATGTGATATCATCCATGACAGTATAAAATTAAATAATATGTGCTCATACTGCAGTAACAAGCGATTAAACACAGAAATCTTTAAAATAACCAAGACAATCCATAGTCAACTGACCTATCTAAGCATATAAAACAAGCGTTTTGCTTCCAGTATCACTTTGACCTTTAGGGCATACAAAAAAGATACTGCCAAGAACGAATACATCTGTATTTGTCTGAAAAATACATGAACAAGGCTAATCCCACCAAGCCTAATAAAGAATACAGTGTCCTTTAGGGAAGGCTATAAGCTTAGGATAGTAGATCAAACTCAAATTTTCAAATACTACATACGGTATAGGTTGAAAAAAATCACTTGTATTGACAACCGGTTCAATATCTAAGCTGTGTCAATTGATTTTGTCTATGCTCATACTGGGATATAATTAAATCCTTGTTTGACAAATGCACTTTAACACTAGATTTTGTCATTAATTTGCGATAGATGAATGCGATATACCCATCATCCCAACAAAGGTAGTAGAACCCATTTCCTAATGAGCTTGGTGCACTGGTCACCCTGTCTCCTGTTCTGAGACACACAAGTTCTAAGGTGCATTAAAATATATTTTGTAAAGTGTCTTATTTCCGCTCATGCACTGCTAACACCTATTGAAAGAAGAGAAAAAGACATTGCTCACCACAAGCAAATAAATTTGCTAAATCACTAAATTGATTGTGTTTGGCTGTAAGTAATGAGGTCATTTAGTCAATAGATGGAAAAATCGCCTGTTCTTCTTATAGACGTGTCAAATTCAATGATATAGGACCTTTCTAGACTAAGATATTCTGAAACCGATGCCCTCAAGCAGTGCTTTCATTATTTTTATGTATATGATTCAAATGGGTGTTCTTACTTGTTAGGCATTTAATGATTACAAAGAGAACAAATGCTCACCCTATATTTATCTTCCTTATCAAGCTATTCAGAAGTCGTAGTTTATGCCTAGTGTGCATGGGGCAGAGGAACCAAGATATGATGTTTATACATTAAAAATAAACCATTGTTTGGTGTGCCATGGTAATAGAGATATGTCAGGTCAGTCCTGAGATACAGACTAGAGTGTGCTAGAAGCATCAGAGCAGAGAGCAACACCCCAGACAGGAAAGAAGAGCTGATTGGTTTGTGACAGATGCAAGGTGCTAGAATGAACACTGAGGGTGATTCAGATTTGATCAGATGGGGACGAATTCGGCCCCGTTCCAATGGTGGGGAGTCTGCACTTTATTGGAGTCACATGACGTCAGCACCCGCCCCCTTTCCAGGGAACAGCAGCGGAAATAAAAAAGTCAATTTTCAGTGACTTATTTCTGAAGGGGAGAGAAATTATTAGGTCGGCGACCATTGAATGATTTATCTTCCCTTTGTGCGCATGCGAGGGGATGTAGTATTGGACATATCCCCTCACATGTTACCGAGGGGATGTGGGCGGCGCTGGCACACGGGGGTGGGGGTGTTTGGTGGGGTGGTGTGTGAAGCTGGAAAGAACGCTGCTTAGTGAGCAGGTCTGAATCGGGCACCTCTATGTGTAATGTTTGGTAGCAAGTTTACAGCAAGCATGTTGTGAACAATAGATTGCCAAAGCATAATTGTTTAGGTTCTACGTAAATGGTGATGGCAAGGATTAGTATAGTGGGGGGACAATGGTGCCGCAGACCCCACGGTGGCTTGGGGGACCCAGCGCCAGTAGGGTCTGTGGGGAGTACCAAGAAAATTAATCTGCTGCTTCATGAACAGGCAGTGTGGAACCAGTGTCAGGGTCAGGCAGTGTGCCACTGCGCTCCCTCTGGGTTCCCTGCCATAGGTGTGCGCTGCCACCACGCCCCCCACCGCTGTCACTCAGTCACATTGAGTCAGACTGTGGCCATGCCCCCAGCCATGTCGTGCCCGCCCAGCCAGCTGAGAGCCAGGGCCGGCACCACCACTAGGCAGGACTAGGCATTTGCCTAGGGCACCGGTCGCTGGAGGGCGGTACTGAGCCGCCGAGGTACCATAGAGAGGTACCAGAAAGCAGGGAGTGGGGAGCAGGTGAGTCTGTGAACCTCCCTCTTCCCTCCCCCATCCTGCCCGTGGCGTGAATCAATGGTGCTCCTCCCATGCCGCCCACTCCCCGCTGGGGGGATTTCAATGCAGCACCACCTGTGCTCCGGAGGGGGGGGGGTAGTATTGGCCGCCGCAGTATCGCCCGCACCCCCCGCCCTGTGCCACAGTATCGTCCGCACCCCCCCCCCCCCCGGGCGGCCGGCACGGGGTTTTTTTGCCTGGGGAAGACGGGGGGCTTGCACCAGCCCTGCTGAGAGCTTTGCATTATGCCACACATCACACCCACGCATGCTCTCTCTCCCTCCCGCTGGCAGCTGCTGGTGAGGGAGGAGGGCTGCGACTGATTCTGCTCCTGCTTCTCCTCCAAGGAGAAAATGACCTGCAGCGGCAGATATGAAGACCAGGCCAGTCCCCAACTTAAAAACGTAAACTAAAATAAGTTTATTTATATTGCTGCACTATCAGACTCGCTAGCCTACAGGTTGAGTAAATCTGACAGTTTGGACAGTGCAGTCAGTCACTACTGCAGTACACCATATATAATTGACCCTAGTACACCCATGCCCCTCTGGTCTCAGCAGTACCCACCCAACCCTTTTGTTTTTACATATGCATGTATCTGGTCTACATTGTGTGCCCCTACTTTATGCTGCAGAGTACTGGGACATCCTACAAATCAGAAAAAAGAATCATGATTCATTGTGGTGTGTGGCGCAATGTGTAAGGGGCATTACGGGGGAGGGGGGGCAGAAATTATTTTGGCAAGGGGGAGCAAATTTTATAGTTACGCCACTGGATTAGTAAAAATAATTACTAATTGCAACCAGTATGATGCTATATCTAAAGAACCCAACAAAGAAAAGCTTCTTTACAATGCAGGTATCTACTTTAGGAAATTACAAATGTATATTGTAACCTACAGAACATTATCAGTATGCAGAACATACTATTCCAATAATCACATACTGCTATACTATTCTCCCAATAGGGCACTGCGGCGAAGCCTTTATTAAAAAACATTAATTTCCCTGGATAGCGTCCAACAACAGTGTGAGTGAGATTATAAAACAGAAGGACAGAGGAATATTTCCTTTACCATAGAACTTGCAATCTATCTGCTTGTTCCAAAACATTTGAATTTAAACATGACATCGACTGCCAGCAAGTGGGATTGGGATGGTTTAATAGTACTGGAAAAAAATGCTCATCTTTCAGATTGTTTATGGATCTGACAAACTAATTTATATTACAACTGCATCTTATTTTGGCTTATATTATGCATTCCACAAATAAAAACTTTTTTTCCAATATACATATATATCTATAAATTTTCAGCCAAGAGAAAAATCCCTGTACAGATTCACCTTCAGTCTGCCTGCAAGGGCACAATTTCCAGACTGATCTCTGAGACTTGGCAGAAAAAGCCCATGTAAATCTAGTAGATGAAGCTTCTGAGATGCATACATTTTTATTTTATAGGGAATTAATGTCACTGGTTTAACCCCTCCAGAGCAGACAGACCTGCTATGCCTCAAACGACTGTCTTGTAACGGAAAGAAAGGTAGAAGGGTTAATATGCTCGTGTTGCTACATACAAATACGGGGAAGAGTAAGGTCCTTCAAAAATGAAGCATATGCAATCTAGATAGGTGGAATAGAGCCAGGCATTGGAAGAATAAAGAAAAGTTGGTTCTATGAAGGAACGTACTGACTTAGCAAATGCTGCATTAGGAGAAGACTTAAGTATCCAGAGGAACAATGACATGACCAATAGGAAAACAAACGATGGTACAGTACATTCTCATGTAACAGAGTTACACACATTCTGTTCATTCAACTCACATGTGCCAGTGACGGGGATCTGAGTGCAAGACTAGATCAAGGTAATCAAAGGAAAGGAAATACTCTCATCTGTGGTCTTAGTAATGATGGATCCCATCAGAAGAAATAAAGGACATCCAGTCCGAAATGCATTAAGTGTGGTGTATGTTTACTATGTTATTTACCTGTGCCTGGCTGGACATCCAGCCCCATACCCCTCCTGGACTTAGAGGACTTCTAATACTGGTACCTGGAGTCTCCACATTACAACAGAGTCTGGGATCATTTTGGATGGTGTGGTAGCAGTCTTGCCAAAGGACATGTGACTATATGCTTGTTATTATCTGTCATTGTGAGTTTCCTTGTATATATTAAAAATTAATTTTTGCTTGAATACTGCGCAATGATTTTTCTTTGTTGATATACCCCTGATTATATCAATCCCAAATATTTGGGAAAGGGGTTATCATTTACGTAATTTTAGGTGCATTACCTGACATTGAACATCATTGGAAAATCACTTCATTGAAAGTTATGTATTATTTTAATTTATTAATATCTATATAAACATGCAAGGGTAGCGCTGTGTGGCTTCACAAACCCTATACCTATATGTTGCCTGAATGATTCTGGATTCACTTCTTCTGGGTAGAGTACAGCTGTGTGACATCATGTTTAAACTACAGAATATGTTCTGAGGGGGTGACCCCTTGATGCTTCCTGGGAAAAAAATTAAGGTTCTGCCAGAAAGAGACATCCATCTTCTAGACCAGGGATAGGAAAGCCTTGGCACCCAGCTGGTGTTGAACTACACATCCCTGCATGCCCACGCAAATGTTGCAAATAAGGTTTTATCGGCCGATACAATGCGATTTTTTACCTGTTCATAACCCCACTATCCACTGTGTATGGAGTTGATATTATATAGTGTGGCGAGCGCAGCGAACCCCGCAAGGGGCTGCGGATTACTGCGCTCACCACACTATATTAAATCAACTCCAAGCATAGTGGATAGTGGGGTTATGAGCAGGTAAAAAATTGCATTGGATCGGCCGCCCATCCGATATATCGGCCGCCGTGAAACTTAACAAGTATCAAATAATAATAGTGAAGAGTGAGTATTGAGAGCAGGTGCAGTAGGCAGAAGTATTGCCTCGGGTGCCGAGAATCCTTTAACACAAACATATAATCACCAGCCGGTGATAACAGATGGGGAGGATCTCACCCAACCACTAGTGAGGTTCCGATCGAAATGCCAGATAGGAAATCGGAAGTATTGGTGGTCAGCGGGTCAAGCAGGTCCTCCCGGATAAGCGGTTCTGTTCTCCAGCCAGGGGTACAGTTTGCTCAATGCATTTCAGACCTTCTGGTCCTTCATCAGGAGCATGTTCCTTCATCAATGCATATTCCTTCATCAGAACCGCTTATCCAGGAGGACCTGCTTGACCTGCTGACCACCAATACTTCCGATTTCCTATCTGGCATTTCGATCGGAACCACACTAGTGGTTGGGTGAGATCCTCCCCATCTGTTATCACCGGCTGGTGATTATATGCTTGTGTTTACCCTACCTTTGTGATTGCATTTTATTAATAAATTGTACCCCCCCCCCCTCCCTTTATACAAAGGTGCTGCACGATGTCTTTTCTTTTTTTAGAAGGTATCTAAAGGGTAAAAAAGTGGATCATACAGTTCCCTGGAAATATCAGGACTTTTCCCAGATTGTGGAGACTGCTGTTTAAAAATTCACCTATTTCTAGTCTAAGTGTGATTACCTACACTCTCAATGCCTGAGCGCACGGGACACTGAGAACTATTCTTTTCTGTCATTATCTCACATGCTGTACATTTTCATTTTCGCCACTGTGGGGGCATGGCCAACATCTCTGAGAGTCCCTAGGCATGCCTCCAGCTCCTACGTCTCTGGGGATAGACGCTGTGCATCTATTTCACAGCATCTATTCACAGCTGTGCCGGGCAGGGGGGACTCCCAACTGCCCCCTCCCCCCTGACGGCCCTGAGCAGAACCATCCCCTTACACACATATATATATATATAAGTGGAAGTGTTGGGCCCTAGATTTCTCTCTACATGCCTTCTTACACATGTACACTTACTTATGCTTATGTATTTGTAATCAATCATCTACTGTGCCATAATCATCTGTCGTGGGCCTGTCCTGTAATCACACAGTCACAGTTTCTCCCATAAAAATAAAATAAAAAAAAAGACACTAGAGACTGTTCAGAGAGAACATTGGCAGTTTTGAGATTTTGAGGATAGTGTTATGGCTTGCTAGCATATGGTAAGCATGCAAATGATAATCTGTAGAGGGCTATTTGCCATATAAACAAGGGTTGCAACGTCTCCCAGTGGCGACTAGTGCTACATACAAAAGCTATTTTAGTGGAAAGAAGATTATATTTTTATCTTTAGCTGTAATACTGCTGGAAGCCTGCATTTATAGTGTTTGCTACTTCTCTACTGAGAGCTAAAAACTAACCATCAAACCAAGAAATGTTTTACAGTCATGGGCATATCTATAATGGGTGCAGAGCATGCAGGGGATGGCTGGCAACTTTTAACCTGGGGGGGGGGGGGCAAATGTCCCTTCCATAGCCATCTCTCATTACCCCATACTGTAGATAGCTCTTTATTTCAGTCAGTTCCTTTAATATTACACTGACCCCCTCACAACTTTCACTGTCCCCCTCCCTCACAGCTAGGGATGCGCATTTTTGTCAATCCTGGGATTTGAGACTGAAAAATGCTCAATCCCAGGATTGGCCTCACTAAAAAAAAAAAAAATTACGTTCAGGATCAGCAGCGTAACTTGAACTATGTAGGCCCCAGATCAAAGTCTTCAACGACCCCCCCTCCCCCCTTTCATTGGCACGAGGGGTAAAAAAACCCCAACACACTGGATCCCACATAAAATCCCAGTGTTTTATGGGAATCTCCCCCCAAAAACACCGAGCGTTCCCCTGGATATGCGGGCGGGCCGATGCCTGCCGGGGACGGGCAGCTGACGTCACAGGATATCAGCCGCTTGCCCCATCTTTGCCCTAGCACTCGGAAATAACAATTAGTTCAGAATGTCTTATTTGTGAAGGCAGGAGAAATTTGATGGTCGGCAACCATTAAAATGTTTTCTCCTGCTAGGGGAGGCATGCGAGAGGGATGTGTTCGCGGACACATCCCCTCCCATGGTACCAAGTGGATTTGGCAGCAGGGGTGCGGGGAAGGGGATGCAGTTAAAATCCCGGCGGTCGGGATCCCGGCGTTCAGAATCCCGACGCCGGAATCCCGACGGCCGAAATCCCGACCACCGAAATCCTGACACTTTCTCCCTCCGTGGGTGTCCACGACACCCCTGGAGAATAAATTAGCATGCCGAGCGTAGCGATGCACCGGGCCCGCTGCGTGGCGAGCGCAGCGAGCCCGCAAGGGGGGCGATCCACGTCCCCCCTTGTCGGGATTTCGGCGGTCGGGATTCCAGCATCGGGATTTTGAACACCGGGATCCCGACCGCCGGGATTTCATACTGAATCCCGGGGAAGTGGCTACATGGCATCTCAGGCGCTCGGGAAGCAGCAATGTTCGCTGCTTACAGAGCCAACCTGAATTAAGGCCAATATCTGTGCATCTACCATGTCACGGTGGACCTCAACATGTGGTTCGCGACATAACTAATACTAATACATGAAATCATTTTATGAATGACTATCCTACACACAGATATCTGCAGGCATCCATCCCGTGACCTGGCATCCAGGCTCCCGGCGCCCATCGATGGAAGAGGTGAGGGGAGCTACGCGAGGAAACCAGCGATAGCCACGCCCCCCCCCGCCTCAGCTCGCAGGCTCATCCCCAGGAGAGTGATCGCAGAAGAGGGGGCCTCTGCCCTCAGGAGACACCAGCAGTGGCTCCCTTTCCTGCAGACACTGTGGCGTGGAACTTAGCCCAGGGAGGGCCCAACTCCAGCCCCAGGCCTCACTGACTCTGCCCAGGCCTCAGCGTCTCTCTCTTCCCTACAGGTAGATTTGTGATGGTGCCACAATGGCTGCCTATTAACAGTGCACTCAGCCAAATGTATCCCGTGTCTTCTATGTGATAACTGTCCTGTCTCTGCTACAACTGTGCTGTCTCTGCTCACACGGTTACCCACCTGGCTGCTGCAACGACCAGTGGTGCCGCTGACGGCTGCCTAGGCGCTGTACAGCTCGGTGGGTATGTGTTCTTTGTGTGATAATCTGTACTGTCCCTGCTTATACTGTCACCTACCTGGCAGCTTCAGCGACCAGTGGCGCCGCTGATGGCTGCCTAGGTGCTGTGCAGCTCGGCGGGTATGTGTTCCCGTGTGAAAACTGTACTGACCCTGCCTAGATTGTTACCCACCTGGCTACTGCATCGACTAGTGGTGCCGCTGATGGCTGCCTAGGCGCTGCGCAGCTTGGTGGGCATGTGCCCTACACATGTAATGTCTTAATGTAATGTATGTGATGTCCCCCCCCCTTCATTCCTGCTTGATGCTGCACTGTAAACCACAAAAAATTCCTAGTGTGCGCAAGCACACATGGCCAATAAAGTTGATTCTATTCTATTCTACAATAGTACCCATTTCTATATGTAGCAGTGCAGGAACCCAATGCTGCAAATACTTCCTCTCCTAGCCCTGGCACTATGAATTATTTGACGTAGAGAAATGGAGGATGGTGGTGCAGGTGAAAAGACACAGCTCTGCCTTGTAACAACTGAAAAATGTGACCGAATAGAGAGAGTTTCTTATGACCAGAACCTGCTGTTTCCAGCAACCCCTTCCTAGCATATAACTAACATGACTAGAAATTCTTATTTCACTAAAAACTGTGTTCCTACCTCATATTCTTTTTTTAGCTATATGGGATGAGAGTGCTATTTTCCATGCAGATATAAGTGTAAGAATTTAACAGGAATTTGGGACGTTTACTTACCCTGGCAGTAAAACCTGCTCTGACCGAGTACAAAGAGTTCCTGGCAGAATTAATGTGCCCTCTAAGGTGTCCCAGCCACGAAACCAAGTTTTCTTTATATACACCATGTGTGCCTACGAAAGCTTCGCTCTCAATACAGTATCTCATCATCAGCCCAAGCATGATTTAGGGGCAGATGTTTTAAGCCTTGTGAAGTGACAAAGTGTATGGTGATGAGACAGCAGCCAATCAGCTCCTAATCTCATTATCTATTGATGGCACGACTGTCACCTCTAGCTCCTAAGTACGCTGTCTTGGCGTAATCCTTGACTCCTTCAAACCACACATTCAGCACCTCTCACAAACCTGCCATCTCAAAAATATTTCCAGAATTAGACAATTTCTCACTCAGGATGCCACTAAGACTATTATCCACTCACTGATCATATCCAGGCTGGACTACTGCAATTCCCTATAGATTGTAACTTTGCGAGCAGGGCCCTTTTATCATTTGACTGTCTGTAAATACCCTATTTGTTGTATCACGGTCTTCTTTTGAAAAGCGCAACGGAATATGCTGCGCTATATAAGAAACTGTTAATAAATAAAATAAATAAATCTCCTCCTAACTGGTATCCCTGACAAATGCCTGTCTCCATTCCAATCTATCCTCAATGCTGCAGCCCGGCTCATCTTCCTTACCAAACGCACTACCTCCACCTCCTCTCTTCTACAAGCCCTTCACTGGCTTCCCTTCCCTTTCAGAATTCAATTCAAACTTCTCACACTCGCTTACAAAGCTGTCACCCACTCCTCTCCCATTTACATCTCTGACCTTACATCCCTTTACACTCCCACTCGTCCCCTTCGCTCGACTAACACTCGTCGGCTCTCCTGCCGACTTATTACCTCCTCCCACTCCTACCTCCAAGATTTTTCACGTGCTGCTCCCTTACTCTGGAATTCTCTACCTCTCCCTCTCAGATTCTCCACTTCTATCCAGAACTTCAAATGGGCTCTTAGACCCACTTCACCAAACCTTGCAAACTGTCCTCCTAACCTTATGTTCCTCGCCCTATCTACCCCTCCGGTGTCACCCCTGTCTGTCTGCCCTCCCTCTTTAGAATGTAAGCTCACACGAGGAGGGACCTCTTGCCTCATGTGCTTATCCTTTCCTACTTCAGTAGTCTTCGACTGCACCAAAGCATGCTGTTTGCTGCCACCTTGATACTTATGTTGCAGCAATCGGCTGATGTTCCTATAATCATTTACTCTGTATTTGTCCTGTATTGTCTTCAACTGTAAGTTACTTTTTTCCAGTTTGATTAGGTGTACTCTGTAACTGGGCGCTGCGGAACCCTTGTGGCGCCATATAAATAAAGGATAATAATATAATTGTCAAGTTACTGACTGGGTTTGAAAAATTACAGATAGGAGCTGTTTGGCTGGTGCGTTATCACCTTACAGCTTATCACTTCTCCCCTGTTTATAAGGGGCAGATGTATTACATTTGCCCCTTATACATTACAGCAGGGCTGGGCAACACCGGCCCTCCAGATGTTGATGAACTACACATCCCAGCATGCCTTGCATCAGTTTCAGCATGGCCACATAGCAAAACTAATGCAAAGCATCCTGGGATGTGTAGTTCATCAACATCTGGAGGGCCGGTGTTGCCCAGCCCTGCATTACAGGATGGTGCCCTAATATTTATTTACTAGTTAAAAGCCTGTCAAAATGACAGCTTCTGTACTTTCACTTTGAGCTGTGACAGTTTTTGCTTTCACTTCCACAAACTCTCCACCCCACCCCTAGTGTCTATCTACTTCTACCTCCAATCTATGTCTTTACAGCTCCCTCTCTCTATATTCAGCAAGTTCGACAGATCAGCATCACTGCAAAATAGCTTGCACTTTCTTTTAGCACACAAAGGAGTCATTTATAGTGGTCACTGGCGGTACTTCACCTCATAGAGATGAGAATTAGTTATCCTTTTATTTACTGTATGTAGACAGTCACATGTGTGTAGAGACAGTGGCGTAACTATTAATTAAGCTCCCCCCCGCCAGCTTGTACCGCGCTCCCCGTCCGTCGGCTTGTAACTATTAATTAATAGAGGAGCTAATTAGCAGGAGCGGGGAGAGCAGGGAGAGCCGCCCGGGACCTCAGACTGATGCTGAGATTATACAGTAATAATACAGGCGGCGGCATTAAGTGGAGGCAGCGGGTAACAATAGCCCCGCAGCCCCTCCGGCGCCCTCACTTACTAAGCGCTTCCCCGCCACCGCGGGGGGCTGCGGGGCTATAGTTACACCACTGTGTAGAGATATATAAATAACCAGGGCTTAAAGTGGTCCTGCAGAGGATTTGGAACGCCTTTCCCCTAACACCGACTCCCCGCCCGTACACACACACACACACACACACACACACACACACACACATTAAGGAGAGCCTAGACCAGTGCCAGAGAATGTGTGCCCTACCTTCCATAAAGGAATAATGGTACCACAAGGAAAGGGTGTGGTCACACAATAGTAATGCCAATTAAAATGAAAACACACAGTAGCGCAATCATATACTGTACAGTACACATTACACAGCATGTAGTGCCCATGATTCATAATAACTTTATTGCCCCTTATACACATAATGACCATAGTTGTGCCAATTATATACATCTGTCTGTCACACCAGCAGCTCACTGTCCATGTCCCTTAGCAGCTCCATGCCCTGTGTCCCTGAAGCAACTTCCCCACCTCTGAATCCCTCCAGCCCCCTCTTATGCTGCATTCAGACCGCAAAACTGGCTTTGACCAGGTATTTTAAAACGTTTCTTAAAACGGGTCTGCCAGCTAAAACCCCTTTCACACCGCATATCTTTAAACGGTATTTCAGTGCAGTTTTTGTCCTTAAACGGTATTTTAATGCAGTTTTTGTTCCTTCACAACACTGAACCCGTTTTAACCCATAGAAAACAGTGGATGAAAAAAAAAACCGGGTCTGAAACGGGTAGGACCATGCTTTATTACCGTGTATTACCGTTTAGAAATACCAGTTCAATAGAACCAGTAAATTCACTCTGCACCTTTCAGACTGCACAAATTACCATTCTAAAACAGTAAAAAAAATGGCAAAATAACGGGTAAATAGTGCGGTCTCAAATGGGAATTATCTGTCTTCAGCAAGCACATAGCCTGCTCCTCTTATTGACTCTTGTTCAATTCAGCAGTGGTGATGGCATGACATCACATACGCAATGCCAGAAGAACAAGCCGCTGGGACAGGCTTTTCTGTTGGAATTACTGTTCAGGACTGTGGTAGAGGTGGAACTCAGTTCCCCCTACCATTAGAGGTGGTGGAACTCAGTTCCACCCTGTTCCCCTTCAGTTTAACCCCTGTAAATACCTGATATACAGATGAATCAGCTCTCAATGAAACTGCTCCTGGTGAAAGAATCGCCACGTGCCAGCTGCCTCCTTCCAACAGAAGGGGACACGCGCGTGTACGAGATGCTCGTGCGCCCCGTTCTGTCGGAGCGCTCCACCGGCTCCCCGCCGCCCCCACTCCCTGAAGCGGAGTGTGTACCCAGCCTTAGTCATTGGCTTCAGATCATGGCCCAGTTGAGCATACAATCTGCTGTATATTTCCTAACACATGGAGATATATATATATATATATGTATATATATATATACACACACACACACAAGCCGGTAGATTTACTAAAGCTTCTAAAACAGACAAATGGTGGTGTTGCCCATAGCAACCAATCAGATTCTATAAAAAAAATTGGATGCTATAGAGAAATGATAGAAAGAACATGATTGGTTGATATGAACAACACTGACACTTTATACTTTTTTTAGATGTTTAGTACAGCGGTTCTCAGACTGTGGGTCCTGACCCCAAAGTGGCTCCCGGCCGTCTCAGCATGGGGTCGCGACTCCATGTTGCGGACCATCAAGCTGATGACTTTTCTAATCTTAGCCAGTGATTCAATGGGAGAAATGTAATAGGATGAGAGATTCAGAAAGTGAGATATTTGGTAAGAAATCTCCAGTTTTTTTAAAGTGGCAATGATTTACAATGCAAAATCAAACTGGTTTTGCAGTGTAAATGATTGCCGCTTTAAAAAAACTGGAGATTTCTTACCAAATATCTCACTTTCTGAATCTCTCATCCTATTACATTTCACCCAATGAGTCTGAAAGATCTGTTGAATTGTCTGTTATTTTAGACTCCTCCCATCATTTTGTGCCTCCACAATGCTGCCATGTATGTGCTGTCTGCTGACTACACATGTGATGTGATGAGCTTCTGCAGTAACTTGCTGGGGTCCTGTTATTATTTTTATTGTCTGATGGGGTCCCAGAGCAAAATAGTTTGAGGACCCCTGTTCTAGTAAATCTACCGCTTGTGTACTTTTGACTGTGCTAGTAAACTCTTGTAAACATGGGTAGAAAATAAAAATTCCACACAGATAATACTGGTCGGGAACGAATGACCTCAGCTCTGTGCCTGTGACACCTTTATACTAATCACAACCCCACCTGGCTGCCCCAATCATATAAAGAATTATAAAAGCTATTGATCTTTGCAGCAAAAAGATTACTGATTTATGAATATAAAGTATATGCAAATTTAAATGCAAATATAGCAAGCAATATATACAACTATAGCACGCATCTTGATGAAACCAGTTACACACAGGGTCTGGGCTCCCTGCTCCTAGCACTGCAGGCTGTACTTTCTGATTGGGGTCACACTGTGGGGTTATTCCGGTAAAGCCTCTTCATTGTTTCCCCCTTCCCCCTGGCTGTGCTGTGATTCCCAAAGAATGCTTTAATCCCCATCCATCCCTGTCAGCTGTTTCTAGGCACTGGCTCAATAGGTTCCCAAAAATCCCTTTCTATATACAACCCCCCCCCCCCCCCTTAACCTCTTGTCATGTTTCATTTTAACTGCTTAACTGCTGAGATGTGGCTTACAATGACTATGCCCGGAGATCAAAGGGTAATCTTAAGAAGATCATGAACTGAACTTTAACCCTCATGGTCCTTTTCGGTATTGAATATTAACTATCTATATTGTGGGTTTTTATTTTGCTTTCTAAGAAAATATCAATTGCACAGGTGTAATACTGAAGGTTGACCCAAGGTCAATGAAATACAATCTCCCAGTCTATTCTGTGTGCTGAGCCCAGGGCCAGTTCGATTTTCGTATTATACACACAGCGATTTGCTGACTTGAATAGAGATCATTATACTAGTGCTAAAATATAGGTGTTTGAAATCTGAATTTCCCATTTAAGGACTAATGTAAAACTGAGTAAATAAAAACCAAATTATTGGAACACAAAAAGTATTGTCATGGATTAATTTTTCTCATAAAGCAACACACAGTTCCCCCCACCTGTTATCTCCCTCTTGGTTACATTAGACGACGCACTGCTATATTGGCGGAACCTTGAGTTATTTTGCAATTCAGGAGAGGGTCATGAATAAATAAGATCTATGCTGAATTTCTCATAATGCACTCGCTGCCGACAACTTCAGGGAAGTCTACAGAGGACAATATTTGTTTTTTTTTTGTTTTAAGACGGAGACAGAAATTATATCGGAGTTAATCAGAGTCAGTGGGGAGCTGGGTGCTAATGTGAGTTTATTTGCAAATGGAAAATGCTGATTTAAAAGCACCCACTCTGCTCCACAGGAATTAATGTGCAAACATATTCCCAGAATCTGCCATTACACAAGCTTGTATTAACACCAGATGTAATGCACAAATATGTATTACAGGTGACTAATCAAATTCCCATTTTGCAGAAGTATGGTAATTTCTTAAATCCACAGTTGCACTGAACAAAATGACTAATTTGCAGCCAGTGCTTTACAACGTGCTATGAGCATCCTGTCTGTATAAAGATCTGCAGCATAATTTCAGGTTACAAACACACGGGAGTCAATTTCATTCATTGTTCCAGCATTATTAATGTTATAGTGAATGAAAACTGGCCTGGAAATGGAAACTATTGTTTCCAATGAACCCATACAGTACACATCTGCAATGTTACTACGGCAATAATGTGTTCTTCTGAAGGCTAAAACTTTCGTTTTGAAGAAGTCTAGATAACATTTTATAATCCATCAAACACTAGTGAAACCGTAATTGACAACTACAACTGAAACACATTTGCATTTGACATGATTGGGGAAATGTAGTAGTGTCTGAGATTGCCGAGGTAGCAAGGTATGCAAGATCATCAGAATTCCGCCGGTAAGTAGGAAGGGTTAGGATTAAGACCTAGGGAGATCATTTGGGTTAGGCCGGGAGGATGCGAGAGACAAGGGTAAGGCCGCGTTGAAGGAGAGGGGGGAGGGGGGGGGGGGTCAGGCTTTCTCAATTTTTACAAAAATACATCAGATTTGTACTTAATGGGGTATATACAATTAAACAACGGGGATCGCAGAAAGCAAACGATCCTCGCCACTTAATCGACGCGCCGGCTGCTCACCATATTTAATGCAGCAGGGAAATCCCCAAACAGTGAGGATCATGGCTAATGCATTTAGCTGCAAGTCTCGCTGTTTCAGCGGCCGCATGCACAGTTTCCACCTCGCTATCTGAAAACGGAGTGAGGGGGAAACAGCGTAGGGGGGGCAGTTGAATACTGATCATACGAGCTGTGACAGCGAGCAGGCAGCGATGATCCTAATCATATTAGAGGAGTCTATCACATTTGTAACAGATTCCACCTGAGAAACGGATATTGTGCACGAATAGTGTCAGATTCCTACGAGAATGGGTACACACTATGCAATCACTCAGCAGATCAAATAAACTCTCCAATCCTTTGAGGGCTTATCCGATCTTTATGACCCGCACACACACACACACACTGAGCTAGATATAGGTCAGTGTGTATGTTCTTCTATGGGGTCAGGAGGTCAGCAGCTTTATATTTCAAACTGCACATAAGATGCAACATCCCCATATGACCATTGCAGGAGTGTTTGACAGTTATTATAGCATCCATCTCTCCTGTGCCACCTGTGAGAGTGACTACCTGACTATTTCCCCATATACTGCTCAGCACTCTATCTACTTTCCATACAGGAACGGTATACGCCAAACCTGGTCTCGTATTATTCTATATGTCCCATATACTGTATTTGTTGTTTTGTAATTGTTTATTTTAAAATGTTATATGTCATTATTTATGTTTAGAATACCATTCTTTATTATTCATTATACAGTATTGTATTATTCAGTGAAACCGAGCGCCGCCACAACCTTCTTCTTTTTCGTGTTTTAAGATGTAACACTCCTGAATACAGAACTATACATCATACCTCCCAACTGTCCCGATTTTCGGGTCCTGTCCTGCTGTTCCACCCGCGGCAGGCATTGTCCCGCTGCGGGGGGTGGCAGTTGGGAGACCCCCAATCTAATAGAATAGACGCTGTGCGCACGCGCACAGCGTCTATTCTCGTATGAAAATGAGGCAGCGGCTAATTAGCATAAGCCGCACCCTCATTTGCATACACCTCGCCCCCTTTTCAGGCGCTCGCGCGGCTTAGCCGCGTGAGTATCCCTATTTCCTCATCAGAGAAGTTGGGAGGTATGATACATACATAAGCAGACCAGATCAGCTCAATAGCTGCATGCTGGATCTTAATTGCCAGGCAATAGCGGCACACAGGGCCACAAATCAGTGTGGCCCCTACACACGGAGCGATGTAGGGACATTTTCTATGCGACCTAGTAAGATCGCTTAGAAAACAGTCTGTGGCCCTTATTGTGGCAGCCTTGCAAGTCCACCAAGGGCCACCCGCACGGCCGCCCGACGACCCCAAACCCCCACAGGTATGTGAATGGATGATTTGCATAATCATCCATTTGCAGCCTTGGGTGCGGGCGAGAAATTATTCGATGGTCGGCGACTATTGAATTATTTCATCTGCGCTCGCAAATTTGAGATACGTCAGACCCTCAGACCTGTGGGCGCCCTGTGCAAGGACAGGGTGGGCAGCTGACATCCACTGACAGGACAGTAGATTAGGGGTCCAGGACAGTAGATTCAGGGACCATGGATGGGATCCACCAAAATACTGCTGTGTACACACGGTGAGATTTGACATTAGATTTTGACTATATAGTGAAAAATCACAAGCAGATCGCACAGGTTTTTTACCTTTCCATCCTGATGCGCGCTCCCGTGACAGCACAAATCGAAACCCAGATAGACAGAGCAGCAATGACTATATAGTGCAAATCTAATGCAGATTGTATGAATTGTATGTTAAAAGTACAGAGTTAGCAAAGATTGCATAGCACTCAAATCTTAAGTCGAATAGCAAGGGAATCTCACCGTGTGTACACACCTTACCAGGTATGTGAACCTGGTTTTTGGTGGACAAATGGTATAAGATGTATAAAATAAGATATAAAGCCAACTAACCATAGATAACATGCTAAAAACTATATGCTTTACTTTCAGGGACAAATGTTTGAAGAAGTACAGAATCTTTGCAGGGGCTAGCGATTCTTTCGCCAGCCGCCACCCGTCGCCAGGAGGTTCGTGTGCACGAGATGCTTGCGCGCCCCGTGGCAACGGAGATCCCCACCGCCATCGCCATCCTCCATCGCCGTCCCCATCCCTGAAGTGGAGACGGGCAGGGTCCCGCTGCCCAACCGCCGAGAGACTGGGACGGGCGTGTGCGTGAGACGCATGCGCGTCCCAGTCTGATGGGAGTCCCTATCCGCCAGCTCTCACCAGCGGGGGCGGTCTGGCGAGAGCTGAGCAAAGAAGAGAGGAGCTCCATCTGTATGTGGTGTCAGATGTGCATGGGCTTCAATACAATAGGTCAGAGCACTGATCTTGTTGGTGAATTGTGAATACTGCACCCGTGTGGCAGCTGCATGACCAACTCTCCCCCATACAGTTGTTTGGGCAGAGTTGTGACATGATTTGTTCCAAGTGAAATGATATCTGTGGAAATAGGAAGAAAAGACAAATGGACATACCCAGTGTAAGGACTGTATGTTCCCGCATGTGCTTTTCCTATGGGATTTAGGTTACACTACAAGAACGCAAAGGATTATGAACTTTTAAAATAAAGAGAGGATGAAATGTGTTGAGGCAGCTGGTTTGGTTTAGTTATTAAAAGGCTTCAGTTTACTTTTCCCGAAGCAACTGTGTCTCACACTCTAACTGGTACTGTAGGTTTAGAAAACCATGAGGATCAAGGGCGGGAGAGTGCAGGGAATTTTATAAAGGGCAGGTGCAGCATGTGTGGTGCAAAGGATAGTCCAGGCTTACTTTACTATGGATTCAAAAGTACTGAAACCGAAACCTTTGTGTTCCAGTCTCTTGGCATCTGATACAAAATAACTGATATCACCACACGGTATGTGGAGGATAAGTCAACAGTGTCCAGATAGACTGTCAATAGGTTGACACCAAAAGGTCGACAAGCAGTGGCGTAGCTAAGTTTTGGGCGCCCCCCCGCCGTTCGGGGGGGGGGGGGTGCCCCCCCCCCGCTGCCGCCACCCCGCCAAGCACCCCCTCCCCCCTCCCCCCGCCGCCCCACCGCTCATGCAAACCCCCCCCCCCCATCCCCCCCAGCCTTACCTATCGCGCTGGTCACGGCGGCTCCGTTCTTCTGCTGAGGACCACCACATACAGCAGACAGTTTCAGAGAACAGTGTGCTATATGGGGGCGGCCATTTTGTGGTGGTCCTCAGCAGAAGAACAGAGCCGCCAGGACCAGCGAGATAGGTAAATCTGCGGGGGATTGGGGGGGGGGGTGGGGTGTGTAACTATAGCACCGCAGCCCCGGGCGCCCCCACGGTGCTATAGTTACGCCGCTGTCGACAAGCACAATGTCGACATTGACAAAATGGCCGGTACATATGAATATATTGTATATTAAAAATGTTATTGCTATAATATTTTATGTATTTCTTTGATTGTTTTTTTTATATATAAAATTATACATTTATTAATAAATCAATTTAGACTGAGTTAATTAATTTCTATTCCTAGAGATTTCTTTGGCCCATAAAGGGGTCCGCCCACTACATAAAGTGTTGGTAAAATAACATTGATTTGGTCGACATTAGGTGCACAGCCACTAACACCCGCAATCCCTACACCCCTGGGTTTCCAGGGGCCCAAAAAGGGGTCCGCCCACTACACAATGTGGGTCAGGGATGCAAGATATGGCAGAGTTTCATAATATAAGGGGTTAGCGGATATGGATTTTAAGAGAAGAAAAACTGTGGTCAGATCCGGGAGCTGACCACCGAGAGGTGTATGCTGGTCAGCGGCATTTTTTAACTATGGGCTGCAGGACTGCAGCCCCCCCCAGGTAAAATCCGCCACTGACCGGCATACACCTCTCGGTGGTTGGTTCCTGGATCTGACCACAGTACATTACACTACACAGTAGTGCTCCTTAGACACACTGCACCAACTAGAGTCCCTTAGACACACTGCACATTACACATTGTGCAACACATCATAATTGCCCATTACACATTGTGCCACACACTGTGATGCCCGATACACATTATGCCACACACAGTGTTTCCCATGACACATTATGCCACATAAGTGCTGCTTACCTTCATGCTCTTGTCAGGGGATTACATGCTTATTGCCACAGCGGAGTTAAATGCTCGTTGCCACAGGGAGGTTAAATGCTCGTTGCCAAGAGGGAGTGAAATGCTTGTTGCCAAGTGAAATTACATGATCATTGCCAAGGGGAATGAAATGCTTGTTGCTAAAGGGGAGTGAAATGCTCGTTGCCAAGGGGAAGTGAAATGCTGTCGCTCACTGTAACAGGATAGCCACAAGCCGGGCACAATTGAAAACAGTGACAGCCTGGCAGAGAGCGTCGGGCTGCCCGGCTGTACTCAGAGTGACTCAGAGCAGGTCCACGGCTATTTTGAAATCTCCTACTGGCTTGTGAGCCATTTGGAGCTTGCGGTCTGGGAGCCAATCAGGATTGGCAGCTGCTTGGCAACGAGCATGTAATACCGGCTGACGGCTGTACTGTTACAGTGAACGGCAGCTGAGTAATCAGGGTGCTGACAGCAATGAAGAATACACTGTACTCAACGTAACGATAGGGCCAGCCCTGGTGAATCTGCACTGGCTTCAATGTGACCGGCAGTGACTTCCTATTGGAAGTCCGACCTGCCAGTCACCCAAGGCAGTCCCATTGGGAGGTGTTTTCTCCCTCCGGGATACCACTATGGGCTTCTTTGGCTGCAGCCCATAGAATCTGGGGTTGCGCAAGCAAAGTATCAAGGCCAATACTGCGCATGCGCCGGTCCCGGTACCTGTCATCTGCAGTGTACTGGTGCTGGGACTGTCATTAAGCTTCTATGGGCACGATACTGCACATGCGCTGGTCCCGTGACCGTGGCGAGGAGTGTACATACATGCACACATATTTACATACACTTTTGTTTTTTTAAATGGGCAGAGATCGGCCTTGGAATATAACTCATACTGTCCTTGGCATGCCTTTTGTACTTTATATTACACCTTTACAAATGAAAACCACTAACAAACCAGAAGTATTAAATGATAACGTCCTAAAAAAGAAAGTCATGACTGACAAATACAAAAAAGTGACTGTATTCCTTATTTGCTCAACCCTTTTCCTCGTATTCAAATCATCACATTCAAACATTGTCATATAACATAAATATTCCGCAATAAAATATGCAGTCCACTAGTAATTTATTCAAAGTTGTCTGTAGAAATATTCTCCGTGTCTGCTGGAATCTATAGAGACAGTCTGTTGGAAAAGATCCGTTAAAACAGTTAGGGGTCAGGTTGAGGATTAGGAAGATTTAGTGGTCAAATAACAGACACACTCTCTTATATACACACTGTGTAAGTGTAATCCTTATATGGACAGTGAATGAGCTGAGATCTACAGCCCTGTCTGCATGTACTGGAACACTGACCCAATGTAAATAAATACACAAGAATCTTAGATCTGCTCAGAGATGAAAGACCTCAGATCAACTCCCCCCCCCCCCCCCCCCCACACACACACACCCTGCTATGCTAGAATTTACAGTAACTTCCCTTACTGTGCCTCCAACAGCTAATCCTGCACTCACACAGAATCCTGCTTTACCACAGTGTTATGTTCTTTTTTCTTTAATAACCTTTCATAGTCTCCAGCGATTTTGTCTTTCATGCCGTAGACCTGGAGGTGCTGAGCTGAATTTTTATAAAGTAGTTACAGTTTACGCTGGATTATTAAGTAAATGGTGCATGTACTGGTCAGCTGAAATACAAGCACAGTCATTCAGGGAAACCCTTCGCTCAGTAGGCAAACATGATGACTGCAAGTAATGTAACAAATGAAGGGAGGTGGTGGCAAACAAAATATATGGTAGAAACCCGTTGCTCAAGTAAGCACAAAAAGGGTGCCAAGAAATGTTAAACTTTGATATGTACTGTAAGATTGATCAAATATAGGAAAAGTCAGTAGTAGGAAGCAGTGGTGGTCTGGGTTGGGGGGCAGGATGCCATGTGACCCCCGGGCTGCTTTATTGATTAGAGCCATGGGCCGCCTTATATATTATAAAAAGCCCCTGGTGGTCCAGTGTATTGACTCTCCGAGTCTGAATGTCGGCGGCGACTGCTAGGGTTGCCAGTGCCGGACTAGTCTATAGAAACATACAGAGGGTGGGGCTGTGGGCAGGATGTAGAAGGGTAGGGGCCAGACACCAGGAAGCAGCCTATGCTGATCTATGGATGGCCATTGTTACCATTGCCATTGATGGTTGCCATCGATGGCAATTCTGCAACTGGCCATCGATAGTGCTAAACTATGCAATGGATGATCATCGATATTTTTAAATATCGATGGTTATCCATTGTTTTTGATTGATTGGCCTTTGGGCCAATCAAAACACGGTGGGCGGGGCTTCGCGGGGCGGGGGTTGGAGCTATGCTCCGTGTCCCGGGACTTTGAAAAAAAAAGAGCAAAACATTGTTTTGCTATTCCATTGATGGAGGGAAAGCATCTGGTTCTCCCCAATCGATGGCAAAAGTATTCGTCATCGGCCATTAACCATCAATGATTTCAAATCATTGATGGTTGATGGCCATCCTTATGCTGATCACACCCTACTTCCGGCCTGTGAGTTCCACCTACTTCCCGCTAGTGCTACAGCCTTGGTATCCGCCATCAAGATCGGGTAATAGCATCTGTACAGGGGGAGCAGCCTGTGGTGTGCTGGTATTATACAGGGGGACAGTGGCGGATTCAGGGGGGGGGGGGGGCACCCGGGCACGTGCCCCCCCTGTCATTTATTTTGTAGATGAGGACCAGAGCTTTTCAACAAGCCCAGCCCCATGTCTCTAGCCCCCCGGGAACCAGAGATATCGCCTGGTAAAGCTGTAACATTTTTTCCCCATAGGATAATATGGGACCCGTCAATTCCGACCCCCACCCGGTTCCGACGGCTGCCAGTTCCCCCCCTGGCATCACAGGAGCTTGTGGTTGATGTCATTCAATTTCAAATCGCTAGGCCTTCAATATGATACCAGGATGGTTTATATCGGTCAATTGTTTCCAGAGATATAGCGTGTAAATCGATTTTTTTTATTTTTTAAATGTAATTTCATGGCTGTTCATGTTCTTTGAGGGCAGATTACTCTGGAACCAAACGTTCCAGTTTCACTGGACCAAAATCATTCAAAGCCCACTCAAAAGTTCTTCAATATGATACTTGTCTCATGTAAATGGGTCAGTTAGTCCCGAAGATATAGCCGGTTAAATGAGATAATTGGTTAAAGGGGGGGAGGGGTGGTTTTCTCTCCCCCTCACACCAGAAAATGCAGGGACTAGGCAAGTGTAAAAGGGGCCAACCTGGGAATGCATTTTCTGGTGTGAAATGGGTATTCTTTCAAATAGCTGGGACCTGCAGTGCTCGGAATACAGCCAGGCTCTGCCATTGTCAGTGGCTATCACTTCTGCCTGGCGGCGGCTGTCCCCCATTTACCATGAGCATGTATTCCCCATTGGAAATGAGCATGTAATCCCACATGGCAACGAGCATGGAACCTCTGGCAATGAGCATGGAACCCTTGGCAATGAGCATGTAGATAAGCAGCACTTACTGTATGTAGCATAATTTTTAATAGGCATTATGGTGTTTGGCATAATACATAATGGACATCATGCCGTGTAACTTATCGTGCAATGGACATTATGGTGTAAATGTTTAATGCGCGCCTTTGGTGGACAATGTCCCTGTTTATGAAGCGTATTGTGAATTTTGTCTTAATCCGTGTGGCATTATGTGAATTTTGTCTCAATCCGTGTGGCATGATGTGAATTTTGGCTCAATCCGTGTGGCATGATGTGAATTTTGTCTCAATCCGTGTGGCATGATGTGAATTTTGGCTCAATCCGTGTGGTATTATGTGAATTTTGGCTCAATCCATTTGGCATTATGTGAATTTTGGCTCAATCCATTTGGCATTATGTGAATTTTGGCTCAATCCGTGTGTTATGTGAATTTTGGCTCAATCCGTGTGGCATTATGTGAATTTTGACACAATCCATGTGGCATTATGTGAATTTTGACACAATCCATGTGGCATTGTTTGAATTTTGGCTCATTCCATTTGGCATCATGTGTAAGGGGCAAGTATAATGGGGTCTAGTATTTTGTTGCATAATGTGTAGAAGTTGTATATGGTGTTGTACACTACACTCAAGGACATGCCCCCTGTTAAGTGGCCACACACCCTTTTCCAGAGCGCGCCTTCGGCGCGCGCACAACTACATCCTTCACTTTTGTCACCATGGTGGGCCTGCGTACTTTAAATGCCAGGGCCTATTTTTAATCCCATTGCCACCCTCTTTCTGCCGCTCTCTTAGCATGTACACTGGCACCACTAACACCGCCCCTCCCCCACCGAAACCCTCTTTTATCATGGTGCCCCCCCTGTAATTTTATCCTGGATCCGCCCCTGCAGGGGGAGCAGCCTGTGATGTCCTGTTATTATTATACAGGGGGGAGCAGCCTGTGGTGTTCTGTTATTATACAGGGGGAACAGCCTATGGTGTCCTGGTATTATTATTCTCCAGTATAGATTTATTTTATTTATTTATTAACAGTTTCTTTATATACTCCAGTTGGTATAATCAGCTCCAGGCCTAATCTTTTTATTATTAACACATATTTTTTTACAAAAAAAACCCCCTCCATAAACGATGCGCAATCACTTATGGGCCAGTGCTCTGGACATGCCCCCAGGCTAAAATTTTCCAGCCAGCCCCTGGTAGGAAGTATCATTTTACTCTGCAAGTACAGATTTGGGAGGAATTAAATTATCTGTGGTACTTTACCAGGGGCTAATTGGCCCTACACACAGAGCAATATTCAGGCACACATTGATTTAAATGCGCAGCTCCGTGGGTTTCTGATTAATAACCTGCACGTAGGTTATTAATCGGTCGAGGGCCAGTGTTCCCAATGGAGAAGATAAGCATTATTAGCACACGGCTCACTGTAGTGTATTTTTTTTTTGTAAATTCATCCAGATTGCATTTCTTATTATACAGTAAGTATGGCAAATGCAATCTGGTTACTAAAAAATGCGAATTAAAAGGTATGGAACAGCTATTCACGAAAACTGTTCCAAATCCCATTTTATATACATACAGACAGGGCTGTCTCAACAGCAGAGAAGGCCCCCGGGTAAAACAATTCAGTGGGTCCCCCACCCCACACAGTGTATGCTGCTAGGACTTGTAGTTTCTATAGCTGCAGTACATACAGTATAACCCCGCCCCCCATGTCCTCACAGATGGCGCAGATCTTGATTTCTGCCACCCCTAGGCACCAGGACAGGCCTATAGCCGCCACCTCCAGTTCTAACAAATAGCGGTGCAGGTGGCCAAGCTCCAGCACCGGGTAACAGCAGCTGGCCGGGCCTGTGGAAGGTGATGAGACTGCTGCTGGGTCAGTGCATGCTGGAAGTCCGCCCCCAGTCCACAGAGCCTGGCCTCCTCTGCTGCCGGGTATGGGGCCTGCCGGATCCCCACCGTGTACATGGCCAGGTGCTCGCACAGCAGCAGCGTGCCCGGGCCGCCCTCCTCCCACAGCTCCCGCACACAGCGCTGTTGGGCCCGCACAGCTCCTCCCACGGCAGGTGGCCAGAAGCTGGGGGGGGGGGAGGAGACCTGAGCGCTCCCCTTGTGGATGAAAAGGGGAGACACCATGGAGCGCAGCCAGGGAGCGACAATCTCCCCCCGCACCCCAGTTTCAGCCCACGCACTGACACCCCTGGCCCCGCTGCAACTCCGATACTCCCTGGCAGGTAACTAACCTGTCAAGGAGTTGTGTTGGTCATGGGCCCTTGGAATCCTGGGGCCATTGGGCAACTACCCATTGAGCCCAATGGAAAAGACAGCTGTGCATACAGGTGATGCTAAAATAATGTGAAATGGGTGTGAAAACGCAATTCTTCACATTGTATCAGTAAACAAAAGTTAATAAATCCCAGGTGTATGATCCCTACACAATGAATAATAAGCAGTATAAAAAATGGTGTACATTCTACCCAGGATTAATACCCCTCACACTTACTGCGCATTCAGCAATTTAGAAAATAACAGGGTAAAATTAATAATAGCAATACAGGAATAAAGCGTTTGAAAATCAAGTAGCTACAAATACACACGAAGATCCAGAACACCACAAGACCCTGTTCAATTCCATTTCAATAGCTCGGCTCCTATATGCATTCCTACATCCTGTATTCTTCCGTTGCATTTTTAAGAGTCATAAGGAAAAGGTAAACAGGAGGGGAAGAGATTAGAAGACAATGTGCCATTCCGCTCATTAATACAATCACATCAGCTCTGACAATGGGATATTTATCACCATGCCATTGGAGAGAGCTTCTCGCTCTGTGATGCGCATCTGTCTAATGATTCGAGGGGACCGCTTAATGAGCAGCGTCTGTCCTCTGCCGGTGATGCTTCAATGCCTGTACACTCCTTCCCTCTTTGGGAAAGAAGTGATCATCTGTCCACGTTAACTGTAGGCAGGCTAAGCTGCGCACCGTATGACCAAATCTTGGTTGGAAACTCAGGAGTAGGTAAGGAATTCAGAATATGACCTCAAAGAACAGAAGGTGGAAGCTGTAACACAGGCGTTAGCAAGCACAATAATCCATATTTGGGTCTTCTAGGCTTTGCGCTAGCCCCAGGATATGTATTGTTAAACAGACGCTGAAACTATCATCATTTCAAAATCAATATATTGCTTGAATCACAATGTAAAGTGTCACTATTATCAAAAATAACTGCCTCTCCTGTTGTTATAAGAACTCGCAGTGTGAAACGTGTAATTGTAAAAGGAACTTCGGTACTTGTGAGTTATCCGGGCGTCCGATTTTGAAATCGGGTCGGATCGGGACATCGCATCGCATCGCATGCGACCATCGGATGCGATGCGATGCGATGCGATGACCCGATTTTTCCATAGGAATCAATGTTAAAATGGACTGAGTCCATTTTAACATGGAATTCAATGGGAAAAAGGGTCCTTTTCATACCCCTACTATCCAAGTGGGCATGGAGTTGGATATAAACCTGTGGCGAGCGTAGCGAGCCACCGAGCCCGAAGCGTGGCGAGCGTAGCGAGCCCCGCGAGGGGACACGGAGTACCGTCCCCTCGCGGGGCTCGCTTCGCTCGCCACGCTTCGGGCTCGGTGGCTCGCTACGCTCGCCACAGGTTTATATCCAACTCCATGCCCACTTGGATAGTAGGGGTATGAAAAGGACCCCTTTTTCCATAGGAATCATTTTAACATTGATTCCTATGGAAAAATCGGGTCATCGCATCCGATGGTCGCATGCGATGCGATGCGATGCGATATCGCATCGCATCGCATCTGATTGTATGCCTTAACTTAAGGCATACAATCAAAAAATCGGACGCCCGGATAACTCACAAGTACCGGAACTTCTATTAACCCATGTGTAGGCAAGTCATATTCATTCCGAATGCCTATGATATTTCAATCACACATGTTGGGCCTGATGCACAGATGTTCAGATTGCAAATTGGGGCTAATTCAACAAGCCGCACAGTTTCTGCACACGCGTGCACACTCCAGTGTGCACAGTGTCGGAACTTACGAGTGGTTGGCCCAGGTGCAAAACTACATTTTTGGGCCCTCCTCTTCCACTCCAAACCAAGTTCACAATATGCCACATAGCAGTGGGTGGCAGAAGTGGGCCCCTTAGTCTTCAGGGGCCCCGGTGCAATGCACCTGCTGCACCAATGGTAGTTCCGCCTCTGAGTGTGCATGTACAATCCCTGAGATGTGGCGGCAGTTTAGGTAGCGATGGGAGGGGGGGTGCTTCGAGGATATGATGGGGATGGCAATGGGCAAGGGCGAACCATTGCAGGGGTGACTGACGACGTGGCATTTTCAAGGGGAGGATGACCGGACATTTTTTGGGGGAGGGAGTTGCAACGGCTGTGTGACGTCCCATGCAGCTGCTGTGACCCCAAACGTGGCTGGCCAGGGGACAGCTGGTAATGTGCAAGCGCTTCAATGTACAGTAATGTGGGCACAATGCGGGGAAGGACCTGGAGTGCGAGGTGGCCTTGCCCTCTGCTGGGTGGGCCCCAACATCTTGCCACAGAGAGTTGTAATTTTGAGAAACTACAACTCATCCTGAATCATGCCCATTATATGCAGTTGCGGTATAATATTATGCTAATGCTGCAGGCGACGTGCTGTGTACATATTTAGCTGCCTCATGCTGCACTCTGATTCGCTGCTGTATCCAAAGACGCACATTATGTGTGTGAACATCGGACATCTGCAAAACCATTAGGTTACTAAGGATTACCTGCATTATCAGACTGCCGAAGCAAGTGAAACTGCATCCAAGGACTCAGCCACTGGCTTCTGCACGCCAAAAATTGGGGCCAACATGCCCATGCTTTCTGTAATGTAAGCCTTTGCCACCCCCAAACGGCCAACCACGCTGAGGGTTTTTTGTCACATAAACAGTTATTTACACAGAATCTCAGCACACTTGATGGGAAGTAGTTAACAACAGATCTAGATATATCCTCTTTCAAGGGCAGCATGAGCTTCCAACCAAGCAGAGTAATTTGCGGACCCTCAAGGGAACATGTGGTGAGGATATGACAGACATACGGGAAGATGCAAAGTAACTATGTAACGGGTATAACTTGCCTCAGAGAGGTTCCATCACTTGCCTCATTAGCAGACCCGGCTGAGAGGGTGAGTGGGTGAGTGGGTGAGGGGACTTTTAACCCATGTACTCTGTTCATGATACCCACATGAGGTTACCACAGACACAATATTATAAATCTGCAGATTTTCACTTCCTCCGCATTAAACTTAATAAGATTAGTACTATGACTAATGGAAACACCAAGTCACAGAGTTACTGAGGCCAACAAGTTTCTTCCATCTAATATAATTTGTTTGTGTGCAATATACAGTATGTGAAACAAAGGAAAATACAGCTGTTAATTCCTAGAGTCTGTTGCGCAGCCATTTATTTATTCCAATCTGTTTGGGCCGGCATAAGGAACAGGCGGTAGTGATGTATAAAGGACATGCTCCAGCTCTGTACACACTCAGCAAATTAACTCTTGTTGGCTGGGACAGCAACTGAGAGTTTCCTTTATTACAGCCACTCAAAGGGCAGGGAACTTTCATTGTGAGCACAGTGATGTCATCATGGGTGGTGAGAAAGGACATTTACTATATTGTAGGTGCCAAACAATCTTTGGTAAGCACTGAGACGGGTGTATTCTTACTGCTGGCATAATTGACCATGGGGAAATGTATAATTCACCAACGCACATTCAATGCAGGATAGATGTATTCCAAAACAAATAGACAAATGTCATTTCCCCAACACACAAAATGGTATATTCTGGTCTTGCACTCTTACATACAGGAGGTTATTCTATTCTAGTTCATTCGGTCCTCCGTGCCCAGGCGCATGTCTGTGCGTGCGCCCACGGCACCCTACATGGCGAGCGGGGGGGGGGGGGGGGGCAGAGAAGGGGTGCTAGTATGATCTGATTTCTGGGACCGTCCCGGCCATTCTGGGAGGGTAGGCAACCCTAATTGAAAGCCAAGTTGATCCTTTTTGGTTAAAATATTTTTACAATATTTAGTTATTTGTCAGGTGTTTTCTGATACAAGGCACAAGATGAAAAGCAATTGGGCCATATTGCCAGCAATTATGGGGATTTCTTTTTTTTTTAAACTGAAATGCATATAATAATATAATAACAACAGAAAACAAGACAGTTGGGTGTATGCACATTTTCTGTAAGGTATGATGGCACTTACTGAATAGAAAGTGACATAAACACAGAATATGATACTGAAGGGGGAAAACCGGCTGATCTAAACTGGGAGATGATCAAGTGCTTTGCTTTATTGTGAACCTTGTAGTCTTGGCACCCACTCTCGTGTCACAACTATTCTTGGACAGCAAAGGACAGAAACCAGCCAACCCTCCATTCAAACAGATTGTTTTATTTAACAGTGGCATAGTGGTTAGCATCGCTCTCACAGTGAAGGGGTCATCGGTTCAATTCCCACCAGGGCTCTATATGTGTGGAGGTGGTTGGCGTGGGTGTTCCAGTTTCCTCCTATGCCCCAAAGGCATGCTGGTACATGAATTGTCTTCTAACTACATTAACCCTAGCATGTTAGATTGAAATTATATATTGTATGCTCCACCTGGGTTGATGTGAATAATTAAATATTCTCACAAAACCCCATAGCAATATTTAGGCGTTAGACATGTAATTAACTGTCAATTGAAAAAAAAAAAAATGTCAATGTACACAGTCCAGCATCCAGAGACACCAGAGTAAAGCTGAAGACTATCCAAAGAGTTAATAGCACATGTAGATCTCATTTCTGTCAAGGGCACAGCTAGAATTCAACCAAGCAAAGTAATCTGTGTCCCTGCAGGGGAACATATGGTGAAGATGTGATAGACACAGAAGATGATGCGGAATAATCTGAAGAATTATGCTCCCCAGCCTCTCATACTCTAAGAATGTCCCACATCTTGTACCTGATATCTCGCTCATTTCATTCACATACATAATAATGGGCCAAACTTAAAATTGTTCACAGTAAAGCCTCATTTCTATTTATGATATATCATTTATCCAGACGATTCTGTAATATATTGCACATAACTGTTAAACTCCTTCCCTGCCAGAGGGGACAGCTACTCATCACTCTGTAATCCTCCATTTGTTGTATGCGCCTTAACTTTTATCCGTGTTATGCATTTCAAACAGAGGGGATCTTAGAGGCCTCATAACCTTGTACCACGGAACCGATTCATTTCTGCAAACTGAAAAATCTTACCCAGCCCCAAATGTACAAATTTACTTTTTTCACCCAGACGAAGGTCGACTTTGTATCTCGCAGGCATTAGTGTATAGCAACATAACATCCTATTTTATACATTAAAGGAAGATAGTTATATGCATTGCCAAAAATCCAGGAAAAACTGGTGTGCAGAGAAGACGATGGCTTCAGAAGTATGCAAAGTTATTTAACTAGTTAAAGACAAAAGGACGTGTGCTGTTTGGGTGACTGGGCAGACAATGCTCTTACCATGTAAGGCATACTTGCCTACTTTTGAAAACTAGTTTCAGGGAGATTATAGTTGGTAATAGAATTCTGCACAGCGTCCCAGTGAAGGGGTGTGTCGTGCTCCACCCAAAGGTCGGGTCTAGTTCCATATATGGAGAGATTGTGAAAAAAAGATTGTGTACGGGGCACCTAGAAGAGTGGGTGTGTACTGCTACATCTGAGAAGAATCTTTTATTATGACGTATATCCAAATGTAGATGAGCCCAAAAGCAGTTAGTAAGAGCTACTATACTTGCTAAAGTGCTGGGAAATGGCGCTGATGATTCAATAAAAATGTATCTATCTCGCATTCCTTTTTTCCAAAAAAATGTAACAGTGTAATATGGGCTAGGTGGCACAATGCAGGAGGGTAGGCACAGGGCCGTTTCTAGAGGCGGACAAGCCGTGCAGCAGCCCGGGGCGCCGCACGGCTTGTCCGCCTCTGTTAACAGCTAGGGCGCCCGGCAGCTCACCCCAATGCTGCTGCCGCCGCCTCAATTCCTCCCCCTCTCCCCGGCCGCCTCGACAAGATCAGGCGCTCACTCACTGATTTCCCAGGGGAGGGGAGCGGAGCGCGATCTTGCGTCTCTCCTTCCCCTCGCTCACTGGGGCCTGGCTGTCAGCCAATCAGAGAGCGCTCGCGGGCCGGCAGCCAATCAGGAGCCAGCCCGCGAGGCATGAATGGCTGGCGGCTCAGGGACAAGGGAAAGGAGAGACGCGCAATGCGTCCCATGGAGAGAAGAAGCAGCATCAGCAGCACCTCCACCAACACCAGGCAGCAGCGGGGGACTGGAGATGGAGACCCAGGGCCACAGTAATTTGTGGCACTTTGGGGGCATATCTGTGGCACTGTGGGGGCATATGTATGGCACTGTAGGGGCATATCTGTGGCACTGTAGGGGCATATGTAGGGCACTGTGAAGACATATCTGTGGCACTGTGGGGGCATATTTGGCATTGTGGGGGTATATCTGTAGCACTGTGGGGGCATATCTGGCACTGTAGGGGCATATGTGTGGCACTGTGAAGACATATCTGTGGCACTGTGGGGGCATATTTGGCATTGTGGGGGTATATCTGTAGCACTGTGGGGGCATATCTGTGGCACTATGGGGGAATATCTGGCACTGTAGGGGCATATGTGTGGCACTGTGAAGGCATATCTGTGGCACTGTGGGGGCATATTTGGCATTGTGGGGGCATATATGTGTCACTGTGGGGGCATATATGTTTCACTGTGGGGGCATATATGTGGCACTGTATGGGGCATATGGCAGTGGCAGGGGACTGGAGGGGGAGACCCAGGGCCAGAGACAGTGAGTTGTGCTGCTTGTGGCACTGTGGGGGCATATGTGTGGCACTGTGGAGGCATATGTGTGGCACTGTGGGGGCATATTTGGCATTGTGGGGGCATATCTGTGGCACTATGGGGGCATATCTGGCACTGTAGGGGCATATGTGTGGCACTGTGAAGGCATATCTGTGGCACTGTGGGGGCATATATGTGTCACTGTGGGGGCATATATGTGGCACTGTGGGGGTATATATGTGGCACTGTATGGGGCATATGGCAGTGGCAGGGGACTGGAGGGGGAGACCCAGGGCCAGAGACAGTGAGTTGTGCTGCTTGTGGCACTGTGGGGGCATATGTGTGGCACTGTGGAGGCATATGTGTGGCACTGTGGGGGCATATATGTATGGCACTGTGGGGGCATATTAGTAAATGGCATCAGTTGTACGGCAGCGGCGCCTGGGGCATAATGTGTAATAGGCATTACGGTGTGGGGAGTATTGTGTAATTGCCATCACAGTGTGGTGTGTAATGGGCATCACAGTGTGGGATCTAATGGGCATTATGGTGTGCGACATAATGTGTAATTGTCATCACGGTGTGCGACATAATGTGTAATTGTCATCAGGGTGTGCGGCGTAATATGTAATTGTCATCACAGTGTGCGGCGTAATGTGTAATTGTCATCACAGTGTGTGGCGTAATGTGTAATTGTCATCACAGTGTGCGGCGTAATGTGTAATTGGCATCACTGATAAATAGTGTATAATGATTTAAGTAGCCTGTCATTGTTTGGCCTTGATCTGTGAGGCGTACTAGGTAACTGTGTGGGCCTTTTAATTTTTTTATGTCACTGTGTGGCCTTCAGCCCGCCAACATAAGTGCGGGAGGACAATGACAATTACTGCAGTAACCAATGTCGGGACATGCAGGTTGCAAAAGTGAGATGTAAGGTAATTGTTTTCCTGCTAGACCACGCCCTTATATTAAGCCACACCCCTTTAAAAATAAACCACTCCCCTTATTTCGCCGCAATTTCTTCCGAATTGTTTTTTTTTTTAGGGGGGGGGGGGGGTGTGCATTTTTATTTCTTTGCCCTGGGAGCTAAATTGTCTAGAAACGGCCCTGGGTAGGCAACTATGATGTAAGGTGCTCAGGTATCAATTCTCTGCCTTCGATGATGCACTATGTGTCCCATATATTCACCATTAAATCTGAATAAATTATTGGGGCCAGATTCTCTAAGCTTCAAAAGTGATAAAATGGAGAGTGATAAACAGCCAGCCAATCAGCTCCAACCTGCCATGTCACAGACTGTGTTTGTGTTTGAAAAATGTCAGGTAGGAGCTGATTGATTGTTTATCACTCTCCATTTTATCACTTTTGATGCTTAATCCTAGATCTATTAGCAAGGAAGCATCCACCAATTCTATTCTAGAAAATGACAGCATTAAAATTCCCTGTATTTCCAAAATCTCCCTGTGTTAACAGCCTAATATCAATGCACTTGGGGTCCGATTCAGATCCCTTTGCTCAAGTCCGAATTTGGTCCCTTCCCCGAGGTTTTGGGTCCATGCATGCGTGAATATGAGCATGCGTAAACTCTGGGAATAAACGGTGTATGGGAGTTTCACACGAGCTGAACCATTTGCTCCAGGAAGGGAGTGGGCAGGCGGGGGGAAGCAGCAGGGGAATGCCTAGCATTTTATGGGCGGTCCTGGGAACGCAGGTGTGTCGATGCCTGCGTGGGGCCCTTAAATCAGCGATCTGCGGGCATCTGAAATGTATGGACTTACTGTTCAGAGCAAAGGTTGATGAAATCATTCGATGGTCAGTGACCATCCAAGGGGATGTGTTTGAGTACACACCCCCTCGCATGCTAGTGACGGGATTCGGGCGCCGGGGTGGGCAGGCATTCGGCCAGACGGCGTTTACCTGAACAGGTCTGAATCAGGCCCTTGGTGTATGAGGAACAAGTAGGGAATATTATATTTTAGCATGTTGTGATTCAGTAGAGGGGCCTATACCTGCAGCTCGCATCCCGCAGAGATATTATCATGGACACTAGGTGTATTCCAGCACTTAGAGCGTTACAGCTTGCTTCATCTGTTCCATGCCAAGGACGTGTGACTAATTGCGCCCGGCCGGGTCCTGACCAGTGAGATTTCCAGGCAGTGCAGCCAAAGCTCACACGCTGATGACAGGGTGATTAAATACCATATGTTGCCTGGGGCACAGCCTTGCACACAGTGCGGCAGCGTTTATCCCCGGGTACTACCTAGAAATGTACCACCCCATCATCCGGAAATTTCCTTCTCATTAAGTTATGCGCTGGAGCTCAGAAGGAATCACTGGGATTGTCAGAAGCAGAGACTAGACTCAGATGACAGAGTATCTGATCTCAATGCACATTGCTGGAGGATAACTACTGTGTACACGGAAAAGCAGCCATTCCACAGCCTCCTCTAACCCAGCCACTCATCAGCAAAGACTCAACTAAACAAATATTGGTGAGAAGGGCATCAAGGTATTACTGTGCACCTTCCCCAAATTGTACCACAAGGGATGAAACTGATCAGTGATTCTGAGTGACACACAATGCAGATATTCAGGCAATTGTTGCACAGCGCATGCGGTCCACGGTGTGTGCACACAGAGATGTAGTAATTGAGATGTATGGTCCCTGAAATGTACAGTATTGGTCGTTTCTGGGAACTGGCTACTCAGATGCACTGTATTATGGGAGTGGCACGTATCTGGTTGGGAACCATACAGTACCCCTTACACATCACACCTCAAGTTATTGCCGAGTTGGTAACGTATGAACTTGGGTGGAGGTGCAATGTGAAAGCACAACAGTTTATAACCCGTCAACCAATCTGGCAATTCGGCCCGGGTTATAAGAAGGATTAAACCAGGGTCACACTCTGTATTATGGGCGACCCGGGTTCAGTGTGAAAGTGCCGGACCCAGGTCAGACCTGGGATCGCAATCCCGTGTCAGACTCGGCTTTTGAGATGTGAAAGGGGTACAACAGAGATTTATCACCTAGCATGCATCTGCGGCACGTTTTCAATGGGTGTGTATAGAGATGCAGAAGAAGTAGCATTGTTACCTCTATAGAGACACAAAGTGGACATTGTAGTTCTTGTATATTTATTAGGGGAAGGGTTTTTACTAGCATAAAGCTGCAGGTGTAGTGGTTGCAGCAGCATGCGACTCAAAATCAGTCACTTTCCATATAATGAGCTATTGCTACAGCCAGGGTTGCCCTTCTTTCTCCGATCACTAGCATACCTACAGATGTAGCTCCTCTCAGCCACCACTGGCAATCGCAAGATTTCCAGCGCTGACTCATGCTGGCGGAGAGGCGCTGCATCTGATGGGGACACGCGAGCGTCTCACACACACGCGCGCCCCCTGCACTCGGCGGCAGGGAGCGGAAACCCTGCCCAGTAACTACGGGGGGCAGCAGGCTCCATCAAAACGGGGTGCGCAAGCATCTCGTGCGCCCCCTTCTGGCAGATTGCGAGCGGCGGCAGATGGCGATAGAATGACCAGGAGCTGCTCCATCTGTACAGACAGCTTTGTTGGGGTTTCCCTGTAGAACAGCGGAGAGTAAGTACCAATAAAGCACTAAACAAAACTGTGTAATATGCTGTGTGTTAGGCACCAGTCTTCATGTCACTTTTTCTTTAAGCCAGGCATGTCCACACTGTTAGCAAAACTGTGGCAAGGCATGATGGGACTTGTAGTTTCTCAACAGCTGGAGGGCCACAGTTTAGACATGCCCTCTGCAGCTTACTTGATATCCTACATAAACATTTTCCATTCACTGGCCCTTATTCTGATCGGTGCGGATATTCCCGCATTCTTACGGAGCGGTCCGCACGCCACGCTGTTTTGCCGCATGCGGCCATCGTCCGTAGAAACGCCCACGTGTCCTCCGCATTCGGACGGACTGACTCTTTAAGAACAGGGCGTGTTTACGGACGACATACAAAGCATGCGTGTGCGGGAGAAACACTCCGATTCTGCACGGTATTACAGAGTATTACAGAGTATGCTCGGAAATACCGCATCCGAACGGGAGCCAAGCGGTGCTACCGCCCGTAAGCGGAGTATTTACGCCAAACAACCCACTATGAAGTATCTTCTGCAATACATCACATGACCCACTTATATAGGAGGTGCTGGAGTCCATCTGTGTGCAATTATATTTGTTTTGTATTATTATTTATTTTGCTGCATTCCTGCCATCTTGTTTATTGTTTGGATGTATTATTTTATGGTCATTGCATCACAGTGGCATTGACTGTGACATGAATATAAATAAATGTGTTTACTTTACCCAAAATGTGTGGTTTCATGAGTACATGTCGAATACACATGTGTATTGATAGTATTAAGATTCAGTCATGTCCATTGTTAGCAGTTTTTAAGTGTGGGACAAGTACAGCATATGTGGGGGATTACTAAGGTTTCCTTGAAGCAGCAATGGTTTCAATTAAAGCACTGACAAGCGGCCTATTAGTAAGTAATGAGTAAAGGCGTAGATTCTATTGGGTTCAGGTGTTAATGGTTGTAGTCATTAGGCGTACGTTCGCCTACCGCATGAACGAGTGGTGTCCGCAAAGCAATAGTACACTTGTGGACACCGCACATTTCTGCCCTTTTTGATCGCGTGCATTCGGAGTGGTTTCCGAATGTACGCCCCCCAACATAAGTGTACTCCCCCGTGTCCGCCCATGTTTCCGCCCCGTTTTGCCCACTTTGAAACTACGCCCATGTGTCATTCCGCATGACGCCCATAATACGCCCCTATTTCCCGACTGATAGCGGTGAACAGTTTTGGACGGGATTTGGCCGAACTGGTACCGAGTCAAGGCGTGGCACATGCGCGTTGCGTTCTCCACGCATGCGCAGACGCCGTAAATACGCGATCCGTAAGTACGCGGTAAAGTCCGCGTCAATCAGAATAAGGGCCACTGTGTGGTGTTGTTTTAGGATTAGTCAGCATCATTTTTCTTCCGCAACAGCTCTCAATGCCCTACATTATTTGTGTGTTCCATTCCTCTGTTTTGATCTCTACCAAGCATTCAATATATCTGAGTGAGATATTGTGTTACCGTGTCTGTCCCTATGGACCATGTCTTACAGTACCATAGAGAGAAATACATTTGCAAATCCCAGTGTGTCAGTGCTCTTCCTTCTTTTCGACACCTAACCAAAGAACATCAAGATCTAACCTCCATTTAGGTTTAGGTCTGTATAAAGTGTCACTCAGCGCAATATTTTCATTTAGATTTTGTCTGAGTCCCCAGTAAACTTCTAAACACTTTCAATTAAAAAAGTCAACCTCCTCTCCCCCAAAACAGTGTCTTGGTATCTTTTAAGTTTAAAATAAAGAATAGTGCAGTTATCTGTGTGTTAAAAACAGAACAGGTGTTGTGTAGTTCCAGTACATTGACATTCCTACTTAGCAAGCTACAAAGACCACGTTTTGGTTTAAACTTTTCTCATTTCCATAGAATGTAACAAATACTCAGATTACAGATTTCAGAAAAGGAGTCTATTGAAATACAATAAATTAAAAGTTCAACCAATTCTGAAAACAATCCATAATAATTTTTTCAATATACTGTTAAATTCGAAAAAGTCTGCAAGTACTTTCACCATCATAAGTGCCTCTGATAGATGTCGACATAAATACAAGTAGCTTAATTTATAAATAAAATTGCATTAAATGCTGTGGAAACTTGTAATACCAAAGCCATAACAAATTATGCAGAGTTGTACATTTTATAGGGCAATTAGACTCTAACGACCCAAAGAGATTACAATTTATGTCAAGATTCTAAAAACACAAAATCACACAGAAACATTAAAAATGCACTCTACCTTTCTAAACTATATACAGAATACAACTGACTACAGTGGATATATTCCATATGTACCCTACACAAATACAGTATATATATATATATATATATATATATATATATATATATATATATATATATATATATATATATATATATATATATATATGAGACAGAGAGAGAGAGAGAGAGAGAGAGAGAGAGAGAGGTAAGTGTTTCTGAAAGAGCACGCAAAGCCGCAAAGCCAGCTACAAGGGTTTTGCAAATATTGAATCAGTTCAAAGATCAAAGTTTCTTTAAAAAAATAAATAAAAGCACAGCGTGAACAAATAATTCCAGTAGCGTAAAGGCAAAAGCAATGGAATTATTTACAATACTATTTTAGCTTAGACTGGAGGTTATTCCACAAAATTGGCCACCATTTCCCACAATTCTGCCAAACTTCTTGGCATGAGAGACTATTACTGCAACTTGTAGATCTGCAAGAACCAAAACCATAGGATGTACCAGAGACCAGCAGATCTATTTATACACATGCACACATATTCTGCAGAGCTTTACAGAGAATATTGGAACATCCACTGCAGCAGGGGGCTTACAATCTATATTCCCTATTACATGTACATGCGCACACACACATTCATACTAGGGTTAATTTTTTGGGAGCCAATGAACCTATGAGTATATTTTTGGATTGTGGGAGGAAACCGGAGTACCCGGAAGAAACCCACACAAGCACAGGGAGAATATACAAACTCCGCACAGTTAGGGCTATGGTGGGGATTGAACTCATGACCTCAGTGCTGTGAGGCAGTAATGCTAACCATTACACATCCGTACTGTCTAATGCAGAGCGGGGAATAGATGCAGTGTCTATTCAGAGAGACAGAGGGGCATGGCCAGCAGCTTATACAGCGCTAGCCATGCCCGCGTAGTGATGGAAAACGGGGGCTTGGGCTGAATCGCAGCATTCTCTTCAGGCTACCCCGCATGTTGCGAGCAGGGCCCTCCTGCCTTTTAACGGTCTGTAAATACCCCGTTTGTTGTATCACTATCTCCTTTTGTAAAGTGCAAAGGAATATGCTGCGCTATATAAGAAACGATTAATAAATAAATAAATGAGCCTCCTGATTTATAAAGTGGAAATGTTGGGAGGTATGTGATAACTTTGTATATCTATGGCATCTGCAGATTGTAAGCTCATATGGCCAGGGCTAACATTTCTTTCTGTGTCATGTCATGAGAGGAGCGAAGAAAGGGGAGTAAAGGTCTAAAGGTGCCCATACACGCACCGATTCTGCCGTGTGTTTTGTGCTAAATTAGCATCGCATCACATTGCATGCGTTGTACATGCGATGTGCATGCGATGCAATAAAAAGACAATACAAAAAGTATGTGCAGCACGTACTTTTTGTACTGTGCGATGAGATGCCGCTGGAGCGCGTATCTCATAGCACACATCGCATCAGCAGAATCGGTCCGTGTATGGGCACCTTTAGGCCTAGCTGGGTGGTGTAACTACATTCCCAAGATGGTGTGGCTGTGTCAAACCACTTTAGCATGTCACTGCTTTGTATCCCCTCAATGCACAGCACTACCCAATAACAAACTGTAAATAAATAAATAAGTCATTAGTTTAACAGAGGACAATAACAACAACAACAACAACAACAACAACAACAACAACATGATGCAGAAATTCAGTGATAAAAGTAGCCTTGTCATCTGCCCACAGCCATTCATAAATGCATCTCCAACATCAATAGTGCCCAGTGGTTAAATAAACTGACTAAATTATAATAACACTGAGGACTGTGCAGGAGATATCAGTTTGAATATCAGGCTTCACTACTTGTGACTTAAAGTAAATCAATGATTCCTGATCAAAGGCATAAAAGCAGCAGGGCATACTGTACCCACACAAAGGTAGTGTCACCAAGTGGATGCTAGTGTGAAATGATTGTTCCCCCCCCTTTGACACCTTCATTGTCTGGGTATTTTTACAGTAGAACTCACTATATTTTGGCATTTAAATAAGATTTTTTCTTCTTTTTTTGAAGTGAAATAATCTTGTGGGTGTCACAAAAAAAAAAAAAATCAAAAGGTTTTATATAAAATATTTCACCCTGGTTCCAAATTGAACTTTGAAGGTGACGGAGAACCTAGCTGTCTATACACAATACACTGATTGCAATTTAAATATTGTGTTCTAAAATGTGGAAGCTTTAAATCTGGGTTCGGGAATACTACAAATGATATTCCTGAACCCAGATTTAAAGCTTCCACTTCCACCCTTTAATACACAATAGTCTAGAAATGGCCACGGAAATGCTGTATGCAATGCTGCTTTAAGAGAAATACCCGTGTAAGTTGCCTTGTTTAGGTAGTTACAGTACAGTAATAAACTCATGTGGTAAGAACCATCATGGACTGATTATCTGTTTTCTTACTAGTTCTGCAAGTATTTAGATCTTCTTCCACCACACAATTCGTGGCACCACACTGTGGCCATGATATATTTACTTCTAATGCATGGCTGCCGGTGCCACTGCGTTGAACACATGGCGGTAATCTAACAATACCTCTTCACATCTTGTGATCAATCCACTGGCAAAGCAACAGAGTGACAGACTTGCCAGCCATACAGAATGCCAGCCTGGCCGTAGACACTCACAGGTGTACTGGCAGTTGTTCGCGGTGATTTAGGATCATATTGTAAACCATCCTGCAGTAAAACTGGCGTGAAGAGCCATGGACAGGGGCCAAAGTTCTACCTTCAATTTATTAGGACGATTCAGTTTCATAGCCCTGACATATAAAAGCTGACTGTAGATAAAGAGCAAAATACTAGTTTCAAACACATTCTAAAGACCCCAATGCTTCCCTTTTATAGGCATGTCTGAATGATTCTGCTTATTACTCTGTACTCTGTATATCAGGGGAGCTTAGCAACAATGAACAGATTTACCCAAATGCTGGTGAATCACAGCCGAGGACCCTTGCCAATAATCAGAGTATAAATGGTCACAGTTTTATCATCTGACAATGCGACCTGAGCCTAAATATCCAACAGCTTGGACAACAATCTGCAGCAAGGAAACAGCACCTATATGAAGCAGCAATTTTACATCTGTTGGTTGTGTTGTAACCTGCCAGAAATGCATTGATAATAGAGCATAGGCTGTGCCTCTCATACCAACCATGGGTCACATTTGCCACAATGCAAGACATCAGGGCTTTCCAGGGCAAAGGTTGGTCCTGGCCTGATGAGGATTCGTAACATTGATTATCCCTAAACTTGCTCATTTTTAAAAGTGCTCTAATACCTCAGCACATGTCGGCTCAAAAAAACAGTCAAAAACCCCATGTCGACCTTTTGATTGTCAACCTAGACCATGTCGAACTAAAGCCATGGCAACCAAATGCTTGTCGACCATCATGTTGTAGACCAAATGACCGTATCCCGTTCTGCAAGTTAATGCAATTCTTATGAACTACTGTTATGCTCTGGGCATAGAGAGAGTAATAGTTATTGAAATACAAGTAGGTAATGTTACTACTAATTGCAGCATCTCTGCATGACCTGCAGAGGGGTGGATTGTAATAGCGTGATTATTTGCTAATTGTGCCACTCCTATGCAAATTCCAACCAATTGCAGCAATCTACTCTACGGATTGTGGCCTAATGGCAAAGTTAGTCTGGTCAGACTCCCATTACCACCTGCCTGTTTCTCCTCTCCGGGCATCTCCTGAAGAGGAATATATCAAAGTATGAAAGTAAGGGGAGGTTGGTCTCCCACAAAGTGCTAGGAGAAAGTGCGTGGTGTGCAGATACAAAGTTTTACTGGAGACATGCTCTTGAGATGTGCACCTGACTCTTGGCATGACTAGCATTTTATAAACCCATGTATTGGGTCAGTGGCGGTGCTATGTTTTTGAGAGCCTGAATCTTGAACTTCGCAATTAGCAACAATAGTGCAAATCCAACAAGGTCCACATGCCTACCTCTCTTACTCACACTCACCCTTCAATAATCACAGATCACATCACAGCATTACCCCCTTCCCCCTCTTCAATAGACACCACAGACAATGACATCACACACTGCTCAGCGCCACCTTGTCCCATGCTTTGCTACTCCGGGGAATGACACAAAGGGAAGGTCTGCACAGTTTCGGGAATTGTAGTTTTAAACAAAACTAATGTTTCATGCTATTTACAGAGTGCAAATCACAGAATTAGACTACCACTCTCAGCAGCTCCCATGGTACTAATAGCAGACAGGGCTTGGTTGTCATGGTGTTAATGGTTGAGGAGACATGTACAGATGACTGGCAGTCATCTAGGAGTATGGAATCCTGGGTTAGGAAAGTATACTTACACCCCCCCCCCCCACCCCATACCATCTATTTTTGCAGCCTAATCGTAACTGCAGCTTTGATAAAGCTGCAGTTGGCAGTGAAACGCGTCAGGCAGACCTCCGGTTCTTCACTCCAAGTGTGGGATACTGTACCCAGATCGGACTCACCCACTGGTACACTTTGACCCACGGATTCACCAGCTCAAAACACCCTCTTCATCACCCCAGTCCCTCCATTGTGTTTGGTGGCCACGGTCTCTCCTGGAACACTCAGCGGCATAATTCCAGCTTGCCATTTCCAGAAAAGGAGGACATTGCTTCATCCACCGATACCACCCCTCCAAGTTTCTTCTGTCGGGTTTCTGGCGGACACCGCTCACTGCAAAAGTGTTGGGGTATTCCACCCGCCCCCCTCCAATACCATCAGGATCTGCAAGGGGCTACATCTTCAGCGGAAGCCGACCGACAGCACTCTCTAATACCATCATCTACCCGGGTGAGGATTCCAACTACCACCCGTGGTTTCATTACAGATCGTCCACCAAATGGTAATGTGCACTTACCTGTGATCAAATGCCCACTCCCTTCCCTTTTCCATTTATTACATGGTTTACATCCCCTGTCCTACACTGGACTTAATACAGTCACGTTCACCCCAACTTGTGATGTGAAGAATCGGTTCTTATGGTACCTATATTGTTTTTATTGTGAATTTTTGTATTGTACTTTATTATATGTTTTTTTATCTTTAACAAGTAAAAATATTACTACATTGTAATTTGGTGTGTGTCACCTTCATTTTAGCGCTGCTCACACGCTTCGGCGTGATTGGTCCTTGTGTTTTCTTGTGGTGGGGACTGACTATCCCCCCTTTGAGCAGCAGCTAACACCCTGAAAAACACTTCCTGCCAAGCGCCTGTTACTTTCCCTTGGTCTTTGGCCCTGGGAATTTTTTGTGTCTAGTTCCATATATGGAGAGATTGTGAAAAGCGACTGAACGTGGCAGCTAGAAGCGTGGGTGTGTGCTGCTACATCTGAGAGGAATCTTTTTAAATGATTTGTATTCAAATGTAGATGAGCCCCAAAGCAGTTAGAAAGAGCTCCAATACTTGCTAAAGTGCTGGGATTCAATGTAAATGTATCTGTCTCTCATTCCTGTTTTCCCCAAAAATGTAACAGTGTAATGTGGGCTAGGTGACATGAGGGAGATTGCTAGACTAATGAGGGAGAGAGGGAGACTGCTGCTATTTCAGGGAGTCTACTGCAGAAAGCAGGAGGGTAGGCAGCTATGCCCCCACCCACTGCAGCATGACCCTCATCCTCCATGCTAGTGCCTAAATCTAACCTCTGTATCCTGCCACCTAAACCTGACCTCCCCTGCCCCATAGCCTGGCCCTAACCCCCTTTCTTGGTGCCTAAACACCCCTCCCCCCCCCCATATGAGTGTCTCACTCTATGTCCTAAGCTTGGAGATGAGTGCTGTTGCTATAGAAGTCTGATTATCTTCAGATAGTTTTCAAAATGACTACTGTATTTTTCTATTTTTACAGATAATAACATACATGTCTATTGCTATTGAATAAATAGATTTTTTTTTCAATATGGACTGTACTGAGGGCGGGTGAGACACCAGCACCTAGTAAGCATGTGATCTCTATAGCTGCGAGCTGTGGTGAAAGTGATGTTACAGATGGGAGCGAGTGACCTGTATGGTGTTCCGGCCCTACCCAGCATTCAGCATTCCACTAATTGTCGGTCGTTATTTAAGGTAAGCTGTATGTATACTCTGCTTGTCCACCTTGTTCATTCTAGCACCCTCTATCTTTGAAAAAACATGTAATTCCTGTTTCCTGCCTGGGGTTTCGCTGTCTGCTTTGGTGTTTCTCGCACAGGTCTGGTTTGCATATCAGTGCTGATGTACAGACCCCACTGTGCTAGAAGCACTACAGCAGACAGCGACACCCCAGGCAGGGAAGAGGAACTGCATGGGTTTTCAAAGATAGCGGGTGCTAGAATGAACACTAGGCATTCCAACATTACATTATATATTATATAACTGTAGTTGCCATGGTAGTTACTGTACACTCTGTAAAATGTGCATTTCCATATATTATTTAAAGACACAAAGGTGCATTTTTAAATTGTATTGCTGCTTTGTTTATAGGGCCTCGGTATATTGCAATGCTGCTGTAGATCATTCCCTAAACAAGTTGGCCCTAAACTAATTAAAACTCTCTCTCAAACTTGACCAATGCCAGCAGGACTGGGAGTCTTGTATGAAACAACTGTCCAAAACACATCAGTAGCACACGCAGGGGGGGTTCTTAGTACCCAGAAACACCCCCCCCCCAGGAGTCTAAGGACCTTTGTCTGCAAGCTGAGGGTCCCCTCTTTCCATGGGTACAAGAATTTTAAAAATCGGCCCTAGAGAACCGGAGATATCTGACTTCAAAATAGTGGTCCCCATCCAAGTCTGTTAATTGTTATTCCCAGTCAGATATTACAGGTTCTGTCTGACAGAGTTTTTCTGAGGGTATATTCCAAAAGCTGGTACTCTTCCCCTTTGATGGACTTGTCTCTACTGTTCCCAGAACCAGAGATAACAGCCTTCCAGCAGCTGGTTACTGCTCCAGCTCCACACACCTGGTATGTAGTTTTATATACTCGTTGGCGGATTGCTCTACCTACTGAACTCTGATCCCCTAGTCCCCAATACCAGTTGGTAGGTGGGATTGCCTAGTTTTTAATTCCATTAAAATCTAAGAAATCTATTTCCGGGAAATGGAGATATCTACAGTCAGGCAAGCTGTCCTCCCACCAGAAAATTTTGAATAATAAGCCCACTCCACTATACACCCCTCCTCTGCATACCACCCGCGGGACATCAAAGCATCCCCCACCTCTACCGCTGGAGGATTGTTAGGGGCCCCAATACATTGCTATGCCTAGGGGTCTACACTGCTGTTAATATATATATTATTATTATTATTTATATACATTTTGTCTATCTATAATACTTTAACTGACCCGGCATATACTGGGTCACCTAAGTGTCCATCTCCGTGCTTTGCTCCGCCCCTCTGGAAACCCCCTTCTGAAAATCCTGCGTTTGCCCCTGCACATACATCTTAATGTTTCCCAAGCATAACAAGGATGTAGAGAGCCAGACAGTATTGGCAACAGTTTATCTGTCTCACATGTTTGCAATGATCCCACAAACAGACTTTTCTAGTAGACATTATTTATTGGCCAATGTGTTCTTCAACAGTTTACTTCTGGATAAATCAGAGTGCACACAGGTGGCTTTTCACTGGCTCTTCAATCATGTCATGCAACAATTTGTTCATGTCTCAAATATCTGCCAAATATTGCCCACATGAGTTATATGCTGTAGTTTAACACATCCTAATGAAATTGCTAACTAGGCTTCACACCGAGGAATCTCAGACACAAAAAGAGTCACAGTAACACAAAATAAAAGTCTAAACTATACAGTATAAGTTACTATTGTTCTGAATAGGGTGGAAAAGAGTTTTAAAAGGTGGTGAAGGTGATTGGTGGTGGGAAGCATATCCAGTGGGCCTCATTCAGTGGTGGAAGCAGGTCGACGTCCATTGGGTTGACCACTGAATGTCAACATGGGCTGAACACCTGAAATAGGTCGACATGGATGGAAGGTTGACAAGCATTCAGTCGACAGACAGAACTGTTGACATGGGTTTTCAACTATTTTTCAGCCAACAACTACAACCCATACTGAACACGAACAGGAATGTATTAGCACCACAATCGTTGGCCATCCAGTAGGAAGACCACAGGACAACGCACTTGTCTTACCAGTAAAAATATTATTAGAATAAATTGTGCCAACATCCCTGGCAGTAGTATAAGCAGTATGTACAGGAATAACTGCAATTACAAGACATTATAACAATAAGATGGAGAACCGAGAAACATTGGTTATGAACAACTCGCTTGCTAGATTATTCAATGAAAAAAGGTACAACATGATGTGCTGAAGACAGGGCTTGTAAACATGTATGTGCCAGCAATATGGGCAAATACACTACATGCACCTACTTCATGCCTTTAGAATCCATTGCGCTATTACTAATACAAAGAGAAATAGGTCTTCCCACATTCTATCATTTTAAATAAAAAAAGGTGGGAAGGAGCCCCTATGAAACCATTCATCTAACTTTAATATGATTTTCATGCATTGGTTGGCGGCCACAGAGCGCACTAACAGCGGAGAGGTAAGAGCGAGCACTAATGTTTACATGCAGTACCTTCCTAATTATAAATATGGCATGCTGCCAAGTCTGAATCTCCATCACCACAACAACAAAACATATGTAGGTTTTCAGATTCGCAAAACTCCTAACAAGGGGCAATTAAATATTATTAGAATTCACAGTAAACTAACTTAGATTTTGAAATGGCAGTTTCTTTGATGTGATCTTTAAAAGAAGTTTTACTTTGTACATTCTGTACAGTAATCTATATTTATATAGTTGGTGTGTGAGATTCCTTTGCCTGTATATCATTCCATTGTGATATGGAATGCATCAAACAAGTGAAAGCCATAACTCATACGCAAGGATTTACAGTGCTCTCAGTGTGTGTGGAGCATGGAGAAGCATAAATAGACAAGGGAGGTAATGCAGAGTAATATACACTAATGAAAAACACAAAAGCACTGCGTAGTCTGTGGTCTATGCTCAGTCTCTATTCACGGGTGGTTTAAGAACTCCAATTTCTGATTATAAGCTCCAGATTTTTAAGTTGCATTTCATTTATGACATGATATTTACAAATATAGCTTCCAGAAAAGTTTAGTGAATCAGCGCTGAAGTTTCAAATCTACTTTAATTCATGTTGTGTACTGTGAGTGAGCCCTTTACACCACTTGACATAGAAAATGTCAAGTAGCCACCGCTTACGCCAGTTACGTTAGCCGCTTTCAGATAAGCGTCATCGTTCACTCGCCATGCTTCGGGCACGGTGGCTCGCTCCGCTTGCCACCACTTCACTAAAGGTAATAGAAGGTGGAGTGGACACAGGAGGGTGGTGTGGACCCAGGGTGGAGCGCCGTACGCTACGTACGTTCCGAAGCGTAAGCGGTGGCCGCAAAGAGCAGGAAGTACCAGAAAATGTTCTACTCATGCTGATGGACACAGCTGTAGTAACCTTATACCCATTCACTACCTATTGTACACATTAACATTGGGGAGGTGGAACATCAAAATATCCAAGGCAGCTTCATGCCTCTCCAGACAACCCAATGTGTATGTACCCCAAATATAAAACCAAACTGCATAGAAGTAACATTCTGCAGACTGTACTGTATAGCTCTGGCAAAAGTATACGATATTTACCTTTTACATCATACAAGGGGGCAAATGAACTAAACCTTGGGTAATGATAGAGAGAAATAAAGTATTAGCCAATCAGCTCCTAGCTACTGTTACAGGCTGTGATTGAAAAATGACAGGATCTGATTGGCTGCTAGTTTATCTCTCTCCACTTTATCAATCTTTAAAGCTTTCATCCCGAGATGTTCACAATGACCCCCCCTCTCTATTGCAAGGCATTACTTGAGTGAAGAATTAGAGCACATATGTATCCCATAATGAACCCCAGTCTGCATATGGATAGCTGAATACTGTGTCCATGTATAACATTTGTGTCATTGTGCCGCACACATTACATAGGGCATGTGGATTATTTCAAATAACAACAAAATCACTGACTTCATTCTTTCTGAATCCAGCAGACACGTTTAAGACACTGTGTAAATGAACCTTTTAAATGCTGGAAATGCAAAGCTATGGGCAGGATGATTTGTATGTGGGCACACTTAATGACAGAGACAAACAATATTAACCCCTGCAAAGCCAGTGGTCCTTTTTCAATCCATAGTAGCATGAAAGGAAGCTACTACAGTATATAAGGCTTGGGTTTAGTCATGTAAACTTCACCTGTGGCGGACAGAGGGAGCAGATAGATACACACAGTTCCGCTGCTGCCCTCCTGTACTGTGTAGCAATGTGCATACTGTATATAGAGTATGCTCAGAATACCAATGACACGCTGGGCGAGATACTGAGACAAGACACTTGGATACTCAGAGTTTATCTGTACACTGCCCTGTCTGCAAACAGGTGCAGTATATACTGTACTTATACTACAATATAGGAAGGATAGATAGATAGATAGATAACAGAAATGTTACATTGATGTAGTTTACTTCACAGGACATATTTTCACAATCAATTGCAGCAGTGAAAGTGTTACACAGCCTAGAAATTGCCTGAGCCTCCTGAGTAATAACTTAGGCACACACCTGTACCCTTGCTCCATTATTACACTCTATTACAGCCCCTGCCTGATTAGATCAGCCTGTATAAAGATCTCGCCTGCCATTATACCGGTCATGATACATGAAATAGTTTAGACGAACAGATGGAGATGTGCAAGGTGGAATAGCTCTCAATAATCATTACACTGTGAAACCCCCCACACCCACCCTCGTCACTTCCCAGGGTACCAACCTTGAGCCCAGGCTAGACACAGCATCCCCAAAACTGCCATCCATTTCCAGGTCTGCAAGTATTCTCCTGACATTCTTCCTGTTGTAATCCTGAGTGCAGCTCCCAGGAGATGAAGGTGAGTAAGATCTCTGACAAGGGGCTTGCACTTTGGGTATCTGCTGCACCCCCAAATCCCAACCTGCCTCCACTGCAATAAGGTGATGTCGGAAACTGCTGCACATGGAAATGAGGAAATCTGTCAGATTCCTGGGTTCGCTCGGATGCCCAGAACAGATGAGTGAAGTTTGATGCAGAGTCCTGTTCCAAGCCCTAGATCCTGCAGCCGGGGCTATTCAGGAGAAAGTTTATATGCCCTGCTAGCCAGGGTGGGCAATGCATTTGGGGGGTGATCTGGCTCTGCTTGTCCTTGTAGATCTCACACAGCTTCTACAAGGCTCTGTCCTTTCTCTCCACTTGCTTGTTCCTTGCCTGCTTCTAGCTTGCCTGCTGCTCCATGGATGGTGAGCAGGGGAATGCTGCTGCTGGAGCCAAAGGGAGATAGGATAAGGAGGAGGGAGAGAGGGAATGAGACGGGAGGAGGGATGCATAGCGTGCATCAGTGAGTATTGCCACCTAGTGGTCACTCTGTGGTATTGTAGCAAACACGCGTTCCTACAGTATATTATTGGTTCTTGCGCAATGAGAAGGTAAGAGGATGTAGGACCGGGTGAATTTATGTTCACAGCAGCAGGTGAGATTTTGCTATTTAGAAATACAGTACATGAATAACTTACATTATTCATTTGTTAAATTCCTGCTTTAGGTTAGTGACTTAAGTCCTATTGGAGAAAGAGCGCTATATAAATACAATAATTATTATTATTATTATTATTATTAATCATGTTTTAAAACTTTGTTTTTTTGCTGCAGCTAATCCCTAATACTAGCAAAGCAGGGACATGCGCCCTCTCCCCTTAGTATATACCTTCCTTTGAGTCAGCATGCATGTAGCAAGTGAATGCTATTATCAGAAATCTTGGGGCCCTGTACACTGATATTTCTGTGGCCCCCCGCCCACCCACATATTCCCAAACCAACACATTTTGTATAGTGGTGGTACAGAGAGGGCACGCTAACTTTCCCTTACTAATATGGAACCTCCGGATCTGCCGTTATCTGCGGCTTCTACTGCTGGGCGATCAACAACAGAACATCTTTTGAAAATACAGTATCTGCTTTTTGGGATTCACAGAATTTCCCATAAAACTATTCTTGTTGATCGCCCAGCAGTAGAAGCCGCAGATAACAGCGGATCCGGAGCCGCCATAATAGTAAGGGGAAATTAGTGTGAACTCTGAGTCTCTGTACCATCGCAACAAATAAAAAATTAGTTGTAGCATTACAATCTCTTTGATTTATTTCTTTTTATTGGTATTGCTTCAATAATGCTGATTGACTACACTCTGCCTGACTCTCTCTCTGCAGAGATGAGCTCCAGGCAGCTAATTGCCTCCTTCCCTCCTTGACCTCATCACTTTGGTCACCTATACGTTCGAGGTCCGGATCTAGGGGGGCCATTTCTGACTTCAGTTGGGGACTTGTCTTCTCCAACTGTTCTGTCGTGGTCTGCCTCCCTCCCAGGGCCGGCGACAGGGGGGGTCAAGGGGGACAAGTGTGACGGGCCCCAGCGATCTGAAGGGCCCCAGAGCTTCCATGCCCCGGCATGACCACTGCCTGTACTAGCTGGCCTGTCAGTGACCCTCGCGGCCCAGCCGTCTACTGTGCACCTGAAAGCAGGCTCTGGAGCAGTGAAAGGTTCAATGAGGTTAATGCAGAAAAGGGTTGTATGGATTTGGGATTAGGTGGGGCCCCAGAAATATCATTGTACAGGGCCCCAATATTTCTGTTGCTGGCCCTGCTCCCTCCCTCTCTCTCCTGCTGCGGCAAGAAGTCACTAGGTGGGACAGGAGGCAGCCACAGCACAGTGCGGAGCAAATTTCACAATGGGGCCACGCATGCTCAGTAAGGTCCTTGTGCAGACAGGAGACAGCCAACTCAGCCTCCGAGCAATGAGCAGTTGCTGCCTGCTGCACTGTACGCGTGTACGGTAATGGACACTAGTCTCCCGTCCACACACACATTACTCACACAGCAGCCGGAGAGACCCGGCGGCGGCTCGCAGCTGCACACACAGTCGGACAGAGCCAGACAGCACACTCTGTGCACACAGGGCCGGCGCCACCACTAGGCAGCTCTAGGCATTTGCCTAGGGCGCTGGCCACTGGAGGGCAGTAGTCCGGAGCTGGGAACCCCCCTGGATGGGAGGGTTCCCAGCAACCTCGTCAGCTGCTGATGCATCACACCCTCCCCCTGTCACTTCTGACAACCCACCCGCCCAACGCCGCTGTGGAGAGACACGGCACCCGGCAGGTGAGCTGCTTCCCCCCCCCCACCCCCAGCAAACTCGGTGGCAACCACCGCACCGCTCTCGCTCCCCCCCGGAGCGACCGCATACTCCACCCCCCCTCCCGCAGCGGCCGCATCATCCACCCCCCCCTCCCGCAGCGGCCGCATCATCCACACCCCCTCACCTCCCCCCGGTAACAGTTCGCCAGTGGGCGCCGGCACCGGCCCTGTGTGCACACAGACATGGTCGGGGGAAGGGCAGCACGCACAGACTGCACTGTAGACGGCCGCAGGGGTGACATGGCTTACAGATGGGCCCCGGCCGCAGCCGGGCTCTGGGGCCCTTCAGATTGCTGTATCCCATCACACATGTCCCCCTTGACCCCCCCCCCCTGTCACCGGCCCTGGCTATTGTGCCCCATGGTCAGGGCTAGAATAGCCATCTGACACTTCTGGCAAATGCAAGAAGGGCCGATGGCCTTGTGGGCCGATTTTGTGCAGCCAGTTCTGATGTGTGCCATAATGTGTTAGTGTTCCCACTAGGCTGCTAAAACAGCCAACCGCCGTGTAGGCCTGTGTGCTCAAAATGCCAAGGCCGATTTCAGGTCCCAGTCCAGCCCTTCCCATGGTACTACTATAGAGTGCCAGTGAGGGAATATTGAATAAAGTCTTATACCCAGTGCTAGATAAAGCCTTTGGGGGGCCTGGGTCACTTTAGATAGGGGCTGCTCTCCCTCCTGTCATTACTGGCTGCGCACTGCAAAGGAGAATATTACACTGTCACAACACAGAATAAAGGCAGTATAAATGTAAAGACCATAGAGGCGTTATTGTCACTGACAATTTCAAATAAACTAGGAGGCAAGTTCAAATGTAAGGACATGTTATAAAGCAAATGTAGGAACATGTTATAAAGCAAATGTAGGAACATGTTATAAAGCAAATGTAGGAACATTGCACTAAGAGAGTCCAAAGTTTCTGGAAGAGTACATGTAAACTCCACAGGTAAGCATGCTAGCCAGGGCATCTGGATTACCAGAGAGTTGTACCTATATTACAGTATATGTGGTATACAACTGGTCTAGGTACAAACCTGTTGGTATTAAGGGGGAAATATTCTAAAGGAAATTTGTAAAAAATAGGTGTATTTGTATCCAGAAATACACTTATTTTTGACATTTACTATCCTGAAAATACAGCAATTCGTATTCGTATTGATAGCACATCAATACGAATACGAATTGCCGTATTTTCGGGATAGTAAATGTCAAAAATAAGTGTATTTCTGCATACAAATACACCTATTTCTTACAAATTTCCTTTAGTAAATTTCCCCCTAAATGTCTTGCAGGATCTACAATGTACAACAGGCTGAAAATCGGAAAGCTCTAATGGGGAAGTGCCCATAAAGGGCTCAGGGTTAAAGAATCAATGGGTAACTGTAGGGGGGATATATATACACACCACATGAAAATCGTGTGTTTGTCCCTCTGTACCTTGTTCTGTAGGAGTTCTCACAGCATACTTGCCTACCTGACCCTCTCCATGAGGGAGAAAATGCTCTGTTCCTGGACTTCCCTGGTAATGTATGAATGCCATCGCCTGTGGTGAGCTAGTTCATTGATAAGAAAGGCGTTTCACCACAGGTGATGGCAATCATACATTACCAGGGAAGTCCGGGAACAGAACATTTTCTCCCTCATGGAGAGGGTCAGGTAGGCAAATATGCCTCACATAGGGCCAGATGTATCAAGCTTCAAAAGTGATAAAATAGAGAGTGATAAACAGCCAGCCAATCCGCTCCTACCTGCCATGTCACAGGCTGGATTTGAAAAATAACAGATAGGAGCTGATTGGCTGCTTATATATCACTGTCCACTTTATCACTTTTTGAAGCTTGATACATCTGGCCCATACTCAGCCCTGCCTCTGATAAAAACCCTCCCATGACTGGGCTGCTGCTGCTGCTGTCCTCCACGGGCCTGAGAAGCATGTGATGAATTTAATAGGGCCAGTAGGAAAATCTGCTCAACTGCATCAATACATACTTGTGGTAGTGTATTATGCCACCAGATACCCAAAGGCTATACCCCTATGTAATATGAAATCTAACACTATTGCCAGAGAGTTACTAAACCTGTATACCCTCCTGAGAATAACGAAGGAGATCTTAACGGACCAAGGTACCTCTTTTGTTTCTAAATTTATAAAGGATTTATGCCGTTTGTTAAAGGAGACAGGATTGCCACCTTAACTTACCACCCGCAAACTGATGGTCTGGCAGAAAAGTTTCAACAAACCTTCAAACAAATGATAAATAGGGCAGTGTCTCAAGAAAAGCAAGACTAGAATTTGCTCTTACCTTATTTGATGTTTGCGATCAGAGAGGTACCCCAATCCTCTTCAGGGTTTAGTCCCTTTGAACTCCTCTATAGCCCTGTACACAGATGTCGCTCGTTTTGTTTGTGTGGCTTGGCGATAAATCACAAGGAGCGTGCTCCTGCAGCCAGCCCGAAAGCCCTGTACACACGGAGGAGATATATTGCTCAGCCATATATTGCTAGCAATATATGGCTGAGCAATATATTGCTCAGTTTCTCCTTTTCATCAGCGACCAGAGGTAATCAGCTGGTCACAGGAGGTAATCAGCTGGTCGCAGGAGCAAGCTCCTGCGACCAGCGATTAGAATGGGACTGAAAACGGAAGCGCGCACCCGGCGATTTATCGCCGGGGCACACTCCCATCACTGGCAATATGGTCGCCTGCGACCATATTTCCAGCGATTTCAGCCCCCGTGTGTACACAGCTTTAATGGTCACAGCTAAAAATCACTGGTCACTGGTACACAATGCACTTTGCTCCTGCAACCAGTGATTTCTAGTCAAAATTAGGTCAAATAGAATAAAGGTTAAAAAAATTATATTGCAATATGGTCACTAAGCAATACATTGCTAAGCGATATTAAGCCACAATTGCTGAGCAACCAAATTGCACCATGTGCAGGAGCATGATCCTGCAAACAGTGACCATTGCAGGGCTGGTTGCAGGAGCGGGCTCCTGGTGGTCGTCACCCTGTACACACAGGGGTATGGTGGCTCAGAGACCATATCCTCAGCGGTATCAGCTGAAATCACCCTGTGTGTAAGGGGCTTAAGGGAGCCAACCAAGAGTAAGTCTATATCTGTTAAAAAGGTGGGAACAACAACCCTGCCAGGACCCTAACGTTGTTCAGTGTGTGTCCCAAATGTACGGCCATCTAAGGGAGATTGCGCCACTCTTGCACGAACACATGGAAAGGGCTCAACAGCTCTGGAGGGAACTAAGGGCCTAATTCAGACCTGTTTGCTAGGCTGCCTAGTGAACAGGTCAGCGTCACCCCGCCGCCTGCATCCCTCGCTAGCATGCAAGGGGATGTGTCTGAATATACATCCCCTCACATGTGGCCGGAGGAGACAGAAATCATATGATGGTGCCGCCAACTGAATGATTTCTCTCCCCTTTTGTAATAAGTTTTTATGGGGACGCCCATAAAACTCTGGGCATTCCCCTGATGCCACCCCCTGCCCGCCTCCCCCTCCCCTACCTGTGCAGGCACTTTTGCGATACTCACCAACGGCGCTCTCGCATAGGGGGTCTGCACATGGGCAAATACGCGCATGCGTAGACCTCCCACTATCGGATCGGGCCGAATTTGACCCCTTCTGACCAGGCCTGAATTAGGCCCTAAGTATGGCAGGGCCTAAAGACTGCACGTCACTGTTATTTGCCCTGCAGAGCATTATGGTTATGATTACAATGCTATGCCTTTAAATGGAGACGCTCATGGATTGTACAGGTTCTGTAGCTGAATAAATCAGGCTTGAAGTCAATCAGTCACAAAACCTGTTTAATTTAAATCATTAGTCTCCCAGTTTAAAGGGATAGTATGGTTAGCCTAATTATGGGAGATTTACTCCAGTAATAATAACTGGTTGTCTGCCTTTGCTATATAAAACCAAACTGTCTCTACCATATACAGTATTTTTCCCATGATTTCTCTGCCACTTCCATTCCATTATATGTTGTTCTCTGGTACAGTTAAAATCTTCTCCAGACATGCTGGCTTTCCAAACACTGCTGTAGCTGTAACAACAAGTGCACCTCCCTGCTGTGAATAAGAATGGGTCCCTAGAGTCTTTAATTGGCTGTGTCTCCATGCTGTCATGTTCTCCTTCCACATAGATTGCCTGACCCTCCTTTTTCATCCAAAAACAGGATTATTACTAATTAGAAAACTGGCAAGTGTTTATAACCCTCTCCTCTCTGCAGAACATTTCACTATCCAGGATCTGGGCCTAAAATACGGTAACCTGAGGAAATAGGCACATCACTGCATATGTCTGTATATGCAGAATCCAATGTAAACGGATTGATGATATCATACCGCCCAACTGTCCCAATTTTCATGAGGCAGGCCCTTTTTTGGGGGGACTGTCCCGCATCCCAACCAGGGCCAGAAGTGTCCTATGGTGGGGAAGTTGGGAGTCAGTCCCCACTGCCACTTGCTGCTTTGCCTAGCAAAGCAGCGGTGAATAGAAGCTGTGGGCATACACACAGCACCTGTTCCTGAAGAAAGAGTAGGGTGACCAACTGATCCCTTTAATCTGGGACACATGTTAATTACACAGGTTCTGTGGCAGTTTAAAACCAGGTGAAATGGAGTCTTGAGGTGTGGCAGTTTAAAACCAGGTGAAAGCCAGCCACAGAACCTGTGTAATTAATATGTGTCCTGGATTAAAGGGATGAGTTGATCACCCTAAAGGTGCGTACACACAGGGGCGATTTTGTGCAAAATCGCGGGAAATATGGTCACTGAGCGACCATATTGCCCGCAATGGTAGTGTGCACCGGCGATATATCGCCGGGTGCGCGCTCCCGTTTTTGCCCCTGTGGTAATCGCTGGTCGCAGGAACATGCTCCTGCGACCAGCTGATTACCACTGCCGGGCTCCCCCAGCAGTTTCTTTTTCATCAGCGACCATCTCTGGTCGCTGATGTAAAGTAGAAACTGAGCAATATATCTCCCCCGTGTGTACACAGCATAAGAAAAAGGGACAGGGGATGTCACCAGCAGCTCACAAAGGGGCAGATTTATTAAGCTCAGTGAAGTAATAAAGTGTTTGGTTTTATCATCGGCCAATCAGCTCCTAACTGTGAAGTTGCAGGCTTGGTTTGAAAAAAGACAAGTAGGAGCTGATTGGCCAGTGATAAAAACCAGACACTTTATCACTTCACTGAGCCTAATAAATCTACCCCAGAGTACTGGCCATGCCCCATACATCCCAACATGACCCATTCCAGGAGGGAAAAAATGCTTGTCTCCTGGACTTCCTTGCCAGTGGCAATTGCATAGATGGGACTGCACCACTGTTCATAATTCAAATAGGGGAGCCACACCTGCCAGTGATTCCCTGAGAAGTTTGGGGTAGCAGTTGGTGCAGCTCCCTTATCTGAATTATGGACTGTGCTGCAGCCATGCAACTCTGCAACTGCCACTGGCATGCAAGTCCAGGAACAGAGCATCATGTCCCTCCTGGAATGGGTCATGTTGGGAGGTATGATGCCCCCACAGTGGCAAAAAGGAGGGATCTCTAAGTGTGTATTTCCTTCCTATTTATATTACCATTATTAATTTTTTATTTTTTATTGACTCAGCTGTGTTTCAGGAAGGTCTAGGTTAAAATTTACAGGCTGCTGGCAATTCCTCAAAGTCTAGTTCGAGCCACCACAGCCTTGAAAAAATATATATTTAAAATACAGAGACAGAATATCTGTAGCAGAGAATAAGCCAGACTGGAAGGGTCAGTCTCGTGTCTGTTATATCAATACTGGAAGTTCTGCCATGAAGACTGCTTCAGAACAGTGTTATTTTCAGAGCTCAGTACCTTGGGAACAAGAGATTTTCCAATGAGTGAACAGGTGGTTTCATTGTACATGCAGTCATTTTGCCACATGAACAGGAACACGGCTACTAAAATGTTCGCTCATAGCTGACAGACAGCCCCTTTCACAATGTAGCTTATGCTGCATGTTTTATCTAATTTGACCAATTCTGCCCAGGGATTTGCAATGACTGGCCCCCTAACTGCCAGTTTTCACAAGCAGTCTAGTTTTTCAGGTACTGTCCCACTGTCGCAACTGTAAGCCACGGTGTCCCACAGCAGTGGGGGGGGGGGGTTGATGTTGCGGTATTAGGAGTCCCCCTGATACCTGATTTCTGGACTGAATGCATGATTTCAGTGGCTTGTGTGATGCATTGTGTGTGTTTTTCTGCACATCCTGAGGTGTTTTGTTATGATCAGGGCTATTTTTCAGCAGGCTCCAGCAGGAACTGAGGCCCTTATTCTAGTTCACTCTTTCTGACAAAATATTTCTTAGATGGACAAAACCATGTGCACTGCAGGTGAGGCAGGTGTAAAACCCCACCCAAATCTAATTATCTCTGCACAAGTAACACCTGCCTCACCTGCAGTGCACATGGTTTTGTCCATCTACGAAATATTTTGTCAGAAAGAGTGAACTAGAATAAGGGCCTCAGTTCCTGCTGGAGCCTGCTGAAAAATAGCCCTGGTTATGATTATAATCCAAATCGCAGGCCCGCAGTTCCTGAGATCGATCCCATGATCAGCACGCACATATGATCTGTCGAAAGTGGATGCCGATTGTTCGCACATCGTGTGTCCAAATGCACCTAATCCAGGAAACTGGCAGGGAATTTGTGAAACAAATCGGATCGCAGCTTCCCCCCGGCACTTTTAGGTTAGGTGTGCTAGTAATACATTGGGGTAAATGTAACCCCCTCCAGTTAACCAGCGTTAAGTGCAGAAATGCACTTAACGCTGGTTAGTACATCTGCCCCACTGTATGGCCAGCACAAGAGTAAGAGTCTGCCTAGGGAAGCCAATCCCGGGGCATTTTTTTTTAATCCCGGGATTGAAAAATGCTCAATCCCGGGATCCCGGGATTGGCTTTCCTAATAAAAAGACTGCCCCACAATCACTTACATTTTGAGGGGTTGCTGGGTGGGGGGACGGGTCGTCAATGACGCTGGGTGCGTACTGGCTGGGTGGGCGGGTGGATGCGCTGGCTGGCTGGGTAGGCACACTGGCTGGGCGGGCGGGTAGGCACACTGGCTGGGCGGGCAGGTAGGCGCGCTGGCTGGCTGGGCAGGCGCGCTGGCTGGCTGGGTGGGCGCACTGGCTGGCTGGGTGGGCGCACTGGCTGGCCGGGCGGTGCGGCATCACAATGCCGGGCGCGACCTCTTTCTGTGCAGCGTGACCTCTGATCTCACGCTGAGAGGTCACGCTGCGCAGTGCTGCCGCATGCGCAGTCTAATTCCGAAATCCCGGGATTGGAAACTCCAATCCCGGGATTGAAATCCCGGTGTTTTGGGGGCCAAATCCCGGGATCCCGCCGATCCCGGGATTGGCCGCCATAAGTCTGCCTGAATGAGTGCAAAACTGAGGAAAGCACATGTGTCAGAGGACCAGGGCTATTTTTGTGCAGGCTCCAGCAGGAACTGAGGCCCTTATTCTAGTTCACTCTTTCAGACAAAATATTTCTTAGATGGACAAAACCATGTGCACTGCAGGTGAGGCAGGTGTAAAACCCCACCCAAATCTAATTATCTCTGCACAAGTTGACATTGTGCTTGCACCCCTGACACCCACTGTCTGCCCATGTCACCCTTAGCCTCCCCCCTGCCTTATGCTGTCACCCAAGGCTTCCCATTGTTTTCATTTGTCACTCTGGGGCAGATGTATTAAGCTTGGTGAATAGATAAAGTGGAGAAAAGTGGAGATAAAATGAAAGGCGATAATGCACCTACCAATAAACACCCAACTGTCATTTTTCAAACGCAGTTAATTGGCTGGTGCGTTATCTCCTTTCATATCTCCTTTCATTTTATCTCCACTTTATCTCTTCACCAAGCTTAACCCCTTCCCGACATTTGACGTACATGTACGTCATGGTCGGGAAGTACTTCCCGACATTTGACGTACATGTACGTCATGGCTTCTAACTGTCACTGCGTCTATAGACGCGGTGACAGTTAGGAGATGTCTGCTGTCCCTGACAGCAGACATCCCCCCTCGTCGCCCAGGGGGGGCAGGGGTGCCCCCCCCGGTCGGCGATCGCTGTGATTGGCTGTTCAAATCTGAACAGCCATTCACAGCGTTTCCTGTGTTACCGGCGGCTAAGCCGCTCGGTAACACAGGGATCGGTGGTGATCGGTGCTGTTAAGTACAGCACCGATCACCACCGATGAGCAGCACCCCCCTCCCACCCACCCGGCACTCACCCGGCAGCTCCCCCAGCTCCCCCGGGAGCAGCAGCAGTAGGCAGCCTCAGCGCACGCAGCGCTTCCCCCCTCCCACCCCCCCCCGCAAGCCGCAGCAGCAGCAGCATGAAATGGGTTAAAAAAAAAAAAGTACTGAAATATATATATATATATATATATATGTGTGTGTATGTGTATATATATATACACACATATATGTATGTGTATATATGTATATATATATACACACACACACACACTCACACACACACACACATATATATATATATATATATATATATATATATATATATATATATATATATATATATATATATATATATATATATATATATATATATATATATATATATATATATATATAGAAAGATATTCCCGACATATGACGTATATATACGTCATGGTCGGGAGGTACTTCCCGACCGAAGACGTATATATACGTCATGGTTTTAAACTGTCACCGCGTCTATAGACGCGGTGACAGTTTGGAGATGTCTGCTGTCCCTGACAGCAGACATCCCCCCTCGCGGCGATCGCTGCGATTGGCTGTTCAAATGTGAACAGCCAATTGCAGCGTTTTCTGTGTTACCGGCGGCTAAGCCGCTCGGTAACACAGTGATCGGTGGTGATCGGTGCTGTTAAGTACAGCACCGATCACCACCGATCGCCAGCCCCCCCCCCCTTCCACCCGGCAGCCCCCCTCCCTCCCACCCACCCGGCTGCCGCAGCGCCAGCACCCCTCCCACCCCCCCGCCAGCCGCAGCGCCAGCCCCCCTCCCAAAGCTGATGACCAAAATGGGGTCACTTGTGGGGGGGTTCCACTGTATTGGTGCTTCGGGGGTCTTGCTAATGCGACATAGCACCCACCATTCATTCCACCACCAAATATCACTCCTTCCCTTCTGAGTCCTGCCATGCACCCAACTGGTATTTTTTGGTCACATGTGAGGCATTGCCGTACTCGGGAGAAATTGGGGCACAGATTTTGGGGTGCTTTGTCTCCTTCATTCCTTGTGAAAATGAAAAATTTTGAGCCAGAACTGCATTTTTACGGCAATGCCTCACATGTGACCAAAAAATACCAGTTGGGTGCATGGCAGGACTCAGAAGGGAAGGAGTGATATTTGGATTTTGCAGCACAGATTCTGGTTGAATGACCCCCGAAACACCCATACAGTGGAACCCCCCCACAAGTGACCCCATTTTGCAAACTACACCCTTCAGGGAATTCATCAAGGGGTATAGTGTACATTTCAAACCCCCAGGGGTTTCACCAATTTTGATACAACTGAGCTGTGAAAATGAAAAATTATTTTTTTTTCATTTTCACTGCCCAGTTGTACCACAATTGGTGAAACCCCTGGGGGTTTGAAATGTACACTATACCCCTAGATGAATTCCCTGAGGGGTGTAGTTTGCAAAATGGGGTCACTTGTGGGGGGGTTCCTAACTTTTAGCATCTTATGGTGCCTAGAAACCTACATGGTGCCTAAAAAATAATCTCATAAAAAGGAGGCTCCAAAATCAAGTAGGTGCTCCTTCTATTATGAAGCCTGTGGTTTGGTCACCGTGCACACTAGGGCCACATATAGGATATTTATGAAAACCAAAGAATTGGGGGAATCAATTTTTAGTCACATTTCTCTAGTAAAATCTGCTGTGTTCCTTAGAAAAATGTATTAAAATTGAAAATCTGCAAAAAAAATGAAATTTTGAAATTTCACCTACACTTTGTTTTAATTCCTGTGAAACACCTAAAGGGTTAACAAACTTCCAAAATGCTGTTTTGAATACTGTGAGGGGTGCAATTTTTGAAATGGCATCATTTATGGGGGTGTCTCACATACAAGTCCCTCAAAGTCACATCAGAACTGAACTGGTCCCTAAAAAAATCAGTGTTTGAAATTTTCTTGAAAATTTGAGAATTTGCTATTCATATTGTAAGCCTCCTAGTGTCCAAAAAAATGAAAATGAGGTTGAAATAATGATGGCAACATAAAGTATACATATGGTCTATGTTAGTTATTAACTATTTTGAGTGGTAAGATTATTTGTCTCACAAGCAGAAAATGTAACATTTTGCAAATCGCAAAATTTTCCATTTTTTTACGACATTTTGGTATTTTTCACAAAAAAACACAGACTGTATCGACCAAAATTTACCACTAACTTGAAGTACAATGTGTCACGAGAAAACAATCTCAAAATCACTGGGATAAGTAAAAGCAAAAAAAAGTTATACCCACTTAAGTGATACATGTCAGATTTGAAAAAAAGGGCTCTGTCAGGAACGCAAAAACTGGCTCTGTCAGGAAGGGGTTAATACATCTGCCGCAGATTGCCTTACCCTGTCATCCTCTACCTCTCCCTGTCACCCATTACTGTTTGTGTGGTGGGCACAACTTATATTTTTACACCTGGGTCCACCGCTCACAAGTTCTGCCACAGGCTGGACAGTGTTATTTTTACACTCTAGGGCACACTTCTCAAATCTAAAGCTCTTTGAACTTTTTATATCTGCCCCACCTGCAGTGCTAAGTGGTTTTACCAAGGTGCACTTTGGCGTCGCTCTTTCTTTATTCCCAGTTTAGAATCAGGCCCCTAGTTGATTTTTAAACATTTATATATTCTTGGAATAATACATTTTACATTTTTTTCCTATGGCAGTAGTTTTACATTAAGAAATGTACTTTTTTTCCACTGAAATGTCTATTGAAGGTCATAGTACAAATAAAATTACTGAAAGACATTTAGAAATCAGAAAAACAACAACTAAAGTGCATAAAACAGTATGAGTAATCTTTGCAAGTGACCATTTAAGTTTTAGTGGGCAAAGTTAGTGGAAGGGAGATTAAGGAGAAGTGTGTGCAGGGCTACAGTATCTTAACAGAATTGTAGGCCATGGGCAAACAATGCACCCTGGGCAAACAAGTCCCATGGGCCCCTATACACCCATGTATGGGAATAAATTAAAATATTATTGTAACCCTCCTTCAGTCCCATGCCACCATCCATACAGTGGATGGCTGTCAGAACTCTGATTGGTGGAATATATTACTGTAGTGTATGTTATGTTATTTTATTTTAGACAGTCAAGACCTAAAGATGATATCATACGGTTTAAGCTGTGTGTGTGTAGACTCTTTCCAATTACAGGCTTGTATAAAATTTTTAGGCAAATCACCTGGTTCTGAGGCCAGGAGTCAAAAGGGGAGGAGCCACAGAAGGAGAAACTTGATTGGGGGGGCAGCCAGAGCGGTTGCATCATTTTAGCCACACCTCCCCATGCAATGCCATCATTTCAGGCATTGTACTGTGGTGGGCGGGGCTAAAATGACGCGATTTGACCCATGGACCCCCCTGTTCTCCGGGATGGTTGTCCCCCTTTCCGGGACCCTCCCTGCCATTCCGAGCGAGTAGGCAACCCTGAAGTATACAGTAGAAGAAATTTGTGCAGCACAAACCCTACATCCATAATAGATACATTGTCTATAAGTAGTCTTCAGTAAGTTCTCCAGTAGAGGAAAGGTAGGGGTGTTTACATATGAGGTCGTTTTTTCTGTAATACTTGAATGTGTGATAAGTGTATGTTCTTGTTTGATAACAATTTTTGGTGCACTAAGCTTTAAAAGTGATAAAATGGAGAGTGATAAACCACCAGCCAATCAGCTCCTACCTTACATGTCACAGACTGTGTTTGTCAGGCAGGAGCTGATTGGCTGGTGGTTTATCGCTCTCCATTTTATCACTTTTGAAGCTTAGGGCCCTTTGCCATTCTAGTAAAAGCGTAGGCAAATGCAGGTTTTATGTTTAGGAGTTTTGGGTTCTTTATTTAGCACTATTTCATACCTCCTAACTGTCCCGCTAAACGCGGGAACATCATGGTTTTTGAGGATGTTGTGGGGGGGGGGGCAGTTGGGAGTCCCCCCCAACCTGACAGAATAGACGCCATGCGCACATTGTCTATTCGCGGCTGAAAACGGGGGCACAAACTAATTTGCATCAGCTGTGCCCTCATTTACATACACCACGCCCCTTTTCGGGTGATCCTTTTTCTACCATTGATAAAGTTGGCAAGTATGCTATTTTCCGTAAACTCTATACACTTTCTGCAAAAAATCCCAGGAGATCAGTTTATGAGATACTCAAACCACTGTGTCTGGCACCAGCTATCATTTCATGGTCAAAGCCTCTTTGTAGAACCTTTTTTTGTCTGTTTGCTTTTGTCTGCATCTTGTAATGCACTGAGGGCCCAATCCATGTTTGTTCACAATGCTGATGCAAATGCAACTGATCAAATTATTCTGAGACTGCACATGCAATGCAAAGTACCTTTACAGCGCCGCTCTCAGTGAGATTTCTACCCCAGAGTGATTGAAAGTAATGTACCATTTGGGAGAGTGATGGCACAAACACAGGCGTATAATTGCCATTTTAGGGGCCTGTATCTGTCATAGCTGCAATCCTGTGAGTAGAATAACATAGTGCTAGCCTCACTACTGCTGCAACCAACCTGCGTGACCATAGACTAACTCAATGGGCCGAACTACATCATTGTTATTAAATTAGCTATAGATCAATTATGGCACAATGGGGTTTATTCTAGTTCACTCTTTCTGACAAAATCCTTCTTAGATGGACAAAACCATGTGCACTGCAGGGGGGCAGATGTAACATGTGCAGAGATAATTAGATTTGGGTGAGTTATTTTGTTTCTGTGCAGGGAAAATACTGACTGCATGATTTTACACTGCAATATAGATCTCACTTTGAAGAAAAACCCCACCCAAATCTAATTATCTCTGCACAAGTTACATCTGCCCCACCTGCAGTGCACATGGTTTTGTCCATCTAAGAAGGATTTTGTCAGAAAGAATGAACTAGAATAACCCCCAATATGTTTTCATTTATCTTGCATTCTAAAAGTTTGACGTTCAGCTCTGGAACACTTTGTATGCCGTTTATACCACAACAGTTAAATTCTAATGCCTTTAACACAACGGGAGAATTGATTCTGCAATTTTACAATGCATTGATTTTGCCCATTTTCAATACAATCCATAACATCAGTACACTGTTACAATGCTAACACTTTGCTACAATGCTACTTGGTAAAAGGTGTAGTAACACAAAGCCTTTCTTATTATCAACTACTGTAGGTATTTATAATTAGGTGTGAATTCTTTCTGCTTCTTAGTTACTAACGCATAGTCACCCTGGGTAATTACAAATCATAATTTATCCACTAGTAAGCCCGCTCGAAGAGAATACTTCGAAAGCTAGTCTGCTACCTTGTGCCTGCCTCTGTGTTTGTGCATGTGTGAAAGAGATGTAGTTTCACTCGCTGCCAACAGATGGCAGTGTCTCATAGATAAACGGACCCTAGACATATATATATATATATATATATATATATATATATATATATGTGAAAAGCACTTACCCCCCCTTGGTTGTAGAAGGATAGGAACCGGCACACGGGTGGATGGTGAAGAAAAGTTGATTTATTGTACAAACATGATTGCACACAACGACAGCTGTACACCTGACAGCTGTTTCAACCGAAATAAACGGTTTTCATCAGATGAAAACCGTTTATTTCGGTTGAAACAGCTGTCAGGTGTACAGCTGTCGTTGTGTGCAATCATGTTTGTACAATAAATCAACTTTTCTTCACCATCCACCCGTGTGCCGGTTCCTATCCTTCTACAACCAAGGGGGGGTAAGTGCTTTTCATGTCCTAAAACTTTATGTTCCTGGCACCGGGATTTTTTTCTATTTAGAGTGCCATCCTGCAAACCAAAAGTCTATATATATATATATATATATATATATATATATATATATATAAAAATCAGTGAATTTTTCGGTACTTGATTCCTAGCACGGCGCCCACGATTTTAATCTTATGACATTGTTTTGATCACATTGATCGCATCACATCGCATGCGACCAGATTGCATGCGATGCGATCGATGCGATCAAAACGATGATTTAATTGTACATGCACCCTGATGGGTGATTAGTATGTTATATGCACCCCCATTGTTAACGCCACCGCCACTATTAACGCCAACCCGAAGCGTGGTGAACGCAGCGAGCCCATGAGGGGCGGCGGTATAAGTCCTCTGACCTTTTCATACCCCCACTATCCACGTCAGCGTGGAGTTGATTTAATATAGTGTGGCGAGCGCAGTGAGCCACCGAGCCCGAGGCGTGGCTAGCGCAGCGAGCCCTGCGAGGGGACGCGGATAACTTCACATGTATTCCGCGTCCCCTCGCCATGCTTCGGGCTCGGTGGCCACACTATATAAAAATAACTCCACGCCGACGTGGATAGTGGGGGTATGAAAAGGTCAGAGGACGCGTACCGCCACCCCACGCGGGCTCGCTGCGCTCGCCACGCTTCGGGTTAGCGTTGATAGTGGGAGTGGCGTTAACAATGGGGGTGCATTTAACATAGTAATCACCCATCAGGGTGCCTGTACAATTAGAAATTGCATTGCATGCCATTACATGCGATATTAAAATTGTATAGTGCACGAAAATCGGGTCCCGTTGCATACCATCGCATACCACTAATTAAGGCATGCGATGGTATGCGATGGGCGCCGTGCTAGGAAACAAGTTCCATTTTTTCTTTCTATATACTCCAGCATTTTTTCCTTAATCCTAAAGAACTTCTATTGTATTTATTGATGCCATATTTGCTGAAATCATTATAAAGGCTGAATAAAATTTGGAGCAGTGACAACATTGATTAGTCATGACTCATAAGCATCAAAATTACTGATATTTCTCTTGTTTTGTCGCAGTCTTCTAAATGTTCAGCGGTGACACAGAATTCCTTGAAGGTTTCGATCATGTATTTTATGAAGTTGGACAGACACTACGGGGTAAATATACTATAGCGGCATGGATACTGCCACCATAGCTCTTCCTGCTTTTCCTTATTACCTAGGCAAAGCAGGAATATCCAATGATGAGCTGTATGAAGGGGGGAGAGACAACTCTCTCTCTCTTTCGGCTATCCCACTCCTGTGCGCAAAAGCAAGATCTCATAACCATCGTAAAATCACAGGCGGAGCCTGGAGCTGTCAAGAGTGATAACTGCAGGTGAATGGTCAGTGCTATTGACCATTATTAGGCTGGAGCCACACATAGCGGACTTTTGCATTGCAAACATGTATGTTCCCTGTATGGTTTATGATTGTCACAGGACACAACTTAAATCTAAGATAATAAGATTGTTCCTCATCCCTTTATCGTGTTTTACTTTTGTATTCAGAATAAGGTGATTACCAAGGTGACAGCTGGGTACAATTAGCTAACAAAAAAGATGCTTATGGTAAAATGGGCCTGATCTGGTTCATTCACAAAAGTAAATTATCTCTCTCTAATGGACAAAACCATGTGCACTGCAGGGGGAGGGGGTTCAGATGTAACATGCGCAGAGAGATTTGGGTGTTGTTTTGCAGGATAAATACTGGCTTCATTATTTTTACACTGCAATATAGATCATACTTGCCGACTTTTACATTTGCCTCCCTGGGAGAAGCCCAGAGAGGCCAGCTGAATCTCATGGTCAGGGGGTGGGAACAAGGAGGCTGACTCAAAGCCCCGTCCCCTTTAAACCCAATAAAAAATTTATTTGCACAAAAAATCTCTGTCCCCCGCTAAAATGATGTGAAATGACGTGATTCGTCATTTTAGCCCCGCCCCCTCTCTTTGGACCCACGATTTGCGGTAAACGCCGTGAATACGATCAGTGGGAATGGGGGGTGCAGGGGCTCTGGCCGGCAAGCTTGAGACTTGCCCACCCTTCCGGGGGGGGGGGGGGGGGGACAGGAGGTGGACCCGATTTTCAGGAGCCTACCAGCCATTCTGGGAGGGTAGGCAAGCCTGATATAGATATCTGTTTGAAGTACAAACCCCACCCAAATCTAACTCCCTCTGCACAGCCTTTTATAGTGCTGTTCTACTCCTGAGCATATTCTAGCACTGCACAAGAATTTATAAAACTACTGTCAAACATGGGACTGCAGAGTGCAGACCATACCTCAAAGATGCAACTGGTACAACAGCTCCAGCACAGAGAAGACTGGTGAGCCACCAAACAAAATGAAACTGCCAATCACAAAGCAGAACTTGAGACTGCACAACGAATGGCTGAAATCAGGAAACAGCTAGAAGAGGCTAAAGTCTACAGCCAGTGTAATAACATCAGAGCTCTTTGAATGGGCTGCTGTAGATATTGTGAGGCTCTGTTTTCATCAACTCTGGAAAGGAATACATCATTACCAAGGCAGACTATTCTACCAGATACCTAGAGACTGTTGATCTTTCCTCCATATGGGCAGATAAGGTGGCAAAATCCCTTATATTTACTTTCTGCAGGTTAGGGCTCTCAAAGGAAGTGTTAACTGATCAGTGCACCCAGCTTGTGTCTGATAGTCAGTCATTGCATTTATACCCTAATCTGTGTGAACGTTTTCATGGTAACCTCAGATGCTTAGAACTTTTTGTGAAGTCCTTTATGGGCACTGGGTGCACAGCCCTTTTAGATCCAATTACAGAAGAGTAGGAAGGAAAACTGGTCACTCCTAAAACTTTAGTGATTCACTATCTGGTACAGTTCAAGGAGACAATGCAGTACCAAATAATTATGGCACAGAGCGATCTGGAGGCTGCCCAGACAAAGCAGAGACAATGGTATGACCATACTCGTAGGGTAAACATAGTGTTGTTACCTGTGCAGTAGACATGTCAGCAATTGCTGGCAGGTCCTTCTGTCGAGACTAGATGTCCAAACTTGCTCCTGCCTGCCCCGCATCAACGTCAGTGGGTCAGTTAGGAAATTTGAATTGTTTCTTCGCAGCCACCGTTGTGAGAGAATTAAGGAGCTGTTGCCATTTCCAGTTCCACTTCAGATGACAATTTTCCTTACCAGCAGGTCTATGCATCTCTGCAGACTTGTGTCCACTGGAAACAGAGACACAACATAGGCTTTAAACTGAGGATCGAGCACGGTGGCCAAAATGTAGTGGTCTGATTTAAACAGATTGACCACTCTCGAATCCTGGCAAAGTGAATAAAGGTTAACTGCAATACCTACATACTTAATGGAATCACTTTTTTTTAGCTCCCCATTCACTTTATCCAGCTGCTTCTGCAACAGCCTGATGAGGGGAATGACCTGACTCAAGCTGGCAGTGTCTGAACTGACTTCACTTGTGCCAAGTTTAAAGGGTTGGAGAACCTTGCACAACACAGAAATCATTCTCCACTACAGTGGAGTCAGGTGTATCCTCCCTCCTTTGCCAATGTCATAGATGGCTGTATGGGCTCGAATGGCCTTTTGCTGCTTCTCTGTACACTGCAGTAGATAGAGGGTAGACTTCAACAGTGTCACTACCTCTTGTTTAAGGTGATTGCAGGGCAGGTTCAGGAGGGTTTGGTCGCACTCCAGTCTTCCGCAGGTACTGTAGTTGCAGAATGAATTTTGCAGGTCACCACAAGCATCTCCTGCATGCCCCTGTCACTTTTCAGGAAATGCTGCACCCTCATATTTATTGTGTGGGCAAAACACAGGACATGCTGGAATTTGCTCAGATATAATGCCCCCACAATATTGTTGGCATTGTCAGATACCACAAATGAGAGTGGGGTTTCCCTCAGTTTCTTGAAGCTGTTCTTAGCGTTGTGCCTCTTAGTGAAACCGGTGATACACAGAGTGGCCTGCCTTGGAACGAGCTGGCGTTTCGAAGATGATGCTACTGGTTCTGCTGCTGCAGAAGGCAATGCATCTACACAGTGGGCGGTCACAGTCATATAGTCCTTAGTTTCCTCTGTACCACTTGTCCACATGTCCATGGTTAAGTGGGCAGTGGGAACAGCCACATTTTTCAGGATAATGAAGACACTTTTTTCTAAATGTCTTCGGGTATCGCCTGCCTAGTGAGGTGGAATCTAGACGGAATTTGGTACTGGGGACACACTACCTCCATCAATTGTCTAAATTCCACTGCACTATTGGTGGATACTGAATGTACATCTAACACCAACATAGCTGTCCAGGCCTGAGTAATCCACTTTGCAATAGAATGACTGCTGTCTTTCATCTTCCTGGCAAAAGACCGTTGGATGGTTAATTGCTTAGTGAAAGTAGTGGGTTGTCACAGTGGTGCTGGTCCCTAAAAAAAACATGGAGGCCCCTGGTTCTGGACTATAGAAAGGTAAATGATGCCAGATGTATTTGATACTTATCCTATGCTAAGGATCTAATGCTAAGGAACTAATGCTAAGGATCCTATGCTAAGGAACTAATGCTCCTCCATTGACTTTGCCAGCCACTTCACTTCCAAAACGGACTCAAACAATCTTCACAGACCTCCAACCAGACCCTCCCCTTGCCCCACCCTCTCCAGGCCTATCCATCCTCCCGTTCATATCCCACATTCAGTCCCTCTTAAAGTCTTACTTCATACATTCATAATATGTCCAAAATCAGACCATACAGTATCTTACCCTGGACGCAACAAACTCACTTGTAATCGTTATACAAGACTACCGCAACCTCCTCTTTCTTCCTGACCTCTGCCTCTCTCAACTCTGATTTATAGTCAGTACTCTCAATTTTCCATTTTATGTGTGTCTTGCAGTTGGAGGGTTGTAAAGGGATCCCTGCAATAAATAATTTTGTGTTTGACTTCTTGCTCTACCTAAGGACCTTATTTATCTATGATTTTTTTTTAAAGTGTAGATTCCTTATGATTTTCCCTGTGTGTTTCAAAGCATCAATTTAATTAAAAGAAAAATCAGGCATGCTGGGCTGGAAAATATACTGTAAGTTAATAAAAATGCAGTTTAAAGAACTTACTGAAAAATTACCGAATGTCAGTAAATTAAAACTAATCAAACAAAAGAAAAGCAGGCTAGATAAATCAGATCCTATATCTAATTTAGTTGCAGAGTGTTGGTTTGAAGAAAATTGTCTGTACCTTAGTGGGGCTAGCTCCTGTCTACAACATTATATAGAGACACCAGCTGCTACTTCCTCAATTGATTAACGTGTAGAAAAATGAATAATGATGTGAACTCTACTTAATCTAGAGGAAATGTGAATTACAATGGTCAGTAAGAAAATAAAACTATAGTTAAAATATTTGTTTATATGAAATATAAATTGGTGATGTCTTCTGTTACAGAACCCTTGATGTGCATCAGACTGATAGGTATAACAACATTATCTGAATTTTTGGTATGCTGTAGGCCACAGGTCTTCAACCGGTGGCCCTCCAGATGTTGTGGAACTACATGTCCCAGCATGCCCTGAGGTTTTTTGGCATGCTCTTACAGGAAAAAATGTGGCAATGCATGTTGGAACATGTAGTTTCACAACATCTGGAGGGCCACAGGTTGAAGACCCATGCTGTAGGCCATTGTTTTTCAAACACTGTGCCATGACACACTACTATGCCTTGAGCTGTTCTCAAGTGTGCCCCCAGATGCCCAAACCAGTTTACAGCCACCACCAGTTCTACTGTTATTTACTAGTCTCTTCTTTTCATGTAAAGGGCCAATGTATTTTATTTTTGTTACCTTTGGGGACCAGTGTGAATGTTTTTTTATATGGGGGCCAATAGGTTTTATTTTTCCTGTGGGGGCCAATGTTCTTTGCTCTGTGGGGATCTCATGGTGTGCCTTGGCAATTTTAAAATCTTATTTAGTGTGCCCAAGGTAAAAAGGTTGAAAATCACTGTTGTAGGCAGTGGCATTTTTTACCTATGGGTAACCTATGGGCTGAAGCCCCCCAGGTAAAATCTGCTACTGTGTGAAGCCAGATGCAGTCTGCGAGACTGCGCTGGCACATTACTGTGAATGGCAGTGGCTTCTTATTGGAAGTACGACCTGCCAGTCACCCAAAGCAGTCCCATTCCCTCTGGAATGCCTCTATGGGCTGCAGCCCATAAAAATGGGTTCTGCGCATGCGCTGGACCTGAGACTGTAAATGTGCTTCTATGCTTCTATGGACTGCTGGGGGGCTGGGGGCAAGCGCTTATTTAGTGCTGAAGAAGCTGGTGCGCATGCGTTGGTCACAAGACTGCAAAGTGGGCCAGGACCGGCAGCGGGGACCAGCAGGCACCAGCAGCGGGCATCAGCTGAGAACTGGCGGCGGGGTCCAGCTGCGGTGGCAGTGGGGTGGGGATGGCATTGCAACAGCCCCCTTCTCTACAGAGGTAAGATCCCCCACTGATTATTACCATCAACTGTGGGGAGCTAGATAAGAAAGGTGTGTCACCACAGGTGATGGTAATCATACATTACCTGGGAAGTCCAGGAACAGAGCATTTTCTCCCAGAAGGAGAGGGCCAAGTAGGCAACCATGTCATAACTGGGTCCACAAAACCCACGGCATGACAGTCAGAATGGTACTACCATGGCATAAATGGAGGAGGAGGTAAGGAGTAGATGATAGCAAAAAAAAGTTGAATGTACTGTAAGGTGTAAACAAAGAACATGAAGCCATATCTCCCAACATGACCCTCTCCAGGAAGGACACATTGCTCTGCTTCTGGACTTCCCTCTTAAGTAATGATTACCATCACCTGTGGTGAAGCACCTTTCTTATCCATTAACCTGTTCAAAACATGTAATGGCAATTATAAATTAAGAGGGAAGTCAAAGAACAGAGCATTGTGTCCCTGCAGGAGGGGGTCATGTTGGGAGGAATGTGACATGGCCCTCACAGAGCCCTAATTTTAACATCATTGAGTCTGTCTGGGATTACATAAGGAGACAGATATATTTGTGCAAGGCTACATCTACAGAATATCTATGGTTCGCTCTCCAAAATGTTTGGAACAACCTCCCTGCCGAGTTCCTTCAAAAACTGTGTGCAAGTCTACCTAGAAGAACTAATTAAGTTCTGAAGGCAAAATGTGGTTTGTTACAATAAATATACTATTACATTTCTATTCATTGACTTTGCATTTTGTTAATTGATCAAAATAAACAATTAACACTTCTATTGTTGAAAGTATTTTTACTTTGCTGCATTCTCTCTGGCTTTCCAGATGTTTAAGAATTGACTTTTGCTAGTAGACTATGCATACTGGGACTTGTAGTTCATGAGCTGGAGCTTATGCATCGCAACTTCTGTATTATAAAATGTCATAATTGTATATTTAAGCCTTATGCTTTGCTACTGTATTAAAGATAAATAATTATTTTCCCTGTAAATGCGTTAAAATATCTTCACGCTCTGGAGAAACATATTTCTATTTTTCACCTGTATAGCAGTGAGGCAGTTGTTACTCACAACATAAGCGTGAAAGACATGTTGTGACAGACACATTCCATCTTCTATCCCGTCCAATTTTCCTGATGACAGAAAGGTGACCCACTCCCCAGGACACACTGCTTGAGATTCACGCCGCGTCCAGCGCACACAATTACATACTATTTACCTAGCAGCATATGGCACCATAGAGCAGGTGTCTGACTAATGAAACACTACACTTCAATTATGCATCTGTGAAGCTGCCTCAATCCTGTCCTGATTAACAGAATGATGCCTCTTTATTTATTTATTTATGCAGCAAATTTATTTTAATTTAGCCAAATTATAGCTTAATGAGGTGGAGGATTAGGGGTTTAAGTTTAAGAGAGACCTATTTCATGTAGTTTTCTCAACTCAACATTTTATATTCAGAAGTTAAAAAAAAAGGTTGTATACTGTATGTGTATTCTGTCTTTTCCTTTATTGTCTTCAACTGTAGGTCAGTGTTCCTGTTTTGCTTATATATATGTACCTGTCAGTGGTATGGGCTGCAGCCCCCCCTGGTAAAATCCTCCACTGTAGTGAAGCCAGATGCAGCCTGTGAGACTGCACTGATGTCACTGTGACTGGCAGTGACTTCCAATTGGAAGTCCGACCTGCCAGTCACAAAGGCAGTCCCATTGGGAGGTGTTCTCTCCCTCCGGGACACCTTTGTTCGGGCTGTCGTGAAAAACAGAGATTGCTCATGCGCAGTACCTACTATATCGGTACTGCACACGCACTGGTCCCGATGCCTGTAACTTATATTGTACAGGCGCCAGGACCAAGATTGCTTCTATGGGCTGTTGCCCAAGCAGTCCATAGAAGCCTGGCACATGCACAGTACAGCGGAGAGGAGGCAGCGGCAGCGAAGCGAAGGGGAGGGGGGTGCCTGAATCTCACTACCCCCGCTGTGGCCAGAGGCAGCCCCCCTCCCCCAATAAGGTACGAGCCGCCACTGGTACCTGTAATCTTTATTTGGGTGCAGGAGATCCCTTGTGATGCCATATCCATAAAGTATAATCATAATAATAATTTTAAAAAATAAGCTTCTATATTTCTTTAGGTTGCATGGGGCCTAAGTTATGGCAGGGATCCCTTTTCAACCCTCCAACTGAAAGATACAATTAAAATGGAAAAGAGTACTGACTATAGATTGGAGTTGAAAGGCAGGTTTCAAGAAGGAAGAGGAGGTAGTATTGTATGTAGATTACCACACTGTTAAACTCTGCTTCATTTTAATGCTGGGTACACACTTAACCAGTGGTGGCTCTTACCTCTGTGGAGGAGGGGAGCTGCCGTGATGCCACCCCCCCTCCAATGCTGGTCCCCTTTGCCACCTGCTGGTCTCCGCTGCCAGTCCCAACCACCATCGTGGTACCAGTGCATGCGCAGTAGCTTCTTCTGTGCTGACTATGCTCTGGCCCCAAGCCTCTAATGGCTGCTTTGGAAGCAGACCATAGACTCATAGACAAGGTCCCGGGTCCAGCACATGCACAGTATTATCCTCTGTACTGCGCATACACAAAACACATTTTTAAGGGCTGCCCCCAGAGCAGTCCATAGAGGCATCCTGGAGGTAACGAACACCTCCCAATGAGACTTCCAATAGGAAGTCACAGTGAAGCCAGTGCAGTCTCACAGACTGCATGGGGCTTTACACAGTGGTGGATTGGGGGGTGGATTGGGGGGGGGGGGTTAGCGCAGCCCTGCAGCCCAGATTTGAGATGTCATCCTTTGGCTGCTTAATGGATCAGAGGGCATGACCTTCTGCAGTCACTTGCTGGGGTCTTGTAATTATTTTTATTGTCTGATGGGGTCCCAGAGCAAAATAGTTTGAGGACCCCTGCACTAGAGGGACATAAGTATTTGGCCACACATGATAATTATGGAATTCAGGTGTTTCTATCAGACCCATTGCATCCTGTCGCAATGGGTCTGATAGAAACACCTGGATTCCATAAAATCAAGCACCTAGCTATGGAGCCATTCTGAAGAGCTCATTGACTTCAACCATGGCACTGTATTAGGATGCCACCTTTGGAATAAGACCGTTCATAAAATTTCATCAGTGCTATATTTCAAATGATATTATTAGAAAGTGGAAGCAATTAGGAACAACATCAGAAGCAGAAGACCAAGTAAAATCACAGAGCAGGGTCAACGACTGCTAAGGCTCATGGGGGCAGATGTATGAACTAGCGTTAAGTGCAGAAATGCACTTAACGCTAGTTAACTGGGGGGGATTATGTTTTCCTCTATGTATTACTAGCGCACCTAACGTGCGCTATTGACCGCCTGGCGAGTTCTGTGGCTCTGGGCTGTGCTGGAGAGCTTGCGGTAATAGCGAGATCTCGCGCATGCCCATTAGAGACGGCCGGGGGGAAAGCACAAGTATGCATGCACAGGGCTGCCGATAAGGGGGGTTATTCTGGTTGGTGCGGCCAAACGTGCGTACGTTTCATATCAGCGTACGCTCTCCGTACGCGGCCGTTGAGCTAAAGTCCACCCACAAAACAGCCGCATACGTACTGTACGGGCACAAACACCGACAAAGGGGAGTGGCGTACAATTGAGCGTACGCCAACGTACATGGACGGATCACCCCTTAGACTCCGACAACTGGCGTACAACAGAGTACGCCACCGTTTACGGACGTCTCTCGTCCGTCTTCCCACCGACTTCTTGCGGCTATCTGAGCGTACACCACCGTGCACGGATGGGTCTCTATTGTTTTCAATGGAAAACTCAGCGTATGTCACCGCTCGTGAGAGTGAGCGTACGTCCGTGCACGCTGGCATACCCTTCACATATATGGCCCTCATAATCTACCCTTTCAACTATGATTAAGACAATTAAAAGAATTATTATATTTGTTAATCAATTATTGTTTTCTATTACCTCAATTGTCTACCTTAATGAACAGGCTAAAAATAATACATTTTAACCACCTTACATGTAAATATTTTATGTTCTAATGTTGCATTTTTAACACTATCTATGTGTCCCCACATTGCAATTTACTTTTAAATAAAGTTATGTTGGTGTTGGTGTTTGTGTGTATGTACTAAATTATGTTCATAATTAGTGTGATCCGAATTTGTACTATGTATACCTACCCTGATGTTATGTGTGATGTTTTAATCTAACAACATTAAACATTCATGCATTTTCACTATGTGTTATTTAACTCAAAAACACACACATTCACACAGCAATCGTTACCCCTCACCTCAAAATACAAATATAACTTACTGTACATGACACATCTGTATGTACCTGCCCTTACAAACCTGCAAACATATTTTTGAATAACAACACAGGCAACTTCTCTCTGAACAGAAATATTTATTATTTACATATAAACGGAAAAACTTTGAAAATAAAATTATAAGCAGGCCTCGAGTTGGCAAAACAGGATGTGGAGGTGCAGGAGAGTCAGGAATATCTCCTGTATGATGACTGCCACCTCCTCCTGGTGCTGTTCAGTGTCTGTAGTGAAGGGGAAAAAAAAACATTAATACATAATATACACAAATGTTTGTTGTATTTGTACATAATAAAAAGTTGTGAGTTATGTGTGAAGGCCACATACATTTTTAAACTACATTGAAAATGGGTCTGCTCTGCTGTAAACACAGTACTAAAAAATAATATGTTAACACACACATACTGTATATAGTAAATAACATTAATTAAATTACTCCTTCTTGGATGAATGTATGCTGTATCCCAATTGGTAGTTTTGTTTTGGGGGACTCACCTCTAACCTCACAATTAGGCTGTGCTATTTAAGGGTTATGACATTGTTGCGGCTTAAGCACTCCTTACTATTTTAAATTTAGGACATTGCTGTACAAATTATAGGCCTAAAGCTATGTTTGTAAAGCATGCATCTGCATGGCCTCACACACTATTAACAAAACAATCTATAAATTAATGTTGCACATCATGCTGTGAAGTGGAGTTACACAACACCTGGACCCACATAACTACAACACCACTAATGTCGGATATGTCATTGGTTGTACTGTTATGTCAATTATTCAAGGGGTGAGGCATGGCCACACTCCAAAAAACCACCAAGGGGACCCCTGTTCCTGGAGAAGGACAGGCCACACCTCATGGTCGCCCTGCAGTGATATGTTGCAACTAATGTTGATGTTGGATACAGATATGTGGTTGTTGTGATTGTTTATGTGTAGAAATGTGTAGGTAAACATTAGCCACATTATTTACTTACGGCTAGTTGAGCCATCCTGCTCGCCTCTGGTTGGGTGTCCGGTGGTTGGGGGGGTCAGGAGCACGGGGGATGGATTTGGACTTGGGATAGAGGTAGTGGGTTGGAGTGGGGATTGGAGAGGTTTGGGGGTGGGTGGTGGGGAGGTGTAGGGGGGTTGGAAATGGGGTGGGGAGGGGGTAGGGGTGTGGGTGGGGGTAGGGGTGTGGGTGGGGGTAGGGGAGTGGCTGGTAGAAGGGGAGGTTGAAATGGGGTGGGCACCAGCAGGCCCCAATGTCTCCTCCTCCTCCTCTTCCTGGTGTTGGCCTTCCTCCTCTGGGCCTTCCTCCTCTGGGGCTGGCTCCTCCCGGGCTGCCTCCTCCCGGCTTCCTCCTCTGGGGCTGGCTCCTCCCGGGCTGCCTCCTCCGCGTGCTGAAATGTTCATGTTGATGGCATAGAAATCGAAGTTTGGGTTTCATAAAATTGGGGGATAGAAAAATTCACATTAGTCATGCTCATAACCTTACAAGTTATCATTTCTGTTCTATTTAATACATTTATCATGCTAACTAATTGATATGCTACACCCAAAAACAGAGGGACTACATACACCCCCCATATACCCCTCATATACAACCCATATACCCCCCATATACCCCCCATATACAACCCATATACACCCCATATACAACCCATATACACCCCATATACAACCCATATACACCCCATATACAACCCATGTACCGACCATTACCCCCCATATACAACCCATATACACCCCATATACACCCCATATACACCCCATATACAACCCATATACACCCACATAATCATGCATATATTTACAAAAACTACAGAAATCATTGCTAACAAACGCAGACATATTTGTAAATATATACTTACATTTGCCAATATGGCGGCGAATTGTGCTTGGCAGCACTGGCTGCCGCCGCCGCAGGTCAGACCAGCACCGCTCCACTTGCCCCAGGCTTCTGTGGATGCCGGTCCGGGCGTAGATTAAGCGGCGGGCAGCGTTATACGCCCGCCGATTCTCATTATTTGAGACATATGGGCCCCTGGGCCCCAGGTGGCGGTCCATGACTTGGACCAACGCCAGCAGCTCTTCATTAGAAAAGGGGTTAGCCCTTGATGAAGACATATTGGCAATGGCGCAGTTATTAATTGCAGGTACATATATAAGTTTTGGTGGTTGCTGATTGGTCTAAAAACTTGTTTGTTTAGTATTAACTTTATTAATCCTTCTTACATTAACAATATGTATGCGAATAGAAACTTACGCGGACCGTTCCGATATACACACACCATAACAAACAGTATGCTTTCAATTTATAGAGAGACGTACTGTATCTACAGTGTGCGAAAAATAATACACGCAACCATGTACTTATACATACGCTGATAACAAGGCACATAGGCTCAGGTGCGTTGAGACCTGCGTAATTTCCGCGGTAATTATCGGCGGAAATTATCTGTGTTATTTAGCTGCTACATTGCGGTGAAAAGTATACGCCCCTTGTTCAAGGCGTGAGTTTAGCATATAAATATCAAGTCAGATGCAGGCCATAATTGCTGCAAATATGTCTAACTCAGATGATTCCGCAGCAGAGGACGCCCTACAGAGAGCTACAGCAGAATCCTTGCTTGAAGCTTTGACCAAGAGGGAACAGGAGCGGAGAAGGAGGGCCCAAGATAGGAGTAGGCTGCAAGACCAAGCGGACCCCTCACTAACAGGCCCTGTTCAAACTCCACCAGCTCAACAAGGGCCAAGCAACCAGCCAGAACAAGAGGTTGCATCTCTCCAAACAGGTGTGACCCAGCAGGTGCATGGTGAGAGAACTGGGGCCACCAGAAAACGAGCTGCAACATCTAGGGCGAGGACTGAGCAGGATACCACCACCAAAAAGAGAAACCCTGCATTTCTAGAGGCAGAATTGAGAATTTTAGTGCCCAGGGCACAAGAATGGATCGAATTGGCTACCAGGAAGCCGAGTGCCAGTGCAAAGAGAAACCTTTGGGAGAAGATCACAGAGGAAGTGAACCAGGTGTCAACAGTGGTCAGAGATTGGCTATCAGTGAAGAAAAGGCAAGTGTGTTTCTCCCCCTGATAACGTCATATGTGTGTACATATGTTACATGTATGTTTTGAGAATAATAGAAAGGTGTGTTTGTAGATAGTGCTACACTTCAATGTCACATGTGAACACAACCATGTCTAATAACCCACATTTATATATGAAACATGCACCATTGGTGTGATGTGAGGTTATGGGCACAGTTCTGCTCATGTGAAGTATGTGATGGGACAACAGAAAGTGTGTTGTTGAAAAAGAGTTGTTGTAACATGTTCCATATGATGGTACTGAAACAAGAATGTCCAAACTGTGCACATGTAGCTGGTGAGAAACTACACATCCCAGTATGCCTTCCCATAGTTAAATTACTCCATAATAACAACACTGTCAAGCTATGGTGGAATGTGTAGTTTCACACCAGGTGGAGGTGCATAATTTGGCCATGGATGATGTCATTTCTGCATAGTGATCTATGTATGTGCATTTAGTGGCCTAATGAATGAGATGAGACACTGAAATGCCTCATAATGGAGACATTAATGTGTGTGTGGGAAACATATGCCTAAAAAACATAAGATCACCCACACTAGGAAATGTAACGTAGTCATGATGTTCACTAGCACAGTGGTGCACATATCTCATGGTGATATTTGTATTTTTGAACTTGTAGGTGGTCAGACTTCAAAACTACACTGAAGAGAAAGATGACTGACCGGTACAACCACAGCATGTCCACCGGGAGGGGGCCCATGCCAGATAATTTGGAATATACCCCCCTGGAGCAGGATGCCTTGGATGTCATTGATGTGGCCGAGGTCAGGGGGATATCCAATATGGATAGTGAGCTCCCGACAGTTGTCCATATGCACAGGTTCTCAAACTCGGTCCTCAGGACCCCACACGGTGCATGTTTTACAAATGTAACAGAATTACAAGTGTAATAATTAGCCTGTGGTTCTTTTAAAATGAGTCAATGAGTAATGAATGCACCTATGCACCTGCCCGAGGACCAAGTTTGAGAACCACTGATATAGTGTATCTGCAAAATATATTGGCATTGGCTGTGCTGCAGGATCGACATGATATGTAAGTGAACTATGCCATTCACAGATATATGGTCTATACACACGGACAAATGCACTATGCGATAAGCCATTTATCAGCTGAATGAATTACATAGCACAATATGTACATAGTATTACTGTGCAAGCACTGGTAACGCATAGAAGAATTTACAGTTTTACTTAAATTTGCCTTTGCTTAATATGCTTGAACAGTTCTACAGAAATTGAATAAGCTATTATGGAAGGTCAGATTAACAATTAACTACAGTATGTATTTTACCTTCTTGGTTCATATAATATATTTTAGAGTGGAATAATGCTAAAGCATGCTGGCAGGCTAACAACTTGCCTGGCTTGGTTGCATCATTTAGGACCACAGAAGACTGTGTGATATCTGGCCTAGTCACAAACAATGTGTCAGAAATGCAGATCGGCCGACTGACGGATGATATTCTTCGGTACTTGTGTATTATCAGGCGCCCTTTACGTAGTGGTGTCTTGAGAATACCAATACAACACTATGCTGGTTACGTAAACTACGTAAGTGGCTCTGGAGCCCTAAAAATACACAATGCTTAATATCCCCACTTGTGACCTTCCGTCACTTGGATAAGTATCACTCCTTTTGTTTGTTTAGGTTACAGGTTAAATACAGCAGCACACAATGACTTCAACGTAATTTATTATAGCTCATATATTACCAATCAGTTACCGAATAGAAGTGAACAATTTCACCATTACAACCATTTTATTATACCGGAACGTGCAGCTGCTCCTCCGAACTTCAGTTCCCTTGGTACATGAAACGCATCAAATTACTGTAAATTCTATACCAACTATCAGATAAATTCATGCATATACTTCTATCATTTCCTATTGGCAGTTTTCATGAATCCAAACTTACTACAATTTACTTATCTTAGAGCTGTTACTTTAGACTGTAATCACTATATTATTGCGCAATAATTTCCTACTTAACTTAAACAACTAAAGCGCTTCTTTACATTACAGAGTCCCTCCCTGTGGCCACTGTCCTAATAGGATGCAGTTCCTTTCCAAAAGTCTTGAATACGACTGCAGGTGAGTTCTCGCTAGTCTCAAGTTTTACACCGTGTAGACTATAATGATGCAGTTTTCTTGTGCCACTAAGAGTGAGAGAGTGCAGTTTTATTCTCCTCTGTGTAACTCTTACTCCTGCTAAAATGGCTGCTCCAACGGTTTTTCTAACTGGCTATCACTCTGATAGACACAATATTAACTTGCTTGCTGCTAATCTGATGCAGTTTTTCTCTATCCCTGAAAGTCTCCTGATATGCTGCTAGCACTAATTCAGAGTGTCCCCTGGTGTCCCACCGGGTTTAACTCACTTCTCCTGTGCTGTTATATTTGTTTTTATTATCACTTTAGAGGTCTCGAAAGGCATCCCCAGGCTGGATAAGCCGGGTTTCTCTCCCCTTGTTCTGGTGTAATAATGCCAAAAGTTAGGAGGTTAAAGGAGATTCCCCCCTTTATGGTTATTGCTTAAATTACTATTGGGTGAGCGCACTGGGCTGTGGAATCCAGTGTCAGATAGACTGCATAAACTCTGTGTCATTGCTCCTCCCTGTCTGGGCGTGTGGGATGCAGAGATTTGTGCACTCACCAGCTCCTTGCTTTTACTCTGGCTGCCAGATCCCCTCACACAGCTCCGCCTCTCCAGCACAGGCCTTCCCACGTCACCGGGATACGCTGCTTCCCACTTCGGCAGCGTCACCTCGCCCAAAGCACCGGACCTCACACAGAAAGGACTGCGACTGCTGTGGATCGCCTCTGTACACTCCTTGGCAACACTTGCCGCAGGTAAGGCTCTCTCTGACTCCAGCACCGCTTCTGCTTAGGTCCTGATGCACAGCTCTGCCTGCAATCTCTCCCTAAGCAGACTCTCCAGGGAACCGCCCAACAGCTTCAACAGCTCTTTTGTTTCAACCCCTTCCCATCATGCTACACTGTGCCTGTTTGCCCATGCTCCAGAAAACTTTATTTACAGTGTAACTTATGTCCACCTACAGACTCCCTGACAAGCAGGGACTTTGGCTTGGTCCTTTCACAAAGTTCATAGAACAATGTTGAATAGACATAGATTGTTATTGGGTGCACTAGCATCTTTAATAAAGTCCTTTTTACCTTCTATGAAGGTAGGCCCACAAGTAAACACAGGCATTTCATCTGTAAGCTGCCATTTATCTACCTTAAATAACTAACTACAGGGTATATAAGTTTGACCACAAATCATTTTTACATATGTACAATAACAGTGGTATAGGATGTCACACACTATCCACATCATACCCCCAGTATCTACGTCGGTGTGGAGTTGATTTTATAAAGTGTGGCAAGCACAGCGAGCCCTGTGAGGGGAGGCAGATATGTCAGATCGATGCGGTGCCCGGGCCGGAGGAGGGTAAGTGTAAACCACACCACCATGCTGCCTCCTGTATTATCACGGCACCGGCTACGCTAACAACGTAGCTTAGCCTACATTGAAAAACATAACATAGCCGGGCGCCCTGATAGTACCTATTTTTCTAGCAGCCAACAATCACAAAGGCATCTCATTGGCCCTCGGCATCCCTACACTCTGTTCCAGTGTCTCACTGCAAATAGATCAGCACAGCATGGCACCCCAACTGGTGGCTGAACAATGTAAATTAACCACCACTCAGCCCCTTAATGTTAACATGGCAATGGAGACATACTTATACAACCAAGATGGCATAGCCAGTCTCTTTCATCTGCAAAGGGCTGTTGATGGGGCATAATCTTGTTCCCACTTAAGGTCATGTTCCCCATGATATCAGCACTTAACTGATCTTTTAAAGTCCAGCTTTTAATAAGATGCAACCCTCCAGGTAACATGCTTTTATAGATTCACTTCTATATGGGCAGTACGGATGGTGTAATGGTTAGCATTACTGCCTCTCAGCGCTGAGGTCCTGGGATTGATTCCCACCATGAACCTAACTGTGCAGAGTTTGTATATTTTACCCGTACTTGCGTGGGTTTACTCCGGTTTCCTCCCACAATCCCAAAATATACTGGTAGGTTAATTGTCTCCTAAATAAAATTAATCCTAGAATGTCTGTGTGTGCGTGTACATGTGGTAGAGAATATAGATTGTAAGCAGTGGCGTAGCTACTTATTATGCGCCCCCCCCGCCTCTAAAAAAAATTGCCCCCACTCCCCCTCCCCTCGGCACCCCCGCCCCATACCTGCCCATCCGCTGCTGTCTGCGGTACCTGCCGTGCCGTCACGGTCCCGTAGCGCTGGCTCCTGCTGCTAATAATGAAACGTGACCCTTAGAAAATGGCTGCCCCCATACTGCAGACAGAAAACTGTCTGCATTATGGGGGCAGCCATTTTCTAAGTGTCCGTTTTCATTATAGAAGCAGGAGCCAGCGCTAGGAGAGACGGGACTGTGACAGCAGTCACGGCACGGCAGGCAGGTACCGCAGACAGCAGCGGGTAACTATAGCCCCGCAGACCCCCGGCGCCCAAACTTGCTCTGCGCCTCCCCGCCACCGCGGGGGCTGCGGAGCTATAGTTACACTGATTGTAAGCTCCACTGGGGCAGGGAATGATAACTTTAATGTTTGAATGTCCTCTGTAAAGTGCTGTGGAAAATGTGTACGTTATATAAGAAACTGTTAATAATAAAATATCTCTTATATATTTGGCTACATCTGTCATTAAAAGTGTGTCTGACCCTCTAACGCTGGGTGGAGCCTCTGACTCACATGACAGAGAACCAGCCCAGTGTGCCCACAGTCATAGGAGGGACACATTGCCCTGCTCCTGCACTTTCCTTTTAATGTATGATTGCCATCACCTGTGTTGAAGCACCTTTCCTATCAATTAACCTGTTCAACACAGATGGAGGTAATCATACATTAGGAAGAAAGTCCAGCGGCAGAGCATTGTGTCCCTCCTGGCATGGGTCATGTTGGGAGGTATGCACAGTGCCAGGCACCCTCTGCCTCCCCATGTTACCCAGCAAAGACACAGCTACTCACCAGACACACCAGGTGAGCGCCCCCCGCCGCCCCCCCTCCCGCAATTCACAGGGCCCCTCCCACGATTTGCGCGCTCCCAAGCGAACCAACCCCTACCGCAATTCGCGGCACCCCCCCCACGATTTGCAGCAAACCCAGCCCCCACGACCCCCCCCTCCGGCGATTCGGGGCACCCCACCCCCCACGTCCCCCCCTTCTGCGATTCGCTGCAACCCCCTGAGCCTATCCCCCCCCTGCCCCCCCCGCGACCCTCCCGTGATTCGCGGCACCCCCCCTGACCCCCACTCCCGTCATTCGCGGCAAACCCCCCGGCCCCGCGACCCCCCTCCCGCGATTCGCTGCAACCCCCGCGCCCACCGCTCCCGCAATTCGCAGCACCCACCCCCGCGACCCCCCCTCCCCCAATTCATGGCACAAACCCCCCCAGCGCCACCCCCCCTCCCGTGGACACCCCCCACCACCCCCCCACCCCCAGCCGCCGCGATTCACAGCAACCCCAGGATCAAATGGCACATGCAAAACACTGACACGGCTATGGTCGACGATGAAAAAGGTTAACATGAGTTTTTGAAGATTTATTTTTCATTTTAAGAATGTTTTCATATTCATTCTCATGTGTCGACATGGTCACCAATGAAGTGCCACACTTATGTCAACATTTAATGTGTTGACCTTTCTGTGTTGATTTTTTCATGTGGCGATTTGCGGCTCCCCAGCGACCCCCTCCCGTGATTCGCGGTACCCCCCCACGCGACCCCCCCTCCCGCGATTCGCGTCACCATCCCCCCACGACCCCCCCTCCCGCAATTCGCGGCACCCCCCGCGACCCCCCCCGCGACCCCCCCGTGCAATTCACAGACACCCCCCACCTACCCCCCCCCCCCCATTCACGGCAACCCCACGATTAAATGGCACATGCAAAACACTGACATGGCTATGGTCGACAATGAAAAAGGTTGACATGAGCTTTTGAAGATTTATTTTTCACTTTTTGAATGTTTTCATATTCATTCTCATGCCGACATGGACACCAATGAAGTGCCACACTTATGTCAACATTTACATGTGTTGACCTTTCTGTGTTGATTTTTTCTTGTGGCGATTTGCGGCACCCTCCCGCGATTCGCAGCACACCCCCCACAATTCGCGGCACCCCCAGCGACTCCCGCGATTCGCGGCCCCACCCCGTGACACCCCCCCTCCTGCGATTCGCCACACCCTGCGACCCCCCTCCCACGATTCACGCCAACCCCCCGGGCCCCCCTCCCATCCACCCACGACCCCTCCTCCCGTGATTCGCAGACACCACTCACCTCCTCCCTCCCCCCCCCCCCGCGCGTGATTCACGGCAACCCCAGGATTAAATGGCACATGCAAAACACTGACACGGCTATGGTCAACAATGAAAAAGGTTGACATGAGTTTTTGAAGATTTATTTTTCTTTTTTTGAATGTTTTCATATTCATTCTCATGTGTCGATATGGACACCAATGAGGTGTCACACTTATGTGTTGACCTTTCTGTGTTGATTTTTTCTTGTGGCAATTTTTTTCCAGTGACAACTATGTGCACGTCAACCTAGACATCATCAACCAATTCTTTGTATAATATATAACACCTGTTATGTTTTACTGTAGGTGCTTTAAGTCAGATCTTTTACTGCTACTATTACTGTTTATGTAAATGCATTCTGAATGACAGCAACATCCTACCATCCTTCTACAAGAATATATAACCAACTAGGTTGATTCATCGCGCCCCGTTCCCCCCCTCCCGCAAATTGTGGACCCCCCGCGCACCCCCCCTCCCGCGATTCACGCCCCCCTCCCACGATTCACGTCACCCACGCTCACCCCCCCTCCTGCAATTCGCAACCCCTCCTCGCGCGATTCACGCCCCCTCCCGCGCTTTGCGGACCCCCGCCCTCTCCCGTGATTTGCGGACACCTGTGCCCCCTCCCTCCCTTGATTCACGGCACCCCCCATGCCCCTTCCGCAATTCACGGCACCCCTAAGCCCCTCTTTAGTCCCCCGTATACTCACACACCCCTATCACTACCCAGCTTCCTGCTCTCCTGAACCGTAACTTCCATCACTGGGGAGTCGCTGACGCTGTTTTGCCCACATGCCCCTATCATGCCTCATAGCCCAGCCTTCTGCTCTCATGCACCCTAACTCCCACCCAGTAGGAGGAGACACTGACTCAGGGCCACCATCCTGTAATGTCACGCTGGACCCTCACCCACTGGCAGAAGCTGCACAGTATCTCCCATCCTCCTCTTTAGTCCCCCTTATTCCCACACACCCCTATCACTACCCAGCCTCCTGTTTTCCTGTGTCGTGACCTCCGCCAGTGGGGAGCCGTTGACTCAAAATCACCCTACTATACTATTGCACACACACACACACACCTAAACAACATGCACACACAGCCCCCCCCCCATACCCACAAATGTCACTGTACCATCCACACTATCAACGTACATCTTTCTCTGTAACCGCTTTTTAATTAAACAAAACAATACACCTCCCCCCCCTTCCACATCATATGCTCTCTAACACATTTCACCTATAACTCAAGTTGCAATACAGGCATCTTTCATACAATTCTAACCATATTTCTCACAATACAAACGTTCACAAATTAAGGGGGCGCAGCCCCTTAAGACGGTGTGAAGAGCACCCGTAGGGCCCGATGAATCACCTAGTATATATATAACTATAACACATATGCATGCTGATTGTATGTTAATAATAAAGAATTGCTGTCCCTTCACAATATATTTAACACATACTGTAGATAATGCTGAACTACACAGTATTTTAGGAAAATGCAGGAAAGGTTTCATCTAGTGAAAGGGGTGTTCTTGAAGTTATATAGACAGGATTTTTAAGTGATATTGATAACAATCCTTCAAAATTCTGCAAAGGGTATTGACGGGCGAATCTGAGACATGGATTGCTATCTGTGAAGACAAATAGCCATTTAAACATAATGGATTGTGCTAGGAAGCTGCATTTTACTTGTTCATAATTGATTTTTGAGAGAAAATTGTGAGAATATTAATTTGAACAGGGTTTAAGAACTATTATCCTTATTAACGAATCTTACTTGCGCTCTGTTTGCGGCCTCAACCTTAGGGATCATTAAATACATACACAGAACTGGAAGTGGTATGCCTCAGATTCCTAATGTGTGGTGTTCTAAATATAATAATTGTATAACATGTCAATTTATAATTAACAGTAAATAGTTGAAATGATCTGCATTTGTTAATGTTCAATACTACACATGTGGTATACATTTCTAACTGCCCATGTGGGTTATATTATGTAGGCCAGAGGACAAGGATGTTTCCTGAAAGGATGGCCTTACACAGGTCATTGATTAAAGTTGACTTTATCTGGCAATGTAGTGGAGCAGCCTGTTGCGTGACATTTACAGGGAGGCGGGCCAATAATTAGCTTCTTTGAAATATTTCATAATTGATCATGTGCCAGAGTCCTCAAGAGGTGGTAACAGAGCTAAGTCTCTGTTAATTAAAAAAATGAGGTGGATTTTTAGATTGGACCCCCACAGGAACTTAATGACAAAATAAATTGGAATACTGTATCATAGTAATAGTTTATTCCTTAATAAGATATTACTTTGATAGATGATAAATAAATCTCTGGCATTTTGATATACAGTTTATATTATAATAATGTGTGCTTCTGCTGTTGTGGTGCTATTATATACTTACAGTACCTACTTTTGGCTGGGCTAAACCTTTACTCAAGATCTACCAGCAGTTCATATTTTTCAAGCAGCCTGCGTATCTATAGTAGGAATAAATGCAGCTGTGCACCAGCTAGGTGATTTGGAAACCTGGACCATTGGTAGATCTCGAAGACCAGTTTGGCCACCCATGGGCTATTGGTACAAGGCAACATGTCGCTCTTTTGGATTTTGATAATCCCTGTTGGCAATGTTTTTCATCTCATCACGGCAAGGCCACAGCAAACTGAGCGGCCACTCTGTAAATTGAGAAATTTCATCCTGCTAAGTCTCACCTTTCAATAGTGTTAGTCACTCCCACAAAGCCACTCTGGGATATGACAGGCTGGTCTGGTCATATTTAGTGGTTGAATTTACCCATGGGATGTGGGAATGCAGCCCCCCCACCAGGGCCGAAACTAGGGTTTCCGGCGCCTGGGGCAAGGCAGTCATTTGGTTGCCCCCCCCACCCTCCCCCCTGAATTGGAGGAGGGGTGCAAATGACTGCCTTGCCCCTGGCGCCAGAGGCTGAGCAAACCCTGTGCCCACATACCTGTTGTGCAGCGGGGTCTGGGGACGGGCAGCGGGGGATGGGCAGCAGAGTCTGGGGATGGGCAGCGCCGCGGCGGCTTTCACTTGTAGCAAGCTACGCTATTTGCCTGGCGGCAGGAAACGCTGCTGAGTTTGAAAAGTCTTGCTGGGCGCTGATTGGCTGAGAGAATTCAGCCAATCGGCGTCCGGCAAGTCTTTTCAAAATCTGCTTCCCGTCGGGAAAATAGCGTGGCTTGCTTCCAGCTGCCACTACGCCCATTCCCGGACCCCCGCTGCTCGTCCCCGGACCCCCGCTGCTCGTCCCCGGACCCCCGCTGCCTGTCCCCTGACCCCCGCTGCCTGCCCACGGACCCCCACTGCCCAGCCCCGACAGTGCCCCCCCCTATGCAGCGCCTGGTGTGTGTGACCCCCCAGCCCCCCCCCCCCTAGTTACGGCCCTGCCCCCCCCCCACACACACACACACCACCTGCCAGTAAAATCTGTCACCCCTCTCAGTATCATTGAGCCAGATGCAGCCCATGACACTGCACTGGCTTTACTGTGAATGGCAATGACTTTCTATTGAATTCCTACTTGCCAGTCATCTGCATGAAAAGTAGTACCTTTGGGATGTGTTTAATCCCTAGTGGACTGTCAATCATGGCTGTGATAAGCCCAGAACTGGCTCCAAATAGGAACCCCCCCCCCCCCTTCCATGCATATTGCACAATCCTAGCCAGCTTCTATGGACTGCAGTTGACCCGTCACGGGATCAGAACAAGGTGGCAGGGACCTGGCAATCCTACACCCAGAAAGGAACCACCAGTGTTCACACTACAGTATACCAGGGAAACCTTCAGCATAGAGTTTCTTTGTTGTCGTGGAGCTCAGCATCATCCTGTTTGGTAATAAAGGATTACCATCAGTAATTTACACTTTTATTTGTGACACTACTGGTCCCAACAAGTCCTGGCACCTGCAAACTGCTGTAGTACGCTGGAGCCTGTATAATAATTACAACTGCCTAAATACTTGCATTTGCAGATCATACTGCTTTTTGTAGAACTATAAACATAAACATATCCTTTATTAAAAATAAGTACTCCACCAGTCTCTCATTCACAAGTTTATAGTAATATTAATTTCAAAGGGATCCTCTTCTTTTATCTTCTGTTTTCTTTTAATACAAAGGAAGTGAAAACAAAAAAACAAACAGAATATACGAATGCCACTGAACCTCTCCTCGCGGCAGTGCCCTGTATGCAAGTAATCCATCCACAACGACTTCACTCTGATCATACTGTAGCGTTAAAAGGCCACTCTGTTTAGTGGTAGTTGCAGCTAGAATCCAAGTGGTAGTGACAATAAATATCATTGAAGCAATGTGGTTCACTGACATAACACACCGTGGAAGGACACAAAATGTGGCTGTGGGTGCATCTTTTGCTGCAGCTGCATTTGCTTCTTTATGCTAATGCAGCAGATGCTGGTGTTCCTGTGTTTGTCAGTCTGAACATGGCCGTCGATGTGAGTCATTAGATGCAGCCACGGTCAGCGACATGCCCATGTCAGCTGACCTGCTATCTGGAAATGCCCACAGTGAATCACCGTCTTTGCATACAAATTTTGGATGCATACAGAGACTTAAAACATTGTCTACTTCAGTGGTTCCCAACCCCCAACAGCGCACATTTTCCTGGTCATTCAGCAGGTGCACAGATTATTCAGGCACATTTTAAAAGATCCACAGGTGGAGCAAATTATTTCACTTGTGATTCTGTGCATAGACCTGGAAAACGTGCACTGTTGGGGGTACTTGAGGACCAGGGCTGGGAACCACTGGTCTACTTGCATCTAATATCACCACTGAGTCCACATCTGAATAAGATCCAACATTCTTCTTCACCAATTCCAACAGAAAGGCATGGAGTGGCATAACAATGGCACTGCAGCCCAAGCGCTGGCTTGGGGGAGGAGGTGCTGTGGGGGCACATGGTCTCAGCAGATTCCAATGGGTCTAACCATTTGTAGGCAATCTGCTGAAAATGTCCCTCCAAAAATGTCCCCCACCTTGGAGGAGACAGATGCTAGAGTTCCTACTGGACAGATGGATAGATGGTAGAGGTCCTACTGGCTATATATATACTGCCCCTGGCAATGAGCATGTAAACTCCTGGCAGTGAGTGTGTGACTACTGGCAAAAAGAATGTAACCCCTGGCAACAGGCATGTAACCCCTGCCAACAAGCACGAAACCCCTGGCAATGAGCACGAAACCCCTGGCAATGAGCATTTAGGTAAAAAAATAATAATAATAATAATATATATATATATATATATATATATATATATATATATATATATATATGGGGTGGGGGCGCCAGAAAAAGTTACACCACTGAGGGCAGTGATGCATTTAATAAAGTGATAAAGTAGTAAGTGATAAATGATAAACTGTCTCTGGTAAATAAGTGTAATCTTCCTGTTGCTTGACCTCAGATTTGGACCTGCTTCTGCTTAGTGTTCTAACTATCTCTCATTTGCATGGACATTGCCAGATTTTAATGAATTGTCTATGGAAAGTGTTGTCTCTGATATAATCCCTTCCTAATTATTACTGTCCAAATACACATTTGAACTACTTTTTACAGCATGTTCAAACGCAGCCACCACCCCCCCAAAAAATTGTCATCAAATACATTACATGATAATAATTTTCCTATCCCGCTCTTGTCTTTCTACAGTGGCTTACAAGTATTCTAATAAAGAAGTGAATGCTTCTTTGCATTTTCCTTTTTCTCCGGGAAGACAGGAGGTAGGAGTGACGGCGCTGGGGGCTTATTCCTGACAGAGTCTGTAGAAACATGCAGCTACAAACAGAAGCAAATGAACCAATTAAAGTGAAAATAAAAAGAGATGATCAGGATGGATGACGCTGCTTGTCAGAGGAAAGTCACCGAGTGGGGCAGCAGGAATTCAATCCGTGCTCATTAAATCCTGCATAGTGACACGCTATGAAAGCAGTGCGCCAACCACCATCCCTTCTTCTCCAAAAACATTTGATAACAAGCACTTAACCCCTTCCATCCTGCTATGAAAGAGATATACTCACATGCTTGAAAATTGCTTTTCTACAGTATGTCCAGTAATCTATCCCGAAGCGTTAACCGCAGCAATTAACCTAGCCTCTCAGCCGCACAGCATTTGGTGTTCACTAGGACATACTGTAGGCTGGATGCTTTGCTTTAAAGACGCATAATGTATTACAGAATAGGCATATACTAATACTGTCAGTATATAGTCAGTAATATGCGTGCAGGCCCAGACTGGCCATCTGGTACTTTTGGCAAATGGCAGAAGGGTCGATGGGCAGATGAGTCAGTCCGGCTGCCTGAAAGCCTGACCAAGCAGACAGTGTGTGCCGGGAGGTGACGCCCCTGTGAGACATGGCCTTGATCATTTTCTCTGTGCACTAACAATGCTGGGATAATTCTTGGTCACAGTCCCTTGCTGCATCCTTGGCCCTTAAAAGTTTTCCTCTGCAATGAGGGCATTTATTACACATGGGCATTTATTAGTACATGTCACTTAATTTGCAGTTAACACATGATGATAAAATACTGATCAGTGGCTCCAGGGCTGCAGCATAGTTCAAAAAGGGGAGAAACACCAAATGCCATTCCAAACTGACTCATACCCCTTTCACACTAGCAAGCGCTTACAAGCCGGGTCTCAAGGCGGGTACAAAAGTTATTTCATATTAGCCTTCTGACACGGCATAAAGCTGGGCGGGTCCTTTACAATGCAGTGAACGGGACCTGGGTCACGTCGACCTGGGTTACCCGTTCACACTGCCCCTGGACCCAGGAGCGTCCAATGTCCAACCCTGGTCAAGACCCGGGTTGAAATCCTGGAACGTTGGACCCGGGACAATCTTTCAGGACCCTTTGACACTGAACAATTTCCGGTGTTGTTGTGCGTTTATGTGTAATAACCGGGGAATATCTGTCAGTGTAAAAGGGGTTTCGCTGGCAGTTGGAGTTTCTCCCACTTCTCTGCAGCCACCACTGATACTGATCATTGGTGAATTAGATTGTTAGTATACAGACAATGGACCTTATTCTAATTGACACTCTCCCCTTCATCCTTCCAGCTCCTGATGAAGGCGTGTGAACACGCTAAAACGTGTTGAGCCATCACTCTTTGCTCTAGCACTCCATTGGAGAGCCATCCAGCTCACACACAGCTCCATTTTCAAACCTTGCAATTGCAGAGGACACCATACCCGGACCGGTCTTGCTGTATTCATCGCTTTGGATCTCCTGGAATCTGCAGCCATTTCATCTTGGTACCAGCCGTACCTTAAGGACTGCCACATTATTCCATCTATTGTGAGTGGTCCAGGAATCCACTACTGGGAAATCTCCGGGACTCTGAAAACCCATTCCTAATAAGGTTATCCACCACGTATGGTAATTATACACCCTGGTGTTGATTTGGACACTCAATATTCATTTGGCCCCAATATTGAATGCTAGCGGAAAATCCTTTTTTAAATATTTTTATCATCATTTTTCCATTTTTATATCTTTGAGAATTCTCATATGCAATGTATTGTTTATTAATTGTGTTTTAATATTGTAATAAATTCAGGGTACTTGTTTCCTAGCACGGCCACACCGATTCTAATCTGGGGCATCGCAGGTAAAAAATCTGATCGGTCGCATCGCATGCGTGCTAAAAAATCGCATGCGATGGTCCCGACGCGATGCCCCCGATTTCCCATAGGGAACAATGTTAAATGCCTCAATTTACCCAAATGAACAGGGAAGAATTTTAAATGGTCCAGAAACCCCCCAAAACACCCCAGAACAGTGAAATGGCCCCCCAAAATTAGTTAACGCCACCCCCCGATCAACGTGAACCCGAAGCGTGGCGAGCGCAGCGAGCCCGCGAGGGGCGGCGGTACGCGTCCTCCGACCTTTTCATACCCCCACTATCCACGTCGGCGTGGAGTTGAGAATAGAATAGTGTGGCGAGCGCAGCGAGCCACCGAGCCCGAAGCGTGGCGAGCGCACGCGGATACCTTCACAGTTATACGCGTCCCCTCGCGGGCTTCACAGGTGTCCGTGGCGACGCGGACACCTGTGACGCCCGCGAGGGGACGCGTTTACCTGTGAAGGTATCCGCGTCCCCTCGCGGGGCTCGCCACGCTTCAGGCTCGGTGGCTCGCTGCGCTCGCCACACTATTCTATTCTCAACTCCACGCCGACGTGGATAGTGGGGGTATGAAAAGGTCGGAGGACGCGTACCGCCGCCCCTCGCGGGCTCGCTGCTCTCGCCACACTTCGGGTTCACGTTGATCGTGGGGTGGCGTTAACTAATTTTGGGGGGCCATTTCACTGTTCAGGGGTGTTTTGGGGGGTTTCTGGACCATTTAACATTGTTCCCTGTTGATTTGGGTAAATTGAGCCATTTAACATTGTTCCCTATGGGAAATTGGGGGCATCGCGTCGGGACCATTTAATGCTTATTTAGCCGCATGCGACGCGACCGACGCGATTTTTTTACTTTTCAATGCATTTCAATGGGAAATCGGGTCCATCGCGTCGGGGGCCATCGCATACAACTATTAAGGGCACAAGATCAATGCGATTGTGGCCGTGCTAGGAAACAAGTACCAAATTCAGTAATACCCGAGCGCTGTATCATATTCCATATATTCTACTCTCCCCTGCATGTTCGCGCAGTGGAGCAATCTAGAGCGGCTGCCCATGCGAATAAATTTTTATGCGCATGTGCAGCCTTTTGGTGTGAGTGGGCGCGTTGAACTGTTTGATCGCCTTCCCGCGACCACCGAATGATTTTATCCCCACACGCAATCTGTGAATGGATGTTATGCTAAACTTCCATTTGCAAGCGTGTGGGGGAACGCAGTGTGCGAGAGGTGGTGGGCGGCGTTTTATCGACTGTCAATGAATGTCAACCAGAATAAAGCCCAATTTCCTAATTCATGGAAGCAAAAAATGTACCCCTCACAGTCCTGAACAAATAGAATTCCCCCATGAGTAGTATAATACAGGAGCCTTTTCTTCAACACATAAGAACAGTATATGTATAGAAGTTACAGCACAGAGGGCCTGATTCATAAATGAACACAATGTCCATCTTGTATGCAGCTCCCCTGGTCTATTACGGGACACATGGGGGCACCCCTGGAATTATAGGGTACACATGCGGGCACCCCTGGACTAATACAAGACACATGCGGGCACCCCTGGACTGATATGGGACACATGGGGGCACCCATGAAATTATATGGCACACATGGGAGCACCCATGAAATTATATGGCACACATGGGGGCACACATGGAATTATATGGCACACATGGGGGCACCCATGGAATTATACAGCACACATGCGGGCACCTCTGGACTGATATGGGCCACTGGGCAGCACAGCTGGACTGATTCCGGGCAGCCCTGCAGTACAAAAAAAAAATCCTTTTTTTTTCAGAGAGCCCCTTACTTGTCCCCAACAGCAGTCCCATATAGCAGCCCCCCTTAGTAGTTCCACAGAATAGTACCCTCAGTAATGCCCCCTTATCAGTTGTACCTTCAGTAGTTCCCCCTTAGTTTATTCCACAGTAGGTCTCCCTTAGTAGTTGTTCCCTGGCCGCTCAGTAGTTCCCCCTTAGTTTATTCCACAGTAGTTCTCCCTTAGTAGTTGTTCCATGGCCGCTCAGTAGTTCCCCTTAGTATTTGTACCTGGCCGCTCAGTAGTTCCCCTTAATAGTTGAACTCTGGCCACTCAGTAGTTTGTCCCCCCTCTAGCAGCCCCTTTAGCCGATTTAGTTCCCCCTTTAGTGTGTGTACCTCCCCTGCAGCCCCCATATGAGACCTCCCCCTCTGCAGACAGCACGGACACATCCATGCTGTCTGACATTCACTAGCCGAAAGAAGATGGCTCCGGATTCTCACAACTTATTTAGAGATCTGGATCTCGTGAGAATCCGGCACTGGGCAATGACGTTTTGCCCGTGCCCCTGGATCTGAGTCGGGCGGGAACGCCTCTCGTATCCAGGCTCAGATCCCCAGCGTTCGTGTGGGCTGAGATCTGGGAAATCCGAGCCTCTACATATGTGCAATATGCCTTTTTGTCCACCTCATTTATACATACGGTGCATGGCCACATTTTGATCTTCAAAATGACCCCCACCTCCAATAAAATGAACTAAAAAAGCTAGTCTGCAGCTGCTTATGCGTGAATGGATATTTACATTGTGGATGGAGATTTTCATTGTACTTCCCATCTTATCACCACTTTACAACCAATCCTTAATTAATTTGATCATTTCCATAATTCTTCCAACATAGTGTGCAGTTCAAACTCATAAATTAGTCATGAGTGAGGAAACGTTGGGACATTTACATTTGTCACTTGTGTGTGCTTGAAAGGGTATACTATATATATATATATATATATATATATATATATATATATATATATATATATATAATATTTTTAATTGGATGAAGCGAACCTAGATATATGATTTTCCATACAAAGTGTGTCTTTATAATAGGTGCCTAATTCAAAGTGTAAGCCTAGATACCACCATCTCGGAGGTTGCGTGAAATGAAAGTCCTTTGGCAGGGAGAACAAGCTACATGCCCCCAGCTAAACAAGGAAAATCATGCCCATTCATGCCCATAAGTACATACAGTAAGGTCATAAGAAAACGGAGATTTCGGCTATGTATCTATGTGCCCCTTTCCGTGTGCAGCTGCAATATTCAGCAGAGCATGTGCAGAAAGCGTTAGCTCAGCATATGATGCAATAAGGTTTTTGTTTTTTTTTAGGGATGTGCAGATCCGGATTTACCCAGATTTACCCGGATCTTATTGGCTATCTGGCTGTCACATGTTTTGGAGCCAAAACATGTGGCAGTTGATATGCAAGAGGGAATAAATGAACAGTTTGGCGCAAATACCATAAAAAAATGTATTTCTATAAAATCATTAACTAAAACAATTTTATTTAAAACAAGTATACAATTACATGTGGACCATAATGCATATATCCGGGCTTGACAAGATAGTAGGCAAGTATACCTCATCCTGATTGGAGATTGCGGTGGACTATGCTTGAATTCAAGATGACTTCAGGGGTTAGATCCAGCCTGAGGAAGGAGAGGTAATCTCTCCGAAATGCGTTGCTGTTTAAATACTGATGCACTTTGGAATCTGCTGCTTTGAACACTTATGCACTTTGGAACCAAAAGCACTTTCAAGCACCGGTACATCTTTTCTTGGGACGCACTTGCACTTTACAGAATTCAAGCATAGCCCACCGCAATCTATATTTGCCTACTATCTTGTCAAGCCCGGATATATGTATTATGGTCCACATGTAATTGTATACTTTTTTAAAATAAAATTGTTTCAATTAAGGATTTTATAGAAATACTTTTTTTATGGTATTTGCGCCAAACTGTTCATTTATTCCCTCTTGCATTTATATTGTTGGGAAGTGGTGTATCTCCCTAATGAATCAGCAGGCAGCAATACTATAATTAATTGCACTTCCTTCCCCTATCTTCTTGTTTGCTATATGCGACAGTTGATAGCCAATAAGATCCTGTTTTGGGATCCAGGTAAATCCGGATCTGCACATCCCTGTTATTTTTATATGGAGATGCATGCTATGGCAGTTGGAGCAAGCTTATGTCAAACAATGACTCCGACAGTGGAAAAAAACCCACAATAGCCTCCACAGGGAAAAACACATACGCAATGTCACCCACAGGGATAAAAATCACAAATTGGCTCCTACAGGAAATAAAAACACACACATATTGGCCTGCACAAAAAAATCAGACACCTTGATTCAGTAATTGCTCCTACATGAAAAACATAACCACAGTTATTAATTTCCCATTCAAACAGACAAAAATAAAACAATAATTGATTTTACCAGCACCCTACAGATGAATGACCTCACCTGCTGGGCTGTCACAGCTGCAGAGCCAATTGCAGGAGACCAGCCATCAGCTGTTTCAGAAGTCCAGACCAGTGAGTGCCTTTCTCCAGAGAATCCAGACCAAGCCAGAGGGTTGAAACATGGTCCCATGTAGACACAACCCCATCACCCTACTCAGTCTCATCACCTGCCTCAGCCACTAAACCATCACTGCCTCTGCCCAAACACTGTACTCAGTACCCCGACACATCACCAGCCAACCAACATGAAAACTGAGTTTCAACATCATGACCATGTTCTATGCAGAAGTCAGTGTCAGTTTGCGCAGCTGGCCAATAGAACCTGGGGTGCGAGGCCAGGAATTCTGCACGGTGACATGCCGACCCATGGCTGCCCCACCTAAGAATGCTGACCTCCTTATGCCCTCTCTTCACCGCCTCAACATCACTGCCTTTCAATCAGACAGCAGCAGAAGGAATCTATAGGCGGCATTGCAAGGCTGCATTGTGCAGCCACGGATTCCCGATAATTGGAAATCTGCATCTGTCCCTCATTGGGATATATCTCAGAATCAGGCCCTATGTGACAGCATTGCCTGTAGGGTAATGGAAGCTATATATTAGAGAGTACAAAGACATCAAGGGGGGAATCCATTTGTTTTCCCCATTTTATATGCTAAACCCAACAATTATGGGCAGGATCAGCGAAGAACAACACTTGAACCCCTGCGCTCCCAGATGTCTTGTCAATTTAGACACAACAAAACCATTGAATCACACTCTAAAGGAGCTGAAATAACACATACTCTTCCCTTCTGCTGCAGGAGAATTGGCCTACTGTATGTCAGAATACAAACGTGTACTATTATAATTGATTTTGGGTTTGCGTTCTTTCTGTTTTATATGGCTGATGGGTGGAGTGGATTATTAAACAACCTTGAGTTGTTTATACATATTTTCTCTTATAATGCAAGCTGTAGATTTGTTATCATGGAGGTTAAGTGTCACACAGTAAATCTAAATAAAGTTTGATGCTGAAACACTTGAAACTGTGCTATTATCAGAAAAACACTCCAATGTTCCTGCATGCTTTCAAAGTGCTTTATGAACAAAACATCTTCTCATTGCTTGATAATGGTTCAGAATGTTTCATAACTTTACTGTAGGATCAGTGAGAACTTCCACGACGCAGATGAAATAGTGTGAATTCTACACTGTATCACAGCATAAAATAGTATCCTGTTTTTAAATGATGGTACATATCCATTATTATATGATGGATTCATTTTTATTGTGTTGTTAAACAATTATTTTTTATTTGTATTATGAATAATTTGGAAAAGGGTTATAAAATAGATGGTGCAAGCAAAGGCCTTATTCTGATTACCACGCCCTCTGTGTTTTTTTCGCAGGAGAGCTATGGTGAGCAACTGTGCATGCACATATACCGTTATGCGCATGCAGCTGCTTGGTGCGAGCGGGCGCGGCAAACTGCTTGTTTGCCATGCCGATTGCACCTAGCAGTGTGGGCAGGGAGCGTGGGGCAGCGGCGAAGGGATGTGCCTATGGGAATGCTCAGCATTTCATGGGCGTCCCCATGAAAACGCTGGGTGTTCCCATGCTAATGCATCCGTGTCACAGGTGCGGGGGGGGGGGGGGGGGGAGATGGGCAGCTTACGTGAACGGATGTAAGCTTCCCGTACAGGACATCCGCAGACCTAAGACACCACAGAGGTGTCTAATGCGGGGTACACACCAGGACGACCCGCTCACGATGCACATCGTGAGCGGGTCGTCAGTGTCTCGTCCGACCCGCTCACGATGACGCGGGGGGCACGACCCGCTTACGATGTGCACCGTGAACGGGTCCGATCTGATGGCGACCCGCACCCGGCTGTATGGTCGTCATTGAGATCCTACCTGCAGCAGGTAGGATCTCAATAACGACCGACCCGCGGGACCGCGCATCGGATCGGTATCGGTCCACACCAGGTCAGAAAAGGGCCCAATCAGCACACAATCTACATCCAATTGATCGGAATTGGATCTAGATTGTGCGGATCGGGCCCTAGTCGTCCTGGTGTGTACCCAGCATTAGTCTGCGAGCACTTGCCAAATCATTCGATGTTCGGCGTCCATCAAATGATTTTGTTCCCGCATGCAAGCTTGCGAATAGATGTATATGCAAAACGTCCATTCACATACCTCCCAACTGTCCCGCTTTCCACGGGAATGTCCCATTTTTGGGGGGATGTTCCAGTTTCCCGCGGGGGGTGGCAGTTGGGAGTCCTCGATGCCACCCGCTGGGCAGCAGTGAATTGACGTTGTGGGCATGCGTCTATTGCCGCAGACAGAGGGGCAGCAGCAACAAAATGGGGGAGTGGCCTCATGCGAGTGATGCTATTTGAAGGCCATGCCTCCTCATCATGAGGTCACACCCCTCCACTGTGTCACACCCCTCCACTGTGCGCAAAGGTCCCGCTACAGCGGCATGCAAAGTTGGGAGGTATGCATTCGCATGCGTGCGGGGATATTCAGCATGCGAGGGGGGCGGTGGCCAGTAGTGCGGGCGGCGGGAGGCATTTGAATGACACACAAAGCTGCGAATTTCGTAGCTTTCCATGTCAACCAGAATAATCTCTAAAGTCCCATATGAAAAATGTAAACAAAGACATTACAAATACATGGTACAGATAGCACAGTCCATAAATAATATTTACTGTATGCATGTTTAAAGACCCAGCCAAAAGTTCCATAACAAAACAGGCAGCAAATGGCCAACTGGGCTATCTCAGTAAAAAAAACAAACAACACAATAAAAATAAACTAAGGGATTACTAAAAGAGTCCAGGGTGAGGGGCAGATTGAAAGCAGTAACACAGGGATCATACTTTGTGATATGTACTCACAATATTATTTTGCAGACTCGTAATGTACTCCATTGAAGCAACAAAATGGACACGGGTATGGAGGGCAGTCAACAAAGGTGCTTCCAAGCATTTTCAAATATTTGGCGATTTGGCAGCATTTCATAAATGGACTATAAATTTATCTTGATGCTTGCTAACAGATTGAAAGGGGCATTCAGGAGTGCTACCGAGATTTCCCCTTGCAGAGGAAGGCCTAATATCCTTGACAACCATGCCCACATTTGGTTGCAGAATGTTTATAGAAGTGGACAAGACCATCAAGTGTGGAGAAATGTACCGACTGAACCACAGTTTCTCCAACAGTAGCATAAGGAAGCTGGGACATTTGAGTTAAGTTTAGCTGATACCAAGTATCATCTTGTAAAGACCTTGTAGGATGTCTCCCTAATGGCCACGCTAATAGAAGGTTTAGTAATTATTGACCTAATGGTAGACCATCCTTCAACATCAATATGGGTTGAAAAGTCTGTCTTCCCATGCTAGTTCTTGGGGTTTACTGTCAGGATGAGTTGGGGACAGTATATAGTGGTATACTGTATAACAGACTGTTACCTTTTTGACCAACGGAGTATGTGCAATGGCGTTCAAATTGAGAGAGCATTCTATGCTTATTCGTAGGGAGCAGAGATTTTTTTTTTTTTAACGTGAACCATTTATCTGCATTTTTATACATGCATGCAATGTGAGTGTAATTATGGCTGACTTGTGATCAACTTTGTGTCAGCCCCTAACTCTTATATATGCACACACACACACACACACACACACACACACACACACACACACACACACACACACACACATATAAATGCATATACAGATAGCACACTTCCAATTCTCATGCTATGCAATTCCTCTTTTAAAATTCTGGCATCATGAAATCCGCCTTCTATCCCAAAAAGTCGAATTAATATTGGCTAACAGTATACAGTAGTTGTATGTTACTGTCCAAAAAGAAAATATATTGTGCTTTTAAAATGTTTCAAATGGCTGAGGTTTGCACTTTATTAATTTTTTTTTTAAAGAAATGCTTTAAATAAATGATAAAGTGAAAATTTTGTTGCAAAACATGTAAAAAAGTTGATTTGGTTCAATTTGAAGCCATTAAAAAACACCTGTAACTCTGACCTACAATGTCTAAAACACCTACCTCATCTGTACAGCACCCCTCATATATGGCAGCAATAATTTCTATTGAAATTACTAAGGCTAAAATTCACACGCCCAATTGAATGACAAAAACTCACGGCTGGCTGCAATTTCTCACAAAGTAGGGGTGTAAAAACATGTCAATGCAATATACATCTAGGTGTGCAATAAATGTAAAAAACCTGGAAAGGAACAATACTGTAGATAGAAAATAGTTGCATTTTATATGAATTTTAAATTTACATTTGGAAATTTATATTTGAAAATATACAGGTTTTTGAACAAGGACTGTTAGCTTTATATTATCAGCCAGGATTAGTGGGGAGAATACATACAGTGGGTTGATCAAAGGTCAGTTTTACCGAATAGCGCATAATAACAGCTGTCGACAATGTGAGTGACACCTGTGTGGAATACAATACACTTGACAGCTTTGTTGTGGCTGACACATATTACAGCTAAAGCAGGCAAGCAGCACATGGCTGAAATTGCTAACAATCTGTGTCATGTTATATGTGTTTGTGCAGCAATTACATCAGAAAAAAAAAAAACATTAAAAGTAATTGTGGCAGTAATGAAAAGTGTACTCTCATTAACACCTGCAGTTATGGAAATCATTGCTAATGAGCACTTGCAAATTCATTGATCTGCCATCTAATTAAATTACATAAAACATCCAGGGGTGGATTTATATTGATGGAGGCCCTAGAAAAGGTAGTCTAGGTATGTCTTCACGCCTGCCTTACAGGGGAAGTTACAGTCAGTACATAGCAGTGTTAACATGTACTGTAACGTATGTGTACTCTCTACATTGGGGCAATATTATGTGGGATTAGCCATTATTCAGCATATCAATTAAGTTGTAACTGTGTGTCTCATACTTGATGTCACTGGCTCCGTGTCAATGGATAAGCTGCATATTCATGGTAATTAGCACAGCCAAAATGGTTGCCTCCATTGTGTATAGCAGGGGTTCCCAAACTTTTTTGAATCATGGCACCTTAGAGCATCAAAATATTTTCATGGCACCCCTAGGCCAAATGCTTCTTATCAAGAAATTCAGAAAAAAAATATTGCATTAAGTGCATTGTGTTTATATGTCAAAGTTATCTGGTGAGGGACAGGATTTGCTTCTGTTTGTCCACATATATTATGATTGGCAGCCACAAGCACTGGTTTTGCCTGGTACATTGACCATAAATAATATGAATTGATCCTGGTCCACCAACCCAAGGCACCCTTGCAAGTGTCCTGAGGCACCCCAGGGTGCCTAGGCACACAATTTGGGAACCACTGGTGTATAGCCAATGGCTACATATTCAAATTTAAATGCATGTGGTGTTATCAAGGACGATAGTGTTATAAACGATACTTGCGGAAACCTGGGGGCAGGTGCAGTTTAAGAGAGTAGTAGTCTCATTTGCATAGTCCCCTCAGTCTCCCTTTTCTATACACCATGTTCCGGCAACTAATCATTACTGGTCATGTGCAGCTGCCATTTTCCCATTGATTTTTGTCACAGCTGTAGGCTAAGGATGGACTTTGGATAGTTAAGTAATTAAACATGGGTGCAGTGTGCACAGTGTGGCCCCCCTGGATCCAGGAGCCTGTGTGCCTTGCCCATACTGCACCCATTATAGCTTTGCCAATGGCTAGGTGCATGGTTCCCAACCTTTTTTGGACTTTCCTGCTATCCCGCTAGTGTTCCGAGGTTTGTGTGTGTGTGGTGGAGAGGGGGAAGTGTGAATGTATTCAGGGGAGGCAAAGGGGCTGGGGGCATGCCAACACCTCACAGATGGCGGGATGTACTAAGGGAAAAATGCGATAAAACCCCCATTTTCAGGGGTTTTACGGCATTTTCAGATGTACTAAGACAGCAGATACGGACCCCACTCCCCGTCCTCCATCGAACTCCTCCTCCATGTCACAGCCGGATGTCTTCTGGCTGTAGGGGGGAGGAGGCAGCGCCGGGGACAGCCGCTGATCCGGGGATGTGACAGAGACCGCATCACAGGTATCGCGGGGGCCTCCTTCAACACTTTGTGATGCTAGGCGCATATGTTAGTACATATGCGCTAGCATCTCTGCGGCGGCGCGCCGATGTATATTTTATTACATCCCACCCAGAGTGCTGGGCAAGCCTCCATAGTGATAAAATACGGAGGCATGCATTCCCACAAAGCCAAGCTCCACTTGTACTAATGCCACACCCCTTTTGGGAGTATGTAGCGATTCCAACTCCCTCATATAGGGCCAGATGCCATAAACTTCAAAAGTGATTTTCAAACAGTCTTTGACATAGCAGGTAGGAGCTGATTGGCTGGCTGGTTATCACTCTCCAGTTTATCACTTTTGAAGATTAGTGCATCTGGCCTTTAGAATGTTGGGAGGTAAGTAATTGGGAGTTATTGGGCAGCATGGCACCACAATCATGTCCATACCTATGCTTTATAATGCAGATAAGAGGATTTAAATTGACTCTTTTCATTAAGGCTATGGACTGCTGACTTTAATCAGGAGCTACAGTAGGTGGCATTCGGATGGCTGGCCTACTCTCATACAGGAGAGCCACACTAGTCAGTAGTCTTCAGGACATTCCAGTAGAGTAGGTATGTAATTAACAAGGAGTTTCTAGGATCTTAAAAGAGCCACAGCATGCCTCACAACCAGTTACACTAAGGGGGTGATTCACATTGGCTCGGTAAGCAGTGTACATTCTGTGCTTACCGAGCAGTTAGATGCTACCTGCCTGGCGAGCCAATTCACGCCCCCCCCCCTTCCCCAAGCGAACGGACACATTTGCATGTGAGTGTACGGGTGTGGGGGGGGGATCATTAGTGCGTCTGAGTTCACATGGGGACTCCCAGCATTTTTCTGGGCGCACCCACCAGTTTTGTGTGAATGCCTAGTAAAGGATGGGCATCCCCATGCTACAGCCCCCTGCCCACACCACTTTGTGTAAATGCTTTGGTGAGTGTGATACTAGCCAAAGCCATTCGCACTGTGGGTCTGCACATGCATATTTTTGCCGATACGCATACGCTGATCCGCAACATCTCTCTCCAGCCCAAATTCGGCTCTTTACGAGCCAACCTGAATCACCCCCTAAATTTGAAGTTACTTTCCCTGTTTATATAGCATTTACTGTTATCCAGACACAGACCTAAAAGGGTTCTTGAACAGCTCATGCTTTCCAGGTGTCTTCAGAAAATCACAAGTGAAATAATTAGCAGTACCTTTGGATCATTTAAAATGTGTCAGTAAGTAATAAACACACCTGTGCTACTACAAGAAGATATGGAATCAAAATAGTGGATCTCATTTAGGGGCCTGATTATTAATTACAGTTTCCTGGAAATTCCCTGAAAATAACAGGATGTATGAAGGGAACTTTCATTCGCTCACATATCTCACTGCACTGTATATGCCCTTTAACGTTACCTTAATGTAAAAATGTTGCAGTTATGTTGGATTTATCATACTGTATACTGTACCTATATATCATATAAAGGGCAGGGATGGCACTGTCTTCCTAGTGCTTGGGATGGCAGCAGTCAGAAAACCGACAGCAGCATCCTGATGCATAGAATATTTAAATCTGTTAGGTACTTCTAAGTGGGCCATAGTTTGGACATGCGTGCAATAGCCCAATAAAGAGGCACAAACACCTGAAAAGTTACATTTATTCCATACGTTTCCCATTCATATTGATACTACCTACCTTGGCACGAAGAATCGATCCCCTTCTCCAGTAGAATATCCATATGGATACCTGCAGAAGGAAGTTATACTCCCCAGCTCCCCGGGCATGGATTGCTTCATCTTCGTTCCAAAGTAGCATCCACGCGAAGAAAAATAAAAAGCGTCAATACTTGGCACCAAGCAGACCAAGGAACACTAAGTGTGTTTACACTTGGTGCTCCTCCCTGAAAATGAGGGTTTCCCGCCCCCTCAGCTCTGGGGGAACTCTGCGCCTGATTGGCTGTGCACAGCTCCATAGACATCCATGTTATCAGAATAACATTGGTTTCTATGAGAGGTTCCCACCATAGGAGGCAATGTTAAATTTTTAACATTGCTACCTATGGAGGAAGATGCTAATTGATGTTGACTGCACAGTTAAGTGGGGTCAGTTCAGGCTGACCTTTATTTCCGTCGGTGTCCACCGAAGATGGGTGGTGTCCATTGCACTGCCTGTGTCCCCAGTGGAACGGCCAGCATTTTTATGGGGATACCCATAAAACGTTGTGTGTTTTCCTGCTACCTCTCCCTGCACACCTCCAGCCCTCACTCCCCACAACCAATGGCCTGGCGAGTGCGTAACTCACCGAAGCCGTTCGCTCCCGGGGTCTGCACATGTGCATTGAAACAGGGCAGAATTTGGACGTTCCTTAATGAATACAGTGAAGGCTAGATATAAACTAACAGGTTCAGTGTTAACCATTTGGACAAGTAGCTTTGGATATGAGAAATCTAGCACGATGTGTCTGAGTGTCATATATTGAAAATAAACACATTCTGTCAGGACTCATTACATTAATTAGATCAGACAATTATTTAAGGAAGAAATATACCATATCGGAAAGCACTATTTATCTTCTAAATGTGCAGTGAAACATATGGCTTACTTAATTGTATACACTGAGATCTCTTTCGGCGCCTTCATACATATGCTTCCATAGGAACTGCTTTATTAGGATTAGACTTGGCTCGTAGGTTCCATAGAAAAATACAAAAGCAGACAAAATGCGAGCTGTAGCAGTATGACTGTAACGCCAGCAAGCTCAGCCGCACATTACTGAATGTAGACATTTAGATAATGGTGTGCTCAGTAACACGTATATGTTTTATTGTTCATTTATGCAGAATTGAAATAGTATTTAGTGGAAATTAATTTTAATAAACCAATTAATTGTATTTATGGAGATGTTTGTTGGAAGTACTTAAACACATCAAGTGTGTTTGAAATTGACACTAAACTCTTGCTGCATTTGTTTGAATACATCTTTGCATCCAGTGGGGCAGATTTATTAACCTTTAACAAGAGATGAATCCAGGGGAGATAAGGAGAGATAAACATCCAGCCAATCACATCCTAACTGCCATGTTACAGCCTGTGTTTGAAAAAAGTCAGTAAGGAGCTGATTGGCTGGACGTTTATCTCTCCCTATCACCCTTGCATTTATCTCTTGTTAAGGCTTAATACATCTGTCCCATTATGTGCTATTGAAGATCCTACTCTAACCCCTATCTAACTGTCACTCTTTCACTTCATGCTTGCTATGTGTATACTATATATATAACTGTTAATAAATCAACAAATACAATAAATAAGACACCGTTAAGATGACCATGCACCTTAATGTTATATATCAAGCCATCCAACTGTTTTGTCGTTTGAAACAAAAACCTGGTAACGACAATTGACCGTTTCCTGCCAAATTCTGGAAAATGGACAAAAATTGGCATCCAGTTTGAGTACATTGGTTTAATCAAACAGATTTAAGAAATTTTTCTGAACAAACATTTTTCACAGTTTCAGGGTATTTGGGGCAAGAGTGTAAGCTCTCCGGAGCAGGAAGCCCTTCTTATCTCTGCACTAGCTTTGTCAGCTGCTTGTCTGTACCTGTTTACCCATATGTTCTATTATATCTGTACAGATTATAATCCTGACAGTCCATTACTGCAGAATGTTATGGGGTTTTATAAATGAAGATTATGATAACAATGCTAGAAAATGTTATAATACTTTTTTTTTTTAAGTACTTTGGTTGGGTCTCATGTGTTGAATGCAATGCTGTTTATTTCTACATTGTATTTCATTATGGTTTGGCAGATCCTTCAATAACTCCACGAAGCACTACGAAGGCTCCGTGGGTACGGATTATATTTTCTAATTTATAGATTAAATTTTTTTAAATGAATAGACTTCTTTTTTAATCCACCCCTTCTACCTAAGTATATTGCTGCGCACCCTTGATACTTCCACAGTTTGCCTAAATCTGTAGCGATGCAGTATGTAAGAGTAAGGAACTTTGGCCTTTATTCTAGATCACTTGCAAAGGCAAATTCCTTCTCAAATGGACAAAACCATGTGCACTGCAGGTGGGGCAGATGTAACTTGTGTAGAAAGAATTAGATTTGGGTGGGTTATTTTATTACTGTGCAAGGAAAATACTGACTGCTCTATTTTTACACTGCAATATAGACAGGGGCGGATTGGCCCAGGTGAGAAACCAGGTAATTTCCCAGTGGACCGGACTAAAACATATTAAAACAGGCCGCTCTCACCTTCGGCTGAGCTGCGGACCGCGCAACCGTGATTTCAGCGGTTAGCAGCCCCAGCCACAACTCTTTTCCCAGAACAAATATGTCCGCAGCCAAGCGCAGCTATGACAGGGGTCACAATAGCCGCGGGAGGAGCTTCGGCAGCCACGCATGCGCAGCAGCTCTCCTGCGGCCATTGTGAATCAGTTCCTCTTAGCAGGAGAAAAAGTGTAATCCCGCAAGATACAAGTATGTAATACCCCCTGGCAATGAGCATGTAATCCCACCATGGCAATGAACATGTAACTCCTGGCAACAAGCATGTAACTCCCCCTGGCAATGGACATATAATCCTCCATGGCAGCGAGGATGTAACTCCCCCAGGCAACAAACATGTAATCCCCTGTGGCAACGAGCATGTAATCCCACTGTGGCAATGAGCATTTAACTCCCCTTGTCATCACGCATGTAACTCCCCCTAGCAACGAGCATGTAATCCCCCATAGCAAGGAGCATGTAATCCCCCATTGCAAGGAGCATCATGAAAAAAAAACCCTGGCAACAAGCATTGGTCCCCTGGTAACGAGAATGTAACCCCTGGCATCGAGCAAGAAACCCCTGGCAACGAGCATGTAGGTAAGCAGCACTTATGTGGCATAATGTGTAATAGGCATTACGGCTTGTGGTATAAAATGTAATGGGCATTACGGTGTGTGGCATAATATGTAATGGGTATTACAGTGTGGCATAATGTTTAAGGGGCATTATGGTATGTGGCATAATATGTAATGGACACTATGGTGTGTGGTATAATGTGCAAAAGGCATTAAGATGTGTGGCATAATATGTAAAGGGGTTACAGTGTGCGCCATAAAATGTAATGGCATTATGGTGTGTGACAATGTGTGATGGGCATTACGATATGCGTAATCCTGGCGCAGTGTGTATAAGGGGCTTTACCAGGCACAGTGTGTCAAAGGGGCTCTAGCTGGCACAGTATGCCTAAACAGCTCCAGCTGGTGCAATGTGTATAAATGGCACTATTGTGTGGTGTACTGTGAACAATGGATACCACTGTGTGGTGTAATGTGAATTGGTACTATTATGTAGCGACGCCCCTTCCCCATGAAGCCACGCCCTAATGTGCCTTTGGTGCACACTGTCCTTGTTTTTCCTTTTCTGGCATAGGGTACCAAAATGTCTAGTTCTGGCACTGCTGCTACTGGGCACATTATGTGTATAAGAGGGACTACTACAATGGGTATTATACAACTTTCAGCATGTCTCTTTGTGAAGTATGGGACGGTGCAAACTCACAGTTTGCAGGGGGGGGAGCGCCGAACACCCTAGCACTGGCCCTGAGTCTGAGCACTCCACTGAGGTACATTAGTTACATATTAAAATTAATATGATGTGATGTGTGTATATATATACATATATATATACACATATATATATATATATATATATATATATATATATATATACTGTATATATTTTTTTTAAGTGGTGGCACTCGGAAAGAAACGGCCAACAGCAGGCAGGGGTTTGCCGACATTTCAAAGCCCGCAGGTGATAAAAAAGCCTGTGGGCTTTGAAATGTCGGGAAACCCCTGCCTGCTGTAACCTGCTTCTTTCTAAATGCCGCGACACCACAATCTTCTACATTTAGAGTGGTGACACATGTCATCATATCTTTGGAGGGCACTGGACTAATATTTATTATATATGGCCTGCAATACCCACCATTTCCAGGAGTGCCACCTCAAGAACTAAAAAAAAAAATTATATATATATATATATATATATATATATATATTTATTTATTTATTTATTAACAGTTTCTTATATAGCGCATACATATTACGCAGCGCTTTACAGAGAATATTTGAACATTCACATCAGTCCCTGCCCAGGTGGAGCTTACAATCTATATTCCCTACCACATGTACATGCACACACAGACATTCTAGGGTTAATTTTGTTGGAAGCCAATTAACCTATCTGTATATTTTTGGATTGTGGGAGGAAACCGGAGTACCCGGAGTAAACCCACGCAAGCACGGGGAGAATATACAAACTCCGCACAGTTAGAGCCATGGTGGGGATCGAACCCATGACCTCAGCGCTGTGAGGCAGTAATGCTAACCATTACACCATCCGTGCTGCCTAATTACACCATCCGTGCTGCCTAATATATATATATATGCTTGATACGAGGTGAAAAAATCAGATGCTTTCAATCCATCAAAGAATTGATTCTTTGATGGATTAAAAGCATCCGATTTTTTCACCTCATATAAAGCGTCAGAGTGCTGCTTTCTTTATTATGTCATATAGATTGACGGCATGTACAGCCTACCATCCTATAAAAGGAGTCAGAGGGAACTATGGAGGTTATTCTGATCGGAGCGGCCAAACGTGCGTACGTTCCCTATTAACGTACGCTCTCCGTACGCGGCCGCTGGGGTTAAGTCCACCCACAAATCAGCCGCATACGTACGGCCAGAAACAACGTGTAAGGGGAGTGGCGTACAATTGAGCGTACGCCAACGTACACGGACGGATCAGCCCTTAGACTCCGACAACTGGCGTACAACAGAGCGTACGCCATCGTTTACGGACGTCTCTCGTCCGTCTTCCCACCGACTTCTTGCGGAAATCTGAGCGTACGCCAGCTTGCACGGACGGGTCGCTATTGTTTTCAATGGAAAACTCAGCTTATGTCACCGCTTGTGAGAGTGAGCGTACGTCCGTGTACGCTGGCATACCCTTCACATGTATGGACCTGCAAATCTTGCCTTTCAACTATAATTCAGACAATTAATTAATTATTCTAATTGTTATTCAATTATTGTTTTCTATTAACTCAATTGTCTACCTTAATAAAGACCCTAATAACACAACATTTTAACCCTCATTACATGTATATTTGTTATGTTCTAATGTGGCATTTTAATCACTATCTATGTGTCCCCACATTGCTTTTACTTGTAAAAAAATTTATGTTGTTGTTTGTGTGTATGTACTAAATTATGTCCATAATTGGTTTGTCCAAAATGTGTAACATGTATACCTACCCTGATGTTATGTGTGATGTTTTAATCTAACAACATTAAACATTCATGCATTTTCACTATGTGTTATTTAACTAAAAAACACACAAATTCACACATCAATGGTTACCCCTCACCTCAAATTACCAATCTAACTTACATTACACATCTGTATGTACCTGCTCTTACAAACCCTCTCACATATTTATGATTAAAAACACAGGAAACTTCTAACTTTACAAAAACATTTATTTCAACAAAACAGAGTAAGGGGGAAAAAAAATTAAAGGAGGGCCTCCAGTCGGCCAAAAAGAATTGTTAAATAAAATAATGTCAGGAAGATTTCCCGCAGAATTTCCTCAACATCATCCTGGTGCTGTTCTGTGTCTGTAGTGAAGGGAAAAAAAACATTACAGTATATTTAATATATCATATACACAAATGTTTGTTGCATTGTAACATAATATGAATTTGGGAGTTAACTGTGAAGGCCACATACATTTTACAACTACATTGAAGATGTGTCTGCTGTAAACACGGTCCTAAATACTATTCTGTTTTACACACACATACTGTACATATTACATAACATTAAATTATTTACTCCTTCTTCGATGGATGGATGCTGTATCCCAATTGGTAGTTTTGTTTTGGGGGACTCACCTCTAACCTCACAATTAGGCTGTGCTATTTAAGGGTTATGACATTGTTGCGGCTTAAGCACTCCTTACTATTTTAAATTTAGGACATTGCTGTACAAATTATAGGCCTAAAGCTATGTTTGTAAAGCATGCATCCGCATGGCCTCACACACTATGAACAAAACAATCTATAAATTAATGTTGCACATCATGCTGGGAAGTGGAGTTACCCAACACCTGGACCCACATAACTACAACACCACTAATGTCGGATATCTCATTGGATGTACTGTTATGTCAATTATTCAAGGGGTGAGCCATGGCCACACTCCATGGCCACAGGGGGGTGGGGGTAGGGGTGTGGGTGGGGGGAGGGGGTGGGGGGAGGGGAGGGGGTGGGGGTAGGGGTGTGGGTGGGGGAAGGGGAGTGGCTGGTGGAAGGGGATGTGGAAATTTGGTGGTCACCAGCAGGACCCATAGTTTCCTCCTCCTCTTCCTCCTCCTCCTCCTCTTCCTCCTCCTCTTCCTCCTCCTCCTGGGCTGCCTGCTCCCGGGCTGCCTGCTCCCGGGCTGCCTCCTCCCGGGCTTGCATGCGTGCCCTTGCCCGTGCTGAAATTTTCATGTTGATGGCATAGAAATCGAAGGTTGGGTTTCATAAAAATGGGGGAAATAAAAATTCACATTAGTCATGCTCATAACCTTACAAATTATCATTGCTGTTATATTTCAGACATTTATCATGCAAACTAATTGCTATGCTACACCCAAAAACAGAGCGACTAATTATACCCCCCTATACACCCCCTAAACACCCCCTATAGACCCATATACACCCCCTATACCCCCCTATACCCCCCATATACACCCCCATATACCCCCCATATACACCCCCTATACACCCCCTATACACCCACATACTCATGAACATATTTATAAAAATTACAGAAATCATTGAAAAAAAAAACGCAGACATACTAGTAAATAAAAACTTACATCGGCCAATATAGCGGCGAAGTGTAGAAAGCAACACTGGCTGCCGCCGGCGCAGGTCAGACCTTCTGCGGACGCCGGTCCGGGCGAAGATTAGCCGGCGGGCAGCATTATATGCCCGCCGCTTGTCCATGTTGGACACATATGGGCCCCTGGGCCCCAGGCGCCGGTCCATGACCTCAACCAAGGCCAACAGCTCCTGGGTAGAAAACGCCCTAGCCCTGGTTGAAGTCATATTGGCAATGGCGCAGTTATTAATTGCAGGTACATATATCACTTTTGGTGCTTGCTGATTGGTCTAAAAAAATGTTTGTTTAGTATTAACTTTATTAATCCTTCTTACATTAACAAACTGCCTGCGAATAGAAACTTACGCGGACCGTTCCGATATACACACACCATAACCAACAGCATGCTTTGAATGTAGAGACACGTACTGTATATACAGTGTGCTGAAAATAATACACGCAACCGTCTACTAATAAATACGCTGCTAAAAGGGCACAATACACGATTTCCATGGAGAGACGTACTGTATATACAGTGTGCTGAAAATAATACACGCAACCGTCTACTAATAAATACGCTGCTAAAAGGGCACAATACACCGATTTCCATGGAGAGACGTACTGTATATACAGTGTGCTGAAAATAATACACGCAACCGTCTACTAATAAATACGCTGCTACAAAAGGCACAATGCAACATGTTGGTGTATGACAATTTCATACTCATTACATATGTAAGGAAAGCATTATAACGTGATGTTTTGAAATGTGACTCAGAAAGCATACACGAACTCCAACAGATACCACCTGACAACACTCATCATTGGAATGACAGGTGCACACATTTCACGATGTAGCACACAATGCTCCACAACCTGTGTATGTGCATATACAGGTGTATGATCCGGTGCATTGAGACCTGCGTAATTTAAGCGGGAATTATCGGCGTAAATGAGCAACTACATTGCGGGGAAAAATATACGCCCCCTTGTTCATGGCGGGAGATTAACATATAAATATTCAGTCAGATGCAGGCCAGAATTGCTGCAAACATGTCTAGCTCAGATGATTCCGCAGCTGAGGACGCTCTACAGAGAGCTACAGCAGAATCCCTGCTTGAAGCTTTGCAGAAGAGGGAACAGGAGCGGAGAAGGAGGCCTCAAGAGAGAAGTAGCCTGCAAGACCAAGCGGGCCCCTTACTAACAGGCCCTGTTCAACCTCCACCAGCTCCACAAGGGCCAAGCAACCAGCCAGAACAAGAGGTTGCATCTCTCCAAACAGGTGTGACCCAGCAGGTGCATGGTGAGAGAACTGGGGCCACCAGAAAACGAGCTGCAACATCTAGGGTGAGGACTGAGCAGGATACCACCACCAAAAAGAGAAACCCTGCATTTGTAGAGGCAGAATTGCGAATTTTAGTGCCCAGAGCACGCAAATGAATCGAATTGCCAACCACGAAGCCGGGTGCCAGTGCAAGGAGAAACCTTTGGGACAAGATCACAGAGGAAGTGAACCAGGTGTCACCAGTGGTCAGAGATTGGCTAGCGGTGAAGAAAAGGCAAGTGTGTTTGTCCCCCTGATAATGTCATATGTGTGTACATATGTTACATGTATGTTTTGAGAATAATAGAAAGGTGTGTTTGTAGATAGTGCTACACTTCAATGTCACATGTGAACACAACCATGTCTAATAACCCACATTTATATATGAAACATGCACCATTGGTGTGATGTGAGGTTATGGGCACAGTTCTGCTCATGTGAAGTATGTGATGGGACAAGAGAAAGTGTGTTTTTGAAAGAGTTGTTGTAACATGTTCCATATGATGCTACTGAAACAAGAATGACCAAACTGTGCACATGTAGCTGGTGAGAAACTACACATCCCAGTATGCCATCCCATAGTTAAATTACTCCATAATAACCACACTGTCAAGCTATGGTGGAATGTGTAGTTTCACAACAGGTGGAGGTGCATAATTTGGCCATGGATGATGTCATTTCTGCATAGTGATCTATGTATGTGCATTTAGTGGCCTAATGAATGAGATGAGACACTGAAATGCCTCCTAATGGAGACATTAATGTGTGTGTAGGACACATATGGCTAAAAAACATAAGATCACCCACACTAGGAAATGTAACGTAGTCATGATGTTCACTAGCACAGTGGTGCACATATCTCATGGTGATATTTGTATTTTTAAACTTGTAGATGGACAGACTTTAAAACGACACTGAAGAGGAAGACGACTGACCGGTACAACCACAGCATGTCCACCGGGAGGGGGCCTATGCCAGACAGCTTGGAATATACCCCCCTGGAGCAGGATACCTTGGATGTCATTGATGTGGCCGAGGTCAGGGGGATATCCAATGTGGATAGTGAGCTCCCGGTGGAGATCTTTGCTGCTGATTTTGATGGTAAGTCACAGTAATGCATTGTATTTTGAAAGATATTTTTTAGTGCGTATGTGATGGTGACATTGTTTTCAATTATTATCCTAGAACAAGCACAAACCCTGGATGAACCGGCAGCATCTTCCTCTGCAGAGCCACAGGTGGAGCAAGTGGTCCAGCCTCCACAAAGACGACACCCCCAGACACAGGACACATGGGATGCCAGCTTGATGGTGACGCTGGAGAGGATCGAGCAGCAAGGGGTGGATGCTGCGGCCTGTCAGCAGCAGGTTGTGGAAATTCTGGCGGATTGGCAGGCCACAACCAGGCAGCAGTGTGAGGCCTTCAACCGCATGAATGACACTCTGGCGGCTGGCATGCAAAGCATTGGCCAACACCTCAGCCGCCAGAATGAAATTCTTGCGGAGCTGCTGACCACCGCCAGGTCCCTAAGGGACAATCCCCCATCTGCTGGCCCACCCCAAGCTGCTCCCCAACCTTCCACCTCTGCTGACCCTCCTGTGTCCACTAGGGGAAGACGCCGCAAGCCATCTGAGCCAAAGGCCCCTGTCCCCAAGGCCCCATCTAAAAAGGGGAAAAAAGGGCCCAAATAATGAGACCTGGTTCACTTCCTCTGTGGTTGGACCCCAAATGTTTAAATTGCACTGGACATCCACTTCCTGAGTTGGCCATCGATCCATTTTCGTGCCATGGGCATTAAAGTTCTTATTTTGACCTCTACAAATGCAGGATAAATTTTTGGTGGTGTGTATCTTGCTTAGTATTCACCCTGGTTGTTGCAGTACGTATTCTGGTGTCCCCATTTCTTTCACCATTGCATTTGCAGGGTAACACATGTTTGCAGATATGCAACCTCTTGTTCTGGCTGTTTTTTTATTTTTGTGTATATTTTCTTTGTTTATTTGATTTATGACATTAAAGTGTCAAATAAGCTGTGATGCTGAACAGCAAATAAATTTATTTTACCAATTAAAACACAATTGTTGTATGTGTAATTTCTTGTGTGAAACAAATACTACATTTATGTGTACTTACTGACCAGGGTATTTTTGAGCATTTGTTGAAGTGTGGTAGAAGTTTCCCATGTGTAACCCTCTCCAGGGCCATTCACATGTTCCTATCCAACTTTTCCCTGCTAATTAGTTTGTGACAGCACATGTGCAGAGCAACTTAATAGGTGAGAAAGCAGTTTGTGTGCAGGTGAGGTAGCTCCTACATTAGTAGGTAAAAGCAGGTCCAGAACAATGCTTTCCTCATGGAGTGGGTGAGGTAGACAAACAAGGGTCAAAAGGTACATTTGTGTAGGAATGCATATGTGTCCTCCCTAAAAAAAGATGTGTGAATCGGCCAAACATGATAAAATTGCTTGTGGACAAACATGTTTAACTTTGTACATATATATGATTTTACAGTGTCATAAGCAGATGTAGGAATCCTTTGTTAGAGAGATGTGAGTGCAATAATGTGATTGGTGGCATCTTACATCCAGAGTGTAGTAAAATCCAATTCATAGCAGATCAGATAGTGGTACAGGTCTGTATTTTGGGTACTATACAAAGATTGTGTGCAAAATAGTGGGCATGGGCTTAAAACATTGCTGAAACATCCTTTGTAGGTGTTAGATGTGGTTTATGTTATTGTATCATAAATACAAAACCTATGTTTGTATTAGAGTGAACACGTTGACACATGTCGACTTGTGTAGATTGAGTGTGCTACTGTGTAAAGTCTATGAAAGCACGTAGTGAATGTGTATAACTGTTTAACAAATACCTACCTTAGCATATATAAGCAGGTCTTAAAAAGATTCTTACCTTAAATTAAACAAACCTTTAAATGTCGAGAAGTATAGAAAGATAAGCTTCCAATGTGTTTGAGTGCTGTGTGTGGCTTGCAGGTAGTGAAATCATGGTTTGGACTTAAAAGACTGCAGCATTGCTTATTACATTCAGGTGTATGTGTTTGAGTAGTAATCAGCGTAAATTAGCAAACCCAGGCGCACGCTGGCATGCGGTATCTGTAGGGGTGGTCTGAGCTGGCGGTTGGCGGGCGCCTGTTTTGTGTCCGAAATGAACGGTGCTTTAGCCGATCGTGCGGTAGTAGCACCGTTCATTTTTGGTGCACACCCCCGTGTACGCCCATATTTACGCCCATTTTCCCTCATTATTTCGGCCGCTCCCCTCATCACGCCCCTATGCCGCCCCCAATGCCCGTACTCTCGCGTACAGGTTTTTTCGCACGGAGAGACACGTCCGTAAGCGTTGTGGAGTGTTCGCGCCTGCGCATTGGAGATGGTACGCATGCGCAGATCAGTAAAAACCCCGGAACGTACGCGTACGGGCTGGCCGCACCAACCAGAATAAGGCCCTATGGCTGCATTGCTATCTGAAATGGACTTTCTTTCAAGTTACAAACACAAAAAAAATGAACATACCTTTATACCCACTTCCCTTGCCGCTTTACTGGAGAGGCCGCCCGCTGCAAGGGGGGAATGCCCTTCCACCTCACGTCAGTGTAGATGATGTCACACTGGTGGACGTGAGGTGGAAGCAAAGCAGCAACGGAAACGGGTATAAAGGTATGTTCATTTTATGTGTGTTTGTAACTTGAAAAAGGTTTGCATATAAACTGAAACGTTGTTATACGACCTCTGATTGTGAGCTTATTATTTCCGAGTGCCACACCTTCGGACACATATTGGATTTGTGTGAGGGCACCGGAGCTGTGTTGCTATTATTTCATTGGGAGTGCCGGACTCAAAGCCATATATATTATATAGTGGTACCCATATGTATACAGTAAGATTCCAGATTTTGATAAAGCTCTTGCTTTTGAGAAGAGAGCATTCTTCCCTATCAACAGACCCCGCCTCTCAGGAGACCCCGCCCCTATTTGGGCTGCTTCCAGACATTTTCCTGGCTGGTTATCTAACCCAATCCACCCCTGAATAAAGATATCACTTTGAAGTAAAAATCCAGCCAAATGTAATTCTCTCTGCAAATATTACATCTGCCCCACCTGCAGTGTACATGGTTTTGTCCATTTGAGAAGGACTTTGCCTTTGCGAGTGAACCAGAATAAGGGCCTTTATGTAGCCCACCAAGAACCTTTTGGACCATTTGTACTGTAGTTTGCCTCTCCAATCCTCATTAAATGTTGCACACCGTCCGGGTGTCCCTGCACCCGGACGGCGAGTACTGTGTCATCTGACGCTGCGGACGCAGCGTCATCTGACATGGCGGGGGACGTTGCCGGGCAGCGTCCCAAGCCTCACTCTGAGGCTAAGCGTCGGGGTGTTGCTAGGCAACGTCCCCGAGCTTCCGCCCGGCGGCCAGCAACGCGCGCGCCTGACGTCAGTCAGGCGGCGCGAAATTTGAATAAATAGCCGGCGTCTGCTGGGCACAGACGCCGGTTATAGCTTTTGCTTACTTAAGCAGTGTGCTTTGCTCCCCGGTCCCCTGGGTCCTTGGTCCCAGCATCCTTTGTGGTTAGTCCTTGCTGCAGTCCTCCGGGTCTCCCAGCCTGTCAGCTGCTGTCTGCCTTTGGATTCTTGTGTTCCTGCATTTCCCTGGACTCCTCTGCTGTATTCCATCCTCAGCCTGTGAGCCTGCCGTGGACCCACAGCTTCCATCTTCCGTGGGTCACGTAAGTGCTCCAGTGGAGCTCAGGTCTTTTCCTTCTTTGGTACCCTGGCCCTCCGTGGCCTAACCCCTCTGTGGGTTTATCCTTGGTTATCCTCTTTTGTCTCGTTGTCCCTGTCTTTTGGTAGTTGTTCCCGCACCCCCGACTGTCACTAGTGTTCTGGTTAGGCAGGAGTGTCACCGTTCTTCCTGATTCCTGCTTTGGGAGTCACGGTCCCTTTGCAGTGCCGTCTTTCCCATTGGGCACGATGGGCAGTTGCCCGGGGGCCCTAGGACCTAGGGGCCCCCGGCCCAGCCCAATGGGAAAGATGGTGGCCGGGGTCCGGGAATCCGCTCACCCTCGCTGGGGGATCCGGGTAGGGGGATCAGGGCGGTGGCGGCAGAGGCGTAGCGAGGGCGGTGCCGGTGGAGCACCAGCTCCGGCCCCCGGGCGATGGAAGCTATCCTGGCGCCGGAGCCGTCCCAGCACCGCCAGCTCGCCCGCTCCATCTCCCCCGCTAGCTCCCACCGCGGCTCGCTGTGTGCGGGAGACGTGATGCTATTTAAAATTCACGTCTCCCTCTGGACCGCCAGCCAATAGGCGCTTGCGGTCCAGCAGCCAATCAACTGGTGGCTGCTGGACTGCGAGCGCCTATTGGCTAGCGCGGTCCAGCGGGATATGTGAATCTTAAATAGCAGGCGCAGCAGCACACACTAGTGCACTGTTACAGCGGGGACTGGGAGCGCCTGGGCAGCGGACAGCTGGGGGGTCCCCACTGTCAGATGTCGCGCGCAGGGACGATCCGCGGCACTGCTCCCCTCTCGTGACAGCCATCACAGCCGCCGCAGCTAACATCATCATCCCGCCCACCCGGCTCCCAATGTGCTGGTAAGTTGTGGCCATCAGAAGGGGGACCATGCTCGAGCTCCAGTATAACAAACCTAAAAGAGGTCCAGACTCACCACCCTGGTGTTTGATGGTATGGGTATGTTGGGGACAGTGAAAGAGTAGGGTGTGTAATTGGGAGTGGTGTAGAGGAATAGGGAGTGAATGTGGCACAAACAGGGGGACTAGGGTGGTGAGTAAAGCTTTAAAGGGGGTCTGTGGGTGGAACAGGGTGTTTGTGGTGGGGATAGAGGGTTATGGGGTGTATGTTGGGGGACAGGGTGTTTGTGGTGGGGATAGAGGGATGTGGCAATGAGGTCTCTCCTCTTATATGGAATCAGTATGGGAATTCTGTAAGGGGCAGTAATATGGGCAATGTTTAAGGGGCACTACGAGGGGAATTATGTGTAAGGGACATTACGCCGGAAGCTGCCGCACGGAGCCAGAGAGGTGAGGGTTGGGGAGGTGACTGTGGGCTCCTGGGCAAACTAATTTGGGGGGGGGGGGGTCCAGTGAACTAGGTTGCCTAGGGGCCCTTCCTAATGTTAAGACGGCCCTGTCCCTTTGGAGTGTTTTTTGGGGACTCCCTTCTATCCGCCGGTGTCTTCACTTCACTTCCCAGTATCACCACACGCAAATGACCTTCCTGGATATAGCGCTTGAAATCAAAAATAATAAGATCTGCACAGCCAACCACATTAAAGAAGTAGGCTCTAACTCATACCTACATTTCAAGAGTGGACATCTCCCGGCCTGGAAAGAAAATATTCCAAAAAGCCAACTATTAAGAGTACGCAGAAATTGCAGTAACTTCGACACTTTCTGCGAACAGGCCCAAGAAATGGTAGAAACATTCAATGAAAGAGGCTACCCTCCCCACTTAACTAAGAAAGCCTTAGAAGAGGTAAAAACGATAGATAGGGAAGAGCTCTTGAAAAAGAAAGATAAAAGAAGTAAAAACACAACACAAGATCAAAATCAAGATCAAAATCTAGCCTTCATCTCAACTTTCCATAACCAACATTACAAAATCAAAAACATAGTCCTGAAGAACTATCCGATTCTACAACAAGATCCTGTCCTAAGAGGGATTATTCCATCAAAACCCCAATTCATTTATAAGAAAAATAAGTCATTAAAAAGTATCTTAGCCCCGAGTCTCCTGAAACAAGTTCAACCAAATATTTTAAAAAACACATGGTTGACACCGTTAATAGGATTCCACAAATGTGGAAAGACGAGTTGCACCACCTGTCAGCATGTACAAAAAACTACAACAGTACCAGGAGTTGATCCAGTGATCAACCTGAGAAGTTTTATAAACTGCAACACAGAATATGTAGTGTACATGCTGATATGTGGATGCAATATGCATTACGTAGGCAGAACCACGCATAAACTAAAAACGAGGTTCATGGAACACCGTAGAAATATTTTAAATAAACATATGTTACACAGTGTCTCAAAACACTACTTAGAAAGACACAAAAGTAATCCTGAATGTTTAAGAATAATTGGGATAGAACATATACCAATAACACCAAGAGGCGGTGACAGATACCGAAAACTGTGTGTTCAAGAAATCTTCTGGATGTTCAAAATCGATAGTCTATATCCTAAAGGTTTGAATGAATCTATAGAACTAAATGTAGCTATCTAAATACGAGAGCTACAATAGGCCGTCTTTGAACTTAAGCCTACAGACCCTAAAGAAGTGTCGTTTCCCGTGTACTCTCTCTTTTCTCCCTTTCTGCCCAATATACAGTGGTGTCAACGATTTCCATTTGCCACCCCATATATTTCCTTACATCTGGCTATAATAGAAAAATCATTTATCGCATTATTATAGTGCTGAATATATGTAGGAAAAATGTATTTAAGATCAATAAATAAACAACAATATTCAGTTATTTGATGAAAAAGTTTTATTATTAACGATTTTTTTTATTTATTTATTTTTCATTATGGTAATTTTTTAATTTTCTTACTGTAATAATTTTCATGAATTTATAACCTCTATAAATAATTATCAATTTGTGTGTATACTTGTTTTATTTTATTTTTTATTCATTTATCTGTATATAAATGTTTAATAATAATTCAATTAAGTGAACGAAGGAATGTCTATGAAATCTAATGATCCAAGAACAGGTGCAAGTCTCCCGTTGTCAAAATATAGTGAGAACCATTATAAGGAAAATAAAGAATTAAGAGTGTATATAGTAGCACTGCATAAATTTAAAAATAGCCATTCCGATATAACATCAATATAGAATATATAGCGCTACACACTGCGATCCAATAGAATCGCCACTGACGTCAGATCGGAAGGTGCAGGCATGAATTAGACACATGCCGTGGGAAGGAACAAAAAACTGCAGTATGGAACGCAAAGCGGAACGCAAAGACTTCCGCCGAGATACTAATGAAGGCGCACCGGAAGTCTCAAATAATGATGACTTCCGGTACGAATGGCGATAGAGACGGGGATTATTATATTTGCACGGAAAACTTGCACCCGGACGATTAGCGTCCAGACTAAGAAACCTTAACATAGATTGATAATAATAAAAAGATAAACTATCTGATTACCGCAATATATGGATATATAGAAAAATGTTTCACCACACTTCCGGGACACGTGACGTAAACAAATAGATCACGTGACCGGAAAGAAATACACCAAACACAAAACGTTGTCTAATTATATACATTTTATTTAGTTCTGTATATGTCTGCCTTCTAGTAAATATAGATTAGTTTATATATGTATATTATGGATGTAATTAAAGATAATTACAGATGTTTTTAATGATATCACATTCAGAAAGAACAGCTGGTGCAATTAGGCACCATATTGGCACTCAGGTATAAATACAGCCTACCTGTGGATGAAAGACCACCTTTGAAAAAGCTGGGAGCCCCCCAGCGAAACGCGTTAGGTACAGCGCCCCCACTCTACCTCTACATTGTGGATTACAAATCGGGTGAATCCATTGCACCCGGGACTCCTAAACTATCGGACCAAGAAACAGCATTCGGGATCCATTAAGGAGATCAAGCAGCAACTATCGACTCACCGGGACCACATAAAAGCTCTATCCGGATAAGTGGACATTATCCCAGATATGTGAGTGACTCTTTTTGACTGCATTTCCTCCATTTCCCACGAACACTGTCCGAGGAGTAAGCCAACTATACCCACAAACAGGTAGATAAAGCGGGGACACTCATTCAGAGAAAAAGGGCCCACCCCACAAGTGGAGTCGCTAAGTGCCAGCTATGCACAGTTATAATCCCCCAACCGGTTATTAAGTGTACACTGTATGTAATTTTAATTTATTGCTATTTTATCAATTGTATCCTATATGTAAAATATTTATGTGATTAAATTTACACCATTTCTAATAATTGATTGTAGAATCATTCCTCAAATAGCGCAGTTTCCATTTCTCCTTTTTTTGGTGTCTGCGACTTGGTCGCACTCCCCGTCTTGGCCTGGTGCCGGCAGTTAGGGGCCAGTTCGCAGTTAGGTCCATTAGTCAGCTTATCCTCTTGAGTTTTCCCCGTGGCGATCGCTTACCCCTTGTCACCCCATAAGACCTGGCTGCATCGGGGTCGGAGCGGGCTTAACTCGCTCCTTCGAACGCGGCGGCCACAGGTGAAGCCTAGCTCCGCAGGGGTTTGCCATCTGCCTCGGGGACTCAATAGAGAGAGTGTAGGATCCGCTGTGGCCGTCCTAACCGGCGGTCCCGGCTGTGGGCTCACGCCCTGTTATCTCTCCGTCTGGATCCCGCATTGTCCCTGGTGCCCAGGCCAAGGCATCGTAACATTAAATTCCTAATTGCCTATAGATTGTCATGTTGCAAGCAGGGCCATCTTACCTCTCTGTGTGCCTGTATGTAAACAATCTCAATTTATCAATGTTTTGTTCCCAATTGTAAAACACAATAGAGTCTTCTGATGCTATATGAATAACTGATAATATATAAAATAAATAAATAAATAAATATATTCCCTTCCCAATGGATGGCGATGGCATGCTTCCCATTTATTTATTTATTTACAGTTTCTTATATAGCACAGAAGATTCCGTTGCGCTTTACAATAGTAGACAGTGATAAAACAAACTGGGTAACAGACAGACTTGGGGGTTAGAGGGCCCTCAGGAGATGTAGGGCCTGATTCTGAACCTTTCGCTGGGCTGCGAATTCACAGTCCGAGAGATTATCGAAAGACTGAGCATGCACATGGTGCGCATTGCACATTCGCAAGCCGTCCCTCTAAAGGCAGGTGATTGACAACCTGCGGGCATTTGGGGGCGGTAACGTAGTGTTTTCTGGGAGTGCCTCAGAAAACACAGGTGTTCTCCGGCCCTTGGGAGGGACGTCATCAGCGGCCTCCTTCTTCCTACGGCCTTTGCAGCTCCGAGTAAGTCTAGACATATGGCGGGATGTATTAATATACATCGCCGCCCTTCGCCGCCCAGCCACCGCGATGCCAGCGCATATGCACTAACATGTGCGGCTGGCATCGTGGTGAAGGAGGCCCCCTGTGATAGCTGTACTGTGGTGTGCGGGGGGGTCTTCGTTAACCTCCCAGCCACCTACCGCACCCTTCATGCTGGGACAGCTCAGCGTAGCTGTCCCCGACGCCTCCTCCTCCCCCCTGCAGCCAGAAGGACGTCCGGCTGCGTTGCTAGGGGGAGGAGGGGTTTACCTTCCGGGGTCGAGGAGGACCTTTCAGGATGGTAAGCTGGAGGGAGGGGGGGTTCATCGAGGGGCCGGAGTTGCTGTGGAGGCGGCAAAAAGAAGCCCATAGGCTTCTACAGGGTATCGCCACTCAAAGTGGCAATACCCTGCCCGGCGGTATCGGCACGGCCGGGTTTTAGTACATAGGAAAATGCGGTAAAACAGGGGTTTTACTGCATTTTCAGCTTAATACATCCCGCCATTACTCAGCTCTTTCGAGTGGGAGAAAAATGATTATATGGTGAATGATTTCCTCCCTGTGTGCACGGCTGTAAACACATGCACAGGGACAGGGGGTGAGAGCTCGCTGGGGTGGCCTTAACCTGCTCGCTCAGCTCTAAACACTCGCAGCCGGGCAATCAGGTCTGAATCGGGCCTGTAATTCCTAGCCCCTTGTTTTTATATATGAGAAATACATCACATAACCTGTCCAGGAAATAAAATATTATTATATTATTTGTCCAATAGGAGGTACGCTGATACTTTTATCATTGTCACATAGAAAGATGTTTGTATTTGTATATTTACACCACATCCCAGAAATGCTAAAACTAGTTACTGTAGGTAAAACTGTGCATATGCTTGCTAGAACACAGCTACTGCTGTGGGATGTCTGCCATATTGCCTGTTACTATCTCACCCTGGATCATTTGCAAGCAGTTGTGTATACAGCTCAGGAGCTTCTATCCCACCCAGAGTGCTTGTCGCTGTGAATAGTGTGCAGCTGAAATACAGCTCATGTCCATGCATCCTCCCAGCTTATTATTCTACACAGTAAATCAGACGATCAGAATAGATGGAAAATTCAACAGAGCCCACAGTGGCGCTGATTCAAACATGACTTTGTCTTGTTTAAAATCATTTTACAATGCAGCTTAAAAACTGTGGAACTCTATTCCTTCCGGTATCTAACTAATATCCTCGCTTTATATTTTCAAAACCAATTCTGCTGTGTACAGAACTCAGATACTGGAAGTATAAGCCACCCTGCTGTTCACATTGTCTCTCATGACCTAGGCGAATATATACACTCAATTTTGTATCAGTATCTATTTTTCCATAAACTCATAATGATCAATGCCCCTTTGTTTGATGATGTTATGATTCTTATTTTTTATTTATATAGTGCCATATTGGGCCTGATCAGAGCCGGCCCTAGCCAATCTGGTGCCCTAGGCAAGATTTTCCCTGGTGCCCCCTAGTAAACTCTTCCAGCTGTCCCCCGGCATGCTGATACACCAAAAATGTGTGCATCCCGGTGACCCCTCACTTTATAAATTTGGGGTTCTACTGAAGTGTTTCTGGGTCCCACCACATAATAATCTTTTGAGCTACCGCCAGTAGGTGATGGGGCAACAGATATTGTGGTGAGGGGGCAGGAGAGGTGATGGGGCGAGAGAGGGGAAGTGAGGCGATGAGGGCAAGAGAGGGAAGGGGGTAAGTTGACGGGGTGTGAGGGGACGGGATGAGAAGAGAAAGTGGGGAGAGGAGGCAGGTCTGCTCAGCAGAATTGGCGGGTCACCTGCTCCCCAGTGGCATGATTTCCTGCTCCCTGGCCATCAATCGCCTACTGCTCTTCAGCCACCTGCTGCTCCCCGGCTGATGACTGTCTCCTACTCCCCGCTGGGCAGCTCCTGCTCCCCGACTGATGACTGTCTCCTACTCCCAGCTGGGCAGCTCCTGCTCCCTGGCTGGCGAGTGCGTACTGATTCCTGTACTGTTCCTGCTCCCCAGTCCGCTAGGGTTCTGCTGCTCCGTGGGCGGCTCTTGCTGACCTGCCGCTGGGCATCTACTGCTCCCCGGGAGCCTCCTGCTGGGTCCAGGAGTGTATTGGCTGCACTAATGGCGGCCGCCCCGCTCAGAGCGACATGTCTATTACTGCAGCAAGTGGAGCCTCTGCACTAGCTCCAGAATTAGTGCAGAGGCTCCACTCACTGCCAGTATTAATCACATTGCTCAGAGTAGGGTGGTCGCTGGAAGTGCGACAAAGCTGACCGCTCAGGGATCGTGGGAGGAAAGGAGCACAGCTGTGTGTGCTGCGCTGCTGGCTGCCCGCTGATCTTAGCTTAGGCAGGTAGCGCCAGTGGATGCCCCGCAAACCACTGATGTAAACATGAGCTTCCCCTACGCATTGCAGACACCCTAGCAATTGCCTAGTTTGCCTATGCCTAGGGCTGGCTCTGGGCCTGATTCTGGTTCACTTGCAAAAACAAATTATCTCTCTAATGGACAAAACCATGTGCACTGCAGGTGGAGAGAGTTAGATTTGGGTGAGTTATTTTGTTTCTGTGCAGAGTAAATACTGGCTGCTTTATTTTTACACTGCAATATAGATATCAGTTTGAAGTACAAACCCCCACCCAAATCTAATTCTATCTGCACATGTTACATCTGTCCCACTTACACCAGGCTTTCCTACACACCCAGAATGGCCGGTAGGCTCCTGAAAATTGGGTCCGCCTTCCAGCCCCCCAGAAAGGTGGGCAAGTCTCCCGCTTGCCGGCCAGAGTCCCTGCTCCTCCCTTCCCTGCTGATCGTATTACCGGCATTCACCACAAATTGCGGGTCCGCAGAGAGGGGGCGGGGATAAAATTATGCAAATCGCATCATTTCAATTTAGCTCCACCCCGTCCATGTCGCTTCACTCGCCATGCTTCGGGCTCAGCTCCTCGCTACGCTTGGCACACTATTATATTCTCCCTCCATGCCTTAGTGGATGGTAGGGCATGAAATACTGCCTGTTGGCACAAATGTCGGTTAAAAACCCCTGAAAAAGCCATGTCAACCTTTTGACTGTCGACCTTCCCAATGTCGACCTAATGCTTGTGTCGACCTAATGACTCCGTCGACCTAAAGCCACCATTGTGTTACCTACCATCTTTTTGGACGGTGAGAGGAAACATAGAAACAAAGAGAGAACATATAAACTCCACCCAAGATAAGGCCCATGTGATCAAACACATATGCCAAGCACTGCAAGATATCATTGCAAATCACTCTACCACTATATAAAGAAACTTCTACATACAGTACATACAGTGTCGTCACAGGAACAAACAACAACTTTTACAATAATTCCCCAATAGATCAATGATCACAGTGTTTAGTTTGTTGAAAGTATTGGATACAAATATTTAATTAGTGATTAATCCAAATGTAATCCTCCCACAATAATGATAATACATTATGTCAGTGTGCATTACATGAAGATGATGGATACACTTTGTAACATTGGCTCCCAACCTTTGTGATGCTATATCACACCATTAATATTTCATTGCCATCTTGTATTTCCTTGTCCCCTAATAATAAATGCTACTCACACTGATATTTGTTAATGGGCATTTGCTTGGTTTGTTATAGGCCATTTTCACTGGCGGCTCCTACCTTATTGGGGGAGGGTGGCTGCTTCTGGCTGCAGGCACCCCCCTCCCCCTGTCAAATATATGTACTGCGCATTCGGCCAGCTTCTATGGGCTGCTTCGGCAACAGCCTATAGAAGGAATCTTGGTCCCGGCACCTGCACAATATGGATGACAGGGACCGGGACCAGCACGTGTGCAGTACCGATATAGGTACCGCGCATGTGCAATTGCCAATTTTGCCCAGAAGCCCGCAGAAAGGCATCCCAGAGGGAGGGAACACCTCCCAATGGGACTGCCTTGGTGACTGGCAGGTCAGACTTCCAATAGGAAGTCACTGCCAATCACAGTGAAGCCAGTCTCACAGGCTGCATCTGGCTTCACTACAGTGGTGGATTTTACCTGGGGGGGCTGCAGCCCTGCAGCCCATAGGTAAAAACCGCTACTGGCCATTTTGTTAACAGTCTTTAAAGCCTCCCTCCTCTCCTTCCCACCATGGTATTTTGCCATTTATCTCTTATAGCCGCCATATATTGGGTAGGTATCACATGCCTTCCTTGCGTCAATACCCCGCCAGGGTGACACCAGGCTTCTGGGTGGCAGGATCACATGTGATACATCATTGGCACTCCTTTTGAATGTGATGTATCATATGCACTGCCATTGACCATCACAGGGCCTGTCAAATCTTTGTGGCAGCCATGGTGATCTATGACTCTGATCCCTTGCAAGACAGGCTGCGTCCTGGATCGGAATTGGAGGTTAGGAACATACGATTTGACTCTTTTCACCCGATTTCTCGGCCAACCAAATCGCATGCGATGCGATCGACCCGATTTTTACATTGGAATCAATGTAAAATGGTCCCTGAGACCCGATTTTACATTGATTTCAATGTAAAAAGCCCCCCAAAAAACCATTTTAATACCAAACCCCCCTCATGTTTGAAATGCGCCCCCCCCCCATTGTTAACGCCACCCCGCTATTGATGCCAACCCGAAGCGTGGCTTCACAGGTATACGCGTCCCCTCACCACGCTTCGGGGTCGGTGGTTCGCTCCGCTCGCCACACTTTATAAAATCAACTCCACGCCGACGTGGATAGTAGGGATATGAAAAGGTCGGAGGAAGCGTGGGTGGCGTTAATAATGACGGGGGCATTAAACATACTTTACAACTATATTCAATGTGAAATGGGCCATATTGGCCCATTTCACATTGTCACCTATGTAAAATCACGTTGATCGCATTGTGGGACATTATAATGGCCTGCGACCAACGCGATCATCCCGATTTTCACTTTAAAAATAATTTAACATTAAAGTCTATGGAAAAGTCGCGTTGATCGCGTTGGTCACATCGCGGCCCCTTATTAAGGGCCGCGATGGACGCGATCAACGCGATTTTCTCTTTCACCGGCACATTAGCTGGTGATTGACAGAAAATCGGGTCCATCGCGTTGATTGTATGCCTTAAGTACCTTAAAGTTAAGGCATACAATCAACGAGATGGGCGCCATGCTAGGAAACAAATACCGTCTTTTCTCTGTTCTCCCATTTTCGGGCCTCCTGCATTCCCTCCCTAGTATTATCTCATGCCAGTGACTGCCTACTTTATTAGCTGATCTGTTTCCTTGCTTCAGACTGCAGGTCTAGTAGATTATATATATATATATATATATAATATAAGTGTTTCTAATTTGGGAGCACTCTGCAATGATGTCATAGTGCAGAGTCCCACAAGATTTTAGAATTAATCTATAGCTACTAAGTAATCCTCGGCAGTCTCTCTGCAGTCCTAGGAAAGAAGCAAAAAATAACAATCTTCATTCCACATAAAGGCCCATTCCCCCCAGGACTCTGTGACCTCTGTGTTAAACCACTGACTCCTAAATTCCTGTGACACCTCCAGCTTGGTATTGCGACGCATACGTGTATCCTGACACGCTGTCTGGGAATCACTACTTGTGAATGCACAATGAATCTAGCACATCTCATTCTGAATTATACCACTCTCATATATTGTTTTAAATCCCTTAATGAATGTACAAAGTTCCTGCCCATTGTCCCCTTCAAATATTATCAACATGTATAAAAGAGACTGTAGCTATAAGGAACCTTCCTGTGTCTAGAAAGGAGTGTGTGGTAGCTATGTAACAGTCTCCTTTGACCCCTTATATTTTTGCACACTAGGACAAACTTCCTGTTAATTACCCAGGAGATCCCTGGAGCTCAGAGATCAATATTTATATGGCAAGTGAGGCAGCTTGATTTTCATGTTCGGTGTCAACTGACCTGATACAAGGTCTCATTAGGTGTCTATTTACTTAGGAAAAAAACATTTTAATTACCTATAACATTTGAAGCAGACTGGTCTGAAAAGCTGTACTGGAGGAGCGGGGGTGTTTACCCCAAAATGACAAGTTTTAATTGGTCATAACACAAAATGTCAGTTTGTATTTTATTATGCATCACGAGTTGCAGAATTGTGCATGAATAACTCTCTTACTGTCATAAACTTAACTATGTGTGTGCTGTGAGACTAGAGATGTGCAGGTCCGGATTTACTCTGATCTCAAATCTGGATCTTATTGGCTATATGCTGTCACATGTTTTGGATAGGCAATAAGACCCCGTTATGAGCGTTTTCGGTAAATCCGTGTAAATTCGAGTAAATCCGGACCTGCACATCTCTATGTGAGACACAGAGGGTTGCTCAGAGCTGATTGCTGCAATTTCCTAAGGCGGGCAATTATCAAATTACTGCACATGCATCTGGCCTGCAATGTGCGTGCGCTATGCCCGACTACAGTTTGATTGATATGAAGTTGCTGTGTGTGTGTGGCATCCATTCACCTCCCGGACAAGGGCTGGGGGGTGCACGGGTGCTGGGGGCAGCCCAGCAGATTAACTTAGTGCTGGTCCTGGTGGCGGTGATCGGCGCTTGGAGATGACGTCATCTCCAAGCAGCGGTGGGAGGCTGCTGATGGTGTAAAAGGGAGCAAACGCCGGGTCGCACCCGGCTTGAAGCAGGGATCAAAAACCCGGGTTCGACCCAGCGGTTTTGGTGTAAAAGGGGTATTACAGTGTAACAATTAAGCTGTCCAGCATTTGTGGGTTACATGCAAAAATCATTAAGTATTTATCCTGCATACAAAAAAAATTATGTATTGCACCCATTACATTTCCACAAGGTTTGTCCAGGTGCACAGTAACTTCTTCTTTCTAAAGCAACTTTTCCACTAGCTTGAGAAACAAATAGCTCCTTAAAAAAAAAAAACCTGGGTCGATTGACCCAGGAATACTATCTGTGTAAGTACCAGGGTCAGACACCGGTAAAGGTGCTGTAGAAAAAGTTTTTTTTGACCTGGGTAGCTTGGAGAGACACTGATTGGTGCTCCTGGGGCACAGTGAGATGATGTTCCGGGAAGATATGCTGGCCACATGCAGGCATCTTGGTAGCATCCAGACAAACAGACACACTGAGATAAGACACACTTGGCACCTGTAGCTATTGCAGTGGCATCCAGAAAAACAAGCTGACCGACAGCAGCAGCACCAGCAAAGAGACCAGCACCACAGCACTGCTTAATATTCAGGGAGAGGAAGAGATACTGTAGGAAGGCAGATGCCTGGAACAGTTAAAGATTATCACAATCAGGCCCTGAAAGCAGAGTCTGCTGTCCATGGTACTTAAGTAGCTGAGTGGACAGCTGCTGTTGAAGTAATGAGTCCTGCTTCAGGTCCACTTGTTAAGCTGGCAATGTTGCAATGCATCAATGTTGTATACATCGTGCTTGCACGGGACCCGTACTGAACATGTGCATGTCCTGCATCATCACTTGGTGGGCTGGGAGGTGGCAGCCATGGTCTCTGTTTCACTAAATATAGGCATATTACCTCTGTTTTGTGGGTGTGCAGAGGCTAGGGTCTGCGACAGGGAATCCCTGGCCTTAGACGGAGCTGTGGTGGCAGATGGTGATTCGGGGTCACTGAGACTGCCGATTGTATTGGAGTGATCTAATGCTCCTGGAGGCAGGAGATGTCAACATATACCAGCCTCCTCCTGCTGCATTACATTATGAAGGTATAGCAGCTATGATTTCTGTATCTGCACTTGAATCAGGCCCATTGTACGCTTGTCTGTATTCTTATGCACTGATGTAGCTCATACTGGACTTGGGGCCCGATTCAGACCTGCTCGCTAGGAGAGTGTATATTCACTGCCTAGCGAGCAGGTAAACGCCACCCTGCCGAACGCACGCCCTCCGATCATGTGAATCCCCTCACTAGCATGCGAGCGGATGTGTAAGCTTACACATCTGCTCGCATGTGGCCACATGGATGAAAAATCATTTGATGGTCGCTCACCATCGAATGGTTTTTCTCCCTACATAGATAAAAATAAGTCTCTACTTACTTTTATCCAGGACAGAGATGGCCAAGATGGGGGCAGGTGTGATGCCACCCCGAGTTGATACGAATATTTTTATCCTATAATTATATAGAACTGATTCTTTCTTTAGCAAGAAGGCAACCACGGGTGGACACACAATATAGAAAAGTAAAGTTAACAATTTATTGCTGAACAAGTATTATTATTACCATCCACAAAGCTCTGACATGCAAACAATAGTATAACAACACAGCTGATTCAACTTTATTGTACTCGAACGGTAGTGATGGAGTTCTTCCAATTACTCGGGTTCCGGAACCTCTTGTAAATTAAATCAATTAGCAAGTCTTACCTTACTCCTATAACCAATAACGGTATTAATTACATTGACATCTTATTATTGCGCAATAATATAACTACCATTAAAAGTGCACTTATCTAAGTTTTCTGCAGAATTAATAAGCGCTTTTTATGTTCCTTGCGGATAAGCAATTATTCAAGAACCAGAGGACTTCCAAATTACAAAGTCTTGAATAGTACAATAGCAAGTTTTTTTGTAATCCTATAAAGAAATACTTGGCGATAATGTATTTATAATCCAAGAGCTATCTGGAATGAAACAGTAACTGTTCTGCAAATATTGTATCCATTTAAGGGTGATCCACTTGCTATGAGTCTCTCAATCCCACTCGGTCAATCCTTTTTAGTTTTATCTCACTTTTCTGACAGGAATCTACCGGTAATCAGCTGCACTGAGTATAAAGCTGAAGAATAATAACTCTTGTAGTAGTGAATTTAGCTGTCACTTAGGTTTTACTGAAGGGGCTGCTGGTTCAAGGTGAACATACAGCGTATAATACCATCGCCTCCTCAATATAAATGCGGTGGATAGGGATTCAGACAGTCACTAACAATTGCACTTGAACTGTGGCTGAAAGCTGTGCATATAATGTATTCCTCTCTTTCATGTCACTAGTGAAACTGACAGCAGGACGCTTATCTAAATAAAGCTGCAGTCCCTCAGCGAGTAGCTATACTGTTCTCTTCTTTATATGTTAAAGCTGCACTGATGCACACTGTATTTATATTTCTGGCAGTGTATGTCTCTAGCAAGCTGCTGGCATTTGCTGGAAAAGGCAACAGGGTATTGGGTGTAAGCTGTCACTCTGACTTGGTTAAGCTTCTATGTGCATGTGTTGTAGGCTGCACTGGGGACGTGCTAGACTGCCTGAGGGGGCGTTCTGTAGGCTGCCTTTGCCTCTGACTCTGCACTGAGCTGTGTATTTTGCGGGGCTTGCCAAGGAAGGTGTTTGCTTATGGGGCTGGAGCACCACTCACTCTTTCACTGGTACTCTGCAGAATTCGCCTGATCTCTGTCTCTGCCGCCGCCTCCTATGGTGACTGCCTGTCACTCAGGCCGCGCCTTCCCCTCGGATGCCGCCCAGACCAGCCTCTACAGCCGGCGTCATCACCAAGCCGCCTCCTTCCCAGCGCCGCCGTCCGCCTCCTTCACCGATGATGCGGCTTCTCCTACGCTCCAGGACAACGGAGCAGCTGCTGCCTGTAATGGCGCCGCCCCTGTGACGATGCGGCCCGCCTCCTCAATGACGCTGCTGGCTCCCTTCACCTCCGATGCGCCTCCTTCCCAGCGCCGCCGTCCGCCTCCGGTAAATCACCTTTTTCTCCACACCAGCATCGCTGTCTGTCTCAGCTATGCTGCGCTGCTCTGCTGTTCTATATCTCCTCAGGGACGCTGCGCCCTGTCAGCATCGCTATGCTGTTAACCCGTTGCTGAGGGGAACTTCTCTAACTGTTATTGGCTGTCTCTTTTTATATACTTGTCCTCGTGCTCCCTTTTGCCCGCTCCCTCCGTGAGCTTAATAACTTTATTTATATGTGCCTGTCGGCATGTCCGTTAGGGCTCAAATAGTCCTCCCCTACCATCAGGGGCATTAGGCTAGGCCGTGTCTAAAGTCTATGTGGGATTTCCTATTAGGACAGTCCAATTCCCTCTGAGAGGGGTTTCAGTCTATTATAGTAATAATAAATGTCTTTATTCCTTCTATGAAAGCCTTCTTTTGCCTTCTGTGAAGGCATTTATTTATAAATATGTCCAGCTCACATTTAATGTCCCCTGTGGGGATAACATATGTTTATAACATAACTTCATGTATGGCATCATATGCCCATAACCCACTGCATGCACATATATGTGGTTATCACATTTTTCCGGGGTGAAATCTTTGCATGTCCTCATGCAATTTACTACTTACATTACAAACATCAAAATATCACTACATATACACTTTGAACATTACAGAGAATTAAGAGAATCTACATTTTGACCATAAACTATTCTTTACTTAAAACATATATGATCAGTCTCTGAGGGGTTTCACCCCTCTGGTACTTCTATTGAGTCTGCTGGACATCTCCTCTACACCATCTTTATGGAGGAATGGGCCACGTTCCTCGGCCTCTCTTCTTCTCTCTGCGAGGAGTATTTCCCTAAGGCGCTGAAGATATGCTGGGTCTTGCATAGGATGATAGGGGACTTGTGGTATTGCGTCTTCTTCTGTACAGTCCTGGTATGGCTCAAGTTGGTTTCTGGGTACCATCTTAAGAAATTGGTGATCATCTCCATCTCTTTCTTCCACTACTTTCTCGGCCAGTTCATGTCGATGCTCGTGTTGGTTCACCCCATAGGTCTGTATAACTTCTGTCTCCTCGGGGAGGGTGTCAAGCTCTTGATTTGCTGCTCCGTTTCCCCTATCAAAAGGTTGCCGGTGGAATAATGGCGGTGGACTTCGGCACTGGATGGGTCTCTGCGGAGGGAACACTTCTTCCACTCTCTCCCCTTCACTTGCTTGGTCTGTTTTTATGCCTTCTCCATGAGACTCGGCAGCATCCTCTAATTTTGGCTGGTAAGACCATCTGCGGGACTGACGTCTGTTGGGAGCAAACCGGCTTCCTTTAACTGGTACACCGCCAGGGCCCGTCACATTGGCTGCCTCCGCACCCTTCTCTCCTTCTACCACATCAAATTCAACCGTCTCGCCCTCTCCAACACTGCGCAGAGATTTCTGGGGGTTGTTTCTCTTTATGGCCGTCTGATGGACAAAGACATCCTTTTTTGTATCATTCCTGTGGATGAAGCCATACCTCTTCCGGACATTAAACCACTTGACAGTTCCTTGTACTTGTGTGGCCAGCACTCTCTTCCCTGCCTGGCTTCTTCGGTCATAGACGGTGTATTGCATGACTCGTCTCACAGTCTGAGGTCGGTTGAACAGTTCTGGTGTCAGTGTCGAGATTAGTTCTTCCGGGCAATTTCTTAGGACATTCATTCCAACAATTATGGGCGGTAACCATTGGTCCTTAACGGCCGTAATTAAACATCCTTGATTGATGAGATGAGCTTGCCCTATCTTGATCTCAGCTTCAAAGTATCCGCAACACTCGATACGTTGTCCATTGCTGGCTAACAAATTCAACCCGGCCGGTGGTGTGGCTATGATACTTTCTTTCCTCCAATGCTTAATGAACTCATCCCATCGAATCGTAGTCACTTGTGACCCGGTATCCAACAATGCTGGTATGCTGACTCCATTCACCTTGATTTCAATGGTAGGGCAACACCCAATGAGTTTTGGTATCCATTCTTGCGATGTGGGACCTTCTACTGAAGCTTCTCCCGATGGTTGGTCCCGGACCTCGGGAGTTCTGTTTAAATGTTCCGTACTGCGGCAATGTTTCTCAATATGCCCGCTCCTTTGGCAATGCCTGCAGATGGGCATTCCTTGTTCATCGAATGTATCTAAAGGGAGTCGTCGAGAGCTCCATGGAGCGTTTCTCCCATTATTTCCGTAACAGGGTTCTCTCCCCATCTGCCAGGGTCTCTGTAATGTCTGCGTCTCTTTTAAAGTTCTCAGTTCTCGACAAAGATCCGTCATTCCTTGTGTCAATTCAGCAATTTGCCCTTTCATTTCTTCGATGGGGTCTTTAAAAGCAGCAGATTGAACTTGCTGAAAAACGGTTCCAACAGGTGCGTTGACGGTTCCCTTTTTGGGTTTATCGCCTAAAACTTTTACCATCAACTCCTTGAAGGCTGCAAAGCTTATAGGTGATTCTTGACGATGTAACATCTTTAACTGTCCTTTGGTATACGCATCGTAGATTCCATCAAGAAATTGATTGGTTAAAGTTTCATCTTCTTCGATCAGTTCTCTTGGGGCACACAACTTTATATCCTGCAATGCCTCCTGTAATTCGACGGCATATTCTCGTAGCGTTTCATGCGGTTGTTGCTTTCTAGAATAAAACTGTGTTTTAAGTTCTGATAGAGTCTTCGCATCGAACACTTCCGCTAACTTGTTCAGTATGTCTCTTGCCGATTTCCTTTGGCTTTCTGGCCAAGACTTCACTTCTCTTTTCGCAAATCCTCTCAGTTGAGCCAATAGTATCTCTACTTGTTGATCTTCATCTAATCTATAGACCTGGAACATGGTTTCAATTTGTTCCCTAAAGTCGCAAAACGCATTGGTTTCAGTCGTTCTCATATCTCCAGTATAAGAGGGAAGCCATGGCGCCCCCAAGTAATAGGGCATAGTTATCACTGCCGGTTTACGTGCCGTTGAATTTATTTTAGCCGCTGCATCTCCTTGGTTCTTGTTGCCAAGCATATCTTCTTGTCTCTCCTGACTATCGTCTTGAGACATTTTGAGTGAAGCTGGGTTGGATTTTCACCGCTTTTGATGTACGAATCCTGTTCGTCAGACGCCAATTGTGATGCCACCCCGAGTTGATACGAATATTTTTATCCTATAATTATATAGAACTGATTCTTTCTTTAGCAAGAAGGCAACCACGGGTGGACACACAATATAGAAAAGTAAAGTTAACAATTTATTGCTGAACAAGTATTATTATTACCATCCACAAAGCTCTGACATGCAAACAATAGTATAACAACACAGCTGATTCAACTTTATTGTACTCGAACGGTAGTGATGGAGTTCTTCCAATTACTCGGGTTCCGGAACCTCTTGTAAATTAAATCAATTAGCAAGTCTTACCTTACTCCTATAACCAATAACGGTATTAATTACATTGACATCTTATTATTGCGCAATAATATAACTACCATTAAAAGTGCACTTATCTAAGTTTTCTGCAGAATTAATAAGCGCTTTTTATGTTCCTTTCGGATAAGCAATTATTCAAGAACCAGAGGACTTCCAAATTACAAAGTCTTGAATAGTACAATAGCAAGTTCTTTTGTAATCCTATAGAGAAATACTTGGCGATAATGTATTTATAATCCAAGAGCTATCTGGAATGAAACAGTAACTGTTCTGCAAATATTGTATCCATTTAAGGGTGATCCACTTGCTATGAGTCTCTCAATCCCACTCGGTCAATCCTTTTTAGTTTTATCTCACTTTTCTGACAGGAATCTACCGGTAATCAGCTGCACTGAGTATAAAGCTGAAGAATAATAACTCTTGTAGTAGTGAATTTAGCTGTCACTTAGGTTTTACTGAAGGGGCTGCTGGTTCAAGGTGAACATACAGCGTATAATACCATCGCCTCCTCAATATAAATGCGGTGGATAGGGATTCAGACAGTCACTAACAATTGCACTTGAACTGTGGCTGAAAGCTGTGCATATAATGTATTCCTCTCTTTCATGTCACTAGTGAAACTGACAGCAGGACGCTTATCTAAATAAAGCTGCAGTCCCTCAGCGAGTAGCTATACTGTTCTCTTCTTTATATGTTAAAGCTGCACTGATGCACACTGTATTTATATTTCTGGCAGTGTATGTCTCTAGCAAGCTGCTGGCATTTGCTGGAAAAGGCAACAGGGTATTGGGTGTAAGCTGTCACTCTGACTTGGTTAAGCTTCTATGTGCATGTGTTGTAGGCTGCACTGGGGACGTGCTAGACTGCCTGAGGGGGCGTTCTGTAGGCTGCCTTTGCCTCTGACTCTGCACTGAGCTGTGTATTTTGCGGGGCTTGCCAAGGAAGGTGTTTGCTTATGGGGCTGGAGCACCACTCACTCTTTCACTGGTACTCTGCAGAATTCGCCTGATCTCTGTCTCTGCCGCCGCCTCCTATGGTGACTGCCTGTCACTCAGGCCGCGCCTTCCCCTCGGATGCCGCCCAGACCAGCCTCTACAGCCGGCGTCATCACCAAGCCGCCTCCTTCCCAGCGCCGCCGTCCGCCTCCTTCACCGATGATGCGGCTTCTCCTACGCTCCAGGACAACGGAGCAGCTGCTGCCTGTAATGGCGCCGCCCCTGTGACGATGCGGCCCGCCTCCTCAATGACGCTGCTGGCTCCCTTCACCTCCGATGCGCCTCCTTCCCAGCGCCGCCGTCCGCCTCCGGTAAATCACCTTTTTCTCCACACCAGCATCGCTGTCTGTCTCAGCTATGCTGCGCTGCTCTGCTGTTCTATATCTCCTCAGGGACGCTGCGCCCTGTCAGCATCGCTATGCTGTTAACCCGTTGCTGAGGGGAACTTCTCTAACTGTTATTGGCTGTCTCTTTTTATATACTTGTCCTCGTGCTCCCTTTTGCCCGCTCCCTCCGTGAGCTTAATAACTTTATTTATATGTGCCTGTCGGCATGTCCGTTAGGGCTCAAATAGTCCTCCCCTACCATCAGGGGCATTAGGCTAGGCCGTGTCTAAAGTCTATGTGGGATTTCCTATTAGGACAGTCCAATTCCCTCTGAGAGGGGTTTCAGTCTATTATAGTAATAATAAATGTCTTTATTCCTTCTATGAAAGCCTTCTTTTGCCTTCTGTGAAGGCATTTATTTATAAATATGTCCAGCTCACATTTAATGTCCCCTGTGGGGATAACATATGTTTATAACATAACTTCATGTATGGCATCATATGCCCATAACCCACTGCATGCACATATATGTGGTTATCACACAGGCGCTGACGACATGTGATTCTAGCCACCCACACCGAACAGACATGGACACACTTCTGTTCTGATGGGAACACCCAGAGTCTCTATGGGCACGCCCACCATTTTTTCGGCAAGCCCATGAAACCCCTAGGCGGAGCCCAGTGACCTCCCACTGCCTGCCCATCAGCCTAAGGCATTCGCTCCGGGGGCTTGGACATGCGCATATTCGCACATGCACATACGCAAACCCCCACCATCAGGACTAGGGGCGAATTCTGACCTAAGTGATCAGGTCTGAGTCGCCCCCTTGAATTGAAGAGAAGCGGGTACATCCTGTGATTATTAGCAGACTGCAAATGTGATGTGAAAGGTACTGCCCATACACTACACCAGGCGTACACACCATCATAGAGGATACAAGAGCACACAATGGGGGAAATTTACTAACAGAAATACGCCTATGTTAAGCGCATTTGTAGGCAGTCATATGCAAATAAGACTATCTACATGTATTTTCTGTATTTAGTATGCCTTTTAGCGCTATTAAGGGGGTAGGAGTCACAGAATGTAAACAAAGACATTCTGCGGCTCCACCAGCTTGTTCTGGTAACACTTACAGGCACTTTTTTATTTTGCCAAGTACGTGGATGCCTACAGGGACTCAAGAGAATGTGATCTTTGCCGGAGGACCCTGGTGAGAATAGTATGTATGGGCTCTGTGTGTATTAAAGTTTTCTGGTGTTTTTCTGTATTTAATTGGCTATTGGTTCTGCTGTGGACTTAGAGTCCCAGCATGCCCATTAATGGTCCACATGCTGGGACTTGGCCACAGGCTTTCTGGGACTCATGGTTCCATAGCAGAACCCAATAGTTTAATCTTTCTTTTACACAAAGGCTATAAGGCTGATGCCCACAGCCCAGGGGCACCGGGATAGCACCGGGCTTCAGCCTGGGCCGGGGTAACTTTGGAGGGGGTGGCAACCCAGGGTCCCAGCTTGAGCTGACCATAACACCATTTCTTAAAAATTATTTATTTAATTTTGTAAAAAAAGGTTTACACACTGCAGTCTGCATAAATCTGAGTGATCTGTGCATGCTACCGACTCGTATTTGTATTTAGTGGCGGAATATGCCTGCCTACGCCATCTGCAAAATACAAATCAGTAAATACGGCAGATAAAATAAATCTGCCTTATTTACAAATTGTATTTTGCATAAAATACGACCAAAAGTCGGTCGTATTAAGAATACGAATATGACCGAGCCATATTTGTATTCTTAGTAAATGTCCCCAATCCTCTTCTATGACTTGCAGCTTCCCTCTGGTTAACTAGGCAGTTCTAAGTAGTTTACATGTGAATGGATGGAGCAGATCCATTTTGAGGGAGTGTTGTGGGCCCGTGGGCCAACTGTGGTGCTTTTTTAGATGAATGGTTGAATGATCATTGGACACTTGTTGCATATGGATCTTTTGCACTCAGCGTGGGGTAGGTAAAAGTGCACAGTGAAATCAGTGGGGAGTGGGACTGTGCACATGAAGATTAATGAACATTCTCATTAGCATAAGTCAGGAATTTTGGTTGCCGTGGATATTCGCACTTGCAGCAGCTTTGCATCCAACTGAAAATAATATCCACTGACACCATTGCTGGTAATGGTAATTACTTGGGGGTAGCAATAAGAATTCGAGACTGATGGGAAGGTACTGTGTTATAAGGAAAACACAGCGAAAAATACAAAATCCTTTCTATAGTAAATACAATTATCAATGATGTACTGTATTGTACTATTGCCACCATATAAATCAAGTATACATCATTTAAAATACACGTGTTTAATGTAATAACTATTTCTTGGCACATAGTTTTATTAAGGGTAACATACAATGGTAACAACATACACATTGCATGTGCAGCATTTGCTTTATATCTGGATGTGAAGTATAGCAGTGTGCAAGTGATGTAAGGACAAGCTTACATATGACTACACATGAAATTGTGCTGAGTGGTCTCAGAGGAGTAACCCATGTGTTTTTCTTCTTAATCCAAATTTAGGGCCAAATTGAAAGTTGACTGCAGGTCAAGCTTATCATGCTCCAGAAGCAAGTGTATGTAATGACTGCAATGCTGAGCCATGTACAACCCCAGTCACATCGCCGCTTATAGCTGAAGTGGTCAAACTGGGTGGGACAGTAGCAGAAAAAACTACATTCACTCATAAGCCCTTTGACCCGGAGTGCACAAGATCTGTTTTCATATCTACTAATACCAGCCCGGTAATAACCCACTGGCTCATTTCTTGGGGAGAGAACTGGATTGGAATCCCATCATATTGAAAATACATTATGGGCGCGTCACCACTTTTTATTACTACGGTATGTTTTATTTTGTTGTCATTATGCTAAAAGTCAATTTCCCTTGTTAAATTGTATAATTAAGTTGTATAATGTCTTCAGCGAGAGCTGTTATGCAATACTCCGTTCCGAAATGATCGCATGGTTGCTCATTTTCGGAGCCCAGCAATCAGGTATATACAAACCCGCCAGAGTGCAATCCTGCCCCTTTCAAGCCTGCAAACTGCTTAATACCATTGAATATTATTTTTATCTGTGTGCAGTCTGCGCATAGCCCAGGACTTACTCAGCGGCTGCTATTGAGGGCCAGAGCTGACACCACATGACTTCCCCTCAAATGCCTAGACATTTTCCGACACTCCCAGAAAACGTCTGGTTACCACCCCCATGTCAATCAAATTGCAAATGGCCAGTGATTAAAAAAGAAGTAGGCTTTTATTGCAGGATGGCCTAGAACATCTATTAAGGGCCGTCTATCAATAATCATCCAGCCTGCAAATTTTCAGCCATTCAATCAGGTATGAACTAGGCCCTAAGTCTCCTTCAGGACCAGACCGTGACTTTCACCTCCCCTTCCCTTCTCCATATCACTGGTGTCTTAATGCCTCATAAAAAAACAAAAAACTTCTTGTATGATTGTGGAGTAACAGGAGCACAGCAATACAAAAGACATCTCCATACAGCATTGGGACAGACCCAAAAGATGACCATTTATGGAATGTTTAGAAGTATGGCTTCAGCTGATAACAAAGCATTGCTACACTCAAAACTTTCATAGTGATGCGCAAAGTGAAATACCTCTCCAGTATAATGTACACAAAAGACTGCAGGATAACCTTGTTGACCACCACCTCTATTCCCTCACTGCAGCCCTTTTAGCATTCCTAAATGCAGACATCTCTCCCAATCATCTTCAACAAAGTATCAAAAACTAAAAAACAAGGCTAACTGATGGCTTCATGGCCTTTATGAGAAAATATATTTAACACTAAAATAAGGCAAAATATTCCATTTGGTGTTCAAGCTATAGGATCATCTCACTCCTAATTATATATCTTATACCAGGCTTGTCCAAACTATGGCCCTCCAGCTACAAGTCCATCTTGCCTTGCTACACTTTTGCTATTATGGTATGCTAAAATGGCAAGGATGTGTAGCTTCACAACAGCAGGAGGGTCATAGTTTGGACATGCCTGTCTTAAGCTGTTTGCTAAACTCTTATCCAATGTTTAACCTCCGTAGTAACCCACTCTTGTGCATACATTACAGATTAAACTGTGTTTGTCCATGGGTGCCAGAAGAAAGTTATAAATGTAATATACAGTACAGTACATTGCAATAGGATTTCTACTCCTATTGCCTTGGCTACTCTAATTCAGAATATCTTAGCAATAGTCCCTTCTTCCACTTTTAGATAGTTAAGGAAACTACTCCACCAAGTTATATGGTCGCTATATAGTCACTCCAAAGAGAGTGAGTTGGATCTACCTTGTCTTCAAAAGTATTACTGCTCCATCCACCTAACACAAGCTATTATTGCAATAGCACGTGGGTTCAAGTTGAGGAATATTTCCTATCTATACTATGATTTGATTGATCACAAATGCACAACCTAACTAATATGTTTTCCACCTACTCTACACTATACCATATTTCAATGGTGTTGCCCAACAGAAGTCTAAGGGCTTCTATTACATTTCCCCAATGAGAGGGATCCAATAGGATCTCCGCCAACACCCCCACTGTGTCTCTAGAAGAATGCGTAGCTAGAACTCCAGGTCATAAATCCAGAAGTACTATCATTGCAAAGGACAGCACTTACCACAATAGCTGTCCTTGTGAACAAAGTGCAGGATCTTTTTCTACAGATGGCAATATCTACCAGGTCCCAGCTCCAGAATGTATTGTATTCTGGAGAATGGTGCAGGTTCTAAATGGGTCCAAACAATCTGAAACAGTATTTCAGCGGTTTGATTGCAAAATTAGCTTATATTTTAATTTTTCGTGCAAAATGCGTTGAGCTAACTCTACATCAGCCTGTATATGTGCAAGTAGTCAGGGCGTACAGAGAGAGATTTAAATACACCATTTCATCCTTGGTAAGTAATATAACATACTGACTACATGTTTTAATATATTTTGAAGGTTAAAATGTGCCCTGTTATCTTTGTGAATTCCTCCTTGTCACCTGCACGGTCATGGGTATGACAAGATTGTCATACAAATCACTATATTGAGGAAATATTTGTACATACAGTCAGGTCACATCAAATGTGCCTTCTTCAAGAAATTTGACAGGTTTGTCTTTATGAAGGAGGATCCATAAGCGTACAAAGCAATTAGCATAAATACCAAATGTGTTGCTTGCTAAGGCATGACAAAGGATTGCAAGTGTGCTAAATTATGCTCAAGTAGGTTGTACCTAGAGAGAGGAGCATTGTATTCCCGCATAATCAAGCAGGTCAAAGAGGCTTTGACCTCTTAAATAAACAATTAATAGAAACTCACCCCATAAACAGCTATAGACTACTAAAACTTATGATTCGAACATCCATCAGTCCCCATACTTTATGGTTTAAACATATTTTCTTATCCCATGCATGTGGTTTCTCCAGACTTACTATCGGGTAGCTTTGATAATATATGTATTACAGTGTGTAATGCATCCTGATAGGTACATTACCTGCATCTGTAGTAATGTAGAACATGTATTTAAATATATTGATTTATGACATACACCTTAAAACAAAAATTATCCCCTGCCTATTCTATTTAGAGGTGATCTGCGAAGTTTGGAAAAAAATACATTTTTCTCAGGAGAATGGTAATAGTAGGGCTTCATGATGTCAAACAGTTTATTACAGGATTAACACCCAGTGGCATTAATAGGGAGGGGTGCAGAGCACATTGGTTGGCACCAACCATCTGGGTGACAACAAAATGTCTGATCAGGAGATGGGCGCTGCACTCTAATATTATCATTCATCTCCCAGCAGCTGGTCACTGAGGAGTAGCTGGCTTTGTGTGTAAAGGCTTTGGAAGTAGACCAGTATCTCTAGAAATTATGTGGACACCCCTAGAGTGTTAAATATAGAGATGTGCAACAAGGCCACACACCTTCACCTGGGAAGCTTAGCCCCCATTTTGGTCAAAGTAGGGATGGCTATTGGTGTGGTTGCCATCGATATTGATATGGCATGTGGCTATCATTGGCTACCACCTATGCAATGGATAACAATCAATAGTTTCACCAACCACTGTCATCCCTGTTTTTGACTGGCTAGCCCTTGGGCCAATCAGAGCCTGTGGATGGGGCTTAGTTGGTGTTCTGGGCGGAGCTAGGCTCCGTGTTAGGGCACTTGCAAAAAAAAATCTATTATTCTGTGCCATTGATGGACATAAACTATCTAGTTCTCCCCAAGTGATATCACACATATTTGACATTAGCTATAAACCATCGAGAGTCAATGACCATCCATCCCTAGATCAAAAGCCTGTTTGGCACACTGAAGATGACACCAAACAAAATGATACCACTATTACCACTGGGGTTATTCTAATGAACTGCTGAAATCTGCACAAGAAAGGGTTGATAAATTAAGTAGAACAGAATTAATATCTATGGTAAAAAAAGAAAAGACAAATGAAAATACCCAATGGTCTTTTATAAGTAAATACCATAACCGACATCGAGAGGTGGAGAATAATTTTAAAAGAAATTGGGAAATCATCAAGAGAGATCCAATTCTAGGGCCCCACCTACAATGTTCCCTCTAATTTTACGAAGGCTTTGTGCAGAAAAAGATATTGGCTGTGCAACTTTGGAAGGAAATGTACATTTTTGTGCGTCATATAACGTATACAGGCCTAGGTTTCGAGTTCTGTTGAGTTAATAAAGCAATTTGAATGTTTACAGACTTCACACACCACACATATAGACTATAGCAGTGATTTTCAACCTTATTAAACTCGTGGCACACTAAAACAAGATTTTAACCTTTGTGCGCTCAGTTGTAATGTCTGTGCGCGGGCTCGGCGAGTTGTGTGCGCGCGCACACACGCACAGCTTAGAGGGAACACTGCCCACCTACCTCCACAGCCAGGTTTTATCTATAGAAGGTCAAAATCTATAAAAGATACTGTAGTTAGGAGTGCATTGGATATCCCGAAAAGAAGCAGCATAAGGAGCCAGGGCTTCCATCGCTGTGGCTTATGTTTAATGTGTCGAAACACCAAAGGACTCAGTAAAATCAAAGATTCTGAGGGACTTCATTACCTGTATTTCCAGGAATGTAGTTTATGCATTGAGTTGTGATCGTGACCTTGTCTATGTAGGCAAGACCACAAGATGTCTTGAGACCAGACTATCTGGGAATATGTTTAACATAAAAAAGGTCTCAGCACATTTTTAAAAAGTTCATAACTCTAATCCTCATTGCATAAAATCATTTTGGGGTATCCAACAAATAAATCCTGACTGGGGGTGCAATAATCTTGATGTCTGTTTAGCTAAGGCAGAGATGATGTGGATTCACAAATTGGGGACATTAGTTCCAAATGGACTCAATAACGAATTCAAAATTAAGTGGTTCCTTTGAGTTCAAGTTCCCTGTTTGTACCACATCATCATCTGTGTTACCCTTTTTATTATATATTTCTTGTTCCTTGCTTTCTCCTTGTATTGTTCCTTATTTATATATTTTTTATGGTAATATACATATTTTATTAAATGTATATTTTATTCTTATTTATATATGTATTTTATTCATTGTCTTTTTAAATATGTATTTTTGGGGGGTATCGGGACTTGAAATGAATATTACCTAAAGAGGACTTTAAGAACTCTGTTTACATGGACCTAAAATGGATGTGCTTTCCAAACGCGTTCCATATGCAGGAAGTAAGCCGGACTGTGATTTGGAACACGAAAGGAACTTCTTAAGCGTAATTTCAAGCAACGGAGGAGACGGTCCGACGGCTGCTTGTGTGTTTACTTGTAATTAGTGGGGTATAAAAGGCCCCCTTCGATGTTGACGGTTAAGCTTCTGAGGAAGGGTGCTTGGTGCCCGAAAGCGCGCTTAAGCTCCCCGCCAACACCGAATGGACCCGGGACCCAGGAGGACGTTGAGGACAGGGAATCCCTTGCTGCTTGTGACAGGCTGTTAAAGGTGAAAATTCTCCGCCTCCTCACCCTTGGAGCCCGCTATCCATATGGGTTATGTGCTTTTGTTTCATCTTAACTTGTAAATGTAATACCCCTGTCCTATGAATATACCTCAGACACTGTAAATTGTTGATAAACATGATAAAGATGTGTTTGTTATTTAGTAATAACCTTGGACTGTGAAAAGTAATATATATGTATATATATTGTGGGAACATCCCTCATCCCTCAGGAATGGACTATGACCCCTGGTATGAACTATGGCGGACACTACTATTATCCCTGCTGTTGAGGGAGAGACTGAAGAGTGATAGTGGGTGCCCTTATTGTGCTAAATAAAGTTGGGGTGCGCGAGCGCCCAGGAGAGCAGTTGCCAGGTATAACAGAATGGATAGGGGAGTGGGAGAGAACTTTCTAGAGAAGCGCGCGAGGAGGAGGTTGAGAGAGAAGTGAACCGGAGGGTGTGAGCGCGGAGACACACAGTATAAGATAGCCGGAGACCAGTGCTGTAAACGGAGGGCGAATCCCTTACCTTGGTGCCTATGGTGTGGAAGCGGGGAGTGGGCGACAAGCTGTAGATGACCTGCGGCATCTTCTGTGTGAAAGTGGAAGGAGCGTCCGCCCCGTCCTGAGGGAATCTGGAGCAATGGCGTCATAGCGATGCCGGAGGTGCGGCTTCATTACTAGGGAGGCGGAGAATTGCATGACGCTGCGGGATCGTTTCCCTATCCCTAGAGGTGTGGTGAGTCGAGCCCTCATTCAGCCCAGCCCCTTATCCCCAAATATAGACTGAAGGGAAGCAGCCAGACACAGTTTGTGACAGGGAGCAGCTCACATAGGATAAAGTGGACCCATTCCCTTACATAGCAGCGGAGACAGTTTCTGGGGCTGCAATATTCACTGCGCAGCTAACGGGTCCAGATATACTATAAGATATATACCTTTGCTTATCCTGTGAGAGGAAAGCATTAGAGCAACCGAGGACAGGTGAAATTAGCTGTGGATAGAGTGAATCACATTGACTGAAGTGCTGATATCCTTATATAGGACAGAGCTGTTATTATCACTGATGGGCCTCCGGATTCCTTCTCCTGGGGGATTATAATCTATTATACCTAGTCAGTAATACTGCGTGAGGGTAGCGGAAGGTGGACAGATCGTACAGGGTATACAGTATAGTGTACCTCATCACAGCTATACCACTAGGTTATATAATCTCCGGCTGTCCCTGGATACCTTAGTATTCACAAAGGTGACTACTTTTATAACCGTAATTAATCTGGCAGTACCGTAAAGAGAAATACTGTGTTCGTGAGGTGTTATCATCTATTCTCCAGTGGGATATAAGTATTATACCAATAAACTGGTCTACCACCATTGAATGGATACAAATTGTTTATTTAGTGAAAGAGCGTTGTGACTTTCACATTTACCTTTTGGATTACAAATACTTGGTTGCTAACCTACACTTCAGGGAGATACAGCTGATAGTGCATCTACCAGAGAGGATCATCAGGGCTGGATACAGTTCAAACGCGTTATTATAAATACAGGTCACCTTACAGGACTCAGGTGAAATTTCAAGCTAGTTATTACTTCACCTTAAAGGACTCAGGTGAAAAGTCAAGTGACTTAGTAATAGTACACCTCACCTTACAGGACTCAGGTGAGAAACGTGAGTCAGTGTATTGAAGCTAGGAGTTTTCACTGGGGGACTCTGTCACCTTAGAGAACTGCAGTTCTAAATACTTGTTGTTTATATACACTAGGGTACACTATTAATGGGCACATTATTGCGCAATAATAATAGTTATTTGTGAAATGTTACTATGATTGATTGTTGATATATAAACTGGATATAGCTGTAGAGAGTATATGTTAGCGGAATTATATGCTATACTTTGTTATTGCTGATAGCCACATGAATTATATGCTACAATTTGTTATTGCTGATAGCAACTAAGGTAGGATTGTATAACCTTTATAATTTTAATAGACAATCCAGGAATCGGATTGACCGAATACAAGTTCCGATCCAGTATAATAAAAATAACTGTGTTGGATGTCTACACCGTGGTTTCCGCTATTTTATTCAGTGTGTATTTAATATGTTAAAGTGTAGTAAGATTTTTGTTGTGTAATACAATCGTTGGGAAAGGTTCATACAGATCAAAGGGCGGTTCCCCAAGCTCGCCCACCTACAGATACACAATATCTATAGGTACTACCCAACAACCAACATCAAGGCTTGGGGTGGAGGCACTTACCGTCAACCTCATATATTCAGGATCGAAGACAGCGTTACATTATGGAGGCACTGCTGAGATCCACATCAAAAGATATGGAAAGTTTAAGTAAGCATGATATCCAAGAATGGATTCAGAAGCATGGACTTGATATGGACTGTAGTTTTGGGATTGAAGGAAATTTTAGCAGCAGTTCCGATGAGGAGATTATGGAGGAAGTGGATAAATTATATGGCGTACAGCGACCCAAATTAATTGATAAAAGGATCAGTGATGGGGGAGAAGAAGTGTGGGCCGTGCTAATCACCAACTTGAGTAAACTAGACCCCAACTTGATTCCAGCCCAGCTCGCACTTTCCCATTCACCAACCCAAAGGTGGAAAATCATATGGCCGGAAATGCCTCTGGAGCCGCGGATAGAAGGCCACTTAGAACGTCAAGGGATCAGCGCGGGTGACAGGATCAATGACAGGGATCCACTCCCCAGAAATCCTACCAGACCAGAACCAAATAGTGAGCAATTGGCAGAACCGGCTGTAGATACTGTGATGGATCGGCTGGTTAGCCAATTTGAGAGATGGCATTACGAAGGTGGTTACAGACGGTTGCGCATTTTTTCCGGTATACTCCCCGTACCCACTGGGGAAGAAAGTTACGAGGCCTGGAGAGAAGCCGCCTCTCAGCATTCGGAGGAATGGAGATGTCCTGAGCATGTAAAGAAACAGCGGATTGTTGAAAGTCTTCGAGGACCGGCAATGGGCATCATTCAAGCCACAAGGAGAAGCAATAGAATGGCCACTCTAAGAGACTACTTTGATGCATTAGACTACTCGTTTGGAACATTGGAAGATGTGGGAGACATATTGTCCAGATTAAATCATACTTACCAGGAGTCCAGCGAAACGTTGACCACCTATATTTATCGCATTGACAAAATTCTTTATAAGTTAATGGAAAAAGGGGGCGTGTTAGGAACAGAGATAGATGAAAAATGAATGAAGTACGTGCTGAGAGGAGCATTGACCACAAATCCTGTGGCACAGCGGCTGCGGTGCAGTATGTCCAAGGTACCAGCTCCGACTCTTAGTGAACTGATCAAAGAGGTGAAACTGGAAGAAGTCCAAATTGAGAATCGAGACAAAAGTTTAAAAAGAGTAAAAGTTATTTTACCGGCCCCTGAAGTACCACTGCCAGCTGATAAGTTATACAAGCTAATGGAAGAGCAGACTAAGAAATTAGATCAGCTTATTGCCATACAATCTACTAGCCCCCGTGAAATGACCAGAGGACCCTCTGCGAGTCGGGGGAGAGGGTATACTCGACGATCTGACGATAGAGGGAACTATACTTGTTACAGTTGTGGTCAACTGGGCCATCGCAGTTTTGAATGCCCTCACCGAGGGGGATACACCCGAAGAGTAAATCATCCTGACTCTAGGGAGTCGGCACAGCCGGGAAACTCCCAAGGGACGCCGATGAACCCCGCATCGACTCCCAACTCATCGATGTAAATTCAATGGGGAGCACTCAGTGGTCTAGTTTGATGCACCATGGAATAGTTGGAGACACCCCAATGGTCCCTGCGTTAATAAATGGCCAGTATTGCAAGGTGCTGTTGGACAGTGGATCACAAGTTTCAATCATCTTTGAGAGCTGGTATCGGCAGCATCTGGCGAACTTACCTTTGAACCCCATTGATGGACTGGTGATATGGGGATTAAGTCATCAAAAGTACCCCTACTTAGGATATGTTACTACTCACCTGCAGTTCATGGACCATACAACAGATTCTTCTGTGCCTCCGTTGCCCTTCCTAGCACTGGTATGTCCGGATTCCCCTTCAGGGCAAGAAGTCGTTTCTGTCATTGTGGGGACTAATTCAAATTTATTCAAAACCTTGTCGGACTGGTGCCAGAAGCAAGATCAAATGAGTTCACAGTATACCGAACGCGAGACTAAGTCGCTAAATTCCTTGGTGTCCCCGTCAAATATGGCACCCCCCAGAAATGTCACGGGTGAACCTCCCTCCTTTGACACCCGGATTCTTGAATGTTTTAAAGGCAGCGATATCTCCAATGACGAACGAGAAAAACTTATCCTGGACATGAAACAAATTAAAGAAGTATATTCATTAAGTGATTGGGATCTAGGAACAGCCACCGGGATGGAACACCGAATTAGAATGACGGACGACACTCCGTTCCGAGAGCGGTCACGAAGATTGGCCCCAGCTGATTTTGACGATGTGCGCCTTCATTTGAAATTCTTGCTTGAGAATCAAGTCATAGCTGAATCCCAAAGTCCCTATGCATCTCCATTCGTAGTAGCACGGAAAAAGAACGGCGATATAAGACTATGCATCGATTATCGAACTCTCAATAATAGAACGATTGAAGACCAGTACACCGTACCTAAAGTGGAAGAGGCTTTGGACTGTCTTCAAGGGAGTCAATGGTTCTCTGTACTGGACTTACGATCAGGATATTATCAAATCCCGATGCATCCAGATGATTGTGCTAAGACTGCATTTATTTGTCCGATCGGGTTCTTTGAATTTCTCAAAATGCCACAGGGTATCAAAGGGGCACCTGCGACTTTTCAGCGAACGATGGAGAAAGTAGTTGGGGACATGTGTTACCGAGAAGTCTTAGTATACCTTGACGATGTCATCGTGTTCGGAAAGACCTTAGAAGAACATAACATTAGGTTAATGAAAGTACTGGACAGATTACATGATAAAGGATTGAAGCTGTCCATTGATAAATGTCGGCTATGTCAGAACACCGTAAAATACTTGGGCCATGTCGTCACTCGGGATGGGGTATCTACCGACCCCGATAAAATATCTGCTGTGAAAGATTGGCCGAAACCCCTGAAACTGAAAGACTTACGGTCATTTTTGGGGTTCAGTGGTTACTACAGACGATTTGTGCCACAATATTCTCAAGTCACTCGCCCCCTAACGGAACTTACCAAAGGGTATCCCCCTGTGGGAACCCCTCGATCTACTCTGGGAATGTATCATAAACCGCAAGAGGAATTTGGGTCACGTTGGACGGTTGAGTGTGACGAGGCCTTTCAACAACTAAAGCATCATCTGACTCACTCTCCTGTGTTAGCCTATGCCAACCCAGAACTACCATATGAAGTACATATCGATGCGTCCATGGAGGGTATAGGAGGGGTTCTGTATCAATGGCAAGAGAAGACTCTCTGTCCCATTGCCTATATTAGTAGAAGCCTGTCTAAGAGTGAAAAGAACTATGCCGTCCATAAATTGGAATTTTTGGCTCTCAAATGGGCGGTAGTGGATAAGTTCCATGATTATTTATACGGAGTGAGTTTCACTGTCCATACGGACAACAATCCCCTAACATATATTAATTCTACTGCTAAACTGGATGCTACTGGGCACCGATGGCTGGCGGCTCTATCTAACTACAACTTTACCTTGAAATATAAGCCTGGGATCAATAATACTGATGCAGATGCCCTATCTCGCATACCTCATTCCAGCACTAGTAGCGAAAATGATGATTGGATAGAGGTACCCGCACCGGATCTACAAGGTTTGTGTCGTCAAGTGACTGTCATGCATCATCAAATGCCAGAAAGGGTTAGTTCACTGGGTGCTTCGGGAACTTCATTACCGTTGATGTACTGTTGGATTACAAATGACGAAATGAGAAACTTACCTAAATGGTCCAAGGAACAGTTACGTAAAGCACAGGAAGACGACCTTGAGATAGGAAGTATGCTGCAGCAATTTCACCATCCGGCTAAGGCTGTACTACCCGATTCAGTGACTCCAAAGTATAAGATATTATGTCGACAAAGAAAGAATTTGGTGGTGAAACAGGGACTGTTGTATCGGAAGACAAAACCTCCCAATGGTGTACCGAAAGAGCAGTTAGTCCTCCCTGCGGATCTCAGACCTGTAGTGCTGAGGGCTCTTCATGATCAACATGGACACCTGGGATATGATAAAACCCAACATTTAATAGCTGAAAGAGTGTATTGGCCATTGATGAATAGGGACATTGAAGAGTATTGTCGTAAGTGCCGAAATTGCATTCTCAGGAAGACCTTACCCCAGCATGCTGCAAATCTGGTGAGCCTCCAAAGTTCAGGACCTATGGACTTAGTCTGCATAGATTTCCTTTCGTTCGAGAGTCCTAATGGGAGAGATACTAACATTCTGGTTGTGACAGACCATTTTACTAGATATGCCCAAGCCTTCGTGACAACAGATCAGAGGTCCATTACGGTGGCAAAAACCCTTTTGGAGAAATTCTTTGTACATTATGGCTTACCCGCTCGCATTCACTCCGATATGGGACCAGATTTCGAGAGTCATCTCATCCGAGAGCAATGCGAAATTTGTGGAATAAGAAAATCCCGCACCACTCCCTATCATCCACAAGGAGACCCTCAGCCGGAGCGGTTCAACCGCACTCTCCTAAACATGTTGGGAACATTGGATCAAAAACAGAAAATCCACTGGAACAAATACATTTGTCACTTAGTACATGCATACAACTGTACCCGAAATGAAGCAACAGGTTTTTCTCCATACTTACTAATGTTTGGTAGAGAAGCGAGGCTCCCCATTGATATTAGTTTGGTCACCTCTCCTACGACTGTAAAAGCCCCGTCGCATTCTAAGTATGTTGCCAACCTGAGAAAGGAACTCAATTATGCTTATACGTTGGCCCAAGACTCCGCAAGGAAACAAAGTGACAAAACTAAAGCCCTGTATAATCAAAAAGTAAGGGAACAAGTATTACTACCCGGGGATCGTGTCCTTCTTAAGCGACTGGGTGGCCCTCGCAAGCAGAAACTTGAGAATAGATGGAAAGACATCCCTTATGTAGTGTTAAAACAGTTGCCCGGTATACCAGTGTACCAGATTGTCCCTGAGGGTGATGAAGGACCTCTACTTACATACCATCGCCAACATTTATTACCCATTGCGCAAGACATTATATTTGCTCCAAGGGATATTCCAGTGAATGGTGACTTGGCCACCAATCAGGTACCCAATACCTATAGGAACAAAAAACTTACCTTTTCCGAGTGTCCCATTGTTGACGAAGTTAGAGAGGATGAGCTCGATCACGAAATGGGATATTTCTACCACGATGGAAATACCGAACCAGCTGTACAGTGGGAAGTGGACTTGAACCAATTGGCAGATGCCGGGCATCCTTTAGACATAACTGGTGAAGCAGAAGTCATTGAGCTCACTGGGGGCCCGGAAGATAGTTGGGGGAGTGAAAATGCTTTCAATGAGTATCCAAGGGAACCTCCTTTACCAGCTAGAGTGCGTCGACCGCCCAGAATGTTAACTTATGAGCAATTAGGGTGTCCTACAGTGGTAGATAGAGTGGTACACCCGAGCATTGTATACTCGTGGCCCTATTTTGGAAGTCTTGCTGTACATTGTTGTTATATGAAAGTTGGTGAAGGTCCTAATATGTTATAGGTCATCAGATGAATAAGTGGTAATGGTGATCAAGAGGCAATTTGTGCTGTTTAACATTGCCGACTTGATCGCCAGGGGGAGAAATGTAATACCCCTGTCCTATGAATATACCTCAGACACTGTAAATTGTTGATAAACATGATAAAGATGTGTTTGTTATTTAGTAATAACCTTGGACTGTGAAAAGTAATATATATGTATATATATTGTGGGAACATCCCTCATCCCTCAGGAATGGACTATGCCCCCTGGTATGAACTATGGCGGACACTACTATTATCCCTGCTGTTGAGGGAGAGACTGAAGAGTGATAGTGGGTGCCCTTATTGTGCTAAATAAAGTTGGGGTGCGCGAGCGCCCAGGAGAGCAGTTGCCAGGTATAACAGAGTGGATAGGGGAGAGGGAGAGAACTTTCTAGAGAAGCGCGCGAGGAGGAGGTTGAGAGAGAAGTGAGCCGGAGGGTGTGAGCGCGGAGACACGCAGTATAAGATAGCCGGAGACCAGTGCTGTAAACGGAGGGCGAATCCCTTACCTTGGTGCCTATGGTGTGGAAGCGGGGAGTGGGCGACAAGCTGTAGATGACCTGCGGCATCTTCTGTGTGAAAGTGGAAGGAGCGTCCGCCCCGTCCTGAGGGAATCTGGAGCAATGGCGTCATAGCGATGCCGGAGGTGCGGCTTCATTACTAGGGAGGCGGAGAATTGCATGACGCTGCGGGATCGTTACCCTATCCCTAGAGGTGTGGTGAGTCGAGCCCTCATTCAGCCCAGCCCCTTATCCCCAAATATAGACTGAAGGGAAGCAGCCAGACACAGTTTGTGACAGGGAGCAGCTCACATAGGATAAAGTGGACCCATTCCCTTACATAGCAGCGGAGACAGTTTCTGGGGCTGCAATATTCACTGCGCAGCTAACGGGTCCAGATATACTATAAGATATATACCTTTGCTTATCCTGTGAGAGGAAAGCATTAGAGCAACCGAGGACAGGTGAAATTAGCTGTGGATAGAGTGAATCACATTGACTGAAGTGCTGATATCCTTATATAGGACAGAGCTGTTATTATCACTGATGGGCCTCCGGATTCCTTCTCCTGGGGGATTATAATCTATTATACCTAGTCAGTAATACTGCGTGAGGGTAGCGGAAGGTGGACAGATCATACAGGGTATACAGTATAGTGTACCTCATTACATCTATACCGCTAGGCTATATAATCTCCGGCTGGCCCTGGATACCTTAGTATTCACAAAGGTGACTACTTTTATAACCGTAATTAATCTGGCAGTACCGTAAAGAGAAATACTGTGTTCGTGAGGTGTTATCATCTATTCTCCAGCGGGATATAAGTATTATACCAATAAACTGGGCTACCACCGTTGAATGGATACAAATTGTTTATTTAGTGAAAGAGCGTTGTGACTTTCACATTTCCCTTTAGGATTACAAATACTAGGTTGCTAACCTACACTTCAGGGAGATACAGCTGATAGTGCATCTACCAGAGAGGATCATCAGGGCTGGATACAGTTCAAACGCGTTATTATAAATACAGGTCACCTTACAGGACTCAGGTGAAATTTCAAGCTAGTTATTACTTCACCTTAAAGGACTCAGGTGAAAAGTCAAGTGACTTAGTAATAGTACACCTCACCTTACAGGACTCAGGTGAGAAACGTGAGTCAGTGTATTGAAGCTAGGAGTTTTCACTGGGGGACTCTGTCACCTTAGAGAACTGCAGTTCTAAATACTTGTTGTTTATATACACTAGGGTACACTATTAATGGGCACATTATTGCGCAATAATAATAGTTATTTGTGAAATGTTACTATGATTGATTGTTGATATATAAACTGGATATAACTGTAGAGAGTATATGTTAGCGGAATTATATGCTATACTTTGTTATTGCTGATAGCCACATGAATTATATGCTACAATTTGTTATTGCTGATAGCAACTAAGGTAGGATTGTATAACCTTTATAATTTTAATAGACAATCCAGGAATCGGATTGACCGAATACAAGTTCCGATCCAGTATAATAAAAATAACTGTGTTGGATGTCTACACCGTGGTTTCCGCTATTTTATTCAGTGTGTATTTAATATGTTAAAGTGTAGTAAGATTTTTGTTGTGTAATACAATCATTGGGAAAGGTTCATACAGATCAAAGGGCGGTTCCCCAAGCTCGCCCACCTACAGATACACAATATCTATAGGTACTACCCAACAACCAACATCAAGGCTTGGGGTGGAGGCACTTACCGTCAACCTCATATATTCAGGATCGAAGACAGCGTTACATGAGTGTACAGAATAAATTGTGTGTTTTTTAAACTTTAAAAATGTTATTTGCACCACCTGTGGTTTTATTGAGCCTTTCTAGGATTCTGCTTAGAGGAGCAAAAGATAAAGACCTAGTGTTGTTGTGATATGCGCTTACACTACAGCTTTTTGTGAGTGCAATATATAAAATAAAAATCATACTAATTACATGATGCAGGATTGCACTATGTCTCTTTCTCTTGAGTCCTTCTAGATTCCTGGACATTTATTATACCAAAGACTGTTTTTGGACATTAAAATATTTGTGTAAGTGATCCTTAAGCCCCGTACCCACGGGGGAGATATATTGCTCAGCAATATATTGCTAGCAATACATTGTTGTGCAATGTCGCTGATGAAAAGGAACCTCTGCCGGGGGAGCCGCAGAGGTAAGCTCCTGCGACCAGTGATTAGAATGGGGCTGAAAATGGGAGCGCGCACCCAGCGATTTATCGCCGGGACACACTCCCATCACTGGCAATATGGTCGCCAGAGACCATATTTCCAGCGATTTCAGCCCCTATCGCCCGTGTGTAAGGTTAAGCCAGTGGGTGATATAACACATTTTTCTGACAGTACTATTACCACTGGAACAATCAGAATTATTTCCAGCCCTAATTTTGTGGTGTTGCCTCCCTCCATATAGAACTCTCTGGGGACATCTGAATGAGTGTGGTATAGGGTTCCGACAGTCGGGATCCTGACAGTCATTATCCCAACGTCGGGAGCCTGACTGGCCGGACTCAGACAGCATTACGAGCGCAACAAAGCCCCTTGCGGGCTCGCTGTGCTCGCCACGCTGCAGGCACGGTGGCTCACTATGCTTGCCACCTATTCTATTCTCCCTCTATGGGAGTCTTGGACCCCCACGAGGGAGAATAGCCGGTGGCCTTCAGGAACCCATCTGTCAGTGTTTTAACAGTCGGGATCCCAACGTCAGGTAAATGACTGTCGGGATCCCGACTGTTGGGACCCCGTCCGGCATGCCATCTGAATTGGGCAAGTAAATCAACCAACTCAGGATAGCATTACTGTTATTATGTAATCCAGCAACAACAGCGAGATACTTTGCTGTATCCATCTCCAGGTCACAGATGTTAGCAGTACTGTACACATGATTAATATTGGGGTTTATTCTGTGATATCAAAGTAGTCCCAGTCAGGCAAATAGGATTATACCCCTTTCACACTGCACTTGTTAAATGGTATATTGCCATTTGTTTCCCATTTCAAAATGTTTAAGGCTGCAGTGGGAAAGTGCCAGAGTTGATTTACCGGTTAAAGATAACCGGTATTTCAAAACGTTTAAAAAGCAGAGTCCTACACGTTTCAGAGCCGTTTTTTTATGCACTGAGAATGGCTCTGAAACAGTATTTAGTAAAAAAACAGATTCCAGACCTGTGATAGGCTGTCCCCTGCATTCTGCCTTGAAACGTGTTTAGGGAATTAAATGGGCTGACTAATGTGAATGGTACTTAAACAGTATTTAAAACGGTAATCTACTGCAATGTGAAGGCTCAGACCTGTTAAATACTGGTTTTGAAAACGTTTTTGCAGTGTGAAAGCGGTATTAGTAGTGCAAAATGTAGCAAAACATATAGATAGTTGCTGACACAAAATGGACCTCAGTATTAAATACACCCCTAAATTTATAGTCAGGGAAAGATAAAATGGATAAATACGGTATAGTATAGAGACAGTGGCATATATGGGAATAGACAAGTCAGTTTTACAAACACAATGCAATTTAATCACATGTTAGGGGCACAATTTACAAATCGGTCACATAGTGTGTGATTGGGATGTACGGATTAACGGGTAATACTACAGCAGGTTTGAGTAATGAATCAGTAAGTTACAGCAGTCCTGGGAAAGCGGGCGGGGAAGGGGCTTCCTGTCTGGGGCTGCCTTTCATTCTCCCAGTGCTGTTTTGATCTGTGCGGCACATTAATCTGCACTTTATCTACCCACAGAGAATGTTTCGGTCCCTTGCTGAATTGTTGTCAGGAGTTAAGTGTCAGACAGGGAAGAACGGAGGTATGATATGAACATTTGGCTTTATTGCATTGTCTCATAAATGAAGAATGGGGAGTTAAGTCTGTTTCCTATTATCCTGGGAATGGCGAGAACTTGGAAAGTACAGGCATAAGTGTTTAATGGTGGAGCATAGAGTGAATCGAGGAGGAACCAAAGAGGAATTACAGCAAAAAGTTATATGACTAGCTGAATGGGAGGTTATGTATTTTAAGGAGAGACTCATGGAGCTAAAAAAAAGAATGGTGATACATGTACAGAAATTAGTTACTGGGTGGAGGGAATAGGGATTTACACCTACAGCGTTCCAGGTTCCTATGGATGACAAAGGAGCAATGGGTAAAACAATAGCGAAATAAAATTTTTATCAATAGGACAACAGATTTCTTTCATATGTTGAAACATTTATATGTTATATAATACTTGAAGCTTTGTGTGAAGTCACAAGCAAAATTCCTAGCAGCTAATATACAACAGGCTTTTGCAGTTGTTTAATGTTAATAGTTAATTTTTTTTTTTTTTAAATACAACCTCATTCATATTTCAGCTGCAGAATCTATTTCTGATTTGTCAATTCCGATCTTGCAAAATGGATCTTAAACTGTATAAGCATTATGCTCAAACCTTCTGTAGCCAATGCTGATTTCCTGTCTGTTTGTCAATAATACAGCTAAGAACCCAATTAACTAATCTATTCCAGACTCTAGCTCCTGCTGAAGGCTGGTCACCTTACAGATAATGAAGCGGTCTCTCTCAGCACTGCACTCAGGCCTGTCTGGAATACTGTATACTAGCCTGTCTCATATAGACTGGCAGTTTGTATCCTAACCTTTCTCTTATACCTGGCAGTCTATCCTACCTCTTATATGTTTAATTTGTTACACCGGAATTGTACCAGTTACTATTACACCACTCAGTACTTTCCATTATTCACAATAAACCACACAGTAGTGTCTGTTATTTACATTACACCACACATTAGTACCCCTTACTCACTGGGTGCTTGTATGTGAGTGGCCAGGCGGCCAGATGTAGTACCACTTGCTATCACCCAATATCTTGTTACTTCTGCTACTACTCCATCCTTATTTTCTCCATGGCCAATCCCAGAATGCTGCATGCGATGATGTTGGGCCGCATCAGCATTCTTTAGAGGTATGGGCCATTGGTTTGACCAATTTTACGCCGACATGTATTGAGTCAACCACTGAAGGTCGACATGGACATGCCTAAGGTCGACATGGATGGAAGGTTTTTTCACTTTTTTGGGCCCGAATGTCAAAATGGTCAACATAGATGCCATCAAAGTGTAACGCGTCCCCTTGCATGGCTTGTTGCACTCGCCATGTTTTGGGCATGGTGCGTTGCTACGCTTGGCACACTATTCTATTCTACCTCCATGCCCTAGTGCAGGGGTGGGGAACCTCAGGCCCAGGGGCCGTATGCGGCCCCCGTAGCCGGTCTGAGTGGCCCTCCCACCCGCCCGGCTGCTTTGCCGGTAGTAAAGTACATGGGAATTCTTGCGAGAGATCGGTAGTTCTCGCGAGATTCCTCTTAATCAACAGCAGTCGTAGACTGTCAGTCCTATTCAGCGGCAGCCACCGGAGCGTGGGATGGCTGCAGCAGGACAATTTGTTAGAATTTTTTTTTACATATGGCCCCCGAAGGATTTTTTTCCCCATGCAAACGGCCCTTGGCACAAAAAAGGTTCCCCACCCCTGCCCTAGTGGATGGAAGGGCATGAAATACCGCCTGTCGGCATATGTCAGCTCAGAAAAGAAAGTGAAAAACCCATGTCGACCTTTTGACTGTCGACCTGACCATTTTAGACCTAATACATGTGTTGACATTCCAACCATGTCGACCAAGGCCATGTCAACCTTCAGTGGCATGCCGAACTTATATGTGTCAATATAACGACCGAATACCCAAGGTGGGAGAGAAGAGGCGCAGCAACATTGCAACTGAGGGATGGATGCAGTAAATGTGGAGGGGGGCGATAGCGCGAGTGCGTGTGCTGGCAGGGTGACTCAGCTACAGTACAGCACCACGGGCCGTCACACTGCTTGCCCACCCCTAGAACTGGCATTGCTATAAACCTGGCAGTTTTTATCCCAGGTGGTCTCTTATAGGGGCCCATTTATCATTGCAATGCAATCCGGGCACAATATTACGCCCAGGATCGCATTTTACAATGCGATCCTAACGGCGGGATGGAGCCCGTCCCTGCCATGTGCTGAGTTGAGCGGCAGGGGGGGGGGGAGTGCTGTCTGTAGCCCATAGGCTACAATGGACTACCTCCTTCGCATCCCCCACAGAAACCTATGTTGGAAGCTGACGTCAGCAGTGCAGGATGGATCATCAGCAGTGCAGGATGGATCATCAGCAGTGCAGGATGGATCACAGCAGGGATCGGAGATTCCTGCTGCGGTCCCTCCTGATATATTCGGGAGATACTTAATATTTGCGTATAACCACACAAAATGGGTGTTTTCTGTTATTAAGCTGCAAATATTGATTGATAAATGCATCCCATAACCTGTTCCTCATCACCTGGCAGTCTGTACTTTACTCTGTCTCTCTTATCTGGCAGTATGTATGTGACACCCAGATACTGTAAGTATATTGTTTATGTCGCAAGGTAAGTATGCCAGTTCCTTGAAGCTTCTGCAGAAAGCAATAAGGAGGATGAATCAACATGGATAAATATACCAAGGACTTTTGCTTTTCAACTAAAGTGTTGATTACTTTATGAAGGCATTCTTTTCAATAAATGCTTAAATGGCTGATGAACACTAGTTTCTTCACAAAAGCTTACAATTTACTGCACTTTACAGTTTTCAATAAGTTACACACAAACAATAAACTTGTTTCATTACCAGGAACTCAGTGTCCAGAAGCTTTCTTTTACAGGAACAGTGAGAAATATCTGGATAAGAAGGTCTGATCTATAATCCCATTAAACATGTATTCACGTATTTAAACTGTATACTATCAAGGTTAATACTAGCAGAGTATAAGCAGAAATCCCCAATAGTTCAATATAGTCTGGTTCTTTTCAGTAGGTTAAATGGATTGGCTCTAGTATCACAGTTCCAGCCTACTGCAGTTACTCCTGAGGGAGGTATAAAGCTTGTGAACACTGGACTGCTTGTGGTTCAGGATCAATCACTATAAAGACTGTGGCCCTTATTCAGATCTGATCGCAGTCAAAATTTGCTCCCAAAAGGGCAAAACCAGGTGCACTGCAGGTGGGGGCAGATGTAACATGTGCAGAGAGAAGTACATTTGGGTGGGGTGGGTTGAAACTTAAATCTAAATTGCAGTGTAAAAATAATGCAGCCAGTATTTACTTTGCACAGAAAAAAAATAACTCAAATTGAACTGTCTCTATACATGTTACATCTGCCCCACCTGCAGTGCACACAGTTTTGTCTATTTTGAGAACAAATTTGTACTGCGATTCAAGAGCCTACTAAGGTTTGTGCGACTGCCCCCTCTTCATCAATGCACTTAAGGATGTGAGTCTTCATTAAACCCTTGTGGCATAAAAAACATTCATACTGAAATCTCCAAAGCATTGTCGCAAAACATGGCTGCCCACCTCTGGTATTCGTCTGAGGCGTCAGTGAGCCTTTCCCTCTTCAACAACAATGTCACCCACAATATTAAGGACCATATGTTCTAACATACGCGATAATTATAGCAAAGGACAGCTCTTGCGTTAAGAGCTGTCCTTTGCGGTGAGAGTCACCGGGTCCCAGCAGGTCCCGGCGGCTCCCCCTCCCTCACACACCCGGCGCTGCTGCTGCTGCGCCGGGCTCTCCTCCTCCCTGCACCCGGAAGAGGATCAGTGCAGGGAAGAGGTCACAGGTCCGGGCAGCACTGCTCTGTGCTGCCCGGACACAGGTAAGGGGGAGGGGTCCGTGCGGGGTGGCGGGGGGTCGTTGCGGGGCGGCGGCGGGATGCGGTAGAAGCCCATTGGATTCTATGGGGCATCGCCAGATTTTTCTGGCGATGCCCCCCGCCGCGTTAACCCGGTGGGGGATGCTTAGAGCATCCCAAAATGCGGTAAAAACCCGATAACGGGGTTTTTTACCGCATTTCTTGTTTAGAGAATCTCCCCCTATATCTCTTATCCATGCACTCATTATATTCCGCATTGATTATTGCAATAGTCTCCTAACTGGTCTTCCCAAGAACAGATTCTCACCACTACAATCCATTTTAAATGCTGCTGCTAGGCTGATCTTCCTTGCAAGATGCTTATCGTCTGCTGATCCGCTCTGCCAGTCCCTCCATTGGTTACCTGTATCTTACCGTATTCAATATAAAATACTTATACTAGCATATAAAGCTATTAACCATACTGCACCAGCATATATCTCTGCACTTATCACAAAATATCTCCCATCTCGACCACTCCGCTCTGAACAAGATTTGCGTCTCTCTTCTGCACGGATCACTAGCTCCCATTCACTATTACAGGACTTTCATCGGGCTGCTCACATCCTATGGAATGCCCTTCCACGCACAATAAGACTCTCCACTAGCCTCCAAACTTTCAAGGGTTCCCTGAAAACTCACCTTTTCAGGCAAGCCTATCATATTTAATTTCTAGACGCATAACCCTCTGAGGCACTTATGTATTATATAGCTTCCCTTCTGGACTTGTAACTTGGTGGGACTGCTATGCTAATACTAGTGCCTGTCCTTGTGTTTCCCTCCTATATCCCTATAGATTGTAAGCTTGCAGCAGGGCTCTCCTTCCTCCAAGTCTGTCTGTTGTTACCCAGTTTGTTTTATCACGGTCTACTATTGTAAAGCGCAACGGAATCTGCTGCTCTATAGAAGAAACTAAATAAATAAATAAATAGAGATGGCCCTGATGTGTAATGCTAAGGAAGGGAAACGCACATCATGGGGTCCCCCTTCCATCACATTAACTAGCCTCATACTGGTCAGACCTTAACCATTAAATTTATCCATTATGGCATTACCATCAGCTAGTTGAGCCTTTTGCTGGACACAGGAAAAATGGGGGGACCCCAAAATTACTTAGATCAGGATCTGAGGTCTGTGGCTGGTTAGGTATTTGAAGAGGTCCTTACACTGTTTTTTTGCAAACACCATGAATATCCCCCGTCAGAAGAAAATAGAGAAATCAACCCCACTGATTAGTAAATTTAGGATTTTAAGCGTAAAACATAGTCAAAATGTATTTTTAGTAAATTTACCCCAATCAGTGCAATATTCAGGCACTGCTTATATGGTACTCCAGCAGTTTGGAAGGGATTGGCTGTGGCCAGAACCAGAGAGTAAGAGGAGGTTCTGTGACAGAACTGATAGGGCTGCTGGTCCTATGGATGCACCAGAAGTTTTTCTTTGCAAAAGCGTGAGGAATATTTTATACATTAGGGGATGATGCAGCGTACAGATTTTGAGAAGTATACCTTGCATATGCATACCCTCCAACATGACCCATTCCATTAGGTACAAAATGCTCTGTTTCTGGATTTACTTGCCAGTGGCAGTTGCAGAGATGGGGCTGCGGCACAGTCCAATATTCTTATAGGGGAGCCACACCTACTACCACCTCAATCATCACTGTCCTGAACTCACTGGCAGTTGATGTGACCCCCCCCCCTCTTTGAAATTTGGACTGTCCTGGAGTCCAACCTCTGTAACTGCCACTGGCAGGGAAGTCCAGGAACAGAGCATTTTGTACCTAATGGAATGGGTCATGTTGTAGGGTATGCATATGTTGGCACTGTCACTGTGCACATGTCATATCCATCTACACTTAGGGGGTATATTTATGAAAGTTTGGGTTTATAGAAGTGGAGATGTTTTCCATATAACCAATCACATTTCGCTTATCATCTTGAACATAATAGCTAGTATTTGATTGGTTTAGTGTTGGGTAAAATGTGTGAATGGTAAGTACAGTAACTCAGGTTTTTTTTTTATTTTTTTTATAATGTTTCCACTACTGTATTCATGGGTGCAATATAGACCTCTCTTGAATGAGCCACCATCACCTAATGGCTCTTTTCAAAACCTAGTGATAACAACCATTTTATTTAGCAGATTCACAGTGTTGCCTAAACTATGGGCCTGATTCAGACTTGATCGGTGCTGGGCGAATTAGCACAGCGACCGATTGGCGATGAACTGCGCATACAATGCATGTGCGTGGTGCCTGCTAGCGAAGAAATCCTGCTACTTTTATTCCTTGGCACACCATTTGCAAGGGGATTGACAGTAAGTAGGCGCCTGGTGGTGTTATCTCTCCATTTAGTGTGAGTGCTAAGATTATGATGGCCAATCCCAGGAACGGGATTAGTGGAATCCCAGGATTTGGCTCTAAAATTGATTGGATTTGAATCCTGGGATTGGAGTTTCCAATCCTGGGATTTTGGGATTATTATTTTTTTTTTATTAACAGTTTCTTATATTAGACTGCGCATGTGTTTTTATATTAGGGAGGTCAATCCCAGGATCCCGGGATTGAGCATTTTTCAATGCCGAATCCCGGATTTAAAAAATGCCCCAGGGTTTGTATCCCTACTTGCAATGACTGGTACCAGTGAAATAATCATTCAATGATGAGCAGTTTGTGACCGGATTTCGACATTCTGTAAATGTAATGTTCTGTAAAATTGGGGAAGCACTTGATTTTCTATGGGCCCTGGTTCCCCAATGCAGCAGCAGGTAAGTAATCAGTGGTGTAACTATAGCGCGGCTCCCCCCTCCTTGTGGGTGCATCGGATTGCGGGCAGGGGGTCCGTGCAGATGTACCTGCGGCGCTGTCTAGAAGCCGCGGTGAGAGGGGTCCCTGCCGCGCTGAGATTCAACCAATCAGCGTGCGGCCAGTGTTTTAAAAATCAGAAGCAATTCCCGCGCCGTCGCCCGGCGGATAGCGTTAGACTAGTTATTTCCAAGACACTGCAGGTACCCACCACCCTGCGGCACTACACAGCGCCGCAGGGAACCCTCTCACCGCGGCTTCTAGACAGCGCAGCAGGTACACCCGAGGGGGGTGTCTTAACTAGGGTGGGGTGAGGGGGGAAGGGGGCGCAAACATTTCCCGGCGGGGGGTTGCAAAATTTATTGTTCCGCCACTGTAAATAATAGTTGCATGGATGGCTTTTACTACACTGCATTTAAGCCATTGCTGTTATCCGTGCGTAGCCACACATTGTAATCTGTTTTTTCTTGTACTGTTCATAACTCCCTCTTCCACCTAACCTGACAAAAAGAAAATCACAGTCCAACCCCCACTCCTCACACATTTACACTGTCCTACTCACACTCATCACTCATTGTACCTCTGGCCCATTGAATTTTATTCTGTTCACATTAATGTCAAATCCCATTAAAATTCAGCTCCTTCTTTACACCAGAATGTGTCAAAATAACCAAGAAATTGTTATTTCACTCCATTTGCAGCTAATAATTTCAGAAGAAGCAGAGTGACATTTTCCTTTTGATGTCTGTTTTAAGCATAATATAACTTCGGCAGCGATGTTAAGTAATTGACACGGTCTGTGCTTGTAAGTAATTTTTAAAAAGTCATTTTTGAAGCATTTGTGACACACGCAGAGTTGTGTGGATGTCACTAATTCAGAGCCTGCTGAGAGTGTTGTGTGTCTAATTGTGTCAGCATTTTTTATTTTATTTAATGTTAAGATGTAAACTAAAATTTCAAAGACGCTGATAAATTCAGTTTTCAGTTAAATCCTGGATGTTTTCATGGATATTTAAAGGTACAGTGAACTAGAGATACTGGAAGCTCTATGAACAAGAGACAAGGCAAGCCCTAGGATCAAATAGCACTAGGAATAAAGGTGCCCATACACGCTCTGATCCTGGCATGCATTCTGGGCTAAAATAGCATCCATCACATCGCATGGCATGCCTTGTGCATGCAATGCGATGCGATGTGATGAAAAGCAAGTACAAAAAGTATGTGCAGCACATACTTTTTGTACTGCGCAATGAGGTGCCGCGGGAGCGTGCACCTCAAAGCTCACATCGCACTGCCAGGATCGGAGCGTGTATGGGCTCCTTAAGTATTATGAATGAGTGATACTGAAACCACCAGTGAGCTCATTATCAGGATTTGGGCTCTATAATTGCAAATTATTTTTGTACGATAAGACATTGGGCCTAATTCATGTTGACTCGACCGGCAGTGAATTCGATGCAGGGACCGATAGTGCGGCTCTGCGCATGCGTATCTGCGATTATATGTGCAGGGCCGCTGTGTAAACGTCTTCATGACTATCACAGTTGCCAAGGAGTTCGCACACAAGGGGTCAGACAGTGGGTGGACAGGGGGCTAGTGCATGGGGATGCCCATAATTTTGTGGCGCACCCACAAACACGGTGGCAAACTGCTTGGTATCCCCATGTGAATGCAGATGGGTCAAATCCTGTTGTCAGCGCCCGCCCCGTTCTCAGCCATTTACAAGCCAAATAAAAGTCATTTTAAACTGACTTTTATTTGTGAAGGCCTAAAAAATCCTCCCAACAATCCTCCCAACAGTCCCGATTTTAGCGGGACAGTCCCGATTGTCAGGGCCTGTCCCGCTGTCCCACCCGTGGGCGGCAGTGTCCCACGGTGTGGGGGGGCTGTTGGGAGTCCCCCCTGTCAGCTGCTAAGCAGCGGGGAATAAACGCTGTGCGCATGCGCACAGCGTCTATTCCCGCAGCCAGGGGGCTGGGGGCATGGCTAGAGACTCACAGAGCCTCTGGGTCATGCCCCCATAGCGGCAAAATGGGGGCGTGGCCTCACAGGGGGAGAAGCCGCGAGTATAGGCCACACCCCCAAATTAGGCCACGGAAATTTCCCGGGTCCCGGCTGCTGAGCTACAAAAGTTGGGAGCTATGTTTCATGGTTGCCGACCATCGAATGATTTTTCAGCCGTATGCGAATGGATGTGTGAGTGTACACATCCATTCGTATGCTGCCGAGTATAATCACTGGGAGGTGGGCGTTCTATGGGTGGGAAGAATTAATTTCTATCGGGGCTGTTTTTGCATTTGAAAGTGGGGGGATACAATCTCCTGTAGATTTACTCAGGGACTACATAACATTTATCACATCGCATCACATCACATGTCGCAAAAAATATATTAATTGATATTGGAAACTCTGGAAACTAAAACTAGATCCACTAGAAAGCAGGACACAGAAAGCAAAAGGAAGGAGAAGAAAAGACTACTAGGAACCAGACAATGGTATAAGGGGCCCATTTATCAACTAATACTTGCGGCTAAATCTACGAAATCACCCGTTTTCAGGGGTTAACCGCAAATATTAAGTTTCACCTAAATGTATTAATGGGGGACCGCAGCAGGAATGTCCGATCCCTGCTGCGATCCTCCCTGCAGCGCTGCCGGCCGCATCCCCCATAGGTTTCTATGGGGGATGCGAAGCTGCCCGATGTATCAACATCGGCCAGCCCGGCATCGCAGCCCTGGGCTATTGCCATTCTGGGATGGCGATAGCCCATTGTAGCCTATGGCTACACATCGCACTACCCAAGCAGGGCAGTGCAATAAGAGGGGTCGGCGGGGGTCAGTGCATAACCGCACTTTGCAGGGACGGGCTCCTTTCGGAGCCCTGTCCCTGCAGTGCCAGGGATGATACATCCCAGTGATGTGATCGCATTTTACAATGCGATCCTGGGCGGTAATATTCCGCCCAGATCGCATTGCAAATGCGATCATTGATAAATGTGCCCCTATTAAACACTGACGCAAGAAGCTTTAGAAACCACTATCAGTGGAAACACTGGGCACACTTGTAAGCAGTGATAATGGAGACGGGGACACTGGAACTGCTGGGAACTTAAATGCTGCTGCCTAACTGCTGGGAACCAGTCAGAAGTGGAACTGCTGGGGACGTGGGCTAGTTCTGATGATGTCAGCAATTTTAGCTTCATAACCTAGGGGCCAAAGTTTCATAGGGTTTAGGGGGCCTTGTGTGAGGGTGGCCCAGGGTCACTTGCTCCTTGACCTAAAAAGATGTCTAAAGAGTTAGCAAGCAAAGCTACAACCTTTTAAGGTATAGAGTAGTTGTAGGATCTTCACAGCTGGTGGCAAGACTGCTAATCCAACAACATAGGCAGCATGTTATCCTATATCAAATCTGTGGAAGATGTAAAGAAACAGTGGACAGTCTACAGTCAAAGGCTACAGAAAAGATCATTGTATAATGAGAAACAAGTAAAGGTCTTGTTATTTAGCAGTAAGAAGGTCATTTGTCACTTAGAGAAGAGCTGCTTGAATTGAGTGATCTCTGGCAATAATTGACTGATGAGGGTCCACAGGAGCAGAAGGCAATTAGAAAGGTCACCAATGTGAGAAGGCAGTGCAGGAAAAGCCTAAACCAACATCTGGGTGAGGTGCAAGGATGTCTCTTTATGGTGCTTTCAATGTTCCTTTTTTAACAAAGTTGTTTGCATTGATTGGAACTATGGGAAATTGTGGGCTAGAAGAGCTGATAATAAATTATAGTACACCATAACACATTGTTATCAGGGCCGGATTAACAATGGGCCTGATGGAGCTACAGCTCCAGGCCCACTCTCCAAATAGGCCCAATTTGTAGCTGAGGGCCAGGGCTTTCCAACGAGCCCAGCCCTGCATCGCTAGCCCCCCGGGAATCGGAGATACCGCCAGGCAAACCTGGAACGTTTTCCCCATAGTATAACATGGGACCCGCTAATTCCAACCTCCACCCGATTCCAATGGCTGCCAGTTCCCCCTCCGGCATCACAGAAGCTCGAGGTTGATCTCAGTCAAACCCAAATCGCTGGGCCTTCAATCTAATACCTGGTCCATATGGGTTCATTGGTTCCAGAGATATTGCCGGTAAATCAATTTTTTATCATTTCTGAAATGTAATTTCATGGCTGTTCATGTTGTTTGAGGACAGATTTCTCTGGAACCAAACGGCCCAGTTTAACGGGACTAAAATCATTCTAAGCCTACATGTCAGTTGGTTCCGAAGATATAGCTGGTTGTTTAAAGAAGGGTGGGGTGGTTTTCTCTCCCCCTAACACCAGAAAATGCAGGGACTAGGCTGGTGTAAAAGGGGCCAGTCCGGGAATGTCCCTGCATGATCCTGGGACCATATTCCCGGGTAAATCCCTGCATTTTCTGGTGTGAAAGGGGTATTATTTTAAATAGCCGGGACATGCAGTGCTCTGAATACAGCCGGGCAGCCCCCTGCTCTCTGCCCGGCTGTCAATGGCTGTCATTTCTGCCCGGCGGTGGCTGTCCCCCAGTTACCGCAAGCATGTATTCCCCCTGGGCAATGAGCATGTAATCCCACATGGCAACGAGCATGGAACCCCTGGCAATGAGCATGGAACCCCTGGCAATGAACATGGAACCCCTGGCAATGAACATGTAGGTAAGCAACACTTATGTAGCATAATTTTTAATAGGCATTATGGTGTTTGACATATGGTGTGAGGCTTAACATGTAATGGACATTATGGTGTACATATTTAGTGCGCGCCTTTGTCGCGCAAAGTCCCTATTTGTGAAGCATATTGTTCATTTTTGCTCAATCTGTTTGGTATAGTGCAGGCATGTCCAAACTATGGCCCTCCAGCTGTTGTGAAACTACAAGTCTCATCATGCGTTGCCACAGTTTTGCTATTAGAGAATGCTAAAACTATGTCAAGGCATGCTGGGACGTGTAGTTTCACAACACCTGGAGGGCCTCTGTTTGGACATGCCTGGTATAGTGTGTATTTTGGCTCAATCCATGTGGCAAAATGTGAATTTTGCCTTAATCTGTGTGGCATAACGTGAATTTTGACTCAATCCATGTGCCAAAGTGTGAATTTTGGCTCAATCGGTGTGAATTTTGGCTCATTCCATGTGGTATAATGTGTAAGAGGCAAGTAAAGTATAAGCGGGTTACTATTGTGTTGCATGATTTGTATAAGGGTATATGGTGTGGTAAATTTAGGTGACCACATAAAAGGTGCTGAAATGTTGTCTACCAAGTTTCGGCTTTCAGTATTTTTTTTATGACTGGAGTGTCACCTCACCCCGCAAGTATCTTAGGACATCGGCATCCTGCGGGTGCACCTTTGGAGTGCACCCATCAATATATCTCCCTGCATTTTTCCTATGCCAGCCCCCTGCCTTTTCCAGGCATATATATAATTAGTTGAAAGTATTTACACAAATACAGACACACCCATGAGCAGACCACCCAACCAGAACACTGGTCACGCGCACGCCATCACATTATTAGGTGCTGCCCGCAACCCCTATTATTGCGCATAATAGGCCCTTGATAATTTTCAGCTCCAGGCCCATTTAGACCTTAATCTGGCTCTGATTGTTATACAGAATATTTGTTGTAGGTTGAGTGAAAATTAGGGCTCTCTCCATCTACTTGTTGTGTAGAGTGGTGGCACAGATCAGGGCTTAACTTAAGGCATTTTCAGCTTCAATGAGGGACTGCTCGTACGCCCGAATTTTTTTGGGCCTAGCGATATGGGGGCATGGCCTATTCCCAGCAAGGGGGCATGGCTAGCGGCTCACTGAGCTGCTGGCTATGTCTCCTGCCCCTCAGGCTTGCGCACAGTGTCTATTCTGCAGCCTGAGGGGCTGCAGAGATAGTGAAAGGGGGGTGACGGGGGGACTCCCTACTGCCCCCCGCCACAAAACACTGCCGGACACGTATTTTGGGACTTTCCCGTGAAAAGCGAGATAGTTGGGAGGTATGAGCTTAGATACTATGAGCATGGTTTAGTTTTGAGAGGCCTATTTTTGCTGTTTTTGATTCAAATTTATCGTCAGGTTCCTCTCCTATTTTCGTTTTTTCAAAAATGAATAAATACTGCTAAAATCGCATGGGGGTTATTCTGGTTCACTCCTTCTGGCAAATTCCTTCTCAAATGGACAAAACCATGTGCACGTCAGGGGGTGCAGATGTAACATGTGCAGAGCGAATTAGATTTGGGTGGGGTTTTACTTCAAAGTGAGATCTATATTGCAGTGTAAAAATAAAGCAGTCAATATTATCCCTGCACAGAAACAAAATAACTCACCCAAATCTAATTCTCTCTGCACATTTTACATCTGCCCCCCCCCCCTTCCCCCCCCCCTGCAGTGCACATGGTTTTGTCCATCTAAGAAGGAATTTGCCAGATGGAGTGAACCAGAATAAACCCCATGATTTGGGACTTTTTTGTTCTTATTGTAACCACAATAAAATTAATTTCAAGTACATTTTGACCACCTAACACTATTGTTTTCAACTTTTCCCCAATTTTGGCCAAAGGCTGCAGTGAGCTGGCTGGTGAGTAAGTAACAGAGATGCTGTACAAATAACAGAATTGTCCATTATTCCAATCAGGGGCGTAGGGAGGGTGGAGCCGGTGGCGCACAAGCTCCAGGCGCTGAAGGGCGTCACTAGGGGGTGCGGCTCAGTAACCCCGGGCCCCCACTCTGAAAGGACTCCCCTGCTATACGCCGTGGATTGGATCTCTATTACTGATCCGTAAGAATGTGGCTGCACTCCCTACTGCCATATAGGCTGTCACTGTCAGCGCAGCCTGCAAAGGTTTAAGGGACAGCTGAGGGACAGCTCACCCTCACCCTGCGTTCTCTCTCATCCTGCATCCTCTCCCACCCTGTGTCCCCCCTCTCACCCTGCATCCTCTCACACCCAGTTACCCAGTCCCCATATCTCCCACTCCCACCCTGCTGTCCTCTGCATTGTGCTCTGGTGCCTGTCAGGGGGACGTCCATTGGGGGCGGGTATCATCAACCCTAATGACGCCTCTGCCCCGGCCGTCAGTGCGTCACGTGTCCTCCGCTCCTGCTCTGTCCTCCCAGCTCAGCTATGAGGACGAGCCACAGCCGATCAGCGCAAAAATCAGGAGGACACTCCCCCTGATGGACTCTGTCCTCCCTCAGCACTCCGTCCCAAGTGTATTATTATGTTCTGGCTGTGTGTGTCACATGTTGGAGGATGCTGAGGAGAAAGAGGGCCTCGAGTCACCTACAGTAGCTGCAATACAGTTCCAGGGCTTCCGTCAGACATTGTGGGGCCCTGGACTGACAAAATCCTGGGTCCCCCCACCGCCGTGTATGAAAAGGATACCTGCGGCCGTTCTCTGGCATCTGGCTTGCAGGATGCCCGCACTGTAAGCCTCAGGATGACGTCATACCACGTCCGGCTTACAGTGTGGTCACCCAGTATTCCTGCTGCCCGCTGCACTGCCTATGTATGTACACGGGCAGCGGGCTGCAGGAGAATCCGGCCTGGGGACTGCTGGGCACTGCTGTGTATGTGCAGTAGACTGCAAAGGCAAGGGGCAGCTGCAGTGAAAAGGGGTGCTGGCGGGTTGCTACCCGGGACCTGTCAGAGTGGCTGGGCCCGGGACAGTTGTACCCAGGTCTATTTCTCAGCAGGCTCCAGCAGAAACTGAGGCCCTTAGTCTAGTTCACTCTTTCTGACAAAATATTTCTTAGATTGACAAAATGTGCACTGCAGGTGAGGCCCTGGTTGTACCCATAGAACCCCCTTGTCGACGGCCCTGTACAGTGCTGTGCATTTTACAAATCAAGCATTGGACATTTAATTAATAACAATAATCATTGCTGGGGTCCCATTGATGGGGGTTGGGGATTCGGGGGGGGGGGGTGCAAAACATAACCTTGATCTGGGCACCATGGCACCTAGCTACGCCGCTGATTCCAATTACACCAACAGTAGTGTCCATTATTCATGTTCCACTACACAGTAGTACCCCTTATACATTACACCTAAGTTACACCATTCTGGTTTGAATAGCATATTCCTGCACTAGCACTCAGGGCCTGGGCGATATTAATGTTACTTTTATTGTTAAGTAGTATATAAAGGATATATGAAATTACTATGCTGAAAATGTCAAGGGAAATAATAGCACTTAAAGTTTTGTATTTAAGGATGTAAAATGTAGGTTTATTTGATTGTTAATGTCCTTTTTAGGAAATAAACTATTATACAAAATATATTTCTAGTGACATGTATTTGGTTCGTGGCAAACACAAAGAAGCAAAATAATATGCAGGGGCATATGGGAGTGGGTGGATTTATATAAATTGGGTGTAGCCTGCTTTGTAAAATGTGCATTTGGACTTGCATTAGCTTTAACCCTTTCTGTGGCTCACCTGGCATTACAGTATTGCATACCTCCCAACATGACCCTCTCCAGGAGGGACACATTGCTCTGCTCCTGCACTTCCCTCTTAATGTATGATTGCCATCACCTGTGGTAGAACATCTTTCTTATCAATAACCTCGCTCCCCACAGGTGATGGGAATCATGCATTAAGAGGCCAAGACCAGGAGCAGAGCTTTGTGTCCCTCCTGGAGAGGGTCATGTTGGGAGATATGGTATTAGGCTCCCCTCCCGCTCTCCTTTTGGCTGGGGGGGGCGGGCCGAACCGTGTGATGGTTTATACTGATTCCTGGGCATGTAAAAGTTGCTCTGCTGCTCCCTTGCGTTTTCTGTAATGTTAAGATTTCGCACGCATGTGTGTTTGATAATCCTCTAGAATAGATGTGGGTGAGTCCGCACACAAAAAAATGCTCGTAAGCGTTCTATTTGTATTTATTGAAAACCAACATGAGCTCATCAAGGCTATCAAATGACTATTAACAGGGTTGGTGGTGCTCCCAGTATAAGTTCAGGAAAACTTAGTTATAGGGCATATGGGGACCTTGCAACAGAGATGCAAGTAAAGGCTAATTAAGTCTTTTTGGGGCACTCTTTTATTGTCAATTAGTGTGAATATAACAATTAAGAATTAACTTTTATTTAGTATGCCTTAAAATACAATGTGCTCTATCATATAAGACAAATGATAGTCTTAATGACCAATAGATATGGTATTTACAAAGTTATTAATGAGTCAATTTGATCAAATCTATAATAGATTCTTGATCCTTAATGGTTGCCAGTTTCGCGAATTTAGGTTTTAATTAATCAAAATTAATAAAACAATGTCACATCATTTATGTGATACCCTGTACAGATATTCAGGTTTACTACTGCTTTCTCCCAAACAGACACTCCCCTTGTCTGACTCTTGTATATAAATATATTGTTAATACACAAACTTTAACATAGTCTGGGGCTTGTGTCACAGCACTGTTAATTATAGAAAAGTTCTTACTGAATGTTCAAAACAATTGAAACTATGTTGCTTAATAAATCAACCTCTAGCTGAAGTATTTCTAACACAATGTTACAATATTGTTGAGAAGCAGAATAGTGGTGCACTTTCTCTTATGCTGGGTCCATTCTGCTTTCCAGTATCATAATCCACCAGCCAGTGGCGTAACTAGATACATGTGGGCCCCATAGCAACATTTTGTAAGGGCCCCTATTCATCACCTAATGCTGAAAAATGTATTTAGTACATGATACTTTGACAGGCAAAATGGGCCCCTCTCAGCTCCCGGCCCCATAGCAGCTGCACCCCCTGCACCTATGGTAGTTACGCCCTTGCCACCAGCATACAAATTCATAGCCCAGCGATCAGCTCTGAATAACCACCACTGTTACAACGTTGTATAGAATGCATACATGGTCTGCACATAAGTGAAGTGAGCAGCATCTTTGAGAGCCCTATAAAATAAAATAAATATATTTGAAAAAGCTGTCTGATTTGAATGAAGCTAAAGATGTGGCAGCGTAAAACTACAGGTGAAATACTCTGCAGAGGTATTTTCAAAGAGTGACCTGCTGGGAGCTGCGGTGCCTCACACACAGAAGCAAGTCCAAGTGGTGCTTTGGCTGCATGATCGTGTCAAGTGTTTAGTAGAGTTGAAATACCAAAAGAAATCTGTCTAGAATTATGCTGATTGTTTCTAGTTACTCACCTGAGAACCTCAGTTTAGCACCCCCAAGCTATGTTGAAAAAGGTTACTGATAAGGATGGGAAAACTGGGATTATATATTGCCGTATTTGATGTTGGCTATTAGAGAATTACCTCAATCTTCTATGGGGTCCTCTCCTTTTGATCAGTTGTATGAGAGACATCCCTAATGGTTGCTAGCTACTGCTAAAAAGACATGAGAAGGGCAGCCCATGTCATATAAAAGTGTAATACAACATGTACTGCAGATGTACAGTAGGTCAGTATTGTGGCCATGGTGCCCATGGCCTGGGAACATATTGAGCAGGCCCAAAAAGCCAAACAGAGAGTATATAGAGTATATAGAGTATATAGAATGTCTGTGTGTGTACATTTGTCCTTGGAACAAAGTGTTATATTGAAACCAACATTGGAAAACAAGTTTTTGGCTTAATGGCAAGGCCCATAAGTGGTCAGGGAAAGAATTAATGAGGTTAACTATAAAGTATACAAAAGGAAGTCTGAACAAATTGACTGTTAACCTAATAAATACATAGGATAGGTTAGCCATGCCAGCTGAACCTTGCCGGCCAGTAACTTCAACCCCCACTGTTCCAGAAGTGAGACACTGCCAGATATTCAAAAGAGTTCTTCATTATGAATAGATATGTGTTTTCAGCGCTGCCTCGACGCACAGACATGATAAAGCATCATATAGTCATAGAACAAAGGGTCAAGGTCAACTTAAAGCCTTATAGAATTCCTGAAGCACAGCAAGAGACTGTCTATAAAGGGATTAAACATATAAAAGAACTTGATGTTATAGAATAATCTAGCAGTTACTGGTCAAGCCCCATAGTTCTGATCCTGAAACCAGATGGCTGCCTTCTGTAATGATTTCCATAAGTTAAATGCAGTGTCCAAGTTTGATGCGTACCCCTTGGCGCGTATGGATGAGCTAATAGAAAGGTTAGGAACAGACAGATATCGCGCCACCCTAGACCTAACAAAATTATATGACGAATATCATTGACAAGGCAGAAAAGCCCAAAACAGCCTTCTCTTTACTAGGAGGGCTGTTTCAGTATAACATTTTACATACTGTATGGAGCCCCAGTAACTTTATAACGGACAATAAATTAAATGTTCACAAAATTTATGTATCTCTGAACATTGCGCAAGAAAGCTGCCTTAGTATGTCTCCAATATTCTAAAAAAGAGTCCCATCACTGACCCATATATAACCATAAACACATACATGAACACTGGGTACAATTATAGGCACTATACACTATAAATAAATATACAATATGTCCCTTGTGTGGAAGGAGATATACTGATATTAATTTTTCTTATTTCGGTACACTGTATATGGAAACACATGGGAAATAATATTACAACATTTGCATGAATATCCATAAAGATACCTTGATGTGATTAAACACACCTTTTATGTGAATGTGGTATGTCATTCTATATAACATTTGAGAAAAACAAAGATAAAGTACCTTGATACATATGTCTTTAAGATTAGAAGTGTGAGTTGGGGTACGTATTTCTCTTGGACACATCCACATTAGTAGTAGATAATGAACCCCTTTTTACCAAACTAAAAGTGACAGGTGCCCCGCCCCCAAACACGCCCCTTTCCAGGCCCCCTGACACTCCTACTATACGCCCCCTTTTAATAGTGTTTTATATCAAATAATATGTGTTTTAATCATTGAATATCTATCTGTGAGATGATTTAGATGTTCCAGCAACAGTAAAATGCTGCCAATGAAATAAATGCTAGATCCGATAGCTTTTAATAAGCCTACAAGATATGAATTTTATTTATTTGATTCAAGCATGGATAAACGAAAAAAGCGGATGAAGAACGCGTATTACACCGTATTAAATCCGGATAGTTATAGCGGTGTTGATGCATTTTATGCGTCGAATAAAGGCGTGTATAAAAGACGGGATATTAAAGAATGGCTACAAAAACAAGATACATATACATTACATAAGCCAACCAGGAAAAATTATAAAAGGAACATGATCTGCGTATCGGATATAAATCAGCAATGGCAATGCGATTTGGTGTCGCTCACAGATCTTGCAAAGTACAATGATGGTTTTAAGTACATACTAACCATTATTGATGTTTTCAGTAAGAGGGCGTGGGCAGAAAGCCTAGTGACTAAAAATGCAACGTCCGTCGCTAATGCTTTTGAAAAAATATTTCAGCAGGGGTGCGTACCAAAGAAGTTGCAAACCGATTGCGGTAAAGAGTTTCTAAACAAAACCTTAAAAAAAGTGTTAGAAAAATACGATATACATCATTTTACGACCAATAACGATGTAAAGGCAGCGGTCATAGAACGATTTAATAGGACTTTAAAAACACGAATGTGGCGGTATTTCACGGCAAAGAATACATACAGATATATAGACATGTTACAAGATTTTATTACCAGTTATAATAACACTTATCATAGAACGATTAAGTGTACGCCATGTGTGGTGAATGATGCTAACGCACTGAGTGTCTTCAAGACGGTGTACGGCGATTACTTTAGAAGTAAGAAAACAAAGCCTTGTTTAGCGGTTGGTGATCACGTCCGTATATCCAAATATAAGGATATATTTCAGAAAGGTTACGAACAGAGTTTTTCTGAGGAAATATTTGTAATACGCGGTGTGAACACTAAAGGACTTAAACCGCTTTACGCGTTGGAGGCATTCTTTAATATCCCGTCTTTTATACATGCCTTTATTCGACGCTTAAAATGCATCAACACCGCTATAACTACCCGGATTTAATACGGTGTAATACGCGTTCTTCATCCGCTTTTTTCGTTTATCCATGCTTGAATCAAATAAATAAAATTCATATCTTGTAGGCTTATTAAAAGCTATCGGATCTAGCATTTATTTCATTGGCAGCATTTTACTGTTGCTGGAACATCTAAATCATCTCACAGATAGATATTCAATGATTAAAACACATATTATTTGATATAAAACACTATTAAAAGGGAGCGTATAGTAGGAGTGCCAGGGGGTGTGGAAAGGGGCGTGTTTTGGGTGTGTTTGGGGGCGGGGCACCTGTCACTTTTAGTTTGATAAAAAGGGGTTCATTATCTACTCACATCTTTGATGGTCTTTAAACATATATCCAGAGAATCTAAAGATACCTTTATGCATGGGTCTACACTCATGTGAGTGGGGTCCGCAGAATCCTTTATGTAGAAACAACGTCCCATTTCCTTTTTTTCAACAATGCTACACATTGCAAAATTTTCAAATCAGGAAGGAGGGGATGCATAGCAACATAGAAAAATATACCTTTATGGGATTATACCTACCGTGAGTACATATGGTATGCATCCCATGAGTCCTGGATCGTTTTAAACAGAAGAAGTTTTAAACAGAAGAATCATATGTGAGTCAGGGTATGACTCAGTCACCCCTATCACTATATTGATAAATTTTCATCTCGATAAGAAGTTTATTACAGAGACATTTTCCATATTACATCCATGTTATACATTTTGATGTGTATACCAATTTACGACTATACTACACGTTTGTGTCTATCCTTTTCTGTTTTATATTCTACGGAGAGAATCCATCGCTATGGAAAAGCGAATCTTCACAATTTGTGAATATTTTATCTCCTTCCACACAAGGAAAGTATTGTATACTAGGTGAGTCATTGCACCCTATGGACGCTCTTCACACCGTTGTAAGGGGCTCTGCCCCCTTAACCAGTAAATGGCTTTTTTTGTGTGAAATATGGGTTGTGCAGGAGGTGCGGGTGGGGAAATACTGTGGGTGTGGGAGGGGCGGTGTGGTTTTTTCCAGGTGGGGCTGGTGTGGGTGGTGGAGTGGCAGGTGTGGTGTTGTGGTGGGTGGGTGTGGCGACGGGGTGGGTGTGAGGGTGCTATGGGTGGTGAAGTTGTAGGTGCGGGGGTCCCCCGTGTGGGTGGTGTGGGGTGCTGGGGTGCACTGGTTAAGTGAGGGGCAGTTGCGGGGGTGCTGGCCAATATCATTGAAAACTAAAGTTACATGCTGACTATACATTACATGTAAAATTCAGGAAACAGTATGTTAATGTGTGACCCCAAACAATGGCTAGTGTTTTCCCCATATTAGTGTGTGTGTGTGTTTTGTATTCCACTGTGACTTGACAGACTCACCCTGTGAATTATGAAGTAGCTAGTCCAGGACTGGTCCAGGAGAGCAGCAGTCAGCAGAAGAAGACGGCAGGTCAGAGCGGAGGTTTTAGGAGTCAGGCTAGGGGTCAGTCAGGAGCAGCAGCTACAGTCACCGGAGTCCTGGGCTCACAGTCAGCCTCACTCAGGGCAGAAGGAGTGGAGGGGTACAGGGCAGGAGCGGAGTTTAGGGCTGCTAGGGCAGGGGCTCTCACCTCAGCCACAAGCTCACATAAGAATGAAGCATTGCAGTGCCCGGCCACATACGCTAATGTAAGAAACTCCAGCATATGTGGTAGGCGCAGGAAAGCTCCGGTGTGCACCTGCGGAAGTCTACAAATCTGGAGGTTAGCTCTCTTAAGTCCCGGTAGGACAGCGTCCCAGACAGGGGCAAACGCAGGTTTTGTAAAGGGGGGTTTCCAGGCAGAATAAATAATAAAAATTATATGCGTTTGGCGGCACAGCACGCTACCCCGTAAACCAGCAACCCCGATGCCCTCCGAAGTGAAGGTAGATCAATGGAGTATAATAATTGCACTCTGAGGACATATTCAAAGCATCAAAATGAAGAACTGGTTCTGTATTTTTATGCTTTGAAAATACAGGCAGTTTGAAAATGTCCTTAAGGCCCCCATACACTATGCTATTTGGTCACAATTTCACCTGATTCAAATAAATTGCGCCTTGAAATTGGCCCAAATTGCACATATAGACATCCGGTCCGACCAGATGAACGGTCCTGTGCGCCTCGGATTGGAGTCGGAAGGTCGGACAGCTGCACATAACATTTGCTAAAGGTTTAAATACCCGAAGGCGCCATTGGGGCATATCCTCACAAAAGCAGTACAGAATAGATATTAAAATAATATTAATAGACGAAGGAACCCATTCCCACCCAAGGAATAGGAATCATGTATATTGTATACCGATATAAATTGCAGTTATCAAGAGATCTAAAATATAAAAGACATACCCAGCTACCACAGAGGAAAAATAAATATAAAAATCCCAAAGCAAACCTACCCTAGAACCCGCCACCCTGAATAACCTATGCCCAACTCAGGCATACCTGGATCCCATATATTCATGTTTTATTAAAAGTGAATATACTGCACCATGATGTTCTTTTTATACTTTTGAGATACTACTTTATCCAAGGAGGAGAGTGAAAGGAGGACTTGTTCCACAGTGACGTGTATAGTCCCTTCCATTATGCGCTGTTGTCTACCTGATATGTAGACCATATAATATATTATTGGGTACGAGTCAACACTATTACAACTTGAAATTACCATATTGTTAACAATATCACACTATTGTGGTCTTTTTTTCCTCTTTTGGGTATATCATCTTGAAAAATTGAATATCTCTAAGCACCTTGAAAACCTGCCAAATTCAATATGGTATTGTATGTCTAAATTTTTTTGGAGCGATTCTTTAATCTTTTGGAAGTGGTTATCAGGGCTGCTGTTTTAGCGCACGATATTTTAGTCTGAATCCATTGTCTATTTTGTATGTCCTCCACCAAGCTACTTCAGGCCACGCCCCGTGTATGGGCACCATTACCATAGATAGAGGTTGGATTAAGCCACAACTGAACAAAATTTTATCTGACTGGCTCCATCTGGTAAACAAAAAACAGGTAAGAGCCTTTTTGGGGATAACCGGTTATTACCAATTTTTTCCCCGCTATTTTTGACACCACAGCAGTTGCTTTATCAGACCTTACCAAAGGTAAACAATCCATTATGGTGAGATGGAAAACTGAGACATAAAAATCATTTTAGGCATTAAAAGTGGCATTTTGTACACAACCAGTGTTGATAATAGTAGACTTTTTTTTAAAGAATTTGTGGTTCAGATGGATGCCTCAGAAGTATGGACAGATGCAGTATTGTCCCAATACAGGGATGGGAAGGTGCACGCCATTGTTTATTTAAGTGGAAAACTCAATGAACATGAAAAGAGATACACTTTAAAAAGAGGCCTTGGCCATTAAGTGGGCATTTGACATCTTGAGGTATTACCTCTTGGGCAGATGGTTTAAATTAAGGATGGATTATGCTCCTTTAAAATGGATGTCTGTAAATACAGGGCAGATTGCCAGAGTAACAAGGTGGTTTTTAGCCTTGAAAGACTTTAAGTTTAATGTACAGCATAAACTGGCTCACAAGTTGCAAATGCAGATGCATTGTCTCACATCTTCTATTTAGGGGCTACAAATGTTTTACCCCCTTCATGTCAAAACAGATGGAGGGCGACAAGATCACTGGAATAGTGGTGGAAAGCCGGTATCTTTGCTCAATGACTCTTAACAATGTGTTTGAAAACCCTAGGAATATTGTATTGGCTCTGCTGAGATCTTTTGGTTTTTACTAAAAGCAGGAAAGGGTTCCTGGGGTTTGATGGAAGAAGGGGGGGTGTTTATCCATGTAGTTAGGTCCAATTCAGGTCTTTGGGCTATTAGCCTCACAGAAAGCTAATTAGGGGTTTCAGCTGTAAGGGTGTGTTTAAAGGAATGTCAGCCTACTCAATATTCTTTCATACTGCTTGAATATCAAATGCCCAGTCGCACCCTGGATTTGGACACGGGTTTATCCTGGGAGGGACCCGGAATTTGCAATAAGCTGGGTTGTTGATGTCATACGTGGGTGGGGTGGAGTGGCAGTTGGTCAAATCTTGTGCTTTTTTTTCGTGCGTTCGGTCTTATTTTGTGTATAGTTAGCACTAGACAGCAAGGTATTTATTTTCACACTTAATTTCTGTTGTCTGCATCATAAAGCTGTCAGACGACAGTTGCATCAAAACAAATGAATTGTGTGATCTATCAGCTGCTGCAAACTGCCAACTACTACAAGAGATGCTACAGGTTCCCCTGACACTGTTACAATATATACACACAGTATTAGGGGTGATTCAACACTATTCAGAAGGGTTCCGATGGTGGGAGGTCTGCGCATGCACAAGTGCATATTTGCAGACCCCCGAGTTACACACAGGGGCGACAAGGGCAGAAGCGGGGCTTGCCCATGGGAACTCCCAGTGTTTTATGGGTGTCCCCTTGAAAATTCTGGCCATTCCCACAGCAGTGAATTTCACTGTTTACCATCCAAGCTGAATCAGGGCCAATGTGTATAGCTGAGGAATTACATTTGTAGCTTTTTTTAGCCTAATTATAGCTAAAGAGCGGATACAGCAGCAGAAGTTAGCAGTATATATTATTGCCAATACACAAAATGCTGGTTTTTATCATAGGGATATATATCGATCAGTTCACATTATTATCTGATTTGTGTCACATTGTATGTCTCTACATAGTAATTAATTATATTCTACTTTATTTTTAATGTTTATTCTATATTGTGTACAGTCCCATGTTATTTGTATGATTACATTTATTTTTTGCACACCTTATACCTATGGAGCCGCGAACAGTCAGAGCTTCCCCGGAGTCCTGCTGATTGGCTGGGGGAGGACCCAGTGAATGATGTCACTAGGAAATCCCTCAGTCTCTGGGGGAGGAGCTGCAAGTGTAAACACACTTGCGGCTTCTCATGTTCATATGGTGGTTTGTTATGGCGGTTTTGAACTGATCCATACAGGCTTCAGGTAACTAAGCCTGGAAAATGAGGAGTATTTACTGCAGAATTACTTAGCATATGGCTTGATAGTAAATTTGGATTTACCATTCAAGTGCATTGTGAAATTCATTCGTATTAGTTTGATGGTGTATTCATTCGTAAATCAAATATGAATGGATATACCGGTTGTAAAAGAATATGAACACCCATATACTAGCCTTAGTACATTTTGAAAACACAAATTTATGGCCGTATATCGCATGGAATGGCTGCGAATACGAACAGTAGCCATTGAATCTTAGGAAATTTGCTCCAGTGTCTGTTAGAAGTGGGAAAGTCCACTACAGCTGTTGATCATCTACATATGGAGCCAGTCCTATTCATTCTGTCGCATTGGAGGCAACGGGTGTGCAAGCATCCAAAATGCCAGTGGCAATAATAATGCAATAAAATGCCAGTGGCTCCATCTGAATACCTAACTTATGGGTCCTGACCAAGGTAGAACATGGGCAGGACCTGGGTAGAGAGCAGTGTAAATGGGTACGCCGGGTCATCCGACTCGTTCACAGCAATGGGGGAAGCCCAACCTCCGTACCGCACCATCCTGCGGTCAACATGAAGGTTGGGTGGGAGGTGCACACATTATACCCTGCAGACAGCAGCACAGGCAGGGAGGAGGTGAATGGATGCCTGTGTGCGGCATCCATTCACCTCGCGGATGGGGGCTGGGGCAGCCTAGCAGCTTACCTTGGTGATGTCATCTCAAAGAGCCGACCCCCGCTTACACTGCAGGTAGGCACTGCAGTGTAAACGATGCAAATTCCGTATCCGACCTGGCTTGGATCCGTGTTCCAAATACCATGTCGAGTCCAGGATTTGGGTGTAAAAGGGGTAAAAAAGAGATGATCTGGCAATCGTACCAGAGAAAGTATGCACATATAATACATGCATTCAGATCCCATGTCAATTGTTTACTTCCAAAAACAATTTGCTATCGCTATTCTAACAGTGTCTGGGGGTGGCTTTCTGGAACTAGCTAGGATCTGGCATTCCACAGATTAATGGGACAATACAAGTGCAGCACAGAGTATGCACAGATGGAGAGATCACTTGTGGCAGTGTTCCTCATGGCTTGTTCTGTGGAAAAACAAAAAAAAAACAGTGGTCTCTGGAAATCCAAAGCCAAATAAATAGGTTGCATTTTCTGGGTTCATACTCTTGGCTGTGAGTGTTCTCTGAACCATATATACAGTAAAAACTGGAAGTCAGAATAGATGGGCAGATGGAGACGAGTTTCCAGCAATGGGATATGAGCGACAGTATTTGAATGCTGCCAAGTCAAAAGCCCTAAACCATTAAATGCTCAGATAATGGTGACTAAAAAGGAAAAAAATCAATTTGTCAGTAACTGTTCAACTGCTAGCAATGTTATTAGAAGTGCTGCCAAAATCTATGTCCCTTGATTAACTCAGATGGAAGTTACTAAAATATCAACTAGCTAACTCATGCTACAAAAAGGGAAAGAATTTCTAAGATTCTCTTATTGATAATGATATGACTACAAAATCCAGACAAAAGCAACAGTTGTCCTGCATTGTCCTGCATTTCTGTTAAATGTATTTGTTTCTGGGTTCTGTATCATCAACCCCAGTGACCAGCTCAGATACTGTATATAGCTCAAATGGATGCATTTGTTGTCCTTCTTAAGGTGCCCATACACGTACCAATTACCCGGTACTTTTTGTGCTAAAATAGCATCGTTGTGCATGTGTTGTGCATGGGATGCGATGCTATTTTAGCACAAAAAGTACCGGGTAATTGGTACGTGTATGGGCACCCATAGCCCTCTGTAGCTAGCTTAGCAATACAATCTGGGCCAAAGAAGCTGTAAGAAGTGCAGGATGCACTAGGATTTGCTACCCCTTTCCCCCGCACATCACTGGCTACGGTATAGATAATTATTGCGTTAAGAGCAGCCCTTTGCATTGCGGCAGAGATGTGCAGCAGGTGCCCGACTTCTCCCCCTACCTTCCTTACCCGGATGCTGCTGCTGCGGGGCGGGCTCTCCTCCTCCTCCCTGTACCCAGAGGATGTACAGTGCAGTGAGGAAGAGGTCACTGGTCCGGGCAACATAGCACTCTGCTGCCTGGACACAGATGAGGGGGGTCGGCGGGGGTCTGTGAGGATCGGCGGGTGTCCATGCGGGGGGGGGGGGGGGTTAGGGGGTTGTGTTAAGAAGCCCATAGACTTCTACGGGGTTTCAGAGCTGTACCAGGTTGATAGTTGCAGCAAATACAATCCTGGTTGCATTGGATACCGGGTTCATTGTCTGAGTTCCAGCTCTCTTCTGGTATGATTCTGATAGTGTATAAAGTCCCTTACTCCCTGACTTCTTACAGTGGGTGCTTGGCTCTGCTAACCTATACTAGGTTATAAGGCCAATGCCGCTCTTATGGTTGTAGCTTGTCAGTTTCCAGTTCAGCATAATTACAGTTGGTGGTTCCCTTCACTAGCCTCCTGTGTTTCCCATTTACCTGCGGTTACTCTGTGGGCAAGAACAACCTAAAATCTCATTTCATCGTTATGTCGGATATACCCATGGGTTATGATATAGATTCTGAAACCGTGAGACTCAATACATATTGATGAAGTCATGATGTGAAAAGAGGAGACATTTTTTTAATATGAAATATGTGAATAGTGGTAAATATACCCCTAAATCATTAATTACAAAGCATAACTAGTAAGTTAGGAAGTATGGCTTTGAGTCTCCCCGCATAGAACCATTTTACAATACAGACATTCCTCACTTAACGACCGGGTTCCGTTCCTACGACTCAGTTGTTAAACTAATTGGTTGGTAAACAAAAGTGTATAAAAATACATAATACAAGTACAGTACATTTCTAAATAAAGAAAAGTCATACTCCTCCTATTCTCTGGCATGTCGCGGAGACGCTGCAAAACGGGTGCATCACGCAGAGCCGGCCCTAGGCATAGGCAAACTAGGCTTCTGCTGATTAAAACGATATGCAGCATGCCTATAGTCTGTGTGTGAGTGAGGCTGTATCTGCATATGAAGTAGTGTATTCATGGAAATCACTATAACATAGCATTCCGTATGCAGGTACAGCCACAGTCGCACACAGAATATAGGCATGCCACATATCATTTTAATCATTGGAAGCTCCTTGTGTGTGCTGGTCATAACAATGCAAATAAGACGAATTTTCACTAAAAAAGGCACCCAACGTTAGCAGAACTGGCCAGGAGCTGCATGGCCTATTGAGGCAAGATGTATGAGGAAACATCTGTATCCAAGCAGAGGCAGAGGTCACATTGTTAGCGGCTGTGCGAGTGCTGTCTGTGGGTGTGCAATAGTGTTCGGCATATGTGTAAGGGGCATTATGTGTGTCATGTATAAATGCATTAATAATGTGCGACCTATGTGTAACAGGCATTTTGTGTGTCATGTTTATACACATTATAATGCCGACATTAATGCATGGGCATTTATATTGTGCAACATATGTGTAATGGGCAATATGTGTGTCATTATGTGTATGAATTTGTATTAATAAAGGTTGGCATAATGTGTAAGGGGCATTATGTTTATAAGGACATTAATAATGTGTGTCATGTGTAAGGGGCATTACTGTGTGGTATTATCAGGGGTGCCAAGAGAAAGGGGTAGGGGGTACAAATTACCCAGGCCAAAGTCTGATGGAAGGGCCCAGTGGGGGCCCTGGGCCCCCTCCCCTTAATGGACAGCAGCAGCAGCTGCAGCTCTTCTCCTCTGCCCAGCACACACATAATGCCACCTCTCCTACTCCCACTACTCACTATGGAAGGGCCCTGTGGGGGCCTCGGGCCCCCTCCCCTTAAGGGACAGCAGCAGCTGCAGCTCTTCTCCTCTGCCCAGCACACACTGCTTTGTGCTGGGTTGCAGTGTGGCCATGGAGGTGCTTAAAATGCAATCTTTTCTCAGGATTTTTTTCTAAGGGTATAATGTGAATAATGTGAGAAGTAATGTATATAAGGTAAAGTGGTACTACTGTGTGATGTAACGTGAATAAGGGACACCATCGCATGATATAATGTGAATAAAGTTGCACTACTGTGTGGCATAATTTGAACTGGGGGTACTATTGTGTGGCCATGCCCCTTCCCAGCAAGAACACACTCCTGTTTGGGCTGCGCACCAAATGTGTGCACTGTTTCTAATTAAAATATTGTGGATAGGAGCACCAAAAGGATGACTGCTATGATGAGGGTTGATGGTGCTGGGAAAGGGGAGCAGGGTCAGAGGTGGAACTAGTGGCGGTGCTAGGGGGCACTAGCCAAAATCTTGCCTAGGGCATCATTTAGGCTAGGGCCGGCTCTGGCAGCATGGGTCACTAAACAGTCAGGGCGGGTCGTAAGTAGGAATGGGTAGGCAGGTCGCAGTGTGGTCGATAAAAGAAGGATGTAAGTCTGAGCGGTCGTTAAACAGGTACATCGTTAAGTGAGGAATGTCTGTGAAGAAAAACATAAGCAGAATCCATAGTCTTCAGAATGTACACGGATATGGAAAGATGTAGAATGTAGCAATTGCCCCCCGAAGTAGCTTTTTGAAATGTCACTTGTCAGCAGAGAGGTGGCACAGATGGCATATTGAACAGATCTTTTTAGCTCTATTCCTGGTATATTGTGCAGCTCAACAATGCATAATCAGTAATCACTAATATTTATCCTGTGTGTGTCCAGATTACTTGTTCCATAATGTGTTATCTACTACCCTCTTTGCTGGGGTTCTATTGTACAGCATACCTGCGATAGTTAGAATGTCCATCTGTTCCTGTTGGGATGACGCATAAACCTGTGTGTACTTGGCATTGTGTATATGGATGGTGAACACTAACACAGATTGTCCATAAATCTTTACAGCACCTACTGTGTGCATCTATCTTTTATGACAGACAATGGATATCAGTCCCTATCAATCTGTAGGTAGGACAGCTGGAGTAAATGGGATATTTTAACACATTTGTGGACACTTTAACTCCACAATTACATATAGGATCCTTTTGGTGGAGAAGCTTTTATATATGTAATAAAACAGTGAAGCATGTCTTTAAAAATATATATATTATTAACATTTCCTGCTCCCGTGTACTCTGCATGGGGTGTTAGAGAGCTCACTGTGACCCATCCCTGGATGTTTCACTGGCATATGCCACCAATACACGGTGAGACGGACAGGTGTGATGAGATGCCTGCTCCCGCGTACATCACATCTTACAACACATAAAGTATGTGCTGCCCGTACTATTTAGGTGCCCATCGTGCGGCCATTGCATGCATTTTGAACTCGATTTTTGCGATTTGCGTGTGATGCAATTGGGACCTCGTTCAAAAAAAGTATATGCAGCACATTCTTTTTGAACTGTGCCATGGGATGTGCGCGGGAGTTTCCTATAAACAATAGGTAAAACCCCACTCAGCACAGATTGCTCCTCACACAGCAATGCGTAGAGTGCATCGAAGGTGCCGCGCAATCGCGCTTAAGCCCGTCGCTCAGCACAGCGGCAGCAGTTGCCCCGTGTGTACCGGCTTTACTCAGCTAACCTTGTCGATTCTGCAGCTTGAAAGTTGCTGAGTCACTCTCATACAGTTGGCAGAGGATGATTGGAGCGCTGCCAGCCTCATTTGGAAGCTGGCAGCACCCGCTGCCCTTTTGTTTTGGTGCCCATGCAGGCTCTGTGTTTAGCATGCAGCTTTCATCAGAGCGGTCGGCACTTTGCTCTGCTCTACAGCTGGATGTGTTCCCCCTCCCTATGCAAGTTCTTGTCTTTATTATTAACGTGCTCCTTCTGATTACCATAACAATGGGGCACAATGCCAACCAGAATGACGGGAGACTTCTGTCAAGGTCAATCTCTCCTAGGTTGGTGTGACTGAAGTAGCAGGGTACTGGAGTTATTAGATATACCAAATGCAAGCCATACTGACACAATAGCTTTATATTAGCTTGTAACAAAATGTGTATTTACTAACCGCTGATACACAGAGCCTGACCAGGTGTTAGAAGGTGTTGTAAAGGGCAGTCTTTCTATCCCTGATACTTTTCTAACCCATCAGTAACACAAATAGAATTGTCCATATTATTATCTAACAATATCTGCATAAGAAATGAACGATCCTGACATTTTAACCCGTGCTTGTCACATTCTGGCTGAGGGGACATGGTCATTAGGTCGACATGCATTGGATCAACCACTGAAGGTCGACACCGTAAAAAGGTTGACATGGCTAAGGTTGACAGGGTCAGCAGGCCGACACAAGCATTAGGTCGACAATGGCAAGGTCAGCAGTCAAAAGGTCGACATGAGTTTTTCACGGTTTCACGGGAAGGGATACGGTCGTTAGGTCTACACCAACTAGGTCGACAAGCATTTGGTCGACACCACTAGGTCGACAGGCAGCAAGGTCGACATGGGTTTAGGTCAACTTGGGTCAAGGTCGACATGTGTCTAGGTCGACAGGTCATTAGGTCAATACAAGCATTAGGTCGAAATGGGCTAGGTCAACAGTCAAAAGGTCGACATGGGGTTTTTCACATGGGGTTTGAGCCGACATGTGCTGACAGGCGGTATTTCATGCCCTACCATCCACTAGGGCATGGTGGGAGAATAAAATAGTGTGCCGAGCATAGCGAGGCGCCGTGCCCGAAGCATCGCAATGAAGCGAGCAATGCGAGGGGATGCGGTGCACTTTAAACATGTCAACCTTGCTGCCTGTCGACCCAATGCTTGTCGACCTAGTTGGTGTACACCTAACAACCCACACCCCCAGGGAAGCAGGGACCAAAAGATAGCAAGAGAGAGTGTGGGGAGAGAAAAGAGAGTGTGGGGAGAGAACAGGGGAAAGCGAAAGCACAGAGAAGGGAGAAATAGTGAGAGAGAGAGCTCATGGAAGGAGGAGAGAGAATGCAGGGGAGAGATAGAGAGAGAGCATAGGGTAGATGGGGAGAGAGGGCACAGAGTAGATATAGAGGGAGGTCACAGGGGAGATAGTGAGAGGGACTGCTGGGGAGAAAGTCATAGTTACCTACCCTCCTGTATTCTGCAGGAGACTCCCGGAAATAGCAGCAATCTCCCTCTCTCCCTCATTAGTCTAGCAATCTCCCTCATTTCACCTAGCTCACATTACACTGTTACATTTTTGGGGAAAAAAGGAACGAGAGATAGATACATTTACATTGAATCATCTGCACCATTTCCCAGAACGTTAGCAAGTATAGTAGCTCTTACTAACTGCTTTAGGGCTCATCTACATTTGGATATAAGTCATTTTACAAGATTTCTCTCAGATGTCGCAGTACACACCCACGCTTCTAGGTGCCACATTCGCAATATTTTTTCACAATCTCTCCATATATGGAACTAGACACACCCTTTGGGTGGAGCATGACACGCCCCCTCAGTGGGGCGCTGCGCAAAATTCTACTACCAACTATAATCTCCCTGAAACGGTTTTTCAAAAGTAGGCAAGTATGGAGAAAGTGAAAGAGACAGCAGGGGAGAGAGAGTCTGTCTACCAAGCTATTAAGCCACAATCGGCTAACTAGAAACTCTGAACTATTCAGCCATTACCTGTAATCCAGCTGCTAATTGGATAACCATACCACTCCGAGCTATCCATCCAATATCGGCTAACTAGCCACTCTGAGTTATCCAGCCACTAACCTGCAAACCAGCCGCCACCCAGTTCCAGCCACCATCTGCTGATTAGTTGCTATCTGGTTCCAGTCGTCACCCAGCATCCTACTATTCTTGTATCTAGGAGCTGCCAGCTATAGAGACTTGTGCATTACTTTTCGTTACCACAGAATAATTTCTGCCAAGAAGGCATTCCGCAGTTACACCGCCAAGTAGGCTTTTCTCATTTCTGTTATTGCCAAGTATGCATTCCTGAATTCTGGTTATTGCCAAGTGGCGTATTTTAGTTGTCCCGATATTCCTTAACCCAGAACATTCCAGAGTTACTGGCAGTCCCAGATCCAGACTTTCCAGCGTTACCAGATCCCTGTTTTTTTTCTGGAGTTCCTAGATCCTGTTCCCCACAGCACTACATACTGTATCTTGCACTTTGGTTGCGACTGGTTCCTCAACCCCATACGTGACAGGTACACTCCAGAGAATACCTAAGGTAATGCTCACATTCCCTATAGCCCAGCCACTAAAAAGCATTGGGAACACTGAACCTCTGCTCTGGGCAAACATATAAAAGGAAGTAACAGTGGTTGTTAATTAGCCAACAGTGATTGACAATACACCGTAGGAAAACCCAGACTGGATCTCTCTAGCCCTGCTGCTGCTGCTCTCAATTCTGGACTGGATCTTCCACATGCACCACATTAAGGCTTCAAGGGCTGGTATAGGAGAACATAAGAATGAAGCATCTAACAGATATGTATAGTATTTCTTACTTTAATTGCTAGAAGAGTAAATTGGCAGAGACTACTGGCATAGTACAGGAAGAGTTGGCAATGCCCTTTGGCACCACACATTGGACATATGAACACCACTAATCACCCGAATACAGTCACAGACAAGACTAAAGATACTTCCTCATATGCTCCTCACTATCAGTGCAGCACAATGGAAGATGCTCATTGTATAGAATAACTAAGAGATTGCTACATTTTCAAGTCAAGAAAGTAAATGACTGCCGATAAACCAGATAATAGCACTTCTATAAATGCTGCAGACAATAACGGCAGCAAAGAAAATAAGTTACTTACAGTATGTTTTCCCGTGATAATGCTACGAAGAGATGCAGGCAAGGGATAATAATGAATTGTCCACATAGTTGTTCTGCCAAACTGCACTAGTATTTATGAAGCTGACAAGTATATTATTAAGTAGCATAAGCAAGGAAAGCCAGGAAACCTCTTTTAGATAATATAACATTACTTCTAGTGAGAAATCTCCAGTACGTGCTTTGGCCCCTTCCGCCTTTTATTTCTAGACTAGGGTGAGTAATAATTCCTGCACAGTAGTAGAAGGCCCGGCTTATTTTACCATCTATAGAAAAAAAAAACATTCCTCTAGCTCAGTGGTTCCCAAACTGTGGGCCTTATTCTGGTTGGTGCGGTCGGATGCGTATTTGCGGACAGGAACCGAGCGTTCTTAGCTCCGCCTTCCGTAGGGATCGCTCACTCCGTCCAAATGCGGTAAGACGCTGACCGAATGGACCGCGAGTGGATTTCTCATGTGAACACCTCCTCCATCTCTGGGAACCTCCCCCATCATTTGATGGTCGCAGACAATCGAATGCAGGACCGAGTGGTCAGGCAGCACCGAGTGCTCCAGACCACTCGGGCATTTCTCCGTGCAAAAGCAGGGATATGGGTGGGCAGCTGGCATCCGGCTATGCCATATGTCCGCCCCCCACACGTGCGTCATGGCCGCATTACCATACGTACGCCCAGCGTTTTCATGGGAACGCCCATGAAACGCGGGGCGTACGCATATGGTAATGAGCCCAAACATCCCTTCACGCCCCTCTCCACCCCCTGTTTGAAGTGTCCAAAATTCACGCCGTATTCGGACGTGCGCAGCGTTTGCACATGCGCAGATACGCCTTTGCACATGCGCAAACACCAAACATCGGCCGTCCGACCGCACCCGGACAGAACCGCACCAACCAGAATACGGCCTGTCTGCGATGGCACCCTGGGGTGCCTCCGGACCCTTGCGGGGGTGCCTCAGGTTTATGGTCCAGGACCAATGCAAATTACTTATGTTCATTGTAATAGCCAAAACTAGTGCTGGTAGCTGCCAATCATGAACTGTGTGGATGAACAGAAGTGAAACCTGTCCCTCTACACATAATAAAACCTAAGGATGACATATAACAGAATTTATTTAATTTAATATTTTTTTCTCTAAATTTCTCAACAAGAAACTTTTATTCTAGGGGTGACTTCAAAACAATTGTGATACTCCAGGGTGCCATGATTTAAAAAGGTTTGGGAACCTTTGCTCTAGCTGAAGTATTAAAAAACTACTTTGGGGTTGTACTATCAAATAGAGGGGCCTATTTATAATACTTATATTTTACGATTACCTCCAAAAAATGGGTGTTTTCATGGAGTACCTGCAGATAAAAAGAATCCACCAAATGTATCAACTGGAAACTTCAGTAAAAAAAATCCGTAGATCCCTAGGTGTTCTTTGCAACTGCAGCCCCTGTAGACGCCTATGGGGACTACTTTCTTGTCTAAAGATGGCACTAGGCATTGTAGCCCGCAGACTACATGAGTGTTATTGCTGAAAGCACCCTTAAAAGCTTCACATGCACAGCGGTCATTGGGATCACTTTATATTTACATACTATATAAAGAAGGGCTCCAATGGTAACAGTGGTGATCCAATGCTATGTTCTGGGAAGCTCCACTGGGATTTGTTATGCCAGCAGTAGTCGCCTGGTACCTATGTAGCTTTAACAAGAAACATTGAATTTGTGTGGTGAAGGGGTTTGTGAAGAATGGATGCACATAGAGGAACTCATGAAGTAAGCAAAGACTAGAACAGTTTATTTTTAATTAGAATGTGCTTGTTATGCAGCAGACAGACAGCACCAAGACCATGCTCCATTCTCCATCTGTTTGCCTGACACCTCTCACCCCCCTTCTCTCTCTTCCTTCTCTCACCCCCTCTCTCTGGGGGGTGATTCAGGCCCGCTCGGTGCAGGCCGAATTTGCTGTTCCATCCAGCGAAGATAGACATGCCTCCTGGGTGTGATGCACCCCCTCAATGGCACGGCGCATTAGAAAGTGATCTATAATCTCCCTCAAACTACTTTTCAAAAGTAGGCAAGTATGCCTGACACACCTGTCACTTGTCCATATTGCAGACTCTACTTGCCCTCCAAACCTGCTGTAGCACAGCTTCCGTTATCTACACTGCTCTGATGCTGGCACCGGCCATCACCAGATCAGTACCTCATGCCCTCCTGGTCTCAAAGATATATGGCACCTCTCCACCATTACATCAGGACAGGCTCCTAAAGGGCATTGTACATGTCTCACTCCATCAACTGACACTCCCTTCAAACTGTCACTGACTTTACCTAGTGACACTGGTCATGTGACCTTCTCCTGACCTCTTCTGCAGCTCCTGAGGCTGCTGGTAATTCACAGTGATAGGTGTAATATATTGCTTACCATGGTATTATACTAACCCATCATGCACCCCCCCAAACCTCCGTTAGGAAATAGAGTACTTTAATAGACAAAGAGAGTGAAACCAGTTTGTTTTTTGTGTGTTCTTTGTTTGTTTGTTGAATAAGAGTGAGATGGAGCCATTGTAGATATGATAGATAGAGAGAGAGAGAGAGAGAGAGAGAGAGAGAGAGAGAGGAAGAGGAGGGAGAGGAGAACAGATAGGCAGGAGATGAAGAAAAGGGAGGGAAAAGCAAAGTCCTCATTAAAGAATATCGGCTTATTATTATTCCAGCTCATTAGTGATTCATAGACTTCAGCAACAGAACTTCATTAGGTAAAATGGCAATTTAGCTCTTAATTATCTTCCTCTGTGGGCTGGCTAACCACAAAATGTTAACTCTCTTTTAACTCAACTACAGTGGACAGTTTTGGTCTGCTACATACTAGGGGTGTGCACGTGCACTTTTTGGATTTTGGGTCTGTATCTCCGGCTGTGTTTTGGATCGGGATCTATTCCAAAACTCTACCATTTTCGTGTTTTGTGTTATGGATCTGGATTTTATTTTTTTTAAACAAACATAAAAAACTGCTAACATTGCAGAATATTTTGCTCCTACACTATTAGAATCAGAATCAGAATCAACTTTATTGGCCATGTATGCTTGCGCACACTAGGAATTTTTTGTGGATTTACAGTGCAGCATCAAGCAGGGATGAAGGCATTACATACATTACATTAAGACATTACATGTGGGGAACACATACCCGCCGAGCTGCACAGCGCCTAGGCAGCCATCAGCGGTGCCACTGGTCGCTGCAACAGCCAGGAAGGTAGCATTTAAGTACAGTTATCACATAGGGAGCACATACCCGCCAAGCTGAACAGCGCCTAGGCAGCCATTAGCGGCGCCACTGGTCGCTGAAACAGCCAGGTAGGTAACAATACAAGCAGAGAGACAGTACAGTTATCACTCATGGAACATAATTGGCTGAGCTGCACAGCTCCTAGGCAGCCATCAGCGGCGCCATCTTGATCATGCTGCTCAAATGCATGCTTGCTGCAGCAGTAATAATATTATTTTCATGGCAACTGAAGCATGAGTTCGACCGGATGCAGCACTTTTCTTCCAAAGCTGGCACACCCTGCCAGCTTGTTGTTCAAAGGGTGTGCAACTAGTGATGGTACAGCATACAGGCTTTGCAAACAGTGGTTACGGAGGTACATGGTACAAATCATTGTAAAGAGACAGTAAACAAAGAAAATACATAGCTTTCATCAGCTTAGAGGCTGAGAGAGATGGTAATTGGTGAAAAATAAAATGATGCCATGTGCAGGTGTAAGTCCAAATCCAGTCCAAACTCCAGTCAAACTCATGCTTCAGTTGCCATGCTTACGATGCAGGCTAAGAGCAGACAAGCCTTATTATTAGCCTCAAAAACATTAATTTCCACTCATTTCCAGTCTATCCTGAACATCTCGCAATGTTGTTTTTAGGTCAAAAAGTTGCACCAAGGTAGCTGGATGACTATGCTAAGTGACATAGGTGGGTGACACAAACACATGGCCCATTTAGAAGTGGCTCTACAGCGGCAGACAGGATAGGAGTTCGAAAAACTAGGCCCCTAAAAGCACAAAATAACAAACAAAAGGTGGAATTGTCCTTGTCCTGACATGCCTACTTGGATGTTGTCACCATTGTAATTCTCCACCATTTTTTCAAGGGTGACAGCATTGTATGCAGCGACAATAGACATGTCAGCAATTGTTGGCAGGTCCTTCATTAGAGACCAGATGTACAAACTCTCTTCTGCCTGCTCTGCATCACTGCCAGCGGGTCAAGTAGGAAATTTGAGCTGTTTCCTCTGAGCCACAGGAGTGGGAGAAAATGATGGAGGAGCTGTTGTCATGTCACGGTCTCCTTCAGATCACAATCTCCCGACCAGCAGGTCTTTGCACCGCTGTAGACTTGTGTCCGCCAGAAACAGAGACACAACATATGCTTTAAATCGAGGATCAAGCACGGTGGCCAAAATGTTTTCCTATGACTTTAATAGACTGACCACTCTTGTATCCTGGCAAGGCATATGAAGGGCTTCATCCACAAGACCTACTGTACATGCTTTGCGGAATTGCCATGCTTTAACTCTTCCTTCACTTTCTCCAGCTGCTTCTGCAACAGCCTGATCAGAGGGATGACCTCATGTGTGGCAAGTTCACACAGTTGGAGAACCTTGCACAACACGGAAATCAATCTCCACTGCGCTTGAGTCAGGTGCATCCCCCTCTTTTGAATATGTCATAGGTGGCTGTGTAGGCTTAAATGGCCTTTTGCTGCTTCTCCATCCTTTGTAGCATATAGAGGGTGGAGTTCCAGCGCGTCACAACCTCTAGAAGAGGAGTCAGTCATGCCGGTGACATGGTCTGCCTCTGATCCGATCAAGGAGGAAATTGACGAGGAGTGACTGGTGTGGTTTTCAGGTGCTTGAATACAATAGGACCAAAGGATTTTCGGTGTCACTGGACTGCTTACGGTCCTAGCCACAGTTTCTGAACTAAACAGTGACTTACGAACGAGCTTCAGGTGATGCATAATGGAGTATGTCCCTAGGTGACCCACATCCTTACCCCTGCTTATTGCAGATTTACATAAGCTATATATGGCAAAACAAGTGTTATCCAGATCTAGAGAAAAATAATTTCAGACCAAAGAGGTAGATTTTTGGTGTTCTGCCCAGGCGTGGCAATGGCCTTTTGCATCCAATTGACAACAACTGTCTTATCCGTTGCCTAATGCGTCATGTGCCAAGGCCGATGCCCAATGTCATTTTATTCATTGTAGTGATGGCATTTCATGTTCCAGTGGCAGCAGCTTCAGCACTAGGAGGAAGTGGTTCTTGTTCTTTCACTATTTTATCCTCCACATTTGGGTTCTCCATTTTCTTTCTGGAGTATCACTGGACTGGAATTATACAGCAGTATCACTGGACTAGAAATATACAGCAGTATCACCGGACTGGACTTTAACGGCAGTACCAATGGACTTTATCAGAAGTACCACTGGACTGAATTTATGCAGCAGTATCACTGGACTGGAATTATACAGCAGTACCACTGGACTAGAATTATACAGCAGTACAACTGGACTGGAATTATACCGCAGTATTATTGGACTGGAATTATACAGCAGTATCACTCGAATTTAACGGCAGTACCAATGGACTGAGTTTATGCAGCAGTATCACTCGACTGGAATTATGCAGCAGTATCACTGGACTGGACTTTAACAGCAGTACCACTGGACTTTAAAGGCAGTAACACTGGCCTTTAACAACAGTATCAATGACCTTTAACGGCAGTATCACTGGACATTCACAGCAGCACCAGTCATCTTTAATGGGAGTACAAATTGACTGGGTTTATGCAGCAGTAACACTGGACTGGAATTATACAGCAGTATCACTGGACTGGAATTATGCAGTAGTATCACTGGACTGAACTTTAAATGCAGTGCCACTGGACTTTAATGTCAGTACCACTGGACTGGACTTATGCAGCAGTATCACTGGACTGGACTTTAACAGCAGTATCACTGGACTTTAACAGCAGTACCACTGGACTTTAATGGCACTACCACTGGACTGGACTTATGCAGCTGTATCAATGGACTGGCCTTTAACTGCAGTATCACTGGACTTTAATGGCAGTATCAGTGGACTTTCATGGCAGTACCAATGGTCTTTAACTGCAGTACTACTGAACTTGAATGGCAGTATCACTGGACTTTAATGGCAGTATAACTGGACTTTATTGGCTGTATCACTGAACTTTAAAGGTAGTATCACTGGACTTTAACAGAAGTACCACTGAATTTTAATGCCATTACCACTGGACTGAACTTATGCAGCAGTATCACTGGACTAACGTTAACTGCAGTACCACTGGACTTTAACAGCATTTCCAATGGACTTTAATGGTAGTACGATAGGATTTTGTGGGGCGGGGTTTTTCTCTCAGGCGCTCACAAAGGTTGCAGCTGGTGATGTATCGACTGGGTCTAACCTTAAAGGCCCAAAGTATTTGATGTGGAGGAAAAAAAAGGGGTGATACACCACAATTTAGCGCTACCCTTGTTGGGACACCACTGTGACGGAAGGAAAAAATAAATGAATACTTCCCCTTCCTTTAGGTTTGAATATATTTCTTTCTATTTTTGATAGAATGGTTCTGTCCGGTAGACTCCAAATATGTTATCCAAATGTATATATGGAAATGGAGAGAAAACAAACAAAAGGCCACTGGTTTTGTATCTGGCGTTATATCTCTTTTTGAAATATTATGTTTGTGAGGCTTGAAAACAATGCATACCTCACTTACATAATATCAGATGTAGTTAATCACATAAAGGTATCTTTAAACTCATTGGGTGGCGTACCCGTACGCCATTACATCGTGAGTACGGGTACGCCACCCAATGAGTTTAAAGATACCTTTATGTGATTAACTACATCTGATATTATGTAAGTGAGGTATGCATTGTTTTCAAGCCTCACAAACATAATATTTCAAAAAGAGATATAACGCCAGATACAAAACCAGTGGCCTTTTGTTTGTTTTCTCTCCATTTCCATATATACATTTGGATAACATATTTGGAGTCTACCGGACAGAACCATTCTATCAAAAATAGAAAGAAATATATTCGAACCTAAAGGAAGGGGAAGTATTCATTTATTTTTTCCTTCCGTCACAGTGGTGTCCCAACAAGGGTAGCGCTAAATTGTGGTGTATCACCCCTTTTTTTTTTCCTCCACATTTAATGGTAGTACAACTGGACTGGACTTATACAGCAGTTTTAATTACATTATTGGCAGTATCACTGGAATTTAATGGCAGTACCAATGAACTTTAACAGCAATGAACTTTAACAGCAGTATAACTGGAATTTAACGTCAGTACCAATGGACTTAAACGGCAGTATCAGAGGACTTTATTGGCATCATCACTGAACTTTAACAGCAACACCAATGGACTTTAACGGCAATATCACTAGACTGGACTAATGCAGCAGTATCACTGGACTAGACTTTAACTGCAGTATCACTGGACTTTAACAACAGTATCACTGGACTTTAACAGCAGTACCACTAGACTTTAACGGCAGTGCCACTGGACTGGACTTATGCAGCAGTATCACTGGACTGGACTTTAATGGCAGTACCACTGGACTTGACTTATATAGTGCTATCACTGGACTGGAACTGCAGCAGTATCACTGGACGAATGGCAGGATCACTGGACTGAACTTATGCAGCAGTAGGACACCACCACAGCACAGCAAATCCACACCCTTCCTCTCCTCTCTCCGAAGCTGGAGTGAAAAATGGCACTGGCCACTCGTGTATATATATATATATATATATATATATATATATATATATATATATATATATACAGTTCGGGTATCCCGTATCCGGGCATCCCGTATCCGAATTATTCCAAAAACCGTGTTTTTTTGGAATAATTCAAATTTTTTTTTGTTTCCCCCCCCCCATCCTCTTTTAATACTTACCAAGTCCTCCGGCGTCCATAGCAGGCCTTCAGCATCCTCTCCGGCGTCTCCAGCGGTCCCAGGAGTGCTTTGCGCGAGTGCGCGCGCGCGCCGGTGACGTCACCGGCGCGCCTGGGAACTTGCGCAAAGCACTCCTGGGACCATTGGAGACGCCGGAGACGGTGCTGGTGGCCTGCCGTGGACGCCGGAGGACTCCATGGACGCCGGGGGACCATCGGGGACCCACCAGGGGCAGGTAAGTATGGCTAAAAAAAAAATATTCCAAAAACCGGAATATTCCCTTATCCGGAATGCTTGTGGTCCCGAGCATTTCGGATAAGGGATACTCAACCTGTATATATCTGTATATATATATATATATATATATATATATATATATATATATATATATATATATATAGGGTCCGGATCTCGCAAGATCTGACTGCGGGATTTCGCGAGGTCTCGAGACCGGCGCTCCAAGCCTGGGCGGGAAATCCCGAACAAGCTCGGAGAGGGGGTTCGGAGTAGGAGTGTCTGGGGGTGTCTGGATTCCCCTAAGCCGTACCCACTCATCCCTACTACATACAGAGTTAGATAAATGTGCTGCAAGCATTACTTTGATGCAACGGTCCATGCCCTAAAGTTGGTGTTTTCAGACAACAAGCTTGATTCAATATCCAAAATGTTATTTTCAGAATGCATCCCCAAAAACTTTTATTCTGTAGGTCAATCCTTTGTACTTTGTCTATTTGCCCTTGAAAGACTCAAAAAAAAAAGGAATACTGGGAGAAATGTGTGATACCTGTCATGAAACTGGGTGTAAGCAACACTTTCCTACCTCTCAAGTGTCTGTCCAGGCTTGCTCTGCGCTGTACTATTTCACTTAAATAAAATAACAATTGTTTTTTTTACAGATTGGTGAGTTGACCTTTATTTCCTTAAAAAGGGAATTACACATAATGCCACACACCGTAATGCCCATTACACTTTTTGCCACACAACATAATGCCTATTATACATTATGCCACACACTGTAATGCCCATTACATATATTTTACCACACAGTATATACATATTATGCCACATAAGTGCTGCTTATCTACATAAAGCAATTAACCACTAAGTGGAAAAATCGGGCGCAGTGGGTTATAAGGTTATTTATGTCTGTATATATAGGTCCACAGCTAAGATGGCTGCTCCCAGACACCTAGAAGGACTAAATTGCCTTTCTAGAATCAAAAGAACAAGAACTAAATTAAAAATAAAGAGAGCGCGCACTGTGTTGATCTATTTGATTTTTTACTCAATTAAAAATAGGTATAATTACACAATAGATTTCAATAAAAATACACAATATAAATGATTACATATGCAGATACAAAAAAATAGATATAAAATTGAATTTGATTGTGGTCATCCGACATTAATCTTAGACCTGATTAGTAAGAAGTGCCTCTGTTCAAACAGTGGAATCCTTATAGAAAAATCGGTAATAACACTCTTGAGAAGATTGATTTTAAATTCACATTGGACTGTTCATATGAAATGATATAGATATTACCAATCGCTGTCCTCGTCTGTGTGCGGTGTTAATTGCAATCCTCACATCCGTCCGCTTCAACCGGTGTTGCTCTGATGTGAATGAGCCGGTACCGGGAGCAGACTCTGTGATCTGGGTGTCTGTTCGTCCGCTACAACCAGCGTGGCCCCGAGATGGAAAGGGCTGGCGCTGGGAGCTGACAAGCCGCGATGTATGTTGCTGACGACCAGCGTGGCCCCAGGTGGAAAAGGGCTGGCGCTGGGAGCTGACAGGTCGCAGAGTATAGATGGTAGCCCAGGAATCCTGACGGACGGACGCACGCACCTGGAAGGCACTGGGATCGAGGACGCAGAAGGCGTTGAAGTGAAACAGCAGGTAGCCGAGTCCAATGGTAAAGGAGTTAAGGAGTATAAATCACTCAGAGGCGGTCAGGTATCTTTAGAGAGGTCGGATGCCACAGGACCTGTGGCATCCGACCTCTCTAAAGATACCTGACCGCCTCTGAGTGATTTATACTCCTTAACTCCTTTACCATTGGACTCGGCTACCTGCTGTTTCACTTCAACGCCTTCTGCGTCCTCGATCCCAGTGCCTTCCAGGTGCGTCCGTCCGTCAGGATTCCTGGGCTACCATCTATACTCTGCGACCCTGTCAGCTCCCAGCGCCAGCCCTTTTCCACCTGGGGCCACACTGGTCGTCAGCAACATACATCGCGGCTTGTCAGCTCCCAGCGCCAGCCCTTTCCATCTCGGGGCCACGCTGGTTGTAGCGGACGAACAGACACCCAGATCACAGAGTCTGCTCCCGGTACCGGCTCATTCACATCAGAGCAACACCGGTTGAAGCGGACGGATGTGAGGATTGCAATTAACACCGCACACAGACGAGGACAGCGATTGGTAATATCTATATCATTTCATATGAACAGTCCAATGTGAATTTAAAATCAATCTTCTCAAGAGTGTTATTACCGATTTTTCTATAAGGATTCCACTGTTTGAACAGAGGCACTTCTTACTAATCAGGTCTAAGATTAATGTCGGATGCCCACAATCAAATTAAATTTTATATCTATTTTTTTGTATCTGCATATGTAATCATTTATATTGTGTATTTTTATTGAAATCTATTGTGTAATTATACCTATTTTTAATTGAGTAAAAAATCAAATAGATCAACACAGTGCGCGCTCTCTTTATTTTTAATTTAGTTCTTGCTTATCTACATGCTTGTTTCCAGGGGTTACATGTTCATTGCCAGTGGGTTACTCATTGCCAGGAGTAACATGCTCATTGCCAGGAGGGACTAACATGCCCATTGCTAGAGGGAGTTACATGCTTGTTGCCAGGGAAGTAACATGCTTGTTGCCAGGGGGAGTTACATGCTTGTTTCCACAGGGGATTACCCGTGGGTGGGTGTAAGCGCATTGGAGTCGGGACTGGAAGGTAGAAGGGCACTGTGCTGTCACGGCCCACAGCACCCGCTATTATCAACCTGGACACTTGCCAAGGTTGATCACAGCGGGTGCTGTGGGTGGATGAAAAGGGTTTGCCAGACATAAGGGGCTGCTGGACAGTGTATGGGGGCCCTGGAAAACCTGCCCCTATCACTATGTATATAATCTGGCACTGGCCACCAGGCTCACACACTATGAAAAATCAGTTGGCTGGGCAGGGGAAGGGCAGCACTGCAGGAGTCTGTGGAGAGGAGGGGGTTGGTCTGGGATAGAAAAATGGGTGCCGGATGACCTCCTGACAGTTGGGATTCCAACATCAGCATACAGACATCGAAATTTTGACTGTTAAATGCCCGACAGTTGGGCTATTCTCCCTTGTGGGGGTCCAAATGACATACAGCAGGTCATTTTTGATGTCTGGTTCTTAGGGAGGGGTGGGCTGGCCTCTGATACCAGTTGGCAGACCATGTAAACCAACTAGTAAGCAGTGTAGGTGGACAAGCAGATGATTGTGACATCCAGTGCAAAGAAGTGTGATCACCACTACCCATGCCATGCCCTTGCACCCATCTCATGCCAGTGGCTACTGCTAGGACAATATAGGTGGAGATCTGTCCCAGAGTCTGGGAGGGGGGATGCAGTTATTAACTCAGTGGACCCTCCCCCTTACAAAAGGGGCAAGTTCCTTAAGCAGATCTGATTATGGTTGTTTCTCAGCATCCCAGCAGGCAAGTTAAGGGAGTCTATACAACTGACTTTTGATAATGCTTGTTATGTTAACGATTGGAGGTCTATGCCATGGTATTTTGGTTTTTGCAAGCTTCCAGGCAAGGAGTTGACCAATGTGACTTCCAAAGGACTTTGGACACTGGGATTTTGGTTTGTAGTAAGGAGGTCTGTGAAACATGGCTGCCACTTGGTTAACTGGGATAGTCCCAAATTCCAGGCTAATCTGTGGGACTCTTTGTTAGGCTAACTCCTTAAATTCCATCTAGCTATCTAAAGAAGTGGAGGCACACGGCTTAATGATGCAATTGAGGGTGAATAGAGTAATGGGGTAATCATTTGTCCTGCCCTCTCCCTGCACAATGTCAAAAGTCTCCTCCAAAAAGGTAGCTACTTATGGTATACAATATGAATTACATTTTACACTAGCACTAATGGAAATACATATTTCCCATTGAACAAGACCAGGGTTGCATTTGTTATTTAATAAATATTGAAATTCATAAGAAAGTGATTTGCCTTCCACACAGCAAGTAATACTGTATCATCATCCAATAATATACAGTAAAACTAACAGTATATAAATAAAACACTGAATTCATTATAAGAAAAAAATATTTTTGTAGCATGAATACCTGATACTACTGTAGCAGGGAAAGGAGGACGTGGTTTGGCTTCCTGCCGAGTCACAGCCCTTCCCAGAAATTGACAGATGTGACTTCCCTCTGGTGCTAAAAGCCAGGAAAATTATGAGCACCAAGCAGGTGTCTGCTCTCCTGGATCAGGTCTTTGACAGTTGAATTGCTTTCTTAGTGGGATATTTAGGGCCTGTTGTTTAATTCTAAAATAGTTGATTGATTAACTACTTATCTGCCAACAGCCTTGGTTGCAATTCACAGTTCTGGAGTATATAGCCACAGTTAAGTAAAGTGCATTATTGGACCCGTCACCCTACTATAAAAAACTAGAAGTGGAGAAGAATTTCTTATGTATATAAGAATGCAACACACATTTGGAACCCAGTTATAAATGATGCAATGTAAAAAAAATTACATTTAGAAAGTTTATAATTGTTTTAATTGGTTAAATAATTTAAAGTAATACAGGAGTAATAAAGTAAACCTAGAGCCGGCAATAAGAATAACTAAGCCTTGGTGCCCCCACCCTGAAGCAGCCAGTACAGGTATCTCCTCTGGGTGTGGGAATGAATCACTTTCCTTCAATAAACCCATTTTCTATTTCTGCTATTGATGGTGCTGAAGTGCTTTGGATACCAAGACAATCATACCAGCAGAGCACTTATGCCAAGTCAGTGAGCCAGTATAAATGTATCAGTTGGTTACAGCATCATTTCCTTTCCTTGACTGAACTTTAGGAGCAAAGAAGTTTCACCAAGTAATCAGCCATGGCCCAAAGGTTTGAGAATTACACAAATATTAATTTTCACAATGTCTGCTGCCTCAGTTTTTATTATTGCAATTTGCATATACTCCAGAATATCATTGAAACATCAAAAGGAGGGTGGTTCTTGAAAGCATTGGGTTACCTGCAAGAAAACATGTGCAGTCATCATTGCTTTGCACAAAAAAGGCTTCACAAGCAAGGGTATTTTTTCTAGGAATATTGCACCTCAATCAATCATTTATCAGAGAGAGGTTTAGCAGTTGTAAAGAAGGCTTCAGGGCGCCCACAGACATTCAGCCAGAGCCAGGGCCATCTCCTAAAGTTGATTCACTGCAGAATCAGGGCACCACCGATGCAGAGCTTGCTCAGAAATGGCAGCAGGCAGCTGTGAGTGCATCTGCACACACAGCGACAATGGCCTGGTGGCAAGAAGGGCAGCAAAAAATCCACTTCTCTCCAGGAGAGTAAAGTAATTTACTCTGATGAATCTCCGTTTACCTTGTTTGGTGCATCTGGAAAACACTTGTCTGAAGAAAGGAAACGTGAGCACTGCCATCAGTCCTGTGTCATGCCAACAGTAAAGCATACTGAGACCATTCAAGTGTGGGGTTGTATCTAAGCCAAGAGAGTGGGCTTACTCACAATTTTGCCTAAGAACACTGCCATGTGTTCCTCCAAGAGAAAAACATCCTCCAAGAGCAACGTCTATCGGATCCCTCTCAGAACCCCGGTGGGCACCACAGATGGACTCCCAGGGCTGAACCCTCTTTTGGAAAACTGTCCTGATGGGTGCTGGATGTACAGCAAAGGCTTGGTCCATCCAGCCCTTCGTAACCTAGTTCTAGCAAGCGTGATAAATGAGTAGCTTTGTTGCTAATGTTCATAGCTGGCTCTGCCAGTATTGTATCCTACTGTTTGGCTTTATCATCTAGGCTCCAAGTGCTCTGACACACACAGACATTGCACTCTCTGGGCCTAATTCATGCTTGGACTAAAATGTATATGCAGCTGCATTTTCCTAGGTAATGGAACTGATAATCACCACAAGTAAAACTGTTGCCTAGGAAAGAAGATAGACACCCAGTGAAGCCAATGCAGAGTCCTCCTCCACATCTGAGTACTTATATGCAGAACTGAAGCAATAGCAAGGGTCATTGACTCCTAGTGCTACGGTAGTAGCAATGCTGCTGCAACATTTTGCTATATACATGATCGCAGCAGAAGGCAGATACACGCCTCGAAAAGGGCCATGAAATGCTCAAGTTTTATTCCACCTATCTTTCCATCTATATATATGTCTAGTGTCCGTGAGTCTCCGAAACACTGCCATCTGCTAGCAGAGAGTGAAACTACATCTCTTTCTCACACATGCACAAACATAGAAGGTAGTGGGCTAGCTTTCAAAGCTTTTGGGCAGTACGGATGATGTAATGGTTAGCATTACTGCCTCACAGCGCTGAGGTCATGAGTTTGATTCCCACCATGGCCCTAACTGCGGAGTTTGTATATTCTCCCCTTACTTGCGTGGGTTTCCTCCGGGTACTCCGGTTTCCTCCCACAATCCAAAAATCTACTGGTAGGTTGTTTGGCTCCGAACTAAATTAACCCTAGAATCAATGTGTGTGCTTGTACATGTGATAGGGAATAAAGATTCTAAGCTCCACTGGGGCAGACACTGATGTGAATGTTTAAATATTCTCTGTAAATAATTACAGTACAGAATATGTATGCGTTATATAAACTTTTAATAGAATAATAAAATAAATTTTGCGGGCTTACTAGTCTTAGCATGGTCTTCTATTGGTTCTTTGTTTGCGCTTTGTGCCAGATATGACTCCCTTCATCTCATCAGTAGTGCGCATGCCAAATATGTGTATATGTGGCCCTGGGAGTACTTTGTAGCCACTTTCAATTTTATAAAGGTAATATGTTTGTGCACGCACATCGCACATATGGCATGCTGCTGAGATTATTTACTCATTCACATTTGTCCCTGCCACAGTGGAGAGCACAATCTATATTCCCCACTACATGGTCAAGCAGTATCACTATGGTTCATTTTTGATAGAAGCCAATTAACCTACCTGAGTGATTTTGTATTGTGGGGTGAAGCCAGCGTGCCACACAAGCTTGGGGGACATGCACACTCCGTACAGATAGGACCTACTTGTTATCAAATCCAGAAAGTCAGTGCTGTGGTCACTTCCACCCTTATCATTTAAGCAACAGTTCAATAAAAAGACTAATACTAAAGCAGAACAGATTTTTTTTTGCATTTATAATTAAAAGTACAGCAGTTACAGTATAACTGTATATATATTGTACCGACAATCACACCCACTGCTTTTAATTACATTATACAATGACTTCAGATAGAAAATAGCTCTTTTTATGACTGTGGCCATGAAACTGTCTTCTTTCAAATAAGGATTGAGAGAAGAGTTGACATGTAGAAGCTATTGTCTTGCAAGCAGTGTTCCCTCTAAGCTGTGCGCACGTGCGCGCGCACACACCTCGACGAGCGTGCGCACAGACATTACAACTGAGCGCACAAAGCAGCAGTGGTCCCTTTTTGCAGTTGTGGACTCAATTAATGTGTGTTTCACCCATTAACTACATTGTGTGCTATATTTTGAATGTTTAAATGTTTAATATCATTTTGAAGTAAAGTTAACACAAATGCTGAACATCATTTTCTAGTTATATATATGTGACGCACAAAAATGTCAATTTCATTCCAAAGTTGCACAGCCAAAATCTTTAGCCGCACACAGCCTTCGTAAAATTAGAGGGAACATTGCTTGCAAGGTCAGTACATACAGTACACAGAGAAAAATACGCTCCTTTTCTTTTCTGGGCCTTACAGTACAACAGCACATCAGCAGAGCACAGATGCCCATGTGACCTGCCTGTGATTGATTGACATTTGCACCACAAAGCTGGCACTGCAATCAGGGTACAGGTGAAAGAGAGATAGAGAGACTGGCAGCTGGTAGGTGTATGCCACACTCAATCACTAGACATTGACAGATGGGGAACTGACATACACATGTCCATGCATTTCGGTCCCTGATAACGTCCTCCTGCGTTCTTATTTTTAACTCTTAATGCCCGAAGGTCCTGGTACACTGCGCAGATGGCAGTTTAGGCAGTAAAATAATGCAATTTGATTCTGGTTATGGTTTGCATCCAATGTTTCATTTACATTTGTTATTCATTGCCTGAGCAAAAGGCAACAATGAATGGTGAAAGAGAGATGTCGGTATGTACTCAAAGCTGCCACGTCTTGCAGTCATGTTTTACAAGATGTTAGAGTTAATTTAATTTTATTAAAGGAAACACGTTTCACATGATTTAGACTCTATTAATGCAACATCTTCTTAATAAATATATCACATTTTAGGCTTTTTACACTTCGGTATGAGCACTTATTGTGACTGGTTTTACAGATATGTGATTTATGATGGAACCACTTTTAAATAAACTGAACACGCTATTGAAAAAATACATAATTATGCAGCAAATTACAGTGCGAAGAATAAAGTGGCAATCAAAGGAAACTTGGAGCTGAGACGCAAATAGGGAAAACAGTGAGAGGAGGGGGTGGACATGAGAGCAGAGTCTGGCATAACTTCTGCTGTATAAGAAGAGGAAATATTGCTGGAAGCTCATCACAAAAATAAAAAAACAACAACATTTATTTATTAACAGTTATTTGTATAGCACCTAAATTCATTTTATGCAATCATTTACATAGACACTTTATCAGTCATTGCCCCAGTGAAGCTTACAATCTATAGCACAAATGGGTTATAGTACTTTAATCAGAAGCCAATTAACCTTTCAGTGTCTTCAGTGTAATCAGGAGCCGCCGCTCCTGATTGGCTACGTGAGCTGGCGCGAGATTTAAAATAGCCGCAGACGCAGATCTGCTCTGTGATGTCTTAGTTGGGCCAGCGGGCAGCGGCTATTATCGCAGCCTGTCAAAGCTTGATCCTCGGCTGCCCGACCCTCCCTCCCTGCTCTGTTCCCGGACAATGTATAGGATTAATTACCGGGCTGTCCGGAGTAATCCCTTATGGGTGGTAACCCTATTGACTGGTGATAATGGCATGAATAAGAACCTTGCATAGGAGTCACCTAAGAGACAGCGGAATGAGCAGTAAAATGAGGAAAATTTAAGATACTTATCAAAAGAATTGTAAAAAATAAAGGAAAGAATACTGAATTTTTAAAACAAACCAGCAAAAAAGCTGGGGGAGGGGGAGGTAGGGTTTAGTTGCGGAGGGGACAGTTAAGGATAGGTTGCAGGAGGCTATGGTTAGGGTTAGGTTGCGGCTGCAGTAAATTGGGTTTAGGATTAAAATACTCTTATTGTGATCCATTGGGATTTTGAACATCAGGTAAGCATTCTGTAAGCATTCTTACCATCTGCATCTTGGCCACCGGATATCAATGCCATCTCTCCATTAGGGTTACTGACACATATTGTTGTTTCTTATGTTATTTTCCCTTGGTATTTCCAAGGGAATGAGCTATGGCTCTGATACTGTATTTCCTTATGTCTTCTTTGTAGTAGGCTATCACTTTGAGGGGTAGCTTGGAAGACCCAAGCACACCAGAAATTTAGTGATTTTTTTTTTTTATCATGGAATGTTGGGAAAGGTAGGAGTATTTGTTATACTTAATATATCACATCATATATCAGCACATGTTCTGCACACTTACTTTGGCATAAATCTTCCTTAATGTCCCCAGTGCTGTCACTGCTGCGTCAGACTATATAAAGCAGAGCCGGCCTTAGGCATAGGCCAACTAGGCAATTGCCTAGGGCATTTGGAATGCCTAGGGGCATCAGCAGCTTCTGCTGATTAAAATGATATGCAGCATGCCTATTTTGTGTGTGTGAGTGAGGCTGTTAGCGACTGTGCGAGTCCTGTCTGTGGGTGGGTTGGTTGTGCAATAGTGTTCGGCATATGTGTAAGGGGCATTATGTGTGTCATGTATAAATGCATTAATAATGTGTGACATATGTGTAAGGGGCATAATGTGTGTCATGTGTATAAGGGCATTAATAATGTGTGACATATGTGTAAGGGGCATTATGTGTGTCATTATGTGTATGAAGGGCATTAATAAAGGTTGGCATAATGTGTAAGGGGCATTATGGTTATAAGGACATTAATAAGGTGTGTCATGTGTAAGGGGCATTAATGTGTGGTATTATCAGGGGTGCCGAGAAAAAGGGGTAGGGGGTACAAATTACCCAGGCCAAAGTCTGATGGAAGGGCCCAAATGGGGGCCCCGTCCCCTTAAGTGACAGCAGCAGCTGCAGCTCTTCTCCTCTGCCCAGCACACCCTGCTTTATGCTGGGTTGCAGTGTGGCCATGGAGGTGCTTAAAATACAATATTTTCTCAGGATTTTTTTCTAATGGTATAATGTGAATAATATGAGGAGTAATGTACATAAGGTAAAGTGGTACTACTGTGTGATGTAACGTGAATAAGGGACACCATCGCATGATATAATGTGAATAAAGTTGCACTACTGTGTGGCATAATTTGAATTGGGGGTACTATTGTATGGCCATGCCCCTTCCCAGCAAGAACACACCCCTGTTTGGGCTCCGCACCGCACTGTTTCTATTTAAAATATTGCGGGTAGGAGCACCAAAATGATGACTGCTATGATGAGGGTTGATGATCTTGGGAAAGGGGAGCAGGGTCAGAGACGGAACTAGTGGCGGTGCTAGGGGGCAACAGTCAAAATCTTGCCTAGGGCGTAATTTAGGCTAGGGGCGGCTCTGATATAAAGAACAGGATACAGTATACTGTATAATAGCAGAATTTTGTCACTCACATTTTGCCACAGGCAAATCTTGCTGGATGTTTATTGCCAGGGACATCAACTCCAGAAATGATCTCTTGATGTCCATTTTAATTCAAATATCACTTAACATCGCCAATATCTCTAGACAAACAGCTGAACACTTATATAGGCACCACCAATTTTCTTCAATTTACCTGTAGAACAATTTTTATTAGTGACCCAAATATTTTGTGTTATCTTAAAATGTTTTAAAAAATTTGCCGAAGCAGTCTTGCAGACAGCTGTAGTGTTGTATTAGATATAAAGGGTTTCTAGCACCTACATCATTTTAAAAAGAGTCTGGGGAAGGAGGGAGTAACAATCTCGGAGGTTCTCCATGGCCTAGGAAGCAAAGATTGCTTTATTTCGGGTGTGCTATAGGTCACAGACAATGGGTGAAATTTACTAAGATGGGAATTCTACAAGAAAAAGTATATGAACCCTTTGGAATTACCTGGATTTCTGCATAAATTGGTCAATAAATATGTTCTGATCTTTATCTAAGTCACAACAATAGACAAACACAGTCTGCTCAAACTAATACCACACAAACAATTATATGTCCTCATGTTTTTATCACACACACCATGTAAACATTCACAGTGCAGGGTGGACAAAGTAGGTGAACCCTTGGAATTAATAACTGGTTGACCCTCCTTTGGCAGCATAACCTTAACAAAACTTTCCTATACTATCAGCAATATTTTTGGGATGTCTGGTGTGAATCGCTCTCTTGAGGTCATGCCACAGCATCTCAATCGGGTTGAGGTCATGACTCTTACTGGGCCACTCCAGAAGGCATAGCGTATTTCTTCTGTTGTTGATCTACTTATGTGCTTTAGGTCTTTGACCTGTTGCATCACCCATCTTAATTTGAGCTGCAATTGGTGGACAGTGGCCTTAAGTTCTCCTGAAAAATGTTTTGATAAACTTTGGAATTTATTTTTCCATCAATGATAGCAATCTGTTCAGGCCCTGAGGCAGAAATGCAGCCCCAAACCATGATGCCCCCTCCACCATACTTAACAGTTGGGATGAGGTTTTGATGTTGGTGTGCTGTGCCTTTTTTTCTCCACACAGTGGGGCAGATGTATTAAGCCTGGCGAAGAGATAAACTGGAGATAAAGTGGAGATAAATTGGAAGGAGATAACGCACCAGCCAATCAGCTGTGTTTGAAATATGACAGTTGGAAGTTGATTGGCTGGTGCGTTATCTCTTTCCAATTTATCTCCACTTTATCTCAAGTTTATCTCTTCGCAAAGCTTAATACATCTGCCCCATAGTGTTGTGTGTTCCTCCCAAACAACTCAACTTTGGTTTCATCTGTCCACAGAATATTTTGCCCGCAGTGCTGTGGAACATCCAGGTGCTCTTTTTCAAGCTATAAACGTGCAGCAATGGTTTTTGTGGACAATAGTGGCTTTCTCTGTGGTGTCCTCCCATGAACTCTATTATGGTTTAGTGTTTTATGTATCATAGATTCATCAACAGAGATGTTAGCATGTGCCAGAGATTTCTGTAAGTCCTTAGCTGACACTCTACGATTCTTCTTCACCTCATTGGGCATTCTGTGCTCTTGCAGTCATATTTACAGATGGCCACTCCTAGGGAGAGTAACAACAGTACTGAACTTTGCCACTGTAGTATTTGATGAACATCATGTCATCATGGCCCTCTGCAATGTGATTCTGTTCCTCACAGAATGAGGTTGTGGGAGTGGGCCTTTCACGACTTCAATTGTGTTGCCATGCCCCCAGATTTTTTCATAGTATTTTATGCTCTACTGCCTGTTAGTAATATCTGTAGACTGCATATACTGTACAGCTATATTTTTATTTAGATATATATTATGCCATTATATTATTTATTTTTTTGTAAATTGTGTATTGTATAAAAAACATTTCCATCAAACAATGTATAAATAAAACAGTTTTATTTATACACTGTTTGTGTATTTGTGGTGGCATTGTTATATTGGCAGTCCCATTCACAACACAGCACTCTGCGCAATGTTTTTGTTTGCATTCTTGCCTTATTATCAACTCTTATTATTAAGTATTGAGCCCAGACATTGTAAGAAGCCCCAGCGCCTGAAGTTGTTTGTTTTAGCTTTATGAACGATAAAAGAGTCTATGGGCGGAATTTAATGCCGTCCGAGTTCAGTGGCAGTACGAGATTAACTTACAAGGCAAAACCATGTAAATTAATTCCCCTTTAAAAAAAAAGTCTGCATCCGGTGGACATCTCGTACTGCTGCTGAAATTAAATTCCGCCCAATATATCTCCAGGACACTGTGATATATATGTAGAGTATTACTATCTTTTTAAAAGCTCATCAAAATGACAGCTTAGTCCTTATCTGCTCCTACCTCCAATATCCTCTGCCTTCTCAGCTCCCTCTCTCCATACCCAGCAAGTTTGAAACAGACTATTTTTGTTGCACTTTCTGTAAGGAGTAAATTGGTCCATTGAGTGGCCCCTAGTGGTCACTAGCGATACTTCACCTCAGAGGTGAGGAGTAGTTAGCCTTTTTAACAGTATATACATTATTTTTCTTGAGACACCATGGGCTATTTATACAGTAAATCTTCAATTACAATTCAATTACAATCAAGATTTAGGGGGGTATCCAATCCATGCAGCATTTTCCAATTAGGGAAAAAGTGGCGGGCGCCTATTCAATGCTGTCTCTCCCGACAGCATTGAAGAGGTATCTTGGTAGAACGGACCCGATTTTAAAAGCTGTTGGGCCCATTTTGCAGAGAACGGCTGTGGATTGCTGAGATCACGGCCGTACCTCAACAATCCTCGAACGTTTATGTGGCCATGCCCCCTTTCTGCTAATCAGAAGGCGGAACATTGAATCCTGCCTGCCAATAAACAAACGAGCATGCAGAGAATGGGCTAGGGTCAAGACTGATTGAATACCCCCCCTAAATATCAGAAGTATTTATGATTTTCATGCAACAAATGTTTACAATAAAACAATATTTGTCCAATTGGTACTTGTTTCCTAGCACGGCCACAATGATCATGATCGTGGGCATCGTGAGGAAAAATCGGGGGCATCGCGGCCATCGCATGCACTAAAAAATCGGGTTCGATGGTACCGACGCGATGCCCGCGATTTCCCCATAGGGAACAATGTTAAATGCCTCAATTTACCTGCGATGCCCCCGATTTCCTATAGGAATCAATGTTAAATGGCTCAATTTACCCAAATCATCATAGGGAACAATGGTAAATGGGCCAGGAAACCCAAAAAACACAGCTGAACAGTGAAATGTCCCCCCCAGAAGTAGTTTACGCCACCCCACGATCAACGCGAACCGGAAGCGTGGCGAGCGCAGCGAGCCCGCGAGGGGCGGCGGTACGCGTCCTCCGACCTTTTCATACCCCCACTATCCACGTCGGCATGGAGTTGAGAATAGAATAGTGTGGCGAGCGCAGCGAGCCACCGAACCCGAAGCGTGGCGAGCGGACGCGGATACCTGTGAAGCCCGCGAAGGGACGCGTTTACCTGTGAAGGTATCCGCGTCCCCTCGCGGGGCTCGCTGCGCTCGCCACGCTTCGGGCTCGGTGGCTCGCTGCGCTTGCCACACTATTCTATTCTCAACTCCACGCCGACGTGGATAGTGGGGGTATGAAAAGGTCGGAGGACGCGTACCGCCGCCCCTCGGGAGCTCGCTGCGCTCGCCACGCTTCGGGTTCGCGTTGATCGTGGGGTGGCGTCAACTATTTTTGGGGGGACATTTCACGGTTCAGGGGTGTTTTTTGGGTTTTCTGGCCCATTTACCATTGTTCCCTGTGATGATTTGGGTAAATTGAGCCATTTAACATTGATTCCTATGGGAAATCGGGGGCATCGCGGCTAAATTGAGGCATTTAACATTGTTCCCTATGGGGAAATTGGGGGCATCGCGTCTGGACCATTTAAGCCTTTTTTAGCCGCATACGACGCGACCAACGCGATATTGACTTTTTTTCAATGCATTTCAATGGGAAAATCGGTCGCGTCGCAGACCACTAAAAATGACACCCGATGCCCGCGATTGTGGCCGTGCTAGGAAACAAGTACCGTCCAATTAAACAGGAGTCATTTCAATTTTGTCCAACTTACTATATTTATTTTTAATAAAACCTCTTGGTATTGTATGACCACTTGGTGTTCCCTTCTTTAAAATTGCTCATTACACAAAAAACACTAAACAACTATGTTAAGGTTCAAATAATTCTAGCTATTGTTGTAGATGTAACCTATTACAATGCCCCCTACACTGCTCACTTGAACCTCCGCTCTGGTAATTACATTCTCGATTTAGAAACCATAAATGTAGAACCAATATAGAAACAAAATGTAAGGTTCTTCTTATTCCATTTGGACATGCCTTTTAAAGATGCTCTGATGGAAGTGTATCACAATAATAATAATAATAATAATAATAATAATAATAATAATAATAATAATAAATTGAGTAATGTTTATATCGTGTTAAAATGAGGCCATAACTGTGGTAGAAACGGTCTTCTTTCATATGACCGTAACACTTATGCCATTTTTCAATAAAAGATTCGTCAACCACCAAGGGCATCCTCACATTGGAGTTGTAAATAAAGGAAGATACTTACTGACGCATTCTGATTTTAGATTATTATTAATTCCTTTTACTTATTTGCAATGCATCAAAGAATAAAGCATTGTGACAAAAGTAATGAATGATGAATGTGAACTGAATATTGTTTTTATATAAAATGCATAAAAAGACAGTCTATTAAGCATATAAGTATTGAAATACATGCATAAAACAAAGTATTCTAATGAGAAAATAAATTGAACAAAGGGAACATAGATAGAATAAATAAATACTGCATATTGATCATATTAACCTAGGGAAAAGGAGCTTCTCTCATTAACAGGAATAAGTGAAGTTACAGTGACATTTTGCACAGGCTGTATGCGTAGTGCAACAGTCCGTTTCAATGAAGAGCAGTGTTCCGGTCATGCGATATTGGAATTCCGCTTCTGCTTCACCATGCTGCCAAATGGTATTCTGCACTGTCTGTGCAAATTTGCATTACACAGAATTTATAGTCTGTGAATATAGTTGGAATGATGACAGGTAATTCATTATGCTGTGTGGGGGTCGGAGTAAGATTTGGTACACTTAAGGTCATATTCTACCAGTTACAAGTGCGCACTGTTGTGGCCATATATGGAATGAAACTAATTTTCCCCAGTACAGCTTTGAACATATATCTTATCTTTATTTATTAATAATCAGCGCTATCATAGAGGAACATGCTCAGAAAATAAAGATTAAAGTGCGAATAAAGAAAGCTGGCACTTAGAAGGAAGATATACCTCAGATATAAGCAGGTATTTTATAGTTCTATAAATATTTAGTAAATGAGCATAAATTATTCTGCATATAAAATGCTATTTCTATGCAAATTCATTTTCTGTCATATCCATCGTTTAAATTCCTGTACAAAAAGGCAATATCAACTCATAAAATATAAGTGAAAAATAAGTAAAAAATAGCATCATGAATGGAATAGTGCCTTAGTACCAGATTTTTATATGTTGAACTCTGCTGGTGACATGATTGCCATGAGACTGTGGTCACGGTTAGGATTTATTTGCAAAGTGATTGGCAGTCAAGAAGCATTTATGAGCGGTAACGGTGGAGTGGCCATTCCAATGCAGATGTGTCACAAGCTGTTCTGAGGCGTATCACAGCCTATTACCAGTACAGATGGTGTAATGGTTAGCATTACTGCCTCACAGCACTGAGATCATGGGTTCCATTCCCACCATGGCCCTAACTGTGCAGAGTTTGTATATTCTCCCCGTGCTTGGGTGGGTTTCCTCCGGGTACTCTGGTTTCCTCCTACAATCCAAAAATATACTTTGGTTAATTGACCCTCAACAAAATCAACCCTAGAATGTTTGTGTGTGCATGTACATGTGGTAGTGAATATAGATTGTAAGCTCCCCCGGGGCAGGGACTGACGTTAATTATTCAAATATTCTCTGTACAGTGCTGCGGAATATGTGTGCGCTATATAAGAAACTGATAATAAATTAAATAAATATTATCGCAATCCCTGCTCGGATCTTGCTTTTCAATCTTTTTCCGACCCATGTTTGAGCAGGCTCAGAGCCTTTCAGTCAATTGACCCAGGATTTCTGCTTTGGATGCATTTCCACTAGCAAAAAACCTGGGTCAATGCACGTCCCCGCGCATCGACTCGGGTTATTTTTACTAGTGGAAAAGGGGTTTTATACTAAACCCAGTGTGATATGATTTAAAATTCACTTTATTGTCTCACATTGATGATGTTTCAGTAAGAAGAGTAAAGAAAAGGAGGGTCTGGGCCATGATGTGAGCAGTGCAGCAATCATGGCTGACAGTATTTGTTTCCTGTTTCTGCTAAATGCATCCTAAACAGTGCCGGTGATTTGCTTGATGATTTCAGCTTCTCCCCTTGTCCTCAGCAGCTCCCTCACCTCCCTCACCTCCTCATCACTCCAATTTGCCACTTTGAAAAAATGCACTCTAAATAATGTCTTCAGTTTATAAATAAGGGACCTCCTGGATATTATCAGTCCCAGGTCAGAGGATATCACACTGCACAGATCGGAGGGTCCGAACCCGGGTTGAAAGGCCAGGTTGTTCAACCTGGGTTATTCATTTTGGCACTTTCACACAGCACCTCGACCCGGGTCGACCCAGCAATAACCCGGGTTATTTATGCGATGTAAAAGGGGTATATGACTATGATCCTGTACATAGAAATCATGGCTCAGATGTCTTACTTCCAATGGTAATGATATGTGACCATAGGGCTTATCAGAAAGTTGATGATTGATGCTCATCCTGTTACTGTGTCTTTGTACACAAGCAGCAGATCTGAGATATCTCCGCTGGGCGTATTAATACAAATCCTAGAAGAGGTGAAATGTGCATATTTTCACAATGCAACTGCGTATGGATTCACAGCTGCAAAGTCTTTACTTACATCTCTGAAACAAGTACTAAGACCCAGGGTCGGCAACAGAAATCTTGGGGCCTCATACACTGTTATCTCTGGGACCCCCCACCCCATCTAACGTTATCAACCACCTCCCATACTGGAACATAAACTGGATGTACTCCCTCACCCTGTGGCATGCGCTCTATCACACTGACCCTCACAGACTGCATTCTATCACACAGACACACTTCCTCGCCCTTTGGGCTACGCTCTATCAAACTGATGCGCTCCCTCACCTTGCCTGATGTGCTATATCACACTAATGCAATCCCTCACCCTGTGGCCTGGGCTCTGTCACACTGACTCACTCCCTCACCCCACGGTCTGCACTCTATCATACCAACACGCTCCCTCACCTTGCGGCCTGCGCTCTATCACACTGATGCGCTTCCTCACCCCGTGACCCTCTATTACACTAAAGCGCTCCCTCACTCTCAGCCTGCGCTCTATTATACTGACACACTCCCTCACCCCGCGACCTGCGCTTTATCCCACCGATGCACTCCCTCACCATGCAGCCTGTCCTCTATCACCTTGTAGTGCTCCTTCACCCTGTGGCCTGCGCTCTATCACACTGATGTGCACCCTCACACTGTGGCCTGCGCTGTACAGTATAATGCTGATGCCCTTTCTAATACTGAGGCCTGTACTCTATTATGCTGACGCACTCCCTAACCCTCTGTCCCACTGTAACCTAATTCTTACCCTCCCGGATAGTGCTTAACTTTCGTACCCTGCAGCCTAACCCTTACCCCTCCCCCCCGCAGCCTAACCCTAATCCATGCCACATATATAAACACACACCACTCACTCTTATCTTTGAAACATCTGCAAAGTGCAGTCTGACTGGGCGGGCCTGGAACTGCTGCAGCCTTTCCTCTCCCGTATGCCCAGGTAGCAGCAGCAGCCACCTGAAGCCAATGTAGCTCTGCCCCCTCATGTAACCACCATCACCTGCCGATCGGGGTTCTGCACATCTGAGCGCTGGCGGTGCCAGTGATAGAGACTGGGACGCACGTGCGTCTCACGCGCATGCACGTCCCACAATCGTGGCGTGTGGGCAGCGTCTCTCAGCCCGTCTCCACTTCGGGGAGATGCTACCCAGTTCGGGGGAGGGTCGGGCGGTGAGGGTTACCGGTGGAGACGGCGGGGAGGCATCGGGGACCCCTGCTGAGCTCCGTTTCTGTCAGGAGCCGGCCGCTGCCATGGATGGCGGTAGAAACGCCATCCACAGCAAGGACAAGGCCTCCATCTGTACCAAGGTGGTTTAATAGGTAAGGTAACAAGACCTCTCATGTGTGGTGTTCGCTATTTCTAATTTGCTGCCAGGTCAGAACTTCCCCTCACATCCATTATGCTTCACGCTATGGTATAGTTGCTAGAATATCCCTTTATTCAGGGGCACATATGACTTATACTGGTAGGTGCCCCATTTGGGGCATACTTTTAAACAGAATGCTAGAGTCTCCCACTATTAAGTCTGTCCTGAATCTTCCCCATTCCCTTCTAGAATTCCGGACAATGCAATGGTACAGTAGCGACTAAATAATTCTGTTAAGCTTTGGGCTACAACAGATGGGGTAGGGTAACACATTTAATTGTCATTTTAACCAAGATTTGTCACTGGGTGGCATTTTTTTTATTTTTTGGGACATAAATGGAGTATGTTAAATTTTACCTCCGGAATAAAATAATGTGCCAGTTGATGTTTATAGAAATAAATGCAGATTTATGGCGACAATGATTGAATTAGCCAGAGGATGAGATGATCGCAGAGGCAGTTTACTAATGGGATATTGCTGTACAGTTGCTTTGAATGATCTGGTTATTTGCAGGCTATACTTTCAGATGCGATAAACACTGTCATTTAAGTTCCTGGAACACATCTACTGATCTGTGAACAGATATGGCCTGAAATTGAGCTATTCATGGGAATACAGCTTAATGATTCCCTATAACAGTGTTTCCCAACCAATTCTCAGAGACCCCTAACAGTACAAGTTTTACAGATCTCTTCAATATCACAATATAAGATGTGGCTCAGCTAGTAGTGAATATACCTTTCTGCTAACTAGGGGGGTTTATTTACTAAGACTGGGGGAGTTCAATTTCAGATGGGATGTTGCTATGGGCAACCTATCAAATTCTATTATCTTCTAGAAGGTGCTAAATAAATAAAAAGTAGATTTTAATTGGTTGCTATGGGCGACATCCCATCTTAGATAATAAACCCCTAAGAGTTCCGGAAAACATGCATTGTAAGGGGCTCCTGAGGACTGTGGGCCAGATGTATCAAGCTTCATAAGTGATAAAATAGAAAGTGATAAACAGACAGCCAATCAGTTACCTGCCATGTAACAGACTGGGTTTAGATAATTGGTAGGAGCTGATTGGTTGCCTGTATATAACTCTCCACTTTATCACTTTTTGAAGCTAGATACATCTGGCCCAGAGTTTGGGAAACACTGATTTACAAACTAGTGGTCATTATACGCTAATTTAATTAATTGTCCACCGTTACATATAAAAGGCTTATTGTGTAATTGTAAAGGCTCCCATACACTGGGCCGATTTGTCCTAAGAACAAGCCGGACCAGTTTGCCCTTGAGAGCCCCCCGGCTGCTCCCGGGAAGCTCACATGTCATCTGGCTCTTGATATGCCATTTTTACATGCAATAAATCGCATGCGATTTATTCCATATAATACTTCCAGGGAGCTGCTGCGGCGATGGGGTTGGGCAGCAGGGTCCGGCCAGCTGGTGCTGGTGGTGGTGGGAAGACAGCTTGTAGTTGCAGGCAGCAGGGCCCATCCGAGCACCGGCGGCGACGAGCTTGTAGCCACATTTTGATGGGTGGCGGGGCAGGATGCGGCTGCTGAATATTTTGAAATGACTGGCCGGACACTAATTGGCTGAGAGAATTCTCTCAGCCAATCAAAGTCCAGCCAGTCATTTCAAAATATTCAGTAGCTGCATCCTGCCCCACCACCCGGCAATATGCTCCCAGCCGCCGCCGCTGCTGCTAGGACGGACCCCACTGCCTTCCACTATGAGCTGCCAGCCTCCCACCACAAAGAGCTACACGCTCCACGAATCACGCTGCACGCCCCCTGAGGGAGGTTCCAATTCGGGTGGTCGGACGGACAGCAGGTCCGACCACCGGCTCAGGTCTGATGCGCACAGGATCGAAATTGGCCCAAATTGGCTAAGTGTACAGGCACTTTGAGAATTATATTCCCTTAACAACTACAATTGTTGACAACTGATACAAGAACAATTCTCGGATGTTGTTCCCTTTACCACTCTGCCCCTAATCCCTATGTCAACATATTTAGGGGTAAATTTACTAAAGCTTCTAAAAGTGAAAAGTGGGAATGTTTCTGTTCACGGCTAAAGGGCTGGATGGAGTCGTGTGGTGCACAGGAACTGGAGACGGACCAGGAGGAGTAGGATTGAAACGTGCCGGTTTAATAACGGATTTCATAAATGATAAACTTCACTCAAATACTTCTTTAAGTGACAGTAGGATAACTTAAATAGAGTCCAGCACAATACTAATAACGGGCAGGTAAATCTGGAAACGTATACTTGATGAGCCAGAGTACATAGAGGAAGATCCGGAAAGAGGTTGATTTGATGATAGAAGAAATGGATCCGGATGACTGAAAGATGATGGAATGAATCAGTTGAATGAAGGAGGACAGCGGAAAGCTGAGCAGGGTAATTCTGGGACACAAGCAGGAACAAGCACTAGGTAGGACTTGCAGCATTGGTGTCAGAAGAAAACTTCCTTGTAGAAAGATGCAGGGGGCAAGGCACCAGAGTCAGGAGGGAAAGAGCCAGGATCTGGGAATCAGCTAGGAGTTGTGAATGACTCCAAAGACTCATTGCACTGACACTGATCAGCCTAGGCAGATCCCCTATATCCCCAGGGGGCGGCTGCCATTGGCTGTCAGCGCAGGATGAGGAGGGAACCTCCACTCTGGGCCAATCTGTCTTCTGCCCTTAACCAAGATGGCGACGCCGGCCTCCCGACGCTCCCCTGCTGCCATCCCCACCTGGAGCTGCTGCTACCCGCACACCGCAGACCGAGACCTGCACACGCTAGCCGGCGGCAGGCGCGGACGTGTGAGTACTGTACCCGCCGCGCTCCATCGCGGCTACGTGTGACAGTACCCCCCCTTTTCAGGATGACCCCAGGGCGCCTATGGGCCTTGTGAGGATTTCTCTGGAGAAATTGCTTTATCAGTCTCGGAGCATGCAAATCAATGGAATCCACCCAAGAGTTCTCTTCGGGACCAAACCCAACCCATTCCACCAGATACTGGGTACGAGAATTGCGGCAGCGAGAGTCTATAATGCGTCTTACCTCGAATTCAGCCCCACTCTCGGAGTTAATCTTGGGCGGTTTGGGAATCTTCTTTTGATAAGAATTCAACCTTAAAGGCTTGAGGAGGGACACATGGAAGGAATTCGAAATCCTTAGGTAAGGAGGAAGTTGAAGTCTATAAGCGACCGGATTAATGACTTGGATGATAGGGTATGGCCCAATGAACCGGGGAGCCAGCTTCATAGAGGGCAGACGGAGGCGTATATGGCTGGTAGACAGCCATACCCGGTCTCCGACTTTCAATCTGGGCGCTGCCCTTCTTTTCCTGTCTGCCATCCTCTTGTATCGGGCGAAAGATTTAAGTAGAGCGATGTGGACATCCGACCAGATCTTAGCGAAGTGTTGTAAAGAAGTGGTTGCTGCAGGAACTTCGGAAGAGGCTAATTCTGAGAAATCCGGAGATCGTGGATGTTTGCCGAATACTGTAAAGAAGGGGGTGGTTCCGGAGGAAGAGTGATAGGAGTTGTTATGCATATATTCTGCCCACCGAAGAAGATCCACCCAGTCATCTTGGGAAGACGAGACAAACAGTCGGATAAAGGCCTCCAAATCTTGATTCACCCGTTCTGTCTGGCCGTTGGTCTGGGGATGAAAGGCAGTGGAAAACTTGAGTTTGACCTGTACCGCGGCACAGAGAGCTCTCCAGAACTTTGCAACGAACTGTACTCCGCGGTCGGATACAATCTCTTTGGGCAGTCCGTGGAGTTTAAAAATGGTTGAGATAAATAGCTGAGCCAGTACTGGAGCAGAAGGGAGACCTTTTAGTGGGAAAAAATGGACCATTTTAGAGAATCGGTCAACCACTACCCAGATTGCAGTATGACCCTTTGAAGGAGGTAGTTCGCAAATGAAGTCCATTGACAGATGGGTCCATGGTTCTGTGGGAATGGTTAGAGGGCGGAGAGGACCAGCGGGAGTTGTTCTGGGCACCTTATGCGTACATCTTACACAAGAGGCGACGAAGTTGGTTACGTTGTGGCGGATGGTTGGCCACCAATAAGAACGAGACAGGAACATCAAGGTCTTTTGTGCTCCTGCGTGCCCTGCGAAGCGGGAAGAATGTGCCCATGTCAATATTTTCTTGCGGAGTTCGGGGGGAACGAACGTTTTACCTGGAGGAGGAGATGGGTGTATGGTGACTTGGGCGAAGACCACCGGATCGAGGATTGGACGAGGAGGTGTCTCTAGGTCAGAGGTCGTCTCAAAGGAGCGGGATAGAGCGTCCGCCTTAGTATTCGTGGTTCCAGGTCGGAATTTAATTTGGAAATCAAAGCGTTCAAAAAACATGGCCCAACGGGCTTGGCGGGCAGTAAGGCAGTGAGCCTGTTTAAGAAAGGACAGATTTTTGTGGTCTGAATACACGGTGATCTTATGCCGTGCCCCCTCCAGAAGGTATCGCCACTCCTCTAACGCAGTTTTGACTGCAAGCAACTCCTTTTCCCCGATGGGGTAATTCTTCTCTGCCGGAAGGAATTTTTTGGAGGGACAAGGGTGTAATTCTTGATCCTCACCTTTTTGGGACAAGATGGCCCCGATCCCTTCCGAGGATGCGTCCACCTCGAGAATGAAGGGCCTGTCGAGGTCTGGTTGGAGGAGGATTGGTGCCGTCACGAATGCTCTTTTTAACTGCTGGAAGGCAGAGGATGCTTCTGGCGACCATCGGCTTGGATCGGCTCCTTTGCAAGTGAGAGCAGTGAGGGGAGCAGCTATAGTAGAGAAGTTCCGGATAAATCGCCGGTAATAGTTTGAGAACCCTAGGAATCTCTGAATTCCTTTGAGCGTTGTGGGGGCTGCTCAGTCTTGGATGGCTCTCACCTTCTCTGGGTCCATCTCTATCCCGGTGGCGGAGAGAATGTGACCCAAGAATGGAATGGACGTGACCTCAAAAACGCACTTCTCCAACTTGCAGAACAGTTGATTTTGGCGAAGACGTCGTAGGACTTCGGACACTGTCTGTCTGTGAAGTTGAAGATTTGGAGAGAAGATGAGTATATTGTCTAGATAGACTACGATGGAGTGGTACAGCAAGTCCCGAAAGATATCATTTACAAACTGTTGGAAGACGGCGGGGGCGTTACAAAGGCCGAAGGGCATCACCAGGTATTCATAGTGACCGTCGCGCGTATTAAAAGCCGTCTTCCACTCGTCACCTGGACGGATCCGGATCAAATTGTAGGCCCCTCGCAGGTCCAATTTAGTAAAGATTGCCGCCCCTCTGATCTTGTCGAATAGTTCTGCGATAAGGGGTAAGGGATAGCGGTTTTTAATGGTGATGTCGTTCAGGCCCCTATAGTCGATACATGGCCGAAGACCGCCATCCTTCTTTTAGACAAAGAAAAACCCGGCCCCGGCCGGAGAAGTAGATGGTCGAATGAAACCTTTGTTTAAGTTCTCTTGAATGTACGAGGACATGGCCTCAGTCTCGGGTAGCGACAGGGGATAGATGCGGCCACGAGGAGGGAATTTCCGGCCACCAGTTCTATCGGGCAGTCCCAAGGACGGTGAGGAGGCAGGGTGTCGGCACCTCCTTTACTGAAGACATCTGTAAATGAACGATATGGTGCGGGTATAGACAAGGGTGGAGCTGAAGAGGATGAAGGACAGTTACCCTCACGTTGTGGATGGGTCTGGTAGACCGGAAGGATCTGAGTAATGCAAGTAGACTGGCAATCTGTTCCCCAGGCCATGACCTCCATGGTGGTCCAATCGATGTGTGGGTTATGTTTGGAAAGCCAGGGAAGGCCCAGGAC